>NC_136429.1:157825991-158476491 GCF_052849685.1 Lactuca virosa
ATATATGAGGATTGATTATGTAAATCTTTTATTCTTATATAGTGGGCTTATGGTTCATGATTCACTAGATTGGGCTAGGACCCATTTGGTGCTCCATGGATGCTCCATGGAGGTTAAAACCCATGGATCATGGGGGAAATTAAAAGCCATGCACATTAGGGTTTACATGGTGTAACCCTACATGTGACACACTATATAAAGAACCTCATAGTGAGAAAAATCGGCTACTAAGACAAGAACAAGGAGGGCTAGCCGATTTTGAGTGAAAGTGTTCTTCTCTTATGTTATTCCAAGAGTTGTGGTGTTGTGTGAAACATTTGAGGCATCACATTTGGGGTGCTAGGCTCACAAGGTCTTAAGGAATCCAAGCAACTACAAAGGAATGTCATTCTACTAGTTTTTATATTACAAGTACCCCATGCCATGCTAGTTAGGATGAGAACCTTGGAAAACTCTTATTTGCATGTATATTAGAGAAAACATAGATCCAAGGTTTCTAGGGTTGCATGTAAACCATAGGAGTGTTAGAATTCTCAAAACCCATCAAGATCTTGGTGGTTTGGACCATTCTAATGGATAAAGTTGGAAACTTTATCCATTATGGATCTTTTAGGATCTATAAAAATGTAATCTTGATCCTTATATACCTTCCATGAGAGTATCATGATGTCTTAATGGATTAATAAGTTATGGTTTTAGCTTTTGGACCTTTTCTAGACATGTAAAGTCATAAAGGTGGAAACTTTATGACTTAGAAATGTTGTGGGACTAGATCTGAGTGTTGGATGAAAGGACTTAAGAGATTAAGCAGTTCATGGAAAAGTGTCATTTGGCCGGGTACGCCGGGCGTACCTTCGAGTACGCTGAGCGTACTCGTATGGGGTCCCGATTCTGGTTTATAAGTACGCCATGCATACGAGCTGAGTACGTCGGGTGTACTCAACCTGAAGTTTGATTTATTGACTTTGACTTCCGTTGACCGTTGACTTTGACCAAGTTTGACCTTGGGCCAAACTTGAGGGTTTTGGCCTATTAACTAAGATTTTTTCTAGTTCTGGTATTGATAGCTCGGAAAGCCGGTGGGGCAGCAGCCCTGGATTTCTTCCTGGGAGCATTTACATTCAAGGTGAGTCTTCCTCACTGTACTTATGGGTCGAAGGCACCAAGGCCGACCCATTGGATTAGATATCCTATTATGTGATAGTACGTTATCGTATTGTATTGATCTGTTAGATCTGTATCCTGGTATATAGGATGATGCTATGCTCAGGGATCTGTAGATCTGTCTGATTGTTGGTTGACTGATTATATGCTTATCTATTATATGTGCACATATTTGTTGGTGGTTGAGGCTTTACTGCTATGTGTGTGAGCCAACAGACCGAGGCATTCCAACCCGATGGTTGCTTGGGCCGGAGGGTATTACATCCCGAGGATGACTGGACCCGTTATATATATATATATATATATATATATATATATATATATATATATATATATATATATATATATATATATATATATATATATATATATATATATTGGCATCCCAACCTGGGGTATTCCATCCCGGTGGATGACTGGACCTGGAGGTTGATTGGGCTTGGGGTATTCCAACCCGATGGTTGATTGGACCCGACATACTTTTCATTGTATACGGCGAGACTGGAGTGCTTCGTGCATTATTCAACAGGCATGGGGTATTCCATCCCAATGGATGATTGGACCCATAGTATGTTGGCATTCCAACCCGATGATTGAAGGCCTGGGGTATTCCATCCCGATGGATGATTGGACCCATAGTATGTTGGCATTCCAACCCGATGGTTGAGGGCATGGGGTATCCAACCCAATGGTTGATTGGACCCATAGTATGCTGTTATTTGTATATATGTTACTGTTTGCGTGTTGGTACTTTGGGGGAACTTACTAAGCTTTATGCTTACGGTTTCATTTTATTGTTTCACGTGCTTCAGACGTTTTGGCAAGGCGAAGGTGTGACCGTGCACATCCTCGCGTTTTTAACTCATGGTTTCTGGGAAACTCTGATAATGTGAATGTTTTGAAAACTAAGTGTAAATTATTTCAATTTTAAATAAATGTTTTGGAAACAACGGTTTTTTAAACACTTCTATAGATAAAGGATTGTTTTGGAAAGTTCAAATTTTACTGAAATTTTATGGGTGTTACACTATAAATGAAGCAAATGGTCCTGAGTATGTAGAGTAAGCAAAACATGGAAGCTTGGTGGACTTGACAGGATGAGTAGATCTCCTAAGGGGTGGTGGTGGAGGTGGATCTTTAATTTCAACAGTCGGAGGAGCAGACTCGGGAACAAGGGGAGTCGAGGAACTCTCTGAAGAAGTGGGTGTGTCATGAGCTGAAGGATCAGGTGGAATAGATGGGTCTCGAGCCTCTATCTCTTCATCAAAAGGATCAATATGCAAACGATCTGACTTCGTTACATTGTGGGATGTAGCAGGAATCGAGTAGAAAGGAATATGTTCCAAAAAAGTGACATGTCGGGAAACATATAACTTCTGACTCAAAGGATCATAGCAACGATATCCTTTCTGTCCAACACCATACCCCTAAAATACACAAATAGCATATTTCAGCCCCAACTTGTTCCTCTCAGCATGAGGACGAAGAACAAAACAAGTACATCCAAAAACTCGTAAGGAAGAGTAGTCGGGTAAGTGACTATATAGCTTCTCAAAAGGAGACATTCCTGAATTCAATGAAGTAGGGATACGATTAATCACATAAACAGCAGTTAGGACTGCTTCTCCTCAAACGACATTAGGGACCTGTCCAGACATCGAGTATAATCATCTATAAAAGATACATAATAGGTTGACCCACCCTTTGTGGATACTGGTGCAGGACCCCACACATCAGAATGAATAATGTCAAAAGGAGCAGTAGAACAAGACAAACTTTTATTGAAAGGTAAAGTAGAGAATTTTGCCAGTTTACAACCACTACAATAAAAAATATCACAAGTGTTCAATTGACCCAAAACACTATTAGATGCTAGAAAACTCAAACATGATACAGACACATGTCCCAAACGAGAATGCCAAAGATAAAACTCAGCCGGCAAAGGACTCAAACGAAAAGAAGACAAATCAATGTTGGAGGCAGAAACAGTAGATACTTTGAGAACCTCCAAGACATACAGTTCCCCCACCCTACGGCCGATTCCAATCACCTTCTGGGTGTGTTGATCTTGTATAACACAGACAAAATCAGAAAAGAACACCCAGTTACCTGACTTACATAACTGACTGACTGAGGCAAGATTTAAAGTAAGTTTGGGAATGTAATAAACATGAAGGAGAGTGATATGAGAAATAGAGAAAGACCCAACACCCTCAACTAGCATAGATGTATCACTACCAGGCATAACAAAAATATATGACACATATGACAAAGAAGTACATGATGACAAATGAGGAGTCATGTGATGGGTTGCACCAGAATCTAAAATCCACAAAGATGAGGGAATAACTGATGTACCGGATGAAGTAGGACCAGAATGAGACATAGATGCAGACCTGGCAGTGGGATTAGAGGCCAAATATTGTCTGAAACTCACAAAAACCTTGGGATCCAATGCAGATGGTGGCATGTTTCCAACATATTCTGTGTCAACTAGTGGTGTAGCAGCAGCAAACTATGGAGGACGAGGAGTCCATGGAGGAGTACCAGAGGAACGTGGCTGAAACTTCTGTTGACCAGGCCTATTTTGTTGTCCCAACTGAGGCTGACCAGATTTACCCTTGTTGACTAACAATGGACACTAAGCTTTCCAATGATTTTTTGTTTGAAGAATGCACACTCATCATAAGCAACCCTTGAAGTTTTTCGAGACTGATTAGAGGAAACAGCAAGCACAGCAGGAGTGGAAGTAGGAATGAAGGTTGCTTTAAACCCTTTATCCGCATGAGACTTGATACGAGTCTCTTCAGCAATCAACTCATGAACAACAAAATCCACTGAGGGACGGGTAGAGCGATGAAGAATCGTTCCACGTAGGCCTTCAAAATCAGAATGCAAGGCCATCAAGAACTGGACCAAACATTGTTCTTCCCTCCAAGCAATGTAAGGCTCAAAATATTTTAACTCTTTAGATTCACTAAGAGCCATTTGATCCCACAAATCAGACATAGCAACATAGAAATCTTGAATGCTCTGGTCATTTTGTTGAAGAACACGAATATCATATTCTAACTGGTACTGTTTATCAAAGTTGGGCTGAGTATAGAGTCTCTCCAAGTGATTCCAAACTTCCTTTGATGTGTCATATTTAGCCAACTGGATACCAATAGGCTGAGTAACAGAATTATTAATCCAAGTAATGACCTTGGAGTTATCAGTCTCCCAAGCATCAACCAACAAATCGAAATTCTCAGCTTGAGGCACTGAGGGTTTGGCTTTAGTCCCAGTGACATAGTCCCACATATTCTTCCCACGAAGGAAGTTCTTCATAATGTAACTCCAATACATATAATTCTTTCCATATAGATGACTACTGATTGACTGAAGGGAATCATCCTTTCCAGTCATGTTGGAAATGAATAAATAACCACAATAATAGTATCGCAATCTGAGAATGAGAGGAGTAACAAACCAGCGGAAGAAATCAATTGAACAACAAGAAATCGAACAGCAAAAATGAATTAACAACAACAGCAAATGAATACCTTCAAACAAACGAATATCACCAACGAAGAAACATCAACAGTTCGATTTGTGCCACAGATGACTACTACAAAGTCTTCTAACAACGTATCAAACCTCCGCTCTGATACCATGATAACATTGCCATATGATTATGATAGAGAGAAATTACAAGGTTCTCAATAAAAAGCATGAAGACTACAAAGAATAAAGCGGATATAAATACTAGCTAGACAAACCCTAATAGGCTAAAGACTAAAGGGGCCATAATCATGTGGGCTAATAATATATAGGCTAACAAAACCTTCACTTCAAAACAATTTTGTTTTCAAACCTATTTGCACTTCAAAGCAATTTTCTTTCAAAACATTTATGCAATTCAAATTATTTTCTACACCGGCCATATTTGAAAACTTGTTTAAAAATATCAAAATACTTTCATGCATTTATACAATATGATGCAATACATGATTCCAAGCACACTATTCCAAACTATTTATCGAACTCTTGGTTAAAACCATCATCTTCTCGTGCCTCGCGCTACTTGTTGTGATCCCCCCAGATAAAACTAAGTTGAAAAGAGGGCCAAACCATCACATTCGGTCACCACTAATTGCCCATAGATAATTCGTTCATATTGGATATAATCGTCATAATGTTATCAACCACTACTTCAACATATGAGGTACCATTTCATTCGTATCGGAATCCAACTCCAAGACTTGTTCAAGACCCTATTCACAAACACCTTATGTTTCCAATACACTCAACATTCACACAACGTGTATGCAATGCATAATTAACATGCTAGCATAAACATTTCATAAGTGTCTATAACATAAAAGGGTAGTTTTCAAAAATACATAAGTATTTCAAACTATACAAAGGTTCATGCTTCAGAAAACCAATTTAAACATTTGTGACATGTACCCCTAAAATGGGTAAAATTCTTTATTTACTCTCCTTGGAAAGTTTGGTCAACTAACGTTACTCCTTTTCGTCTTGTTACTCTAACTTCCGAACTTGTCTAAGTTATCTTAATGTATAGGTTTAGAAATCATAAAATCGTCCTAAGCAAATCATGAAACTTTACTTTTATTTTTATACATGTAATATTAAATAGTATAAGTATAATCACAAGATCAATTCAACATAGACTTGATAAACCTCAAAATTAACAAAGAATACTTACTTAGAGAAGATGATATCCATTTGATCTTGAAGATGATATCCCATTGATCTTGAAGATGATGATTTCATGATTCTCTTCACTTCCTGTAATGGTGTGTTATTGATCAATCTGATGGATGGATAACACACATATGATTATGGTGTTTATATAGAGATAAATAATTTATGTTAGAGAAGATCAATCAATTGATATGCCTCTCATAATTGTTGTAAATCAGAACCAATTGACGCGCAAGGAATATGACAAATAATATTGAGAATTATATGTCGATTAGTTACAAATAATAAATCCAATTATTATTAATATGATTACCAAGTTTTGTCCAGAAACCATATCAATCCTTCTCGCTTAGATCTGATTATATGAAAGGTAGAAGAAGAGCGTCCAGTTATTAGACGAAAGTAAACGCAAGACAATAATGTTGATGTGCACAAAAATACCTACTTAGTTTTAAATTTATAACATAACAAACTCTTACTAACTATGCACCTATAGATAGTGTACCTAGTCAGATTATAGTATAGCTTAGGTAAGTCGGGTGTCGATCACAGAGAACGAAATTTAATATAATAAATTAACTACTTCTAATTAGACTAAGAAACAACTATGATTAGGGGGTTCTTACTGATTTTTCAATATCATAATAACTCAATATCACTTAACAAGTAAGCAAGCAACGAAAACAAAGTAACTTCAAGAATTAAAAGAATACTTCTGCCTAGATCTGATTTCACCTTCTCCTATGGTTCATTTCTAATGGAGAGATTATATTGATTACCAATTATCTAGCTATCATGATCAAATATCTAGGCCTACCCATTTATGAATGACAAAGCAATGATCATGCACAAGTTAAACACCAAATTGATAATATCACAATTAGACTATGAATGATATTAGTTACTCTCCTATGATCAAGTTAAGCAACCAAGCACTAATTAAGACTAATTATTCTCTCTAACACGGTTAAAGTTACTAGCTTTAATTACTTACACTAAGATGTGATTAATCCTAGCTCTAACTATTTAATGATCATAAACAATTAGGAGATAGATTCATGCAATTAATATGATCAGTTAACATACAAAAACTGATTTATAAGCAATATAAACTAGAACTAAAACATGCTAGGGTTTATATATATATCAAACACAGGTAAAATTAAATATAATCATCCAATATCGAAATCAACACATATGGATCAAGTTCATCTTCACCAAACATAAGTAAAAGGTGTTTAGCCTCTCATTATAGCAGAAAAACACATTAGATCTAAGTAAAATAAGCTAGACATAAGTTTAATAAGCAAACCAACTAGATCAATGTTGAATTCTTTTAAATCTTCTTCTATCATTGAGCTTCACTTCAATTTTGATCTTCTTCTGGGTTTCTAAGAGTTCTTAGTCGCAATTAACCTTAGAAAACCGAATGCAACTCTTTGATTTCGACATAATATCTAGGTTTTTATAATTGTAGAAATCTGACCACCACGTCGCGGTTGACCGCCACTACGATGTGGTCTTCGAGTAAATCCCGTGTTTTCCAAGTCAGCATGATGATCGCGAATCTTCCATTCACCACGTCGTGGTCATGTCACCACAACGTGGTCTTTAGTCATCTTCTTTTCTTCTTTTGTTTTTTTATCATGTTTCCTGCTTCCAGCTCCTCGTATGCTCCATTTTTGTCCCGAGCAAGTCTTCGCCACTACAAAACATATTTTAGACATAATAAGTATCTTCTGTTCCATATTAAGCATAATTGTAGCTAAAAGTATTAGAAATATGCATTAAATATGTAGTTAATTATGCACATATCAAAATACCCCACACTTAACTTTTGCTTGCCCCCAATCAAAACTGATTTTATTATCATCATATCAAGACTTTACCTACCAACATCGCACAAGACAATCCATTTTGAGCCTCTCCATTACTCCAAGACTGTAATGCATGTATTTGTCTCTATATTTTTCCTAAGGACTTCACCAATCCTAAATACTCACAATCTTCATAAACACTTCCCCACTTCTTTTGAACAACACTCATTTTATGCATCTCTCCGAATCCATCCCCAAAAATCTTTCTTAACCTCAAGGTATTTTTAGTTAAGCTCCCAAGCATACATATGGAAAAATAACCTAGAAAATAAAATTACAATAAATAATAATAACTTGGAAAATTGCCTTATTCTTGAGTCTTCAATTTTTGAACTTTTCTTCATAATATTTCTTGATCTTCATAGCTTTGTAGACTCTTATTCTTTCAACTTTTGCAACTTTTTTTTTATTTTTCTATTTTTTTAATCATCCAAAACTAAAAATCCTATAAAAACATATGCTTATGCAAGGGAACTTAACTTCAACCCTTATTGCTTAGAGGTATTAGTCTAAGGTGCAATGACTACATAAGCTTTCCTGGATACATTTCTGGTACACGATGCTAAACATATTGCAGCCCTCAAACTAAGCGAGGTCATGTTTTTGTTCCATGATTTCACTAGGATAGGGAAGCCATAAATACACTATAACATCTATTGGCTCAAATAAACATTGAAACTGTCATCGGATCGTCCCACACAACGCTAGCAACCTAGATCTCAACATAACAATTTTTTAAACTAGGTTCAATTTTAGATTATTATTTTAAATCTTTCTAATAATTTTAAAAATCCTAGTCATTTTTTTTTCATTTTTTAATCAGAATGCTTGTTTTCCTATATTCAACCCCTACCCCACACTTAAATGATGCAATGTCCCCATTGCATATTTAAACAATTAAAGAACATATAATTAAAGAGAGTGAATTGGAACAGACTCCCCTTGGGTAGTAGTGGCGAGATCGAATTCTAAAAGTGTGTGGAAAGCTTGGACTTATCGTATAACTACTGGAAACAGTACTTCAAGACCTTCATCTTGTAAATGCAAATGTGTCGGATTGGAATAAATCAAAGAACCAATCTTCAAATAAAGTGTGCTGAAACTTAAACACGTCGTGTGAAAGCAATGAAACGACGTAGTGTAGAACTCGAAGTCGTAAATGGTCGAGCAAAATAACATCACCACGACGTGCTCTAAGGACGTCACGTCGTGGTTCAGTCAGATGCAACCACAATAAAATTAACTGCCACGACGTGGTGATGATGGCTATGTCGTGGTGTCTTCTCAGAGTATCTTTTAAGAACCAAAGTAATGCATCGACTCTTCTTAATGGTTAAAACCATTCCCGATCTTGCTTTTCCTGTTCATATTCTTCGAAATGCTCTTCTCTTTATTATGTGGGAACCCCACACTTATCTAAAAACATGGTCGTCGATTGTGATCTTGAAAAATTGCACGAATTTCTTCATCCATTAAGCTCCTTCACCGCTTCATGTACTTTCTTTCTAATACTACAAAATAAATTTAGAAGACTAGAGAAACACATGTGTAACGTCCCGAAAATCATGATGTAAAATTTTTTGTTTTTAGAGTAATAAATCCTTAATACATGTCTTTCCCATTAAAACCAGAGTGATTAAGTCTTAGCGAAGCATTAACAAATCAAAGTAATTCGTAGAAAACAGAAACATGTGGTGTGTGCTCTACAATCATCCCGAGCCCTTCCGATTGAAAATCATAGTACCTGAAACATAAACTGAAAACCGTAAGCACAAAGCTTAGTGAGTTCCCCAAATACCACACAACATACAACCACAGAATAACATGCAGCGTACATATAATTGCCATGGGCTCCCCCATGGTCTTTATCTGATATGCCATGGGCTCCCCCATGGTCTTTACCTGGAATGTCATGGGCTCGCCCCATGGTTTGATATCCAAATGCCACGGGCTCCCACCGGGGTCTTCCATGCAAATATCACAGATATAACTAGCATACAACATAACACGTAATGGGCCGACATTGGTGCCTTCGACCCATGGATATAGTGAGAAGAATCACCTCGCACTGAAGAAGCTCACTTAAAGAATCCCTAGTTGCTGCCCTGACGGCTTCCCGAACTATTAATACCAACAATACACCCAATTAGCAATTGGGCTCCAAACCATAACCACAACTCCATACATGGGGTAAAAGGACCATTTTACTCCTAACCTAGCATTGTCTAAATCTATGACCCAAACTACAATCTGAAAGGCCCAAAGGCCCACTAATCAACCAATGGCCTAATTTTCTAAATTGGGCCCAAACTCCTTACATGGCCCTGCCTTAAGGCCCAAACATTCTTTCTAGTTCAAACACTTTGTATCCTGATGGCCCATTAATAACTCAAGCCCAAAATACCAGAAACTACTAGATCCATCAAATCCTACTAATGGCCCAATTTTCCAAATTGGGCCCAACCCCATACGGGCATATACTAAGCCCACAGTTCCCTTGATCATAAGCCAAAAGTCAAAGTCATCGGCCCGAGTTGACCCGACTCGCCGAGTTTTCCTTCAACTCGTCGAGTTTCTCCATTAATTGCACAGATCGGGGAAACTCGCATCAACTCGCCGAGTTCTCCTAATGAACTCGTTGGGGTTGCCAGAAATCAAACATCTTAATGCATTAAGCCGTTTCTATCGAATCTAGAAGCTTCCATTCTCATATCTCTTCCCGAATGATGACTAGAAGGGTAAAGTTTCCAACATTACCCTTAAAAACCACTATAATGAACCTAAACCCGAATCCTTGGCTTAATGGAGTGAGGCTTGGCCCATTAAACCCTTAAACTCTCAAAACATAATCGCAGAACACAGATCTGGCATCCCAAGGCTATATTATCACGTAAAGTTTCCAAATTTACGTCCATGCATGCAAGAAAGGAACCCTAGAGCCCAAAATGGCTTAATAACGGACTTAATGTATGGATGGGACTTGGGACTTAGCAAAGCTTGCAACTTTATGCCAAGAGAGGTCATAAAAGGGTCAGATCTAACATAATAACCCCTGGAACCCTTAACCTTTTGGACATCCAACCATACACCCAAAAATCAAGCTAAAACATCCCACAAAGAGATCTAGAATATAACTACACAAGGTTTTGACTTTATACCTCAAAAGGACTGCAACAAATGGAGAGTTTCTGGATCCAAAGCCTTCCTTCCAAACTAAACACCTTTAATCTTCAAACTCCTTCCAAAGAACACCAAAAACCAACTATCCAAGCTCACCACAAGCTTACACACTCAACCTTGAAGGATAATACACGAAATAAGGGTTTTTCGGACAAGGAGGCTGGTAAGGAGGTCAGCCAAGGGAGTTAAGGTCTTTAAATAGGGTGCAAAACCCTAAAATTAGGGTTTTCTCAAACAGCATCCAACTTGCCGAGTTCCCTTCACCAACTCGATGAGTTGGTCCTTAAAAACATGCGTCCCAAAAGCTTCAAACACGTCGAGTTTATGCCATAGACTCGACGAGTTGGCCCCTAAAAAGGGAATTTATTTCCATAATTGACCTTCTAGATTCCGGATGTTACAACCCTCCCCCACTTAAATTAGATTTCGTCCTCGAAATCGCTCCTTATTAAGACTCATGTCAAAACAACCAACCTGATGATCATAAAAGAAAATTTTGCGCACAAAATAATCTTCCCAAGGCAACTGAAATCAACCCTGGCATAACGAACCTTAAACCCTGGTAGAAAAGCCACCTTTACCTTTCCTGATACCCGTAATCTCAAATTGATCTGACTTCCTAACAGCTCACCCCCTCTGAACCACTATCAAACTAATTCCATAGCAAGACCAGACTAGGCAAAATACTTCCAACCCGTATTATCTTGCTGCTTTTAAAGGAACAAAATCACCGATCATAAACGGCCACATACCACTTATACTCGACAGAAGGCTCAGATAATCCTCCGAGTAAAAGATTCATCCCTGCAACGGTTAAACTCAGACGAGAGTTGCGCAACAGAGTCAAATTAACCACTCTGAGATTATTTAATCCACTACAAGCGACTTAGCATTTCCCAATCAACCACTTACCCCACTCTCACACGGAACCTCAAATCACAACTACTGCCCAGAGCACCATGCCACTCCCGCAAGAAGATCTCGACTAACAAACTGCCCCAAAACACCTTGCCACCAAATCCACTTCTCCTAATTCTGCACACGTTGTGGTTCCTTCACAGATATTACCATTCGAAGACACAACATAATGGATCGATCTATCATCATACTAAACCCATTCCTTACTCTTGAACAATGCAATCGATGCCCTTGGCATAAGGATACCCCAAATTCTTATTTCACTGAAACAAAAACCCTGCACAAAACGTGCGCGATACCCAACTCGAGATTTTACCCAAAACCGATTTGATACCCCACTCATAACCCATCATCCACAAATATGCACCTGCACTTCACACCACAACCTCCTGAATACCAACACCCTTTACCTAACCGATAAATAGGTATCCCCAAACCATTTCTGAGACTACCAGTCTCGCACATGGTCCAACCACCAGGTTCCTAAGAGTCCAACAACAAGGCTACCCAGCATAAACCCCTCTGCGACACACACTGATTATCCATATGATCCTGTAACACTAGATCCAAACCCTTGACCCAACGGTCTCTACTAGTTCCAACCTAAATTTCCATAATCACCCAAGCTCGCCCACAGATCTTAAAGATCCTCAATCCTAAAACACAGAATATTCCCTGACAACCCTGGCCGGCGTGCCCATGGCACGAACTGATTCCCCTTCTAATCTCGTGACCATCACATAAATAGTCTACTTCGAACCGATGAATGCTATGATCCTATCGCAACCTTACATTACTTCCATCCACCCATTCTTACCACTCATGGACTCACCACACTCAAACCATCACAACGTCACACCTCCCAAGCCGAATCATGTATCCCATCAGGAGTTCGGGTCACGCCTACGAATTCCCACTGCCTACTATGCATAACCAAGGCGATGTCGACCGACGATTGGGAGTTTCATGAACTCCCACCAATACAACCTAGGTCTAAACAACCACTTATTTATCCCCCACTTGGACTCGACGATGCTCTCTCACCTCTTAAACCTTATGGATCCCCAATCCATCTCCCCCAAATAGCATGAACCGCCCATGCTCTGCACTAAACAATACTAGCGCTCCATTTCTAGCCAAACACAAATGATCACCCAATTTCCTGAAGAATACTATTTGAAATCTTAACCAATATGATCATCCAAACCACCTCCCATGATACCCTTTACTGAAGAAATATGAGATCAATTACAGATTTTTCACCATCTTACCGATGCCTAGGAACCGGTGAATGTTACGGGCTATCCCGCAGTCTTACAACACTCTCGCCCCAACTGATTACTAGTGAATGCTATGGCTCCCCCGTAGTCTTACAACACTTTCACCTCCACTGATTACTAGTGAATGCTACGGCTCCCCCATAGTCTTACAACACTTTCACCTTACCACAATCGCAGCCCAATGCCTTACCCCTAATCTATCAAATCGAGCACACCAAGAGCCGAGCACGCACTCGACCGAACACCCAAACTGAACTCATCTCATGACTAGAGCCCCAACCTGGTTCCCTAAATCCCGCTATCAAGCACCAAGATGACGCGATTCAAATGTTGGGAAGTCTCCCAAACCCCCAACTCATACGACCCTCAAACCAAACAGCCACTTGGGACGCCTTCCTCCCCGACGGGGATGCGAAATTCATCCTAGTTTCATAACCGCTCCTGCTCCTGAATACCGAAAATATTCTCCCCCGCCTTGATTCGATCACATTCCCACGACATACAAGAATTGAAGGATTCCCAACCATTCTTACCCTCTAACGATCTGCTGACAACCAACGCTTACCAATGCTAGTGTTCCATCACTAATCATCCCAAAAGACTGCACAGTCCCTGAAGATCTGCTGAACACTTCCCGAATCCTGACAACACTAATGATCCCAAATACTTAAAATGATACAATACCTAACACTTACAACCTTCAGCACTGATGCCCAAACCAAACCTCAACAATAGACCACTGAATCTTGACGATAAACCCTCCACACAATGCCCCAGAACCGACCTCGATTACAACGCAAAATACAACTGAACACTTGGATCATGCTATACGAGATACCACCCCTCAATAACCCATGAATAAAAGAGAACTAAACCAAAGATAGCGCTTACCCAAGACAATTCCAGGCACATAAATACTGATACAACTGGAAAAACGCAAAAGATTACATACCCTCAAAATCACCTGCTGGAGCACGAGCCTACTCTGGCTGACACTGAAATGATCGACTCCTATCTTCTGGGGATCCTGTCCTATCCTTATGACTACCAGAGACCCGAAAAATAGTCGGAGCAGGTGCACCTACTGCTCCTCCCCCCCCCCCCTCATCGGACAGACGGACATCTTATGGACCACTTGGATGTAGAGAAAACATAACAGCCTTGCCCCCTGAGGACAATCCATGTTGTACTGATCGATCCTGCTGCACTTGCAGCAATCCATACCCCTAAAGTCATCCTGAAACATATCATGATACCTTATGTTCTTCATTTCCTCATCTGATGCATACTGCTGCACCAAAAGAACCCTCTCCCGGATCTTAGCAGTGATCTCTGCCACAGTCTCGGTAGAACTACAGAGATCCAGAAACTCTCGCGCCAACTGCTGCACCTCAACCCCTGGTGCAAACTCAGCTCAGAACCTGATTGAGAAGTCATCCCATGACATAGCACCAACAGCGTCATCGCCCAACTCATTACCAATTTTTCCCCACCAATCTTGCGACCTATTCTTCAATAGGCAGGAAACATATTTGACATTCGCCTCCTCAGGGTAGAAACTCGCCCTGAACACGTTATCCATATCATCTAACCACCTCCGACTGACAATAGGGTCCCTCTCCCCATTAAACGCAGGAGCTCCACAAGCACGGAACTCCCAAAAAGAAAGAGTGTGAGTTCCAACAATAGCCATAACTTCAACACGGACGCCCCCAAGTGCTCATCCAAGATCTCCAAAAACATTTTCTTGACCGAACAAAGATCACAAGAATCTTCTCAAAAACATTGCGGGTAATCTCCGACGAGATGAATTCCCGCATCTGCTCGCTAATTGGCTGAGTACTCTTACCTGTGCCAAACCCATAACCTAAACCTCCTTCCTGGAAGCTCATCCCCAAACTGAAAGACAATCATGCAAATGACCATAACATACTCAAGAATCCTCTTCCCCAAATTTCTTAGATTCTCCAAGACTCTCCCCGATTCGAGTATGGATCTTGTGCTTTCAGTAGTACGGGCCCAATACTACCTTCCATATCTATCCATATTTCCCTCAGGAATTATCTTGTATCCTCTAAGTCACTTACTCCACTGATTCACTAAATACACACTAAACAGCAACATAAAACCCACCGAAGCACCTCCTAGGTTCCCGACCTCACCCTGCCATCAGCTGCTGAAGAACTCCTCATAATTCCAGTCATCCACCTCATGAATACCATCATATTCACTTAGTAGCTGACTCCCATCAACCAAGAGTTCCACAAAGCACAAATCAAGCAGCATTCGTGCATTAACACTCCAATCCATAGAATTATCGTAGAACATTCACCCCACACACTACCACTGAAGCAAGAAATTCCACCCTTACTGTCGGTTGCCTTATGCATGCAAATTATACACAGAACAGGATCAAATAGACTGTCGAATAATAGACTCTACCCTAGCACCACAACCAAACAAGGAACAGGAAATAAGGCCAAATCAATTATACTAACGCTATAAGATCCTAACCGTATACAATTTTTAAAGCATACACTTAACAATTACTGATTCCAATAGATATTCCCATTATAATATAGCGTTCAATACTCCCACGACTAATAAGCATCATACATATCAATCCAATCTATCACTGACTAATCAGCTCTAGCATGCAAGTCTACCAGCTCATACAATACACATACAAATGCCTCTCTCCTAGCATTCTATAATGCAACAATTGAGCAGATCCTTAGCCCTAATTAGCATGCGATTCACCGATTCATAAATCAAATCATAACAGATAACATGTATGGGTATATCGGGAAAACTTACTTGAGCCCGACTGATTCCATGCACCACACCTTTTCTTATCTTAGGAAACTCCTTTTCTTAAAATACTTTTCTTTTTGAAAACTTTTCCAAATCCTCACTTTGAGTTCAGACACACCCAAGATTATGTCTGAATCCCTCAAACCAAGGCTCTGATACCAACTTGTAACGTCCCGAAAATCATGATGTACAAATTTTTGTTTTTAGATTAATAAATCGTTAATACATGTCTTTCCCATAAAAACCAGAGTGGTTAAGTCTTAGAGAAGCATTAACAAATCAGAGTAATACGTAGAAAATGAAAAAAAATGTGCTGTGTGCTTTACATTTATCCAGATCCCTTCCGATTGAAAACCATAGTACCTGAAACATAAACTGGAAACCGTAAGCACAAAGCTTAGTGAGTTCCCCAAAATACCACACAACATACAACCACAGAATAACACGCAACGTACATATAGTTTCCATGGGCTCCCCCATGGTCTTTATCTAATATGTCATGGGCTCCCCCCGTGGTCTTTACCTGGAATGCCATGGGCTCGCCCCATGGTCTGATATCCAAATGCCACGGGCTCCCCCCGAGGTCTTCCATGAAAATATCACAGAGACAACTAGCATACCACATAACACGTAATGGGCCGTCATTGGTGCCTTCGACCCATGGATATAGTGAGAAGACTCACGTCGCACTGCAGAAGCTCACTTAAAGAATCCCTAGCTGCTTCCCTGACGCCTTCCCAAACTATCAATACCAACAATACATCCAATTAGCAATTGGGGTCCAAACCATAACCACAACTCCATACCTGGGGTAAAAGGACCATTTTACCCCCAACCTAGCATTGTCCAAATCCATAACCCAAACTACAATCTGAAAGGCCCAAAGACCCACTAATCAACCAATGGCCCAATTTTCCAAATTGGGCCCAAACTCCTTACATGGCCCTGCCTTAAGGCCCAACCATTCTTTCTAGTCCAAACACTTTGTATCCTGATGGCCCATTAATAAATCAAGCCCAAAATACCAGAAACTACTAGATCCATCAAAGCTCACTAATGGCCCAAGTTTCCAAATTGGGCCCACCCCATACGGGCCTTATACTAAGCCCATAATTCCCTTGTTCATAAGTCAAAAGTCAAATTCAACGGCCCGAGTTGACCCCACTCGCCGATTTGTCCTTCAACTCCTCGAGTTTCTCCATTAGTTGCACAGATTGGGAAAACTCACATCAACTCGCCGAGTTCTCCTAATGAACTCGCCGAGTTGGCTAGAAATCAAACAGCTTAATGTATTAAGTCATTTCTATCGAATCTAGAAGCTTCCATTCTCAGATTTCTTCCCAAATGATGACTAGAAGGGTAAAGTTTCCAACTTTACCCTTAAAACCCACTACAATGAACCCAAACCCGAATTCTTGACTTAATGGAGTGAGACTTAACCCATTAAGCCCTTAAACTCTCAAAACATAATCCCAAAACACATATCTGGCATCCCAAGGCTGGATTATCATGTAAAGTTCACAACTTTACGTCCATGGATGCAAGATAGGAACCCTAGAGCCCAAAAAGGCTAAATAAAGGACTTAATGTATGGATGGGACTTAGGACTTAGCAAAGCTTGTAACTTTATGCCAAGAGAGGTCATAAAAGGGTCAAATTTAACATAATAACCCCTGGAACCCTTAACCTTTTGGACAACCCAACCATACACCCAAAAATCAAGCTAAAACATCCCACAAAGCGATCTAGAAGATAACAACACAAGGTTTCGACTTTATACCTCAAAAGGACTGCAACAAATGGAGAGTTTCTGGATTGAAAGCCTTCCTTCCACACTAAACACCTTTAATCTTCAAACTCCTTCCAAAGAACACCAAAAACCAACTCTCCAAGCTCACCACAAGCTCACACACTCAACCTTGAAGGATAATAAACGAAATTAGGGTTTTCTGGACAAGGAGGTTGGTAAAGAGGCCAGCCAAGGGAGTTAAGGTCTTTAAATAGGGTGCAAAACCCTAAAATTTGGGTTTTCTCAAACAACGTCCAACTCGTCGAGTTCCTTTCACCAACTCGACGAGTTGGTCCTTAAAAACACGTGTCCCAAAAGCTTCCAACACGTCGAGTTTATGCCATAGACTCGACGAGTTGGCCCCTAAAAAGGAAATTTATTTCCATAATTGACCTTCTAGATTTCGGATGTTACAACATGATCAATTGGTTAGACTAAAAAAAACTAAACCAAAATAAACTAAAAACAAAAAAAGAATGAAAAGGAAAAAAAATGCAAACTCTAAAAACATCGGGTTGCCTCTCGCAAAGCCCTTCTTTTTGGGGAGTCGTGATTTGGACTCCTTCATACTCTACGTTTTTGAGATTGGGAGTGGGATCTCCCTTTTCTCCTTTTGCTGCTTCCATTTTCGCTTGTAAGCTTGAACTCTTCTCTTGTATGTCTTCTTTGAATTCTTCTTCTTCTTTTTACTTGCATTGTCTTCATATTTGCGCTTTACCCCTTTACCTTTCTTCTTTTCCTTGTTAACCTTCTTTCCATCTTCCTTAAAATCTTCCTTGTCTACCTCCATCTTGACCAGAGTTGGCTCATCTAAGTTCCTACCCATGTCTTCATCGATTATCTCCACTTCTTCATATAAATCATCTTCTATTTTATCAACTTCTTTTTCATCTTGAACTTTAGGTGTAGTAAATGCAATCACCTCAAACGTCATGGGAATCAAGGATCTTGGTTTCGATCGTTTGACTTTTTCACGATGTAGCTCCTCCCAATCCTTCAACTCTTATTCCATCATTTTTTCAATTGCAGCTAGCTCATCAAAATCTTCTTCCATAGCCTCCATCTTTGACACTTCATCTATTAGCTCTAGATGATTTACTTTTGGACTCATCTCAAAGGTAATAACATTGATGGGTCCTGTAGTTCTGCCAACCTACGCTCGGCTGCGACCACTCTCTCTTTGAGTTTCGAGTGTCTGTCCTGACGCTCCCTTGCCTTCGCCCGAGCGGCGATAGGGTCCTTAATAAGTTGGTCTCTGAAATAGCAGTCTCTTTCCAAGTCTCGAGTTTGTGAGATGGTAGCATCTGTAGCAACACGCAGCTCCTTAACTCGATGTTCGTGATCTGCTGGGTCATCACTGAGAGGGCTCTGTCAGCCGGTCCCCCATGGTTGAGGTCATTGCAACATCGTTGGTCTCCAAATGGCGATCGCTGTCGCTGATGGCGACTCCGCCCCTCGATCAATGTTGCCCAACGGGGCACAGCTCTGATGTAGTCGAAACGGTTTGCGAGAACCCTGGCTATGTACGGAGAGTTGATAACCTCTGGCTCCACTTCCGACTCTTTTCCTAATCATCCACTATTTCCCCTGGTTCGGATAGTAGGGGTCTCCTGGGAAGTAGAATCTGGCTATGATGTCCGTGCGAGAATAGAGGTGGGGTGAGAGGCATATAATAATCATATTCCTAGAAATACTTACGGGGGTTTGATCCTCCTTAGTTATTTCTATAATGACTTGGTGCATATTAGTTACATATAACAAAAGATATGATAGACCTTCGAATAAGTGATCATACTCTAAAACCACAACCAAACAAGGAACAGGAAGTAAAGCAATGATCACAGATTCTAAGTCTATGATATCTAAGTTATATATAACTTTAGCATATCCACTTAGTGATTGTAGACCTACTAGCAAGGATCTGTTTAGTTTTCACATAAGTTATAGTACCACAAGATACTCCTAAAGTATTTTAAATGTTATGTTTGGTTCTTAGCGATCTTCTGGTATGGGATGTTTTTAGGCTTGTTGCTCACTACGACCATTCCCCGGCATACATTAGTCATACCTCGAATAAATATAGTTGATCAGGCTATATTTATCCCAAGTCTGATTACATATCCCAAGGTCTACTCGTAGTGTCCAACTCCTCATTTTACTTTTGTATCGTCCTAGATATAATACTATACTAGTATATGCGCATGTATTCATACTTTTTAACCAGAAACAATTTCATTTTTAAAAGTATAGTTATTTGAAAATGTTTAATCAGAGACTTTTAGTCCCAATGCATTTATAGTTTGTATATCTTATGTGGTCCGATATACTTAGTTCACTATAAAAAATGCTCTGATACCAATCTGTCACACCCCCAAACCAAGGATGGTGGAAACATCCGAGGGTGGCGGACTTCATGTATACTATCATAACAACGAGTATAATAGTGACCAAAGCAAATACAACCATCATAATATAATTGAAAAAGTTACACCATAGTATGTCACACCCCAAAACCGGAACGGCGGAATCGTTCAGGGGTGGAGGACGTCATGTTTAGTATCACGAGATATGTATATGGTAAGCAAGTAATGAACAACCATTTCATTTCGAAAGAAAGTGTTTACAATGTGTGTGTTCACAAAACATAGAATTCATACACAAATAACAAAACAAGACTTGAAGCTATAATGCTCCATCTTCTGAATCCCCAGCACGAGCACCTGTCTAATAGTCTCCTGAGAATACACAAATAACAAAACATAGTACTCGCTCGTTGCTCTTGCGGGGTTTCTTGTGTTGTTCGCTTCTTCTTCCTCTTATTCCCCGACTTCTGATTATAGTCCTCTTCCCTCGATGGATCGGGAGTAGGGACTTTTACACCATGGCGGACTCCATGGTCGATGAGTCGCTGAGCCAGGCGTTTAGCACTATCGAACGTGTATGGGTTAGAAGACAACACATTTCCTTGGGTCGGAGCAGTCAGACCCCAAATGTATCTTTCTATCTTCTTTCTCTCTGGGCTAACCATCCTGGGGCATAGAGCTGCTAGCTCGCTGAACCGGTCAGTGTAGGTCACTATGTCTGAGCCGACCATAGTGAGATCCCACAGCTCTCGTTCCAGCTTTTGAATTTCGCCTAACGGGCAGTATTCCTCCCGCATTAACTCTTTTAGGTTTTCCCAACCTATTGAGTTAGCCACTGATAGGGTCAGTAACTTAACATGGCTGTTCCACCATGTTAGGGCCTTGCCAGAGAAGGTGCAGGCAGCAAACTTCACTTTGCTTCCTTCTGGGCATAAACAGATTTCGAAGATCGACTCTGTTTTCTCGAACCATTGCATGAGGGCAATGACTCCTTCAGTCCCATTAAAGGACAATGGCTGGCAATTGGTGAAGTCCTTGTAGGAAAACTCTCTCGAGCGCACGAGGACCTCACCTCGAGTAGAATCAGTAGGCGTTCCACCTCCATTGGTACTGATGGAGTGATATTGAGCCATGGCTGTTGCCACAGCCGCGGCCACTGCAGCGTTTATAGCTGCCATATCTATTTGTGAAGGAGGCGGTGTTAGAGTTATCGGAGTAGTGCGTCTGTTAGATCTGTGAGGAGGCATCTTTGCTAAAAGAATACAAAGATGAGACGGAATAAGTCTAAAGCAATGGACACAAGCCGAAAGCTGAAAAGACAAGGTTATCCTAGTTCTGGATGTATCGGGTCCTGACTTCCACAGGGTTCTAGAAACAATTCATAAAAGAGTCTATACCTAATAAACTCTATGAATTTGAAATAACTATCCTCGAATGAAGATATGTTTCCTGAATAACTGTTACCGGCTGCATGTAAGAAAATAATCTTAACATATAATGTGAGCAGTGTTTCCACTCGCTCATTAAATTAACCAGATTATTATTTATTAGTGTGACGTGTAAGACGTTTTCATTACTTCATCTGATCCCTCTTTGAAAACTTCTCATGAACTTGTTCTTGTTCCTCCTGGACTCTTCTGTTGTCTACTATGAGGAAGTGGTTACATCTATCTGGACTTATCGTGTGAGAATGAAAGTGACTAAAGAATCTATGAGCTTTAAGGTAACTTTATGGGGTTATCCTTACGGGGTCCTCCTATAATTGTACAATGTATACAAGTCTGTATATAATTGAAGATTAAATAGACTTTCGAATAAGTGATCCTACTCCAAAACTACACCCTTAAGAGGAATAGATAGCGAAGCGTAGACCACAAATTCTAAGTCTATAAGATCTTGATTATATATAAAATTTTAGGAATATACCTTGCAAGATTATAGACCTATCCGTAAGGGTCTTTTAAGTTATCACTTAGGTTATTTATATGGACTAAAATACTCCTATAGTATTCTAACGTAATGTACTTGTTCTGGTGTTCTCTTGACTGGTGTTCAGGTAAGTTTTAACACTATTGCAACACCATATCATTCCCAAACACATATTGGTCACATCTCGAATGAATATAGTTGATCAGGCTATATTGATCCTAGCTATGATTACATAACTGTTCAGGTTGACGACAGTGCCCAACCTTTAAATACTTTTAGTTCTGTTCTCCTCGTGACACTAGTTCTATTATGTACATGTATAAACAAGTAGGTATATTTTTATAACCTATAGTTATATTCTAAAAATATATCATTATCCAGAGCACTTAAGCCCCATTGTATTTATAGTTGTATATATTTTATCGGTTGATATACTTACATCACTATAAACAATGCTCTGATACCAATCTGTCGCACCCCAAAACCAGAATGGCGGAATCGTTCAGGGGTGGAGGGCGTCATGTTTAGTATCACAAGATATGTATATGGTAAGCAAGTAATGAACAACTATTTCATTTTGAAAGAAAGTGTTTACAATGTGTGTGTTCACAAAACATAGAATTCATACACAAATAACAAAACAAGACTTGAAGCTATAATGCTCCATCTTCTGAATCCCCAGCACGAGCACCTGTCTAATAGTCTCCTGAGAATACAAGTTATTTGAAAGAGTTGATCAGCAATTAAGCTGGTGAGTTCATAAGATTTTAGTGATGTGAGTAAGTTGTAAAGTGTTGTTGAAATTGTAGATGTAAAATGGTGTTGAAAATGTAGTTGTAACATGTAGTTGTAAAACGTTGTAAGTTGTAAGTTCTGTTTTGAAAAGTTCGCCTGTTCCTCTAGAAAAACCTATATTTCCTACTTGATGGAAGTTTAAGTAAAATGACACTACAACCCGTTCTATGGGTACTAAGCGGATACGAGTTATATAAGACTCAGAGTAAACAAACAATCGATTGTGCGCATCTGCCCTAAGCTCACAACCAAACGAGGAACAAAAATTAAGGCGGATAGCACACATCCCATTGGTTGTTAGATCATCGTCGTGTATAACCCTAGCGTAAACACTTGTTACTCATGGAGTTAATTGTAATGGTTCCTTTATATCTAATGAAAAGTTCTTTAAGAAAACCCATATTTCTTATAATAAAATGGTGACCACAGTGACTACTTTTATAATAGCTTAGTTTATACTGCTATATATAATCTAATATCGGATAGAAAGTTAATTGAGTGAATCTGCCCTAAGCCCACAACCAAACGAGGAACAGGGAGTAAGGCGGAAAGCACACATCCAACTACCTATTGGGTGTTAGTTTTATATATAAGCATGGTGTATGAACTAAGGTATTATAGAGTTACTCACCTAAGGTCTTTTAAATTGTACTGGTTTAATAAAATGGATTAAACCCTTTACTGGGAAGTTTCTAGTTTTGTATACCAAAAGTACTGATTTTGGAAAGTATGTTTTGTACTAGAAAAACTGTGCTTTGACTCTGTGTCCTATAACCTGACCCATACCTGGTACCCTTATGATGACTTAATGTATACTAAGCATACCTATATATAGAATCGGGTAGAAAATAGATTGGGTGAATTCGTTCCAAGCCCACAACCAAACAAGGAACAGGAAATGAAGCGGAGAGCACACATCCTATTACCTGTCGGACTCTATTGGTATATATATATATATATATATATATATATATATATATATATATCCTGTGATGTATACATTAAGGAATCATAAGACTAACATTATGGTCCTTTCTTTTAAGCGTAGCCTTCTACCAAGGCATCTTCTGCTATGTGCTAGACTCGACTATTCAGTTTGTCGATTGTAAAAATGTATATTTTCCCTAGTTTATAACTATCTTGACTCGAAAATAGTTTGAGTTTGACTTTCAAGTGGTACTGCCACTTTATGAAAGTAATGGGAAATGTAAGTACACAGTTGTCGTTTATAATGACATGCGGATGTACTAATAACCTAAAAACATATTTGTTTTATTACGGTTATAATGTGAAGGCTAGAACCCCTACTAAACGCTCTCCCTGTCAAGAGATTAAGGGAACCAAACGCGACCTCTGCAAATTCTTGCAAGCCGTGTAATTCACATTAAAGTATATGATCATGTATACCCAATATAACTATCACCTTTTCTTTAAAACAATGAGTTAGTGATTTATTGGTATAATTAGATCCTGTATGTGTTCTCATGCTATAGCAACCTAACTTGTTTGTTTTGTACTGTATATTGTACGTTCTGTTTGTTTCTCGTAATTGTGTGTTCTCTCTGTATGGTATTGTTTTATTCTCTTCACTATCTGTTCTGTATGGTATTGTTTGATTCTCTTCACTATCTGTTCTGTATGGTATTGTTTGTTTCTCTTCACTGTGTGTTTGACTCATGTATGAATTGACTCTTTGTGTGCTTCATTGTACTAGAAGTAATGAATAGCATTCTCCTAAACTATACCTATTATAGTTTACTAATGTTCTACTTGGACTGTTATTGAAAAGACTCATTTATCTACTAAGTTATGCTTGTACTTTAAAAACGGAGTTTTGTATAACTATAAAGTAACATAACTTTAAAAGAGTTTTTGAAATGTTTTGAAAACTTATAAATGACATAAGTAACATTTTGAAAGATGTTTAATAACAACATTTACACAATTATCATTGTGTTCAACTTGTATTCCCCCCTTAAAACAGTTAAAACAGTTAAAAGATTCATTACGGGGTATGAACTCACCTGATATGGGTGATTCAAACGGGTATGCGTGTAAGGATGAGAAGTTCCACGAATGAAGTCCCGAGACACAATAAGTCCTAAATGACATATAAGGACACATATTGACATGAATATAGTGTTTATAAACTACTATATGAAAGGAAACACCTTTCGGGACTAGGAAACACCTTGACCAAGTGTTGGAATCACATGTGATTCATCAAAGGAAAGTGAAATGGCACTAACATGAGTTTACATTCATGGGTTTACGGTCCTAATGGGTTTACGGCCATAAACCCATGGTAACTTCTACCATTTGGTGTTTTAAGGTCTAACAAGTCAAGGTTAAGCATACTATGATCAAGTCCAAGCCTTGGGAAGTAATTGTGGCACCATTGCACCACCCTTTAGAGTTTACGGCCCATGGACCATTCCTCATGAGTTTACGGCCGTAAACTCATGGTCAAACATGGCTAAGTGTTGGTTTGAAAGCTAGGGAAACTTTAGGGACTTTTGTTCTACACTTGTATGAGAAAGACCACCTCAAATGAGGCTTTTGATGAGTTTACGGCCCAAAGGGGTTTATGGCCGTAAACTCATGGTCATTATGGATTTGAGTGAAGTTTAAGGTCCTCCAGTCATCAAGGAAGGGTTCTGGGTCACTTGCCTTGCATCTTATAGGGTTTATGGCCCTAATGGCCACCTAAAAGGGGTTTACGGCCTTGGGAGTTTACGGCCGTAAACTCCATTTGATCTTGTGTTCTTGATGTTTTCAAGTCTCTAAACATGGATACTAACTAGATATGAAGTATAGGGAAGTGTACTTACGATCTAGAAGCTTGAAATGGTTGATATTGGCCAAGAACACTAGTGTGTGTTCTTGGTGTTCTTGGTGAAACTTGAAGATCTAAGAAAAGAGTGATTTCTATGGATGAAATCATGGAAGGATACTAGATTAAGTGATGTATCAACAAATCTAGGAAAAATACTTACTTATGTGAAGATCTTGGAAGGAAAACTTGATGATACTTGAGAGGATTTGAAGGAAAATCAGGCAAGGAAAGGAAAGAATGGGAAAAATGGCCAAGTCTCACCTATATACCCTTGAGTTTACGGCCACATGAGTTTACGGCCGTAAACTCATGGTCTTGTGGCCGTGAGCTCATTTAGATGAGGTTTAGGTTTGCTTTGCTACACTGTGGTTCTAGCAGGTACTTTCTGACACTTAATCCTTAAGTGTATTAGGCTCAAAACTCCTTAGGATGACCTTTAACCGGGCTAGAACTCAGTACTAATGAGTTTGACACTCATTTGAGTTGATTGACTGGGCTTTAAAATCAAAAAATTTTCCGGGTTGTCACAAGTTTACATATCCCAAAATCAATTACACTATGATGACAAAAAGAACTGTTTGACGATTTAACGTCCCATCCTCAAAAGCTGTTGATTTCCTGTTTCACTGATTTCCTGAGAATACAAGTAATTTCGAAAAAGTGTCAACAATTAAGTTGGTGAGTTCATAAGCTTTCGGATGTAGAATTTGAAAACTCTGGTTACTACCAGTATGTATAGTCGTTTCTGTTTGAAATAAAACCGAATATTGTATCCCGAGTTTGAAAACCTTTGTTTGTAAATGTAATGTATACTTCAAGAAAATCCAATGTTTTCCTTATAAAATGTTATGTAGTCTTAAATTCCAAGACTGAATGTATGTGTGTGATTTGTACTTGTAACGTGTTTGTAATTTTAATGAATACCCAAGAAAATCCAATATTTTCCTTATAAAATGTTATGTAGTCTTAAATCCCAAGATCGAGTGTAAGAGTGTGTTTTGTACTTGTAACGTGTTTGTATGCAGTTTCAAAATAGATAAACCCCCTTTTTAAAGTAGAAATTCCTGTAAACTATATGTGTCGTTATCTCCCTATGTGAGTCCCTATAACCATACTATAACAGAGATGCCTGATGCGATGTTCTTCAGGCGTCGGAATCGAAATGACAGTTGTCACCCCCGATCGGCCGATCGGGCTTTTGCAAGCAGCATGGGTGTGGGTTTTCAATCCCAATATAGATATATACACAATTATCACGCTCTCCCTACAAGAGACTCTGGTTATAAATATTCAGGAATTTTAACCCGTACTCTAAGAGTACAATGAAGACGGGTCTCACAATTTACGATAACTAGTTTACATGTAATATGCGAGTAAAACCTTTTTTGTGGTGAAATTGAAACCCCTTTTCGTGCGGTATGTTTGAAATGTGAAATCCCTAAACTATACCCTTTACAGTTTATTGTGTAGTAAATGAAAAACCCATTTGTATTGAGAGTAAAACCCTTTTCATGTAGTATGCTTGTATTGTAAAATCCATAAACTATACTTATTATAGTTTATTGTACTTATTAGAAGAGTTTGAAATCCTTATCATGAATGACAAATTTTCTGTTTATGATGTTAAACTAACAAGAAATACATTCATCATTTGGAAACTTATTGTTATACACTTTGCTCAACATGTTACAAAGTGTAGTAAATATTGTATGTTGTTTAACTAGTTTTTAACTTTTCTGCACTGTGTTAGAAAAATCATAGAAAAACCATACGAAGTCAAAAACTAAATCCGTAAACTCTGCGAGTTTAGAAAATGTGTCTAGTTTATTCATAATTTTTATTATGATTTTTAGAAGTCTTTAACTTGTGTGAAAATGTTCATATTCACAGACTGGTCCGAATTCGTTTCTGAAATGATAGACAGTTTTATAAAAATCACCATAAATTGTATAAAAATCGTATGGAGATGTGAAAGTAGTCATTAGAAATGTATAAACCTGAACTACTTGCATATTAAACAGTTTTGAACGATATTTAGTTTACGATGGTCAAAACAGTTCGTGAATAGGACTCAACTTTTCTGTGAAAAGCTGAAGTATGAGTTTGAGTCATATTAAGGTGTGTTAACTTGTATTCCCGCCCTAAAACTTGAAGAAAACATGAAAAGGTAGGGGTATGACTCACCTTGAGTGATTTCTTGGGATGGATGTTGAAGAAAAGAAGTTTCCAAGTCAAGAACACTTGAAAGATGCTTGAAGATTTGAAGATCCTAAGCACAAATATGACGATATTTGTGTAAGAGATTCATGATTTGAGTGAAGGAGTGTAGAGTATTCAAGTGTAGGATGAAGATACTTACCAAAACGGAGGAGAATGCTCAAGAAAAGCCTTGAAATTTTGAGTTTAGAGAGAAAAAGTGAGAGAGAAATGGGTTTGATTTCTTTGGTGAGAAGAATGAATATTTTGGGAGGAGAGATAAGGATTTGTCCAGCCTTTAATCAAGATGACTTGCTGGAGAAGAGTGTGAGATGACAAATAGTTGACTAGCTAGAGGTGAATAGTGACTGGAGGTTGTCATAGAGTGGGTATGGGAGGTAGCTTGTGTCATTACTTTATGGAAAAGTCAACACTCCACATCAATATCTTGCACAAAAGATATTATTCTTAGATAAATGTTTCCTTCAAAAGGTGATTAAAATATGAATATATAGGGTCTTATATGTCAAAATATAAGTTTGGGTGAAAATCCCACGCGAAAATCATGAAAAACAAGCTTAAAACGCGAAAGTACTCGAAAACCAGGATCAAGAGGCGAACCTGTGAGGTCTGAGGTGAGCGTTCGGTCCATGGAGCTTAGAACCGAAGGTAGGTTCGGTCTATGGGCTGGGAACCGAAAGTAGTTTCGGTCCGAGAAGACTCGCGTGCGAAACTGCTCGAGTGGGAACCGAAGGCGGATTGGAAGCGAAATGGACCGAAAGCGAAATGGACCGAGAGCAGGCGGAGCTTCGGTCCGAAGGGACTTGATCCGAACCGAAAGTGAGTTCGGTCCTAAAAGGGGAGTTCGGTTCTAAGAGGTTTCGGGTCTAGGAGGCTTCGGTTCTTTAAGGGAGGTTCGGTTTTATTAGGGTTTCGGTCCTTAAAGCTAGTTTCGGTTCTATATGGCTGATTTTCAAATAAACTTCTCATTTGAAGTGATTTTTGACTAAGTTAAGGGTCGGGATGCCCCGAGTGATTATAAAAAGTTGAAAGAGATTTTGGGAGAGATTTGGGAGAGATATATATATATATATATATATATATATATATATATATATATATATATATATATATATATATATATAGCGAGAGAGATTGAGAGAGACTTTGTTTGTGACCTTTGCGAGTGTTTAGATTTGAAATGTATGGTTTGTAAACCCTGTTTTTCCTTGTTATGAGTGTTATACGCTCCCGTAAGGTATGTATTAATGTTTTATCGAGTAGTTCCATCACTTACAATAGTAAACATAATGAAAACCCTAATATAAAAGGGTTAATTAAGTTGGCCGGTTTGACTTGTTGACTTTCTTTGACTTTGACTTGACCAGAAAGTGACGGTTGTCACATCATCCCCCCGTTAGAAGGAATTTCGTCCCGAAATTAGCACTTTGACCGGGACTTCAAGAGTTAGGGAAGAGATGTGGGTATTTTTGTTTCATTTGGTTTTCGCGCTTGCAGGTGAACTCGGGTCCTTGTTTAACGTTCCAACGGATCTTCACACTAGGGATGCGACTTTGTCTTGTTCTTTTGATCTCTCGATCCATGATTTCTACTAGTTCTTCCACGAAGTGGAGACTCTCCTTGATTTCAATCTCGTCAAGAGGAACAACAAGAGTCTCATCAGACAAGCACTTCTTTAAGTAAAACACGTGGAAGGTCAGATGTACATTACTAAGCTCTCGTGGTAGTCGAAGTTTGTATGTCACTAGGCCAATCCTGGCAAGGATTTCGAATGGCCCGATGTACCTTGGATTTAGTTTCCCACGTTTACCGAAACGTATCATTCCTTTCAATGGTGAGACCTTTAGTAGAACTCGGTCACCAGCTCGTAATTCCGAGGGTTTCCATCGCTTATCTGTGCAACTCTTTTGTCGCTCTCGAGATGCTTTCAGCCTTTCTCGAATTTGTACGATCTTTTCCGTAGTCTTTCTTATGATTTCAGGGCCAATGAGGGTGCTGTTAGGGACTTGCCCCTTTGCTAGTTGTGTATCTCCCCTTTCATCCCAGTGCAACGGTGATCTGCACTTGTGGCTATAGAGAGCTTCAAATGGTGCAACCTTGATGCTAGTGTGATAACTGTTATTGTACGAGAATTCGACAAGTGGTAAATGGGTAACCCAAGCTTTACCAAAGTCAATCACACAAGCTCTTAGCATATCTTCCAAGGTTTGAACAGTTCCTTTTGCTCTGCCTGTCGGTTTGTAGGTGGTAGGCTGTACTCATATCCGGCCTAGTTCCCAGAGACTTTTGGAGCGATTGCCAAATTTGTGAAAGGAATCTAATTTCTCTATCAGAGGTAATGGACATTGACACATCATGCAGTCGTACAATCTCTTTGATGTACGTTCTAGTCAATTTTTCCATCTTGTCGGTTTCTTTGATTGGTAGGAAGTGCGTGGATTTGGTCAACCTATCAACGATTACCCAAATGGTATCGAGACCACCCATTGACTTGGGTAACTTGGTTATGAAATCCATGGTTATCCGCTTCCACTTCCTTTCGGGTATCACTGGTTGTTGTAGGAAACTCGAAGGCTTCTGTGATTCTACCCTGACCTTGGCACAGGTCAGATACTCGCCCACATATATAGCTTGGTCAGCTTTCCTTTTCGGCCTCCGATATCGCTTTTTGAGGTCCAGATTCATCTTGTCTGAGCCTGGATGAATGGGGTAGCGAGTTTTGTGTGCTTCGTTTGGGATGACGTCTCTGAATCCACTAACTTCGTTGTCCAGATCCGGTTCATGGGATAACGTGTCCCGCCGCTATTGCCTTCTAGGTTCTTATGATTGGTGAAGATTGTACATTTCGTGTCATAGAGATAGTGCCTCTAGATCTCTAGGGCGAATACTACTGCTCCTAGTTCGAGTTCATGCGTGACCTAGCCGACCTCGTATGTCCTTAGCCGTCTTGAGGCATAAGTAGTGACTTCTCCTAGAAGCGCTGCATAGGGCCTGCTTTAGTGATTCTCGTTTTTCGATTAGATTGGTAGGGAGCATATGGGTTCGATTTATGTGACTAGACTCATTCAAATAGTAGAACGTCCACTCGCACTCCTGGGTGGCCTTGTCCCGAAGTTCATGGTAGGACTCGTACCTGGTCCATCTATTATTAACTCGCGCATATAGGTCGTATGTAATTAAGATTGGTAAGACAGTCGGATGGGTGACCCTGCCCCAAGTCCACAACCAGTCAAGGAACAGGAAAGAGGGCGGAAACACACATCTAATGTCCGTAGAATCTTAATTATATATTGTCCTCGCGTATACACTTAGTAGTGATAGGTTGACTGCATTCATCCCAAGCCTCTGTTCTTGAACTTTATCTGTTGCAAGCGTGATATTCCCGAGGGGTCCGCTGGGAATACTGTGGAAAGTTTTCAAAAGGTATAATACTCCTCCAGTGAGTGCTTCGGGGTTTTGCAGCGAAGGATGACCCGGAGGTCCGTGTCGGATTTTTGTTTATGAGAGATGAGGGTTTCGATATTCAATTGGGAAGGTGAGGACTAAACCAATCCAAATCGAATAATGACAACAGATCTTTTTAGTAAAACGTGTGTTAAGTTGTATTTGCACGAAATATTGGTTAGGGAGATAGAGCATCATGTGCTTCTCGTTAGTACGTTCTGTGTTGGTCGGTGTTATTATTACTGCAGATAATTCGCATTGCTGCTACTAGTACTGATAGTAAGAATGTTTTGTTAACTAGCGATGATACTTCATATTATGATCCCCGACAGATCTCTCTATGATCTCTCAGTATATGCAAGTCGTATGTAATTTTGGCATTGATGAAACCGTCGAGTGAGTGGCTCTACCCTAACCCCACTACTAGACATGGAACATGAATTAGGACGGAATTATTCGCTTTAAGTTTGTAGTATTTTAATTATAATTAACCCTGATGTATACACCAAGTCATCACAGCTCACCTGTAATGATCCTAAGTTCATATATAAGTGTTTTTATTTGATTGAACGAGAGAGTATTTTAACTACTTTTTGAAAGACGGTAATTTTAGCAAACATACCACAATCATACAAACGTACAGTACATAATTATTCTTGTTTTTTAAACGATCCTAAAAGTCCTAATAAGGTTCCCTGTTGCTTCTGCTGGTTCAGTTGTCACACTCCTCCTGCTCCTCCGTCATTCCTCTCAGTTGGACAGTCCCTCTTGAAGTGTCCCGTTTCACCGCATAGGTAGCATATTGTGCTTACACCGGTATTGGTGATTGAAGCGATGTGCTGGGCCTGAGCCCTACAGAAGCGGGCAGTAGGCTCGTTCCTGTTTCAGTTTTTACAGTGCGACACCCGGCAAACCCCTTTGTGATGGTAGTTACACTTTGGAAGTGTTCCCATATATTGTCTGACCGGTGCTTGAGTGACAGGTGTTGTGGCTAATGTTGGCATGTGTCGTGATCGTTGTTGTAATTGCAGGGGCAGACACTGATTGTTGTCTTTTAGCAAGTTTTTGAGATAGAATGCGCTCCTTTTTGTTCTAAAACTCTCGTTTCTTGCTCCTAGGTTTGTGGTCTGAGGCGTCTTCGTTGGTAGACACCCGCTGGTCTTCTTGATTGTTACTGCGGTTAGTATTGCCGACACCGCCTTCACCTCTTCTGGCGTTGTTAGCATTGAGTTGCTCCATGACGTCTGTCACGGCTGCCGTGACCGCAGCTTGAAAGGTAGCCGAGTCTATCTGCAGGATTGGTGCCTTGCTAGTTGGCTGGTTACCTCCTTGTGAAGACATAACTCTGTTGCATGGGGAGAAACGATTTCGTGAGTGGGGATGATTATCCCTAGTTATATCCTTACCATTTATATACATATATATAAATTTCTCACTTTACTGAACTATTCTCGATGTTTCTGCTAACATTCCTGAGATGGAGTTATTGTAGGGGTAGAGGTAGGTTTCGTACGACTGTTAAGTTTTACCCATCCTAGGATTATCTTTGCCCAAACACACTTAGCTGAGGAGTTCTGATGGGATCCGGTGCATTAGTGTTGGTATGATCGCACCCTATAGGTCCACGGAAAAGGCACCTTTCAACCATGATGATTAAAAAGGCAAGATGGTAATGAGTCTTTAATAAGGGCTTATACGTCGTGAGTTATCTAACTAAGTTTATCTTAGTTCTAAGCGTATCGTGTTCCGATTTTTATGGTGTTCTGAAAACAATTCATAATGAGAGTTTATATATACTAAACTTATGAATTTTTAGTAGTATTGTTCCCAATGAAATAAAACGCATGCCCATTTCATTCGTATGATTCTAGTATATCTAGTTTTTAGAGAAAACTTTGTGCCTGATGCAGGCCTATATCATATCATCGCAAGGAAAAGTTCTGATAGCAAATAAATCTCTCGACTAGTGCAATCACTAAATCGCAGGGTCGAGCTTACATATGGAGGAGAGTAGCACCAACGCATACTCATAGACCTAATCCACAAGGTCTTGTGAGTAGCATGTACTCTGCTCACGACAATACGTCCCAGTTGGTGCTTGAAACGAAGTCGATGCGTCCTGTAGTTCGGCCAACCTACGCTCGGCTGCGACCACTCTCTCTTCGAGTGTCGAGTGTCTGTCCTGACGCTCCCTTGCCTTCGCCCGAGCGACGATAGGGTCCTTAATGATTTGGTCTCTGAAATAGCAGTCTCTTTCCAAGTCTCAAGTTTGTGAGATGGTAGCGTCTGTAGCAACACGCAGCTCCCTAACTCGATGTTCGTGATCTGCCGGGTCATCACCGGGAGGGCTCTGTCAGCCGGTCCCCCATGGTTGAGGTCATTGCAACATCGTTGGTCTCCAAATGGCGATCGCTGTCGCTGATGGCGACTCCGCCCCTCAATCAATGTTGCCCAACGGGGCACAGGTCCGATGTAGTCGAAACGGTTTGCGAGAACCCTGGCTATGTACGGAGAGTTGATAACCTCTGGCTCCACTTCCGACTCTTTTCCTAATCATCCACTATTTCCCCGGGTTCGGATAGTAGGAGTCTCCTGGTAAGTAGAATCTGGCTATGATGTCCGTGCGAGAATAGGGTTGGGTAAGAGGCATATAATAATCATATTCCTAGAAATACTTACGGGGGTTTGATCCTCCTTAGTTATTTCTATAATGACATGGTGCATATCAGTTACATATAACAAAATATATGATAGACCTTCGAATAGTATTATACTCTAAAACCACAACCAAACAAGGAACAGGAAGTAAAGCAATGATCACAGATTCTAAGTCTATGATATCTAAGTTATATATAACTTTAGCGTATCCACTTAGTGATTGTAGACCTACTAGCAAGGATCTGTTTAGTTTTCACATAAGTTATAGTACCACAAGATACTCCTAAAGTATTTTAAATGTTATGTTTGGTTCTTAGCGATCTTCTGGTATGGGAAGTTTTTAGGCTTGTTGCTCACTACGACCATTCCCCGGCATACATTAGTCATACCTCGGATAAATATAGTTGATCAGGCTATATTTATCCCAAGTCTGATTACATATCCCAAGGTCTACTCGTAGTGTCCAACTCCTCGTTTTACTTTTGTATCGTCCTAGATATCATACTATACTAGTATGTGCGCATGTATTCATACTTTTTAACCAGAAACTATTTCATTTTTAAAAGTATAGTTATTTGAAAATGTTTAATCAGAGACTTTTAGTCCCAATGCATTTATAGTTTGTATATCTTATGTGGTCTGATATACTTAGTTCACTATAAAAAATGCTCTGATACCAATCTGTTACACCCCCAAACCAAGGATGGCGGAAACGTCCGGGGGTGGCGGACTTCATGTATAGTATCATAACAACAAGTATAATAGTGACCAAAGCAAATACAACCATCATAATATAATTGAAAAAGTTACACCATAGTATGAGTTTACATATCCCAAAATCAATTACACTATGATGACAAAAAGAACTGTTTGACGATTTAACGTCCCATCCTCAAAAGCTGTTGATTTCCTGTTTCACTGATTTCCTGAGAATACAAGTAATTTCGAAAAAGTGACAACAATTAAGTTGGTGAGTTCATAAGCTTTCGGATGTAGAATTTGAAAACCCTGGTTACTACCAGTATGTATAGTAGTTTCTGTTTGAAATAAAACTGAATACTGTATCCCGAGTTTTGAAAACCTTTGTTAATGTTTTCCTTATAAAATGTTATGTAGTCTTAAATCCCAAGACTGAATGTATGTGTGTGAGTTGTACTTGTAACGTGTTTGTAATTTTAATGAATACGCAAGAAAATCCAATATTTTCCTTATAAAATGTTATGTAGTCTTAAATCCCAAGACCGAGTGTAAGAGTGTGTTTTGTACTTGTAACGTGTTTGTATGCAGTTTCAAAATAGATAAAACCCTTTTTTAAAGTAGAAATTCCCGTAAAATATATGTGTCGTTATCTCCCTATGTGAGTGTTTAGCTGTCAAACCAACAAATAATGGGATAAAATAATATTAATAAAGCTCAAGTTACTGCTATTTCTTATACTAAACATAGTATAGAGTAAGCAGGGTCGGTCCACAGGAATACAGGACTTCTTATCTTGCCATATTTTCACACATAATACAAATAATATTAAAATGGGGGATTGTGTTTGAACTAGATTTAAACTTCATAAATAAACAAGATTGTTAACAGAATTTAGTAAAAGAAATACATTTTCGATTCTGATTCTTATACATGTATTATGTTGAAAGATGCAAAATGAATATGATTATGTTCTATCTAGGTTGGTAATTTAGATACTAATAAACTCTAATATCCAAGTTGACAAAAAATGTTTTATTCAAAACATGTTCTTCAAATAAAACTTCATTTAATTGATTTAATTCAAATAAGCTCTTTCATCAAATCATTAAATGACTTTAAGTTCTTGCAACAATTACCAACATTATTCAATATTCCTCATAAGCTTGGGATTATGAACATTTAATCTTTGATTACACTCATTTTGATTTAATTACAATCAAATAAGTGCATGTTACTAACATCAAATCATAAAACATATACGAATTTTACAGTTTGATTAACTAGATTGATAAAAACCCTAATTCATTGATCAAGTGAAAAAGAGAATAAACCAAACACATGATTAAGATCAAATCAAAGATTACTAGATGTTAAACACAAATCAAGTTCAAGTTACAACCTAACAACACATACTTAAGAATTCAGATTCGGAAATGATAATGAAATCAACCACACATGTCTAGGTTAAACTACAAATCAAACAAGTTTAAACTTCAAATTGACTTACAAAAAGGAAATTAAAGTGTTTCCAAGTGTTAATCTACTTCCAAAAGCTCTGAAAATCGCCTTCTCTCTGCCCAAAATCCGACCTAACCTCCAAAAAAACCGATTGTCTGAATTATATGAGAGTAAAACTACTTTAAAAACTGTCGAGACGTTTACACGGCCCGTGTAAATTAAAGGGTGCAATTTACACGACCGTGTAAACAAGAAAAGTAGAATGCTCAATCCTTCCAGGCCTTCGAAGTAGAATGCTCTTGTATATGCGTTTACACGGCTCGTGTAAATTATAAGCTATCATTTACACGGCCGTGTAAATACCTGTGAAGCCAAATTCTTTATTTCTTCATTCTCTCTCTTCAATGCTCCAAAACTTCTGAAACTTTGTCTCCAACTCTTTTTAACTTCCTCCATCAAGATCCAACCTTCAAAAGTCCCTGAAATATCATAAAAGTGTGTGAATGGAATTGCATCATGAAAAATCCCGAAAAATATGCAAAATGCATGAGTTTAAACCTAAATGCAATGCACTTTTATGAACTAAAACTACAAAATGAATGCATGAAATTCACCTAACAAATCTCCCCAAGCTTGAACCTTTCTTGTCCTCAAGAAAGAACAAGAAGATTTAAACTGGAGAAAATAAAATAGAATAAAAGAAAAGAAAATTAAAGTTAAAACTATTTGAAACTTAATGCATGAAATCAAAACAAACATGAAAAGATCCAACCCAATTACCCTGTTTTGTACCATAGTTGAGAATGTACCTGTCATGCCTTGAGTCAACTTGGCTTTAGTCTCAAAATATTATATGATAATAGAAATAAGACTTTGGCTACTCCCTAATACAACTCAACAGAATCAAAGATCACAACACTTATTCCCTTTCAATATCATCAAGTCAATTCTTGGAACAAATTATGGTCTTACTCTCATGAAATTATATGTGACAAAACATGCTCAGCCATCTTTGTTTCATAAAATATAACAATGCCTAATTCCAGCTATTTGTTGGTCAACAACAATCTTTTTCTGAAAAATCTTTTCTAAAATTTCCCTAATATTTATCCAGATTGGTTACAAACTTCAAACCACTTACACCAGTCAAAGTAATTAACATTCAGTCCAATGTCATAAGTTCAAATCCAAGTCCAAGTGAATCTTTTGACAGCCAAGTATTTTTCCTAAACACAATATTCAATTAAACTATAACCACAATTATATACAAACTTCTTAATTATATTTTTTACAAATAAAGCTCATAGCTTTCTTTGAAATCCGTGTAACGGGCTTCCAACCAACACATCCAAATCAAATGACCTTAGTGTGCTAGATTTAAAGAGATCCCTCGGGTTTACTTGCCCTAACCTCAAAGGCCACAGATTAGCTTTATTTTCTATTATTAAGTTCATGACTTTCTATGGAACCCATGTAACGAATTTTCAACTCAATCAGTCCCAAACAATTTAGCTTTAGGCGATTAGGTGTAAAACACCCCTCAAAGTTTACTTGTTCGAATCCCAAAGGTCACAGATTAACTTAATAATAGTTTTTTTTTAAGTAACACAAATACAAATAACTAAGTTAACACATAACACTCTTATTAATTTATTTATTTATTTAGCCAATTTCTTTATATTTTCGTCCTTGACTTTTCTATTGTGGGACATCTCACGGTCTATTATCGTGAGGACTTAAGACATTTTTCAGGGGACTAAAGGTTAACATGCAAAGACCCGTAAGTATAGTTGAAAGCTATGTCCCCAAGCAGGGTATATAAAAGGGAATGAGCAGAAAAGACTTTTAGAGCGCTGGAAGGCTCGGGACATTGAGATTTTATATTCTTTTTATGAATTTTTTTTTTGAATTTGGCATTTTAAGTTCAATTGAGCATTACTACTCATGAGACCAGTCATATGTCCCAAATAATTAACTCATACCTGCTGTTATGCTCAAATGTTGACAATTTTCTCACTTTTGCTTCGGGAGGTGTGTTCGTGTGCGATTAACTTGCTTTAAGATTTTTCAATAAAAAGAGCAAGCTAATCTCAAGGCACATAACTCACTTACCAGCTCAACTGTTTTGAAAAGATTCGGTTACTTGGGATTGGATCAAAAAAAAAAATTTATGCAATGCAAAAATTTAGATGCAAACAAAATGCAAAGAAAATAAAAATAAAAATTAGAATAGAAAGAAAATCTTTTTGGCTTTTGAAAAATTTTCCATGCAGAAAAATGAAAAGGAAAATGGAAATTAATGCAATATGTACAAAATTACATGCAACCTACATGCAACGGGATTTATGCATGGATGGATGCCCCTCCCCAAGCTTAAAATAAGCATCGTCCTCGATGCTTGGAGAGAGGAATACCCGGCCTATTGAGGACCGGGCGGTGGACGATATGGTGGGAACTGTGAAGGATAATCAGAAGGATAAAATGGAGGCCACTGGGGTTGGGATGATGATGGAGGCTGCTGCTGCTGGGTGGGAAGCACAAGTACTCGGTGGATATCACTCATCAAACGATGAACATTGCGGTTATGCTGCTCTTGAGCCACCCATCGCTGATCATGCTCATCCCATCGCAACTCTTGCTGGGCCCAACGCTCTTCTTGAAGGTTTCGGTAGTCATGAAATTCAGAAGTGATTTCAGCAACTCCCGTATAAACCTCTCCTACTTCCTGCTGGAGGCTCGTGTAATGATTATCTAAGCGTGCAAACTCGCCCATGTAAAGGTTGTGTTCGGGAAAAGGAATGGGGCGAGACGAGCTGGAAGCACCTGCAGTTGCAGTTTGAACAGGAGGAGCAGAAGTGGTGGTTGAAGGTCTACGGGCAGCAGTAACACCCAAGTTGGATGGGAGGTGCCAATTGGTAGAAGGGATGTCATTGGCCAAGACTAATATCTTCTTATTTCGGTTATCGACGCGTAAATATTCTTTACCATCGACTGTCCAATGAACATCCCCATTGGGACGGCGGTGAAAGAGATGCATGATTTCCAAAACCTCAAGTGATAAACGAGTACGGCCCGGAATTATATTGGTTGGATTGTTGGGTAGATGGAGGGCAAGATGTTCAGCTATAATGGATACCATGCCTCCACAATGTAGCTGGCCACCATTGCTCATGGCATTTCTGAGCATTTTCTGAACTACCCAACACCCAAAATGAGGGACTTCCTCGGGCTTGTTAATCATGCACCACAAACCTTCTAATTCTTTTTTGTTTGCTTTGCTAATCTCTTCTTGAGGAAATAAGAGAGAAGCAATAATCCGGTGGGTGACCTTCAGAACCAGATGAATAATGCTAGAAGCTTTTGCTATGCCTGACTGAAACTCATCTTCACAAGAGATAGTTATCCAAAACGTTCCACAATCGTGCTCAAATACAACATTTCTTCTTCCCTTTGCTGTATATACATCTCTTTTCGCTTTTGGGGCACCAATAATATCACAGAGAGTATCAGCATGAATTCTATGTGATTGATTGAGCAAACGGAAAGTGAGGATGTGTGTTTGGTAATTGAAAGTGATGGATGACAAGAATTCCAACATAGGTGTTTGATAACTGACTGCATGTAGATTCAATAGCCCTTCCCAACCAATGTTCTTGAAGAGCTTGTGGACACCTTTATAGATATGAAGGTCTTTGAGGGCTTGGATGTCCACAAATTTTTGTGCCCCTTTTACCCTTTGAATAAGGGTTGCATACAACATCTCTTGTTGATTGGACTCAAAAATAAGACCAAATGCATAGGGGTTTTCCATGAATTGTTGGTCTTGTTCATCATTGGACTCTTGACCACCCATATGGGAGGTCCCAATTCTAGCCCATTTTCCACGGGAGGCCATTGTCAAATTGGATTCAACAAAGTTTTGCACACAATGTAGGACAATTTAAACTCAAGAGTATGCACAAAAACTAGCAATATCACCAAAATCACCCAAAATCACCCCAAAAGATAACTATATGCACAAGTTAAGAGTTTGGAACAATTATACCAATTTGTGCTTGAAAATGGTGGTAGGGTGATGTCCAATGCTTCCCCAAGCTTTCCCCAAGCTTATCCTACAAGAAATTTCAAGCATTATGTCGAGATTTGAATACCCAAAAATTCTAGGGTTTGCTCAAAACCCCCAAAATCGGCCATGAGAGGGTGAATTTGAGATGCAAGACAAAGAAGACGAAGAAAAGAGAAGAATTTCATACCTTGGAGCTTGATTTTTGGAGCAAAATTGAGGAAGATTGAGTGTTTTTAAGGGTTTTTTCGAAGAGGGCAGAAGGGAGGAGAAAAAACGCAGGTATTGTGAAAAGAATGAACAAAAGAAATCGATTTTAGCCTTAAAAAAACGTCCAGCTTACACGGCCCGTGTAAACAGAAGGGCAAAATTTACACGGCCGTGTAAATGCTGAATTTTGACTGCGGTAGCTGGTCGTTTACACGGCCCGTGAAAACCATAAGCATAAGTTTACACGGTCGTGTAAATGTCTGTAAAGGCCAAAAAATTTTGATTTTTTCACTTTTTGAAATTGCAACCCGCTACTCCACTATTGCCCGGAAAATGATTTTTTACCCTCTTTTAGCATGAAAAACAACTTGGAAGTTTGAAAACAAAGAAAATACAATGAAAATATAAAAAATGACAAAAATACCCCCGGGTTGCCTCCCGGTTAGCCGCCCCTTTTTAATGTCGTTGGCTCGACTTGGACCCCAACTATTTGTCAATCTTGATACTTTGGATCCATTACTTCCTCCACCTCTTCATTCTTAACTTGAAATCCTTCATAATAAGGCTTCAAACGGTGACCATTTACCTTAAAAATCTTCCCGGTTTTCTCACTTGTGATTTCTATTGCACCATGCTCAAAAACATTAGTGACAACAAATGGTCCCACCCAACGGGACCTTAATTTACCAGGAATCAATTTAAAACGCGAATGGTAAAGTAGTACCTTTTGACCTTTGTGAAATACCTTGCGTGTAATCATCTTGTCATGGAATGCTTTGGTATTTTCCTTATAAAGAACCTCATTCTCATATACTTCATTGCGGATTTCCTCAAGTTCTTGTATGTCCAGCTTCCTCTTCTTTCCCGATTCACTTAAATCCATGTTGAACTGCTTGATCGCCCAATAGGCCCTATGTTCCAACTCAACGGGTAATCGACACGGCTTTCCAAAAACAATACGGTATGGAGACATTCCAATTGGAGTTTTGTATGCAGTGCGGTATGCCCACAAAGCATCATCAAGGCGTGTACTCCAATCTTTCCTTGTTGTATTCACGGTTTTCTCCAAAATGCCTTTGGTTTGTCGATTGCTCACCTCGGCTTGTCCATTTGTTTGTGGGTGGTATGCTGTGGAAACTTTATGAGTGACACCATATTTCTTCAAAACACTCCCGAGCATACGATTGCAAAAATGTGTACCACGATCACTGATTAAGGCCTTTGGAACACCAAATCTGGAAAAAATGTTAGCCTTCAAGAAATCTATCACAACTTTTGAATCGTTAGTACGGGTAGCCTTTGCTTCCACCCACTTGGAAACATAGTCCACAGCCAAAAGAATATAAATAAAACCCGAAGATGATGGAAAAGGTCCCATGAAATCAATGCCCCAAACATCAAAAATTTCACAAACTAATATGGGATTGAGGGGCATTTGATTCTTTGAGCTTAAAGAGCCCATCTTTTGACATTTATCACAACTTGCACAAAAAAAATAAGAGTCACGGAAAATACTTGGCCAGTAAAATCCACTCTCTAATACTTTTCTTGCAGTCCTTTGAGGACCAAAATGTCCTCCACAAGCATAAGAGTGACAAAATGTTAAGATAGAAGGTACCTCATATTGATCCACACATCGTCTAATCATTTGGTCAGCACAATATTTCCACAAATATGGCTCATCCCAAACATACCTCTTGGCTTCTTTCTTGATCTTGTCTTTTTGCCATCGAGTCAAATCTGGTGGAAATTGATTTGTGACAATGTAGTTCACAATATCGGCATACCACGGGGCAACTTTTGCTGAAAATAGGTTCTCATCGGGAAATGCATCATGAATGGGAGTTGAGTCATCGGGAGAAACAATCCTGCTAAGATGATCAGCTACAAGGTTTGACATTCTGCTCTTGTCTTTGATTTCAATGTCAAACTCTTGCAAGAGTAATACCCATCGAATGAGTCTAGGCTTCGAATCCTTCTTTGCAAGTACATACCTAATAGCTGCATGATCAGAATAAACAATGACTTTAGAACCTAGCAGGTATTGACCAAATTTGTCTAAAGCAAAGACAATAGATAGCAATTCTTTTTCAGTTGTTGAGTAGTTGGCTTGTGCACTATCAAGTGTTTTTGAGGCATAGTAAATGACATTAGGAACACGATCTTTTCTTTGCCCTAACACTGCACCAACTGCATGATTGCTGGCATCACACATGATTTCAAAAGGCAAATTCCAATCCGGTGATTGAAGTATAGGTGTTGTTATCAACAACTCTTTCAACTGATCAAAAGCTTGCTTGCACTCTTTGGAAAATTCGAATTCTGCATCTTTTTGTAGGAGCTCACACATGGGACGAGATATCTTGGAAAAATCTTTGATAAACCTTCTATAAAATCCTGCATGACCAAGAAATGAGTGTACCTCACGAACATAAGTGGGATAAGGTAAAGATTTTATGACATCTATTTTTGCTTTGTCCACTTCTAGACCCTTAGAAGACACAATATGACCTAGTATGAGACCTTTGTCAACCATAAAGTGACACTTTTCATAATTCAAAACAAGATTGGTCTCAATACATCTTTGCAAAATCTTTTTCAAATTACCCAAACACTCATGAAAAGAATTACCATAAACTGTGAAGTCGTCCATAAAAACTTCAATGATTTCCTCAACATATTCCGAAAAAATACTTACCATGCACCTTTGAAAAGTGGCTGGAGCATTGCAAAGTCCAAAAGGCATTCGCCTATATGCAAATGTTCCAAAGGGACATGTGAAAGTAGTTTTTTCTTGGTCCTCGGGTGCAACGGGTATTTGATGGAAACCGGAATACCCATCCAAGCAACAATAATGTGTTTTTCCCGCTAACCTTTCCAACATTTGATCAATGAAGGGAAATGGGAAATGGTCTTTCCGGGTTGAGGAATTGAGTCTTCTATAATCAATGCAAACTCTCCACCCGTTTTGCACACGGGTGGGGACTAACTCACCTTGGTCATTCTTTGTAACGGTAATACATGTCTTCTTGGGCACAACTTGGACCGGACTTACCCACTTGCTATCTGATATAGGGTAGATCATCCCCGCATTCAACAACTTCAAAATTTCTTTCTTCACTACCTCCATCATTGGAGGATTCAAACGCCTTTGAGCTTCTCGGGAAGGCTTGTAGTCTTCTTCCATAAGGATTTTGTGCATGCAAAGTGAAGGACTTACCCCTTTGATGTCGGCTATAGTCCACCCGATAGCTTCCTTATACTCCTTCAAGGTGGTGACAAGCTCTTCTTCTTCTTGTGTTGACAACTTGGTGGAGATTATCACTGGCAAAGTCTCTTTGTCTCCAAGATATGCATACTTGAGATGCTCGGGTAAGGTTTTGAGCTCCAATTCCGGTGCCTGCACAATAGAAGGAACACCTTTCTCATTAGACATTGGTATTTTCAGCTTTGGAACATCAAACCTCATTTTCTTCTTCTCATCCATGCAAGACACAACCTCCATAATCTCTTTATCAATTGTAAATTGATTGGCAAGTTTTTCCACTCTTTCCTTTTGAAGATTCCTGTCTAAAATGAGAGCTAACACATCAAGATTAGACAAATCAAAACACTCCTCTTTCAATGGTTCAATGACATCCACAAAATTCAAAGATGAAATATCACTTGGATATCTCATAGCATCATAGATATTGAAATTTATCACCTCCCCATCAAATTCCATGGACAATGTACCATCATAAACATCAATTTTTGTCCTGGCTGTTTTCAAAAAGGGTCTTCCTAGGAGAATTGAACTCAAATTTGGTGAGTCATCATCATCCATGTCAAGGACATAAAAATCTGCTGGAAACACTAATTCATTCACTTGGACTAACACATCTTCTAGCACACCTTTGGGATGTACTAAAGATCTATCAGCCAATTGAATGAGTACCCCGGTCTTCTTCAATATGCCAATATTTAAAGTTTTAAAAATGGAATATGGCAAAACATTGATAGAAGCTCCAAGGTCTAGCATAGCTCGTGGAACATGAAGATTACCTAATTTGCAAGGAACCGTAAAAACACCCGGATCCTTACATTTTTGAGGTAGTCTTTTCTGTAACACTGCAGACACATTTTCTCCTACTTTAACAGTTTCATTCCCTTTCAACTTTTTCTTGGATGTACATAATTCCTTAAGGAATTTAGCATACCTAGGGACTTGTTTGATGGCATCAATAAGAGGAATATTTACCTCAACCTTCCTGAACATCTCCATGATTTCATTGTCTTCCTTCTCTCGCTTTGACTTGCTTAACCTAGAAGGAAATGGGGGAGGAGTGACTTTTGCTTCAATAGGAACTTGCTTTGAAGGTGTTTTTGACTTCTCTTCTTTTTTCTCTAGCTCCATCTCTTCTTCTTCTTCAATCATTTTAGGACCTTCATATTCTTTGCCATTCCTCAAAGTGATGGCACATGCACTATGTTTTGGATTCTTCTCGGTTTGCGCGGGTAGTTTGCCTTGTGACTCCAATTTACTCACAGAAGTGGCGAGTTGAGTCATTTGTTGCTCCAAAGTCTTGATGCTCGCCTTGGTCTCATTTTGAAATGTTTGAGTACTTGTGGCTAAACTCTTGACAATGTCTTCCAAAGACATTCCTGACCCGCTTGAACTACTTCCTTGCTGCATGTTTTGAGGTTGGAATTGAGATTGATGATGAGGTTGATTTGGCTGGAAATGTGGTTGATAATTTTGTTGATGATGCATTTGATCTTGAAATGGAGGTCTTGGTGGATAAGGTGGCCTTGGCTGAAAATTGGCATTGGGTTGGTGCCAATTTGGATTGCTTCTTGGCTGGAAGTTTCCTTATTGTTGACTTGAAAATCCCATAGCTTCAACTGGCTCTACATCTTCTTGTAACATTGGGCACATATCAGTGGGATGTCCAACTTGTGTACAAATACCACAAGGTCTAACTGTTGGTGGTTGCACGCCCTTGTCCTTTACAAGCATCATCACTACTTTAGTCAACTCAGAAAGTTGACTTTCAATTTTTGGGGTAGAAATTTCCTTCACTTCTCTTGGTGCATCACCGTACCATTCTTCTTCTTGGACTGTATGCTTGGACTCTTCTGCCATGTTCTTGATAAGAACTCTGATTTCTGTTGGAGTCTTATCAGCTATAGATCCACCACTTGATGCATTGAGTAATCTCCTATCCCAAGATGACATTCCTTCACAAAAATACTGCAACAACTGATATTCTGTAATCCCATGTTTTGGACATCTTGAACACAATTTCTCGAACCGTTCCCAATAAGTATGCAAGGCTTCTCTCTTTTGTTGCTTGATACCAATTATCTCTCTGCGTAAAGCTGAAGCTCTCATTTCTGGAAAATATTTATCCAGAAACATCCTTGCAAGTTCATTCCATGTTGTAACTGACCCCGATGGTAAGTCATATAACCACTCCTTGGCTGAATCTTGTAAAGCAAAGGGAAATGCCCTTAACTTGATTTGATCTTTAGTAACTGCATGTGGCTTCATACCCACACAGACAACATGAAATTCCTTAAGGAATTTATGTGGGTCTTCATTCTCAAGACCACGGAATGAGGGTAACAAATGGATGAGTCCAGACTTGAGTTCAAAGTTGATTGCTGCAGGGTAATTAATGCATAAAGGTTGTTGGGTGACATATTGAGTGGCCCACTGTCTAAAGGTTTGTTCAGGTGGTGGGTTTGGAGGATTTTGGTTTCCTCCATGATTGTCTGCCATGGTAGGAGTAGGTGAAGATGGTGGGGTGGTACTTTTGGATGTTGGTGAAGATGTGGTTGATGGATTTGATGAAGAAGCTCCGGATTGTTGTTTCTTTAAAAGTTTAGCTTGCTTCCTTCTTTGTTTTGCAGATTTCTCTATCTCCGAGTCAACTGGTAAAGGTGTACCTGTGCGAAAAGATCTTGTCATAAACAATTAGTACTACCGTATCCCCGGCAACGGCGCCAATTTGTTTAGCTGTCAAACCAACAAATAATGGGATAAAATAATATTAATAAAGCTCAAGTCACTGCTATTTCTTATACTAAACATAGTATAGAGTAAGCAGGGTCGGTCCACAGGAATACAGGACTTCTTATCTTGCCATATTTTCACACATAATACAAATAATATTAAAATGGGGGATTGAGTTTGAACTAGATTTAAACTTCATAAATAAACAAGATTGTTAACAGAATTTAGTAAAAGAAATACATTTTCGATTCTGATTCTTATACATGTATTATGTTGAAAGATGCAAAATGAATATGATTATGTTCTATCTAGGTTGGTAATTTAGATACTAATAAACTCTAATATCCAAGTTGACAAAAAATGTTTTATTCAAAACATGTTCTTCAAATAAAACTTCATTTAATTGATTTAATTCAAATAAGCTCTTTCATCAAATCATTAAATGGTTTTAAGTTCTTGCAACAATTACCAACAATATTCAATATTCCTCATAAGCTTGGGATTATGAACATTTAATCTTTGATTACACTCATTTTGATTTAATTACAATCAATTAAGTGCATGTTACTAACATCAAATCATAAAACATATACGAATTTTACAATTTGATTAACTAGACTGATAAAAACCCTAATTCATTGATCAAGTGAAAAAGAGAATAAACCAAACACATGATTAAGATCAAATCAAAGATTACTAGATGTTAAACACAAATCAAGTTCAAGTTACAACCTAACAACACATACTTAAGAATTCAGATTCGGAAATGATAATGAAATCAACCACACATGTCTAGGTTAAACTACAAATCAAACAAGTTTAAACTTCAAATTGACTTACAAAAAGGAAATTAAAGTGTTTCCAAGTGTTAATCTACTTCCAAAAGCTCTGAAAATCGCCTTCTCTCTGCACAAAATCCGACCTAACCTCCAAAAAAACCGATTGTTTGAATTATATGAGAGTAAAACTACTTTAAAAACTGTCGAGACGTTTACACGGCCCGTGTAAATTAAAGGGTGCAATTTACACGACCGTGTAAACAAGAAAAGTAGAATGTTCAATCCTTCCAGGCCTTCGAAGTAGAATGCTCTTGTATATGCGTTTACACGGCCCGTGTAAATTATAAGCTATCATTTACACGGCCGTGTAAATACATTTGAAGCCAAATTCTTTATTTCTTTATTCTCTCTCTTCAATTCTCCAAGACTTCTGAAACTTTGTCTCCAACTCTTTTTAACTTCCTCCATCAAGATCCAACCTTCAAAAGTCCCTGAAATATCATAAAAGTGTGTGAATGGAATTGCATCATGAAAAATCCCGAAAAATATGCAAAATGCATGAGTTTAAACCTAAATGCAATGCACTTTTATGAACTAAAACTACAAAATGAATGCATGAAATTCACCTAACAAATCTCCCCAAGCTTGAACCTTTCTTGTCCTCGAGAAAGAACAAGAAGATTTAAACTGGAGAAAATAAAATAGAATAAAAGAAAAGAAAATTAAAGTTAAAACTATTTGAAACTTAATGCATGAAATCAAAACAAACATGAAAAGATCCAACCCAATTACCCTGTTTTGTACCATAGTTGAGAATGTACCTGTCATGCCTTGAGTCAACTTGGCTTTAGTCTCAAAATATTATATGATAATAGAAATAAGACTTTGGCCACTCCCTAATACAACTCAACAGAATCAAAGATCACAACACTTATTCCCTTTCAATATCATCAAGTCAATTCTTGGAACAAATTATGGTCTTACTCTCATGAAATTATATGTGACAAAACATGCTCAACCATCTTTGTTTCATAAAATATAACAATGCCCGATTCCAGCTATTTGTTGGTCAACAACAATCATTTTCTGAAAAATCTTTTCTAAAAATTCCCTAATATTTATCCAGATTGGTTACAAACTTCAAACCACTTACACCAGTCAAAGTAATTAACATTCAGTCCAATGTCATAAGTTCAAATCCAAGTCCAAGGGAATCTTTTGACAGCCAAGTATTTTTCCTAAACACAATATTCAATTAAACTATAAACACAATTATATACAAACTTCTTAATTATATTTTTTACAAATAAAGCTCATGGCTTTCTTTGAAATCCGTGTAACGGGCTTCCAACCAACACATCCAAATCAAATGACCTTAGTGTGCTAGATTTAAAGAGATCCCTCGGGTTTACTTGCCCGAACCTCAAAGGCCACAGATTAGCTTTATTTTCTATTATTAAGTTCATGACTTTCTATGGAACCCATGTAACGAATTTTCAACTCAATCAGTCCCAAACAATTTAGCTTTAGGCGATTAGGTGTAAAACACCCCTCAGAGTTTACTTGTTCGAATCCCAAAGGTCACAGATTAACTTAATAATAGTTTTTTTTTTAAGTAACACAAATACAAATAACTAAGTTAACACATAACACTCTTATTAATTTATTTATTTATTTGGCCAATTTCTTTATATTTTCGTCCTTGACTTTTCTATTGTGGGACATCTCACGGTCTATTACCGTGAGGACTTCTAAGACATTTTTCAGGGGACTAAAGGTTAACATGCAAAGACCCGTAAGTATAGTTGAAAGCTATGTCCCCAAGCAGGGTATATAAAAGGGAATGAGCAGAAAAGACTTTTAGAGCGTTGGAAGGCTCGGGACATTGAGATTTTATATTCTTTTTATGAATTATTTTTTTTTGAATTTGGCATTTTAAGTTCAATTGAGCATTACTACTCATGAGACCAGTCATATGTCCCAAATAATTAACTCATACCTGCTGTTATGCTTAAATGTTGACAATCTTCTCACTTTCTCTTTTGCACAAGTAGCTTCGGGAGGTGTGTTCGTGTGCGATTAACTTGCTTTAAGATTTTTCAATAAAAAGAGCAAGCTAATCTCAAGGCACATAACTCACTTACCAGCTCAACTGTTTTGAAAAGATTCGGTTACTTGGGATTGGATCAAAAAAAAAATTATGCAATGCAAAAATTTAGATGCAAACAAAATGCAAAGAAAATAAAAATAAAAATTAGAATAGAAAGAAAATCTTTTTGGCTTTTGAAAAATTTTCCATGCAGAAAAATGAAAAGGAAAATGGAAATTAATGCAATATGTACAAAATTACATGCAACCTACATGCAACGGGATTTATGCATGGATGGATGCCCCTCCCCAAGCTTAAAATAAGCATCGTCCTCGATACTTGGAGAGAGGAATAGCCGGCCTATTGAGGACCGCGTGGTGGAGGATATGGTGGGACCTGTGAAGGATAATCAGAAGGATAAAATGGAGGCCACTGGGGTTGGGATGATGATGGAGGCTGTTGCTGCTGGGTGGGAAGCATAAGTACTCGGTGGATATCGCTCATCAACCGATGAACATTGCGGTTATGCTGCTCTTGAGCCACCCATCGCTGATCCTGCTCGTCCCATCGCAACTCTTGCTGGGCCCATCGCAACTCCAGCCACTTTTCAAAGGTGCATGGTAAGTATTTTTTCGGAATATGTTGAGGAAATCATTGAAGTTTTTATGGACGACTTCACAGTTTATGGTAATTCTTTTCATGATTGTTTGGGTAATTTGAAAAAGATTTTGCAAAGATGTATTGAGACCAATCTTGTTTTGAATTATGAAAAGTGTCACTTTATGGTTGACAAAGGTCTCATACTAGGTCATATTGTGTCTTCTAAGGGTCTAGAAGTGGACAAAGCAAAAAATACGACACGCAATGCGTGTCAAGGAAGGCCCTGTCATAAAGAAGATGACACGCATTCGCGTGTCGTAAAACGATGCACATTTACGACTTGCATTGCGTATCATTAAAGCCCATGTCATAAAGAAATACGACACACTTTTTTGCGTGTCATAAAGTTTAAATGTTTTAAAATATATATATATTTTTTGTAAATTTACTAATTTTCAAATTACATCACACATTTAATGTCTCATAATATAAAATAAAATTTCATACACAAAAAATAAAATAAATTGCACAAATTATAATATGTCATACAAATAATCATTCAAATGTTAAACAAAAATAATACATTGCTAACATGGGTTATACATTCCTTTTAAACTAACAACCCTCGGTGATCTTGAACTAGATCGAGGTCGATTTGGATCAATGGCGACGATTGGATTTTAGATACACAACATGATTACTGACCTAAGACCTTCTGCAACAAGTGCATCCCATGCCCTATTTCCAACAACCACCACACGTTTTAGTGTCTCAAGGGCTAGTATACTTCCTCCTTGCCATCCAATAGCTTTCATTAACAATTGAACCACCTGTAATTTATTAAAAAAAACAACGTCAAAACTTAAAACTAAGTATGTCCTTGCTCCTTTTTTTCCCTTAACATACGTAAATAATGATGTCTATCTGGATAAAGCTTGTTCCTTTTCTAGACTGTAATAGGATTTTAATTGAGTCATTAAGTCCATTAAGTCAAAATGAAACAGATACTAACAGTTTTAATGAAGTACATGACCAAAATCAAAATGATCATAAAATATAAATAAATAAAAAAGTGAGAGACCCGAGTTGTCCATTAAGCAAATGCATATTACCTTTTTCTTCTTCAAAAATATTTCCAATGGAGAAGGCATTTGTATAGGGTAAATGCTGAAATAGTTTTCCTTGACCTGCTATTTATACCAGCATCTAGATGACTCTGCTGTCAAAAGACCAAACTGCCCTTGACAGATTTAGTGACTTTTTACTAAACAGAATACTACAGATCAACAAAGTAAATAGAAATTAAAAAATAAAATAAAATGATATTTGAGATGCTATTGTGAGTTCAAAAACAAACATAAAAATTACCTGTTATGGAGTAACGAAAGGAGAAGCAATAGAATTCTTCAAAATTGTTTGGCTTAGCAACCTTCATAAAGAACATGGACAACAAAAAGTTAGATAATAGATACTATTTTGAGTTGAAATATAAATATTTATACAAATGATTACGAGGGGTAAACATGTAAAAATACCTCTCTCTCCAACCCAGAGAGTTCTTTCTTTAGATTTTTAAGAGTTTCAGCATGAATATATGATTTCAAATAAATATAAAAAACTGACCATTTTAAGTTTATGCGGTTTTGGTTAATTGACAATTAAGAAAATATAAAAGAGAGGGACATTATAGTAAACTTACCTATGGAATTGATAAGTGAGGATACGATGACCACTACATGCTTTACACAGCTACCAATAGAAAGTGTAACCAGAAGCAGACAACTTAACACTTTGGTGTATATCAAAAAACAAGATGCACTACATGTTTTACACAGTTACCATAGCAGCCAAGATGCACAACATGTTTTACTATAGCAAGTGCCCAATTCACCTGATTATATCAAAAACAACACAAATCAACACCCAAAATACATTCCATAATTTTTAATCATCTAGTCATTCACCATTCACCTGATTGCAAGTAAGTGGTCACCCACCTTTGTAATTTTTAATCATCTAGTCATTCACCATTAGTAAGTTTATAATGTAATAGTAAAAGTGTTTTTTGAGATTTTTAACATTAATGAATAATATTATTTTGTGCAACTCCAACAGCAACACAACTCTGAAAGGCTTTCACGGATACCTGGTCTTAACGAAATAAGAAGCTCTAACGGATAATAACCACAACCAACTGAAGATGGTTCCGGAAGGGGTGCTGCTACCTTCACACTTCTAAGTGATGTTTCCATGGAATCTCTGCAGCTCCCTGAAGTACACTAGCTCGTCTACCGAAAAGAAATAGATAAAAGATTTCAGAACGATTGCATAAAATCAAATCTTGAAATATATATCACTAAAAACACTACCATTTACTTATTGTTAGCTTTAAGTAAAAAGAAATACATATGAATGACAATTTACCTTTAAAGGTGGCACCTGCTGTACGAAAATAAAAAAATTTTAAAAACATAGGCTGCAGAATTAGATAGTTGCTTAGGATGTATTCTCCTGTTGTTAACTAAAACCCGGTAAGATCTCCACCAATGATATGATTCCATGACTTGTAATAACCCAACACATCTTCTTCTTCTTCTTCCCCATCATCATACACAAAACTCACCCCACACTCCTTTGTAACTGCATCATTCAACCTCACTATAATAAAAGGACAAATCGGTCATTTTTTTTTGCTTTGTCCATAATAAATAGTATAAAAAAATATTTAAAGCTCATCATGACCTTGTGGTTGTTCCATTTTCACTGCTTCTAATTTATCTTGTAGTTCCTGAAACATTCCATACAATCTTTCTCAGCTTATTCTTGTACAATGAGAAGGGTATTTTCGTCTTTTACACAGACAAAATGGTGAAAACATGTATACCTTGAGTCTTCCTTCTTGAAAAAGGGTTGGAGTAGTTAATAATACCGAGTATCTGCAATTAAAATTTTTATTCACAATTCACAATAAAAATAAATAAATTATTATTTTTTTCTTTTTTTTGGAGGGGGGGGGGGGGTTTACTCGCAACGGCTAGGTTCATCTATATCAGCAACTTCAACTTTTGATCCACATCTTAATCTCACCTATAAAATGTTGAGTAAATATCATATGTTCAAAGGGGCAATTCTATACTTTTTTAATTAATGTAAAGATTAAAATATTGAGATAGGTAATAATAGACTATAATACCATCTCCACCATATAGGAATCCTCTGTAGTAAAACACACAAAACATATCCTTATTTATTTACTTAATAATTTTCCATTTGAGAAAAATTGTAATCAATGAGAGGAGTTGAGTTACCATTCGGACAACCTGTCATTGTGAACAATAAATAAATAAAAAAATGAATAACTTTAAATAGAAAAGATAAATTTGACCTCTCCAATTCCAGTACTTCCATCTTCAAGATACAAATTTAGCACAAATCCTTTTCTATAATATGTGGAATTGTCATTAACAACAGGAGTTGTCAATGGAGCACAGAATTGAATTCTGTCATAACATGATAAATTGTACATTATAAATTTATAATAAATCTTTATTGATCCATTTTTTTAGTAAAAAGCTGACATGTACTGAAAAAACTCCAGTTTATGAACTTTAATTGAATTGAGAACTGATAGCTGTGAAATAGTGGATAAAGCATGATCTGCTGCTTGACATGAAAATTGTCTTAAATCGCACCCCCATGGTTGTTGATCACAATTATTGTCATATGTTTTCTTAAAATCCTTCAAAAACAAGAAATTTAGCAAACACATAAATATAAAAACCTGAGAAATATAGGGTTTATATTTTGTACCTCTGTTTCAGAAGTGCTAATCGATTAGTATCATGTAAAAAAGGAAACATCTCTAATCACACAAAAAACCTGAATCCAAAATTGTAGAAAAATTAAAAATATAAAAATGAATATAGAAAATATTTCTATCAAATACTCACTTTTTTGTTGTGGTCCACAGCAAAACCAATAGCATTACTGAGTAAACCATCAATACCACTAGCACCTCTGTTTCTAATGGAAAACCTGAGGGTAATTTGGTAATTTTACCATAACTACCCTTTCCATGACTACTTCCATACATATCTGCATCGCGTATGGGCATGCTATTTCCTATGAAGACTGTAGATCCAAATTCACCAGTCCATTTTCTTGATCTTTCCTGAGCTTAGGAACTTCATCTGCTTTTGCTCCAGAAAGGAAAAAATCGTCCCCTCCAACTTCCTCCCTTATTTCAACAGACAAACAAATACATTAAGGACTATGAGTTCTAAATTATGTTGAAGGCTTGCAATATAGCCACCAATAAATATAGTCTAGTAGCTTTGACATTGTAGAGAAGCTTTGAGATTCATCCCAAATTGTGTTAAATACCATAATTGCCCTGGACCTTCATGCCTACAATTATACTCAATGCTTGCTTCCACCTGTACAAATATGAAGAACTCTTGAAGTCAATGAATAAATTAAACTCCTTATAAGATAGAACCATGTGAAAAAGGAACATATACATTTAGATTGATACTAATTTCATGGAGTACCTCATTCTGGAGGAATTTGGTGAAGAACCTCTTAGCTTCAATATTGTCACCATAGTTTTAACAGTTTCACCACTTTTTTTCTCTCTTTGGCATTTCTACAAACACTTTATGTGCATATTTCTTAAGCATGTTCTGAACCTCTACAACCCAATTGTTAGCATCATTCCAGTCAATTCCTTTCTTAGCAACCTCTCTAACTTCCTCTCTTGGTGGATCCAGCATTCCAACCTTAAAGTAAACAAACAGGAACCCAACATTTTTGCTTTCTGATACAAACCTGCATTGTTCATCAAACATTAGTTTATGAACAACTGTTACAATCATACATCATACAGACTAAACTTTGTCCAAGCAAGTCCGAACAATCATAATATAATCACACAATATGTAAATAAAGAAACAAAGATATACAAATAGAAAAATAAGGATTGTGGTACCTATTCAGCCTTGATCACACGTCAATCGGAGTTGAGGGCTTTGAGAACTAGAATCGGACCATATTTGAGCTGGTTGACCATATTTCTTCTGACATTCGTGTGCATAATACTCGAAATTTAGAAACCCTAGATGTATAAACCATGCTTCGTGAACCCTATAGGAACAGATAAGGAACTCATAATCCATGTGTGTTTGCGAAGGAAAAGGGGGGAGAACGAAAGAGTGTTAGAATCGAAGGAAATATCTTTAGAATTAAAGACAAAATTTAGTAAATAACCTACCTGAGCAGCTTTGTACGAGTATATGGTAGCATCTTCTAAGTCGTTTGCTTTGATTTTTCTTAGATCAACTTTTTCTCCAAACCCTATTAGTTGTTGGTACCGATTTTAGGGTTTCAAATGGAACAAGAAAGAGGTGGTGATGGAGAAGATGGTAGGGCGACGATGGATGGTAAGAATGGTGGTGATGGTCGATTGTGTTGAGGTTGCAGGTGGTGAGATGTAGGTGCGACGACCATGGTGGTGGTGCAAGATAGTGGTGGTCTGTACCATGGAGGGGAACTGTAGAGAGAGAGAGAGAGAGAGAGATGGTGGTGAGTTTGATGAGGTGAGCGTTTATGTGGAATGAGGTGAGGTGAGCGTTCATGTGGAAGGAGGAGATGCAACAGGCGGGTTTTTTAATTTTTTGGCTATTAAAAAACGAAAACGCGCGCTCATAGACTAAAATTATAAAGCGACACGATAACACGACACGCTTTTTAGGATAGGTGCCCTCCGTGTTTTTAATTTTTTTTTTGTTGGACACTAATTTTAGGGCGCACAAAAATGTGTATCCTCTATCCTTCAAATTTGGAAAAATTGACATTATTTTTTAGGGCACACACAAATGCGCGTCCACTATCAGCGCGTGTCATTGTTTGCGCGTCATTAAAGGGCTGTTTTCTAGTAGTGATGCTTGTATTGTAAAATCCATAAACTATACTTATTATAGTTTATTGTACTTATTAGAAGATTTTGAAATCCTTATCATGAATGACAAATTTTCAGTTTATGATGTTAAACTAACAACAAATACATTCATCATTTGGAAACTTATTGTTATACACTTTGCTCAACATGTTACAAAGTGTAGTAAATATTGTAAGCTGTTTAACTAGTTTTTAACTTTTCTGCACTGTTTTAGAAAAATCATAGAAAAATCATACGAAGTCAAAAACTAAATACGTAAACTCTGTGAGTTTAGAAAATGTGTCTAGTTTATTCATAATTTTTATTATGATTTTTAGAAGTCTTTAACTTGTGTGAAAATGTTCATATTCACAGACTGGTCCGAATTTTTTTCTGAAATGATAGACAGTTTTATAAAAATCACTATAAATTGTAGAAAAATCGTATGGAGATGTGCAAGTAGTCATTAGAAAGGTATAAACCTGAACTACTTGAATATTAAACAGTTTTGAACGATATTTAGTTTAAGATGGTCAAAAAAGTCCGTGAATAGGACTCAACTTTTATGTGAAAAGCTGAAGTATGAGTTTGAGTCATATTAAGGTGTGTTAACTTGTATTCCCCCCCTAAAACTTGAAGAAAACATGAAAATGTAGGGGTATGACTCACCTTGAGTGATTTCTTGGGATGGATGTTGAAGAAAAGAAGTTTCCAAGTCAAGAACACTTGAAAGATGCTTGAAGATTTGAAGATCCTAAGCACAAATATGACGATATTTTTGCAAGAGATTCATGATTTGAGTGAAAGATTGTAGATTATTCAAGTGTAGGATGAAGATACTTACCAAAACGGAGGAGAATGCTCAAGAACAGCCTTGAAATTTCGAGTTTAGAGAGAAAAAGTGAGAGAAATGGGTTTGATTTCTTTGGTGAGAAGAATGAATATTTTGGGAGGAGAGATAAGGATTTGTCCAGCCTTTGATCAAGATGACTTGCTGGATAAGAGTGTGAGATAACAAATAGTTGACTAGCTAGAGGTGAATAGTGACTGGAGGTTGTCATAGAGTGGGTATGGGAGGTAGCTTGTGTCATTACTTTATGGGAAAGTCAACACTCCAAATCAATATCTTGCACAAAAGATATTATTCTTAGATAAAGGTTTCCCTCAAAATGTGATTAAAATATGAATATATAGGGTCTTATATGTCAAAATATAAGTTTGGGTGAAAATCTCACACGAAAATCATGAAAAACGAGCTTAAAACGCGAAACTACTCGAAAACCGGGATCAAGAGGCGAACCTGCGAGGTCTGAGGTGAGGGTTCGGTCCATGGAGCTTAGAACTGAAGGTAGGTTCGGTCTATGGGCTGGGAACCGAAAGTAGTTTCGGTCCGAGAAGACTCGCGTGCGAAATTGCTCTAGTGGGAACCGAAGGCGGATTGGAAGCGAAATGGACCGAAAGCGAAATGGAACAAGAGCAGGCGGAGCTTCGGTCCGAAGGGACTTGATCCGAACCGAAGGTGAGTTCGGTCCTAAAACGGGAGTTCGGTTCTAAGAAGTTTCGGGTCTAGGAGGCTTCGGTTCTTTAAGGGAGGTTCGGTTCTATTAGGGTTTCGGTCCTTAAAGCTAGTTTCGGTTCTATATGGCTGATTTTCAAATAAACTTCTCGTTTCAAGTGATTTTTGACTAAGTTAAGGGTCGGGATGCCCCGAGTGATTATAAAAAGTTGAAAGAGATTTTGAGAGAGATTTGGGAGATATATATATATATATATATATATATATATATATATATATATATATATATATATAGCGAGAGAGATTGAGAGAGACTTTGTGTGTGACCTTTGCGAGTGTTTAGCTTTGAAATGTATGGTTTGTAAACCCCGTTTTGCCTTGTTATGAGTGTTATACGCTCCCGTAAGGTATGTATTTATTTTTTAAAAAGTAGTTCCATCACTTACCCTCATTAGGGTTAATTGAGTTGGCCGGTTTGACTTGTTGACTTTCTTTGAATTTGACTTGACCAGAAAGTGATGGTTTTCACATGGAAAAACAAAGCTTCCCACTTTTACTAATAAGTCTTCAATGATTCCTCGTGGTATGTAGTCAAGTGATCCGCCATTCGAATGGTCATACTTATGTCTTGGAGCTTTGATAATCTGAGCTTTTGGTAGAAAGAGTAGGGCATGAGATTAATGCTCGCCCCTGAATCGGATAAAGCATTAATATAAGTTGAATTTCCAAATTCACAAGGCAATGTGAGTTGACCTGGATCTCCCGTCTTGATCGGTAATCCTTTGTTAATCGCGGCTGAACACAAATCATTAAGAACTATTGTTGAGGCCTTTTCTAACTCCTTTCTATTGGTCATCACATCTTTTGCAAACATTGGAAGTTTCGCCATTGATTTGAGGATTGGGGCATTAATCGAGAGTGAGAGCACTTATTCCATAAATTTACTTTGTTCGGGCTCTAGAGAATGTTTGATTGCTCGAGATGGGAATGGCAAATGAGGATGATACGAATGAAAAGACGAAAATTTGTCATCCTCTCGAGACCAAGACGTGGTAATATCACCACGATGTGGTGAAGCATCAGAGTGCACTTCACTTTTTGGTCTTTTGGCTCCGGGCTTCTCTTGTTCCAAACATGACTTAGGTTGTATTGTAGCTACTTCATGGGTCATTATTGGCTCAGAACGAACCTCTTCTCGGTGTATATCGCCATGACATGAGGTTATGACTTTGGGTCATGATTTTTAGGTGGAAATCTTTCATTGACAAGTGTGGTTAATTGCCCAAGTAGAGTCTCTATGTTCTTGATGGAAGCTTGATGATTCCTCACATTAGCATCAATAGTATCATGTCTCTTTTCAGATGCTTCCATAAATCTATGAAGTACCGACTCGAAATCCATCTTCTTTCCAGGTGGTGGTTGTTGTTTTTTATAGAAACCTCTACCGGTTTGTCTATATTTCTCATCCTTTTGCTTCTTATACTCTTCATATGGCAACCACTCCTTCTTGGGTTTTCTCCTATCTTCATCATACTTTTCACCGCTTGAGTAGAACACTTGTGCTTTCTTGTTCCCATTTTCATCCAAATCACAATCCTTGGTCAAATGTGGACCACTACAATTATCACACCTAACTCTAATGGCATGAATGGATTGATCTAATGTAACATCCCAAAAATCAGAGAAATTTAAAATTTTCAAAAACAACCCATTATCCATAAAAGTGTTTACAAAACCATTGTTTCAAAATTTTAATCATAATCAGAGTATCCCAAGACCCAATATCATAAAAACAGGAATATGTGCATGGTCACGCCTTCGCTTTGTTATGATCCTCTGAAGTACCTACAACAATAAACTGAAACTGTAAGCCAAAGCTTCGTGAGTCCCCCCCCCCAAAGTACCATCACACAACATAACAAACAATAGCATGCAAATATGAGCCTTCAGCCTGAATGGACCGCCTCGTAGGGCCTACAGCCTATCTGGAACGTTCTTCGGGAGTTCGGCATGACTGGACCGTCTCGCAGGGCCTACAACCTATCCGGACCGCCCCGGGTATCTTGGCATTCAACCCAAAGTTGGACCGCCTCAACCAACCACAATATGTCGAAATATGTGATATGTGCATATATATATATATATATATATATATATATATATATATATATATATATATATATTACATCATATCTTAATATTTTTAACCATTTATATGCTCATTATAAGTCAAAAGATACTTAATCTATTATATGGTGTGTTGTAGAGGTAAAATACATGCTCGGGAGCGAAAAGGAAGCTGGAAGTTGGAAGCTAGGAACTTGGATCAAGGCTAAAATGAAGAAAAGTCTTCTTCCCAAGACGTGGTGACATTACCACGACGTGGCATTTTGAATTCTCTCGATGAGCCTCGAAGACTTGTTGATTACGTGATAAACCCAAAGGCCACGTCGTGGTGGACTTGCCACGACGTGGTGAACTGAATTCGAGGAAAAGATATATAGAAGGCACATTCCTCCGAAAACTTAAATTTTGTTGGAGCTTTAGTCGACTTTTGAAGGTCAAAAACGTTATTTGGAATCTTGGAGTTGCAGAAGATCGATTGGAAGCTTGATTTTGAGAGATTTGAGGTACAACTTCTTCTATTTACTTATTCTTCTTGTGTTTGATCATGGATTACAAGTTGAATTTCGCTTTTACATGTTTGTTTGCTGAAGTTATGGGCTAAATACCCTAACTTTCGTTTAGACTAGATTATTTGCTTATTTATGAGTTGATTTTGTTGGATTAGAGTCCAAGTCCATAACTATATTTGGTATGTACTTGACCCGATTGGCATGCTCCATTTGGGTTGCATGGCATCATGCATTTGGATAGACTAAAATGAGAGAAATAACACTTAAGGTTTACTAATATATTATAAGTTCTAATATATTAATAAGATTATTTAATTAGTATTGATCAAGAATTAATTTGGTATTAATTAAGTGATCAAAAGGAGACTAATTAAATATATGGGTTGATTGTGTAAATCATCCATACTTGTATAGTGGGCTAATGCTCCATGGATTATCAAGTTAGCCTAAAACCCATAGGATGCTTCATGGATGCTCCATGGTGTTTTTGTACCCATGGATCATGGAAATGAAAGGCCATGACAATTAGGGTTTACATGGTGTAACCCTAATTGTGACAAACTATATAAGCATCTTATTCTTGTCAAAATCGGCCACCAAGTGAGAACTATGTGTGTATGGTGAGGGCTAGCCGATTTCATGAAGTGTATCATTTCTCTCTAAGTTATTCCAAGTGTATTTGATGTTGTGTGAACCATTTGAGGTGTCACACTTGGGGCACTCGGCTCTTAAGCATCAAGGAATCAAGCTACATAAAAAGGTATGTCTTCAAACTTGTTTTTATTACCCAAGTATCAAAGATTGTATGCTAGATAGGGTAATACCTTGGAATATTCATATTTGCATGTATAAAAGAGAAAACATAGATCCAAGGTATTTAGGGTTGCATGTACACTTAGGGGTGTTAGAATGCTCAAAACCCAACAGTGGTATCAGAGCCAAGGCTTGTTTTCAATTATACTTGATGCAAAGTGCTGAAAAATGCTGAAAAAATCGATTTTCGGGCTGTCTGGGCACTGGACTCGCCGAGTCCACTGATGGACTCGCCGAGTCCATGAGGAAACTCATCCTACTCGTCGATTAGCTTCATACACTCGACGAGTAGGACCCCCTGACGGCATATTTTCGACTTTTAAGGCTGGAATTGGACTAGAATAATTACCCTAAGCTGTTTTTGAACCTATAAACCTGTTTTTGATGTGGTAATGTTCTTTCTAATCCAATTTCAAAGATAATTGTCATTAGATTCATGTTTTGTATTAGTTTAATGGATAGGCTAATTACATGAAAAAGTTTGATTGAAGTATCTTGTTCTTATGAGTTGCTTAGATTAATAGGGAAGTTATGTGAAATTGTTGTTTTCAATCCAAATTAATCTAACAGTTGATTCTAAAATGTGTTTTTTGTAACTTGTCCTCAAGTTATATGAAAAGTCACATTTAAGATTCATAAAACTCATAAATATTTTCATAGGTTATGAATAAAGAAAAGTCATATTCTTTTATTAGTTTAAAGTCTTCCATAACTTGTCCTCAAGTTATGGAACTTGAAGGGTCTTTTGTATTAAAACTACTTTAAACACAAAAGTTATGGAAATTGAATATTTTTGAATAGTTTCAAAACTTGCCCTCAAGTTTTGGAATTTGAAAAGTTTTTCCCTTATGAATACTTTAATTCCAAGTTAAGCCCTTAGAATTTTAAAAGTTAAAATTCAACCCTTATACTTTATAATATTATAAGTTAATAATATATATATATATATATATATATATATATATATATATATATATGTATAAGAGCAAGTCGTCTTACCATTAGTAGGCCTCATTCACGAAGCCGGTCTATAAGGGGGTATAAGGTTACTACCTATAAAATGGCAGTTTAATGGGTGTCCACTCTCACCCACCGCTTTCTTGACTGGTGGAGGGTCGTTAGTCGAACGGGTAGGACAAGGACTATAATTCTCCCTTCATTAAAAGTATTAATGATAAATACTAAGTAACTAAACCTTTTATAAATTCCCAATCTTAGTTACATAGGAAAATGTGAATAAGGTGCTAACCCATGAAATTACACTTTTCACTTTGCTTAAGTCGGTTAGTGGAGCGTGTGTGGTTAACCGGCACACTAGCTTGATTTAACAAGGTAGGCAAAGGGTTTCTTAAAGTTTATCATAGGCCGGTGGAGCGTGTGTGGTTAACCGGCACATCGGTTGGGTGATAAACATTTAAGAGTGCCAAGTAATTTGCATGGTTACTTCACACCTTGTTTTGTGATCCTCGGCATCCCAGTCACAAAACCTGAAGGGCACACTCGAGATTGAAACATGTCATTGAAAAGTTCAATGAATCTCAAAAGATCTAGGAGTTTCAAATCCAATTAAAAACCTAATAAATTATTTCGTTTTTCATGGTGGAAATTGGTGAATCGTCATTCACCTACCTTCAAATATTTTATAGCCTGGATTACGGCATCCATTTTCCAAGTTATAAAATATTGTGTTGGGTCCTAGCCTTAATATTTCATATTGGATGTTATATTAAGGACTTTAGATCAACTATCTTGAATATCTCCCAAAAGATGTCTAGTTCAGACATCTATGATCTTCTCAAATCTCTTGGAACTTCACTTCCTCCACCCCCTTCAATTATTCTCCCTAACCCACAATTCTTGAAAAGTTTAAGGTCACTCAAGCCCTATTGGCAAGCAAAGTCTATGTGTGCTCACATCTTGGAGATAAAGTCACATATTGACAAGCCGAAAGAGTTGGGTGTCAAAGTCTTGAGAAAGTTGGATGTTCAATCACTTTCTAAGTCACATAATGAGTTCCTTTGGGACTACTATGAAACAGACTATGACATGACCCTTAATGATCTTATCTATTTGCTTGGTGCTGCTGAATCAGCAATGGTTTGAGGACTAGTAAAGCAAATTTGATTAGGAGATCAACTTTCCAATGGACATTGATAATGGTAACATTGGATATCTAGATAAGGCTTTCTCTTCCCAATGGAAAGGGATCGTCCATAGTCAACTCGGTGGACCAAATGGTAAAGAGAAAGTCTAAGTCTGTGATAGTCCCATGTACCATTTCCATAGAGTCCATATGTTTATATTGCCAAAAGAAGGGGCATTTGTTACAAAACTGTCTATTTACCTGAAGGATCATAGGGTTGATCAAGTCAAGATGTTTGATTCTACTTCAGGTGAAGTCCACTATCTAACACTGTTAAGTTTCTATTCTGAGATTCTCATTACATGATGTGACTGGGTCACATATTGTTGTTTTAAGAATCAAAGAAAAGTGAAGAAACTTAAAAAAGTATATTCTGATTCTGATCGCGAAGATGGATTTCAATCGCATGGTTCGGTGATCAGAATTCTTGAGATGTTGCTTAGGAGTTATGATATATTGCTTATGAATAGATAACAACAAAGTTTTTCCATATGCTTTTGCACTGTAAGGATAAGTTTTTCCGCAAAGTTTTAAAATTAAAGGAAATTTTTTATTTTATTTATTCTAAGTATCCTTACAATGGCATTTGTGAAAAAATTGTTGCTTATATGATTCCATTGATAGCAATAATGGAAAATGGATTTGTTTCTTTTATTTGTGGTAATGTCTAATTTACCAAATAAGGAACGATTCTCATCACCCAAGGTTTCAGTTGGATAGAAACTTGGAAATCATGCAAGTTGTATAGTATGATGAATGAGAATTTTCATCTATGGAAAATTAAGATTAATTCCTTGTTCACATGTATATGTGAGTCAAGTGAAGGACTAAGGGATCGAGTACACATTCTGGTGCACTGATCAAGTCCACCACAAAAGATCGATAAGACTATTCGTCATGATTTACTAAAGTTTAGTAAATATGGTTATACTTACCAGTTTAATTATAATTCTGAAACATTGGAAAATTTTCAATGTATGGCAGAACGAATGAGAAGAATCAAATTAGGCAGAAGGATAAAAGTTTCTCAAATCTGAAAAGATGGGCGAGTACTTTAGTATCATGTTTCGTGATCATCTTAATGATTTAGAAATCATGTCACAATTAGTCCTCTAAGGACATCTTAGTGCATTCTTATGACTAAGAAGAGGAATCTTGAATTGTTGGAATGGTTAAATCAAGTAGATGAGTCATACTTCGTTCCAAAACAAGTCTTAGAGTCATACTCCAAGACTGTAAGATGAGTGACATATCTTAAAGAAATGTTTATAACACTTGTCAAATGTAAGAGTAAAAGTGTCCTACTCTTGTACATATGAAATTGGTAAGTTGTGATGTTTTGGATAAAACAAAGACCAACTTAGGCCAATTGTGTAAAGTGTTTGTCTTGATAAAGAACCCGCACTATCTCTTGAATATTTGACCTATCGTGTTGACATATTTCTATTTCTGTGCCCATTCCAGTTAAAGTTGGCTTTGCATATGAGTTCTGAGAGTTCTCAATTGGTTGCATAACAACTTGGAAGCAATGACAGGCCCTTGTGCTGCTAGGTAGCAAGATTGAGTTCAGTCCATATGAGTTTGGATTTGTCATTATCCTTGTCTTGTGATTATGGTTTTTACAAATTCACATGGATAAGAACACATACGGGTGATCTTCGTCACCGACTCCAAGCCCTGTCTCAAATCCAAAAACTCATGTGTTAGCCGCTCTCGCTCAACCCGTGGAATGTAGCGAGCACGAAACATCTCCCTGAACTGATCCCAAGTAACCGCCGCTCGCTGCTCATCAGAATATGACCCCGTCATCAATCTCCACCAGTGCTTTGCTCCGGACCTTAGCAGGTTCAGAGCACACCTGACCATCTGTTCAGCAGGACATGAGCATGTGAAGAAATATCCCTCCACGTCAGATAGCCACCTCATGGATATGATCGGGTCCTGAATCCCATCCAAAGTCGGGGACTTCGTGTTATCGAAGTCCCGGTACTGGAAAGCCCGACTGGACCCACTACCTGCAGCTGCTACGGCTGTGGAAGCTGTAGCGGAAGCTGTCTCAGCAAGGGATGTATAGCGCTCATCGAAGTACTCAACCATAGCGGTCTTAATAGACCCAAACATCTCTGACAACTGAGCCCAGAACAGTGTAGCAACCTCATCATGCAGGATCTCCCTAATCCTGGCATCCAAGTCATCTGGTCTTATCTGACCAATTGTCTCGGGCACTACTGATCCGCCCTGACTGCCCTCTCCTGATCCCGATCCGGATCCGGTCACAAATCACCTCGTAACCACCATGCTGAAAATATATCAGGAAGATATCAGACATTCCATATAATAAGGGGAACCAACTCCCAACAAAGCCGTAGGGGTTGTGACTTCCTTGCTACGCGTATGGGTCTTGTGCTTTCAGTAGTACGGGCCCATACTACCTTCCCCACCTACCCATATTTGTCTCAAGTATCATCACAACGCCCTAACAATATACATAAGCATAGGCGAGCGCTCAATCCTCACTCCTAGAGGAAGGCTAAATATCTCATAACTAGCCGACTGACCCCGCACAACTCATCCATGAAACTTCCACCAACCCTGCAGCACTCGTGTATGCTAGCCATACATAACGCTGGACCCTATAGACATTTGAATATTCGATCCTACCCAAAGCCCATCATCAGACAAGAATAGGAAATAAGGCTAAAACAAACATTCTCGGGCTATAAGATCTTAGTTATATACAACTGTGATGCATACACTAAGCAACTATAGTAATGATGTCAATTTCATACAAGGAAAATCCTAGGCTATCACGCATCATATAATCAGGCAATTCTATTATGCAATTCCTGAAGATCCCTAACCTATCACTAGCATGTTGTTCTAACATATCACAATATCAAATAACAGTATGGTATTTTGGGGTCTACTTACTGGCTAGGGCTGATCGTACACTTCGCATCCTCCTTTAATATTTTAAAAACCATTTGAAAATCTTTTCCTTAGTTTGAAACTGGATTCACACGAGTGTTCCTCCAAATCACTCAAACCAAGGCTCTGATACCAACTTGTAACATCCATAAAATTCAAGCCAATTTAAAACTTTTTCAAGCGTTCAAAAACCATTAGTTATTACAAAATGTTTTCAAAATAGTTTCATATCATAGAATCCCATAAATCAAAATCATAAAATGTGAGGAGGTGCACGATCAAGCCTTCGCCTTCCCGCGATCATCTGAAGTACCTGAAACAAAATCCAAAAGTGTAAGCCCGAAGCTTAGTGACTTCCCCCAAAATGCCAACGCCATACAAACCTAATCAATATCATAACAAACAAACAACATGCATGTAGAGTCTTCAGTATGACTAGACCGCCCGCATCAGGCCTTCAGTCTATCTGGCCCACTCTCAGAACCTTCAGCATGTTTGGTCTGCCCTCTCGGGCCTTCAGCCTGTCTAGACCGTTCTTCGGGCCTTCGACCTGACTAGTACGCCCTGATGGGTCTACAGTCTATCTGGGCCGCCCTGGGTATGTTGGCCTAGAGCACAAAGCAGGACAGCTTCAACCCACCCCCAATCATACAATAAACACATAAATATCATACGCTAGCTAGCATGTACATATCAGTCATACAGATCTACCGATAACTAAACATAGCATCATCCTATAACCAGGATACAGATCTAACATATCACTAACATAGCATCATCCTAAAACCAGGATACAATCTAAAAAGGGTTGGCCTTGGTGCCTTAGACCCTGTTGATATAGTGAAAAGAACTCACCTCACAATGTCGAACTGAACTGAAAAGATCAAGCTCTCGAATCACAGCTCCAAACTCAAACACCTACAACCACCATAAGACAAATTCCATCAAGACCCAATTTACCAAAATACCCTTAAAGTCAAACTTGGTCAACCATGGTCAAAGTCAACAGTCAACGGTCAAGGTCAACAGTCCATGTTGACCCAACTCGTCGAGTGCAGCTAGCAACTCGTCGAGTTCCTTTAGAACTCAGGAAACCGGGAAAAACCCTAACTAACTCGTCGAGTTATCTCATCAACTGGCCGAGTTTATTTAGAATCCAGAAAGCGGGAAAATCCAACCCAACTCTTCGAGTTGGCTAAGCAACTCGTCGAGTTCCATCAGCCTTTTCATAATCAGTCCTTTCCAGTCGAATCCAAAACCCCAAATTACAGATCTAGCTTCCTAGGACTGAGATACCATGTAAAGTTGCTAACTTTACGTGAATGCAAGGCATCTAAGGGATTAAAACACTGAAACTAGGCTTAATAAGAGGTTTAGGACATGGAGGATGTCCAAGAATATATAAAGTCGACAACTTTATGTCCATGGGGCCTAGAGGAGTCCAGATCTGAGACCATGTCCTCAAGACAAGCTCAAATCCAAGAGTGACTCCATTTTGCACTAGAAATGACCATATTCTTTCATAAGGGAAGATCTAAGAAATAGAAAGCCAAGGTAAATACTTTTTACCTCCAAATGGTTGCTAACACAGAGTAGATGTCGGATCTACTGCTTCTCCCTTTGCTCCAACTTCTTCAAGCTTCAACACCCTTCCAAAAGAGCACAAAAATGACTTTCTAAGATCACACACACAAGGAAGTAGTAAAGTACGGCTAGGGTTTCCTTCTCTGGGCAATGAGGTGATAAGGGAGACCAAAGAATGTGGGTTAAGTCTTTTAAATATGGCGCAAACCCTAAAAATTAGTGTTTTCCCATTCAGCTCCTACTCGTCGAGTTGGGGTCCTCCAACTCGTCGAGTAGGTCCCATAAACCACGCGGCGTGATCGGTTTCTACACGATGAGTCGGGGTCTCCACTCGTCGAGTAGGTCTTAAATGATGATTAAAAATTCTTGGAATTCATACCTGGGAGTTGGGATGTTACAAATTCACACCAATATGTAACAGATAAACATAACACATATCTAGCAAACACAGGTAATCTTACAGATCTACTAATCAATCATCTAACTAGAATATATCCATCCTATAACCAGGATACATACCCTAGTGGGTCGGCATTGGTGCCTTCGACCCACAAGTACAGTGAGGAAAACTCACCTCTCAGTCCGAACGATAGTTGGATAAATCTATGCTCCGAATACCGCCTCTACTCGTCACCTATTAATGAAATCATGGCCTATCTTAACTTAATATCAAAATACCCAAAATACCCTTTGGTCAAAATTAGTCAAACCCTGGTCAACGTTAAAATTCAACAAACCAGCCGAGTCAACTCAGGTGAGTACGTTGGGCGTACTCAGCTGTACGCGGGGCGTACACTGGCTTGACCATGCCATCGAAGCATTGACCGCGTACGCGCCTGGCCACCTTCCTTCTTATTAAGAGCTTAATCCTTAAGCTTTTTTGCTCATATTTCCGATCTAGGTCTTAGCTCACTTCATTAACCATAAAGTTTCTAACTTTATGGTATAGCATGGCTAGGAAGTGCCCAACAACAAAACCCTAACTTCTTAACTTATTAAGACACTCTAACTTATGCATGGAAGGAAACTAACTATCAAGATTACATTTTTATGCTTCTAGATGCTCCAAAACGTCTGAGAGGATAGCTTGTATGGATTAGAGTAACCCATACTCTTAATACCAAGCTTATGGGACTAAAAGAACACATTGTCATGGTTAAGCAAGATCTAATCAATGCTTTATCAAGTTCATGGTTTTATACCTTCAAATGGTGTCAAATGATGTTGTTATTCTGGATCCATAGAGTTTCACTTCTCCAAGATGACCTTCTCTTCTTTCTCCTTCCTTCAAAATCACCAAAACACGCTCAAAGGCTCATAAATGCTCTTAAAATGATTAGGGTTTGCAATGAGGGTTGAAATGGGACTTGAGGCTGATGAAAAGAAGAAGACTTAGGGGATTAAGGATGTTTAAATAGGGTCTAAACCCTAAAAATTAGAGTTTGCACCCTGGCTATGTATGCCCAGCATACGCACCCCGCATCCAAAATTACGAAAATGCCACTAAGGGCCCAAAATGAAATAAATTCTCATACATAGGGTTAAAATTGGAAATACCTCAATATCAAGATGTTACACCTAATTTTGTCATTTTCCAATCCATAGAATCTAGTTTAGTTGTGATTGCAACCAAATTCTTGTTCCCTCCATCTCATTTTCCTCTAGTAACATCGTCTCGTGGGTTTTGGTACTCACGTGAGTGCTTTTCGAATTCTTCAATCAACTCTTTTATAGTTGTCGGCTCCTTCTTCGTCATTGGCCATTGTGAGTCAAGAAGTTGTCTAGTAGTTACATTGACTCCATCATAGAAAATGGAAACTTCTTGTTGAACATTAAGATCATGTTGAGGGCAACTTCTAAGCAAACCCTTGTATCTCTCCCATGCTTCATAAAATGATTCTCCAACCTCTTGTTGAAAGTTAGCAATCATGTTTTTAAGCTTTGAAATCTTCGAAGGTGGACTAAATTTGTCAATAAAAGAATCACGAAGGTTTGCCCATGTAGTAATGGATCCAGGTGCAAGAGACTTCAACCAAACCTTGGCGTCACCGGTAAAAGTAATCGGAAGCATCCTTAGTAACACGGATTCTCTTGGCACATTAGGCACATGAAAGTAGTTGGGAATGTCTTCAATATGCTTGAAAGCATCTTTATACTCTTTTCCGGTGAAAGGTATGTCCTTGAGCATGGATAGAATGTGCCCTTTGAGCTCGAAACTTCTCTCGGATGGTATCTCGGGTGGAACTAGACGTGGCCCATGTTCTTCACGTATACTCTTCTTGTAATCGCCCAACGTCATTCTCGTAATTTCCTCCATCTCTTCAACCTCAATCTTTATCTCTTCCTCGTCTGAACTTCCTTCGGTAGAGGATTATGGCTCGTATCCAATTCGTTTTTTATCCGGCATCCTCTCGAAGCTTTCAAATCCTTTGTACGATTGAAAAGTTCTTGTTGAATCGTTGACTTTCTTGTATTTCTTCTTTTTGTGAAAAGCAGATTATGGGTCTTGGAGTGGAGGAACAATAGGAGTTTTAGATCATCATGTCATAAGTCACTGAAACAAAACAAAAACGCGTAAAAGGAATAAAAATCACTAAACTAATAAATTAACAGAAGCGACACCACGACGTGGTGAAGATAACCACGACGTGGTTGCGTCTCAAAGAAAAACTAAAATAAAACCAATGCAACCAAAGTAACAATTTGTGGTTTTTACCCAACAAAAAGGATCGAATAACTAAAATCAATTAACTATAAACCAAATAAGCCATTCCCAGTCAACGGCGCCAAAAAATTTGATATGCACAAAAATACCTACTTAGTTTAAAATTCATAACCTAACAAACTCTTACTAACTATGCACCTAGAGGCAGTGTACCTAGTCAGATTATAGTATAGCTCAGGTAAGTCGGATGTCGATAACAGGGAACGAAATTTAATTAAATAAATTAACTACTTCTAATTAGACTAATAAACAACCATGATTTGGGGGTTCTTACTGATTTATCAAGATCGGAATAACTTAATATCACCTAACAAGTAAGCAAGCAACAAAAACAAAGTAACTTCAAGAATTAAAAGAATACTTCAGCCTAGATCCGATTTCACCTTCTCCTATGGTTAATTTCTAAACGATAGATTATATTGATTACCAATTATCTAGCTATTATGATCAAATATCTAGTCCTACCAATTTATGAATGACAAAGCAATGATCATGCACAAGTTAAACACCAAATTGATAGTAACATAATTGGACTATGAATGATATTAGTTACTCTCCTATGATCAAGTTAAGCAACCAAGCACTAATTAAGACTAATTATGCTCTCTAACATAGTTAAAGTTACTAGCTTTAATTACCTAAACTAAGATGTGATTAATCATAACTCTAACTATTTAATGATCATAAACGATTAGGAGATAGATTCATGCAGTTAATATGATTAATTAACACACAAAATCTTATATATAAGCAATATAAACTATAACTAAAACATGCTAGGGTTTATATATATCAAACACAAATACAATCAAATATAATCATCTAATATCGAAATCAACACATATGGATCAAGTTCATCTTCACCAAACATAAGTAAAAGGTGTTTAGCCTCTCATTATAGCATAAAAACACATTAGATCTAAGTAAAATAAGCTAGACATAAGTTTAATAAGCAAACCAACTAGATCAATATTAAATTCTTCTAAATCTTCTTCAATCCTTGAGCTTCACTTCAATTTCGATCTTCTTCTGGGTTTCTAAGAGTTCTTAGTCGTAATTAACCTTAGAAAACCAAATGTCACTCTTTGATTTCGACCTAATGTCCGGGTTTTTTATAATTGTAGAAATCAGACCACCACATCGCGGTTGACCGCCACCACGACGTGGTCTTCGAGTAAATTCCGTGTCTGCCAAGTCAGCATGGTGATCGCGAATATTCCACTCGCCACATCGTGTTCATGTCACCACGATGTGGTCTTCAGTTATCTTCTTTTCTTTTTTTGTTTTTGCTCCCGTTTCCTGCTTCCAACTCCTTGCATGCTCCCTTTTTGCTCCGAGAAAGTCTTCGCCGCTACAAAACATATTTTACACATAATAATTATCTTTTGTTCCATATTAAGCATAATTGTAGCTAAAAGTATTAGAAATATGCATTAAATATGTAGTTAATTATGCACATAACAAATGTAAAACCGACCTTTTAACGACTGGTCTTGAACGTGGAATAACTGCACAAATCGGACTCTTGTCCTTAATGGTTTTTACTTCGCTTATATCGGTAGTAAGTAACAGAGTAAAAACCCAGGATTTAATGAAGATTTACCGAGTTTCCAACAACAATGGAAAAACGATAAACGCAAAGAGAATACTCATAAAGAAGAAGAAATCGCCAAAAGAGGGGGAGGGCTTCAAAATTCGTGTGTGTTATACGGCTCCTAGGGAGATGTATTTATAGGTGTGGAAACCCTAGAAGGCAGAAAAGGGCCCTCATAGGCCGGCCCATAAAACCTTAGGGCGACGAGTTGCTCTCCAAGCAAGCCGTTTTTTGAGCCTTCCACCTTATCCATGAAGTCAACCATTTGACCGGATTAGTCAAACCAACTTGACCCGAACTCGTCAAAAATAAAAGCTCCATAGCCAGGTGCGCCTAAATCGTGCCATTTCGCACACTCGTGACATCGGCTAGTGCAAGGCTAGGCTATGTGTGCGTGTGTGGGCTTCGCCTATTCTTTTGATCCACTAAAACCTTTGAAGGCCTATCATGGGAAAAACCTTATAAACCCACTAAATGGTTCTTCCCCCACCAATGTGGGATAGAGGAAACTTGCCAACTTGCAATATTTCATCTATAATTTCCAATAATCCCCCATGAAGTTGGAAAGTTTCATTTCACTCTAACATATGATGTCATTTGGATGTCACTTGCCAACTTGCAATATTTCCTCTATAATTTCCAACAATCCCCCACCAAGTTGAAAAGTTTCCTTTCACTCTAACACATGATATCACTTGGTTGTCACGAAGTTTAAACCCTAGATTAATGAGAAAAAACAAGAAGAGACCAATTCAATTTTATCCTTATATGTTTAAACCATAAACCTTGTGACCTCTCCGGTTTACCCTCACACATCACATGTCGTCTTTGCGTTCTCCCTGAGTGCTAATATGGCCATGCGCTGTAAATTCTTTTCATGACCCTTTAGAAGATAAACCACTAATCTTCATTTGAGGTGGCACCACCTCTAGATAACATAGGCAAAAGAGCATCTTTGTTGATTAGATGCCTCCAAAACTTTGTTAAGAGTCGTACCTCAACCTCGTTCTCGGCAACGACGTACTATCCTGCCTCACATGGATCTATCTTTAATGATAGTACCTTCTATCGTTAGTGACTTCGTTGTTACCCTTTAAACTTGAGAATTAGGAGCACTAATGCCAAGTTGGGTTTCCATCACTAAGCAATTATATTGTGGTTTTGGACCCCATGAATCTCGTGGTAGTGTAACCAAATCTATCGTCAGAGGTTTGATAAACGGATCTGACAAGTTCCTACTTGTCTTGACATAGACAAATTTAATGGTACTATCAATTAGTTGTCTCACAAAATTGTGTCTCACACTTGCATGTCTCGACTTCCCATTATATACTTCATTATACATTTTAGACAGTGTGGCCTCACTGTCACAGTACAAGGGTATATATGGCATTAGAATATCCCACATACGGATATCCATGAGTAGATCTCGAATCCACTCTGCCACTTTGCCAGCTGTTGTTAAGGCAGTCAACTATGCTTCCATCGTTGAATGAGTTATGCATGTCTGTTTCTTGCTCGCCCAACAAATAGTACCACCAACTATAGTATAAATCCAACCACTTGTGGATTTTGAATCACTAGTGTGATCTATCCAGCTAGCGTTGGAATAACCTTCTAGTATTCTGTTAGATGACGAATACGTCAACTCAAAAGTACTTGTCCTTTTCAGGTATCCCAATACTCTACCCACTGCCTTCCAGTGCTCCATCCCTTAATTGACATTATACTTACTCAGTTTTCTTACAGCAAATGCGATGTCAAGTCGAGTGCAATGTGTAGCGTACATCATGCTCCCAATTGCACTTGCATATTCTAGTTGAGCCACTGCTCGGCCAAAATTCATATTTAATTTCACACTTGAATCAAAAGGAGTGTTGAATTCCTTAATATTCAAATGTTGAAACTTTGTCGAAATTTTCTCTATGTAATGAGATTGACTCAGAGAAATCTGACCGCCTATCCTTTTCACCTTGATACCAAGAGTTGTATCAACTTCTCCAAGATCTTTCATCTTAAAGTTCGAGGATAGGTATTTTTTCGTCTCAAGAATACCTTCTAGGTGAGTGCCAATGATCAACATAGCATCAACATAATGTCATATAACAACTATGTACTCGGATGTGTATTTGGAATAAATACACATGTCAGCACTATTATGCTGAAATCCAAAAGCATTCATAGCGGTGTCAAATCTCTCCTGCCACTGTTTAAGCTTGCTTCAACCCGTACAAGGATTTAAAAAGTTTACAAACTTTGTTTTCCTGTCCAGGTGAAACATCCCAAAAATATAGACAAAAAATTTCTTTTTAAAATCATTTATGAAAACCATATTCCAACCATATCATAATAAAACCATAAATTATGCATCTCAAAACATCATCAAATCAGTCAATGTATCAAAATCATATATCATAAATCAGAGTGAATCCTCCCGGGCTAAAAACAATGGTGTGTGCCATGCAGTCATCCCGAGCTCTTCCCCTTGCTAGCAGAAGTACCTGAAACCAAAACTGAAAACTGTAAGCACGAAACTTAGTGAGTCTCCCCAACTACCATATACCATACACATAACACATAACATATCTTGGGCCCCGCCCCTGCTACATTGAGTCAGGCTCGGCATCGGCTTTCCCGGCATCGGTCCACGCCCGGCATCGAACCCTATTCGGCATCGGGCCCCGCCCGGCATCGAGCAAATCTCAGAATACATAAGATCATAATCAGCAATACACATAAACCTAAGCACATAACGTTAACACTTAAACATTCCTCGGGCCCCGCCCGACATAGGACCGTAATCTGGTATCATACTAACATTCCTCCGAACCGCACCGGTATCGAACCGAAGTCCGGAAACATACAATACAAACACATGCAAGAATCATAAAGACATCAAGCATACAAGCATTCCTCGGGACTGCCCCGGAATCGGATCAAATTCCAGAAAAGCATATAAACCTACATCAGGCCCCGCCCGGCATCAGACCATAGTCTGAAACTACTACTAACTAAACGTGCCGGCCTTGGTGCCTTAGACCCGTTCCTACTGGAGGAAACTCACCTCGAATGCTAGCTGTGAAATCTCATGTGAGGAATCTCTGATGACTGCTCCAACGGCTCCCCGGCTATCAATTTCACAATAACACTTAGTCAAAATCTGATAATCCTTCTTAGGTTAAAATGACCATTTTATCCCTGGTCAAAGTCAACGTCCTGGTCAAAGTCAAAGTCAAGTGAACTCCCAGTCAACCCAACTCGTCGAGTTATCTCCCAACTCGGCGAGTTCCTGTACTACTCAGACTCGTGGTCAACCGAGTCAACTCGTCGAGTCCCTTCCCAGACTCATCGAGTTCTACCTGGCATACAATCGGGACAACCCGACTTCAACTCGTCGAGTCCCTTACTGGACTCGCCGAGTTCCCCTGCCTGTTTGGGCTATCTTAATGGATTCAGCCCCTACACTTCAAATCCAAGCTTCATACTTCACAATAACCCTGAAAATTTCCTTTTAAGGGTAAAGTTTCTGACTTTACCCCTTAATACCACTTCTTTAAGGGTTTAGCTAAAACCCTAACTCTGTGGGACCTAGAACTTGGTCCTTAAGCCCTCCATACACCAAACTAAATCTTATAACCTCAGATCTAATCCCCTAACACTACTTGGACACGTAAAGTTCCCACCTTTTCCCCACATGCATGGCCTTTTGGGCTAAAAAGGGCCAATATGATACTCTATGGCTTGCATGGGGGCTCCAGTGGCATAAAGTTTGCACCTTTATGTCATAACAGCCCCTCTAGGTCCTAGATCTGGAAGATTATCCACTCTGGTCGTCCATTCTCCAAAGGTTATCATTCTTGGACCAAAACCTTCATAAAAGGGGAAGGAAGATATCTAATGAACTAGAGGTCAAGATAGAAACTTGATTACCAGAAAATGTAGCCAAAGAAGTGTAGTTTCTGGATCTACTCTCTTCCTCTTGAGCCTTCTAACTCCTTCTTCTTCTTCAAGCTTCAAGAACACAAAATATTGCTTACAAATGGCTCACACACTCACAAGATGCTCTAGGGCTTCGTGGATTAGGGTTTGGGATAAGGAGGCTGTAAATGAGGCTAAGGGGTGGGGGTTAAGGAGCTTAAATAGGGTGAAAAACCCCAAAATTAGGGTTTCATTCTGGCCGATCTACTCGCCGAGTCGAGGGCTCTTGACTCATCGAGTAGATAGCTTAAACTCGTCGCATAATCTGCCTTCTACTCGACGAGTTAGGGCCACCAATTCGTCGAGTTCCTCTCTTAAAATGAATAAATAAATAAGTTAAATGCATACCAGGGACCTGCGTTACACCAGGTTTCACGAAACCTTCAAGTTGCTCTAAGTAAACTCCTCCTTGAGATAACCATTCAGAAAGGATGTCTTCACATCCATTTGATGAATGTACAATCCTTTCAAAGTTGATATAGCTATGAGAGTTCTAATAGAACTAATCCTAGCAACTGGTGCATATGTACCAAAATAACTGATCCTTTCTCGCTGCCTGTAGCCTTTAGCAACTAACCTAACCTTATAGGCAGATATGGATCCATCCGGATGATATTTTCTATTGAATATCCATTTGGATCCTATGGGTCTCCTCCCCTTGGTTAGATCAGCTAACTCCCAAGTTCCATTACCCATAATTGAGTCCATTTCATCATTGATGGATTCCTCCACAAAGGAGCATCTATAGACGTCATGGATTCAATAAAGGTCTTAGGATCATCATCCAAGTTCATGGCAAATATGACCTCTCTTGTCACTTTCTTTTGTGTTCCTTCGACCAAATAAGAATAGAAATCATTTCCAAAGTGTATTGATGCATTGATGTTAAGTACGTTGGGCGTAATCAAGGTACACAATGTGTACCTTGTGAGAATTTGACACGGGGTTAACCCCCAGGTACGTTGGGCATACGTAAGCCAGGAGCAAACCCTAAATTTTAGGGTTTGGACCCTAATCTTTACAAAATTCAAATAAAGATTAGGGTCTTTACCGACGTTCGTATGTCTACCATAATATACATCACCCACGTCTATTCTCACTACTTTTATTTTCCGGTCAAGTTAATTTTCAACTCCAGCCCAAAGGGTTTTAAGATTTTAAAGCCTTTTAGGATATTTAGACTTTTCATTCATCAAGGAAAGATACATTTACCAAGATTAATCATCAATACAAGTTATTTGTGATTTATGACCACATATGTCCACTAGAAAAATCCACAAATGGCCGCAAAGATCAACATTAATAATCCTGGGCTTCTTGTGGATCTTTCCTTATTCCCAATTATACACTTAACTCATATATTGAATCTTGAGGAGTCAAATTATAGAGGAGCTTCATATTTTATGAGATGTATCCTCTTATTATGTCATGTATGGCCTAAGCGTTAGTGGCACAACATAGAATATATCTCCACTTCTCAATTCCATTTGTTCAAATAATTATTACAGGATAATAAAGATTCCAAAAGTGGTTGTTGAGTTTTAATTGATAGTTGTCTCCCTCCAAACAACCTTAGCCAACAACATGGGATTGAAACTAGTATTTACATCCTTGTATCAAACATAAAAGTATAGCCAAAATTCGCTAACTCAAATACAAATAATAAGTTTCGACTTGTAGTCAATGTGTAAAAGAGTATCATTAAGACTTAAACAATGATCAATTCTAGTATAACGAAGGTGATCCAACCATTTCTATGTTTAAACCTTCACCATTCCTAACCTTTAATTGTTATTTGCCTTTTTTCTAGTTTATAGATTATATGGAATCTATGCAATGAATTATTTGAATCTATTATGGAGCCTGAGTCAATCCACAGGGAATTAAAAAGGGATATTTATGTTCACGAACTCATAAATCATGAAGTATTAAGGACAGTTTCGTTGACTATTTCGTTTATTATGACATAATTTGCAACGGTTTATTGTCAAGCTTACTTGTACTTTCACGTTAGTTTATGACCTTTACTCAAACTTCATTTCTCAATAAAATGATCATTATTATTCATATTAAGGGGATCCAAGTATTTAACTAAATGTATGCGATAATAATGTGATTTAATGGGATAACAATATAAATCATATCAGTGTACCTATCACTAACACCAAAATGATAGGTTTTATAGACACCTTACCCAATTATCAGTTTTGATTTGGCTAGACCAACAACTGAATATTATGGTATCCTAAAAGTTATACTATGCTACACAAATATTGCAATCACCTTTCGACAGAAATACAACATTTATGCATCTTATGCTTAAAGTTCACTATGTGAGTCAATATTCAATTAGCCTTTGGGATTCTTGAATAACAACTCAAACAATTGCTTAATGTGGTTTTTAATAAACTCAAGTATGAAATTTAAGCAATCTTTCTTTGGTCCAACCATTTAAACCCAATATAAAAGTAACCGCTTATTATTATTTAAAAATAAAAATAAAATAAAATAAAAAGGTTTATCAAGCTTATAAATCAGTAGCCGATTTGATAAACAAATATTAAGTTAAAGGTTAATTGTAGTATCATATACAAAAGAAAAACAATTATCTTATAATTGCAAATTAGTGGTCAACTATATGTAATTTCATTACATAACCACATGAGAAACCATAATAATGGTAAATTAGAAATTATCGTATATTGTATTATTTAATTTTCCATATTGATTTCATCCACTGTTGGTTTTCAAAAGCATCAAATAATTCACTTAAATTTCTTAAACCTTGCAAATTATAACAAAATAAGATACTATTTAAATTGCATCATAAATTATAGTAATAAACTAGATGCATCATGCGTGAAATGGAATGCAAAAATCACAAATAATACAATAAGCTCATGTATATGATTACATCACAATGGGATGAGATGTCAAAATTTATGATAAAACAAGTTACATAATTCGTAGGGAATTTATAATTGATTTTTTTATTTACTTTTTTTTAATTGATAACACATATCATAAGTTGAACTAATAGTAAATAAATAAACACTAATACAACTTATATCACAAATTCGTCCCATCATTATACTTGATTATAATAAATATAACTTTATTTCCATAAAAAAAATAAAAAAATAAAAAAAAACATTGATTCATTGATTCTAATGATAATTTATATTTGCTAATTGCATGAAATTGTTAAAGACCCATGGGAAGGTGTTATAAAATTATGTATGCCAAAATAATCTTGGATATTGATTTCCTAGACATTAAAATTAAGACGTGCCCTTTTTTTTAGGTGTAAGATGTTATCTCCACCAAAAGAAACAATTAAAAAAGCAAAATGACTGGTTTCTTTTTGTTCTTCATGATACAATCGACATCTCATCATTTGGGGTTTTATATATCAATAATCTGATAAACCTCAACACCAAAGGAAAATCTAATGAAACCAATCGCTTCTATACACATTATTATTTCTAGATTCCAACAAAAGGATGAACGTTATCAAAGATAGTTTGAATATGGGTTAAAAAGATGTCAATTTCATTTTAACATAGATTATCATGAATCATGCAACAAAAACTTGAAAATAAGTTTGAAACTTATGTTAAACCATGCTCTGATACCACATATTAAAAATTATGGGTATAATAACAAGATCAATTCAATATAAACTTGATAAACCTCAAACGTAACAAAAATATTTACTTGGAGAAGATGATATGCATTTGATCTTGAAGATGATGTCCATTTGATCTTGAAGATGACGATTTTATGATTCTTTTCACTTCCTGTAATGGTGTCTTATTGATCAATCTGATGGATGGATAACACACATAGGATTAAGGTGTTTATATAGAGAGAAATAATTTATGTTAGAGAAGATGAATTAATTGATATGCATCTCATAATTGTCTCTCACAATTGTGTGTTTAATTTATCAATTACATTTTATGGGTAAGTTATAGAACCACATATATTTAGTCCCTTAAGTTATAGAAAAATTATCATATTCATCATACTACATATACTTAAGTCTAAGGACCTGTTATATTATTATGGAAAATGTTACGATACATAATATAATTGTACCCAACTAATAAAACATTACAAAATAGTCTGATGACCACTTTAACTGGTTATTTTCCAACATGTAACACGTGTTCCAGGTAAATAATTCATTTATGTTTATGACAATTAAAGAATTAAAAGTGTGGGTTTTGTGGTAGCCACGACATGGTGAAGGATGCACCAATACGCGGTCATGGACAAAGGAAACGCGTAGCATTTGCACACACCACGACGTGGCAGGTGCCTGACCACGAGGTGGTGGTGGCCAGTATGTAAAACCCTAATTTTTCCAGGTTTTGTGCCTTATTTAAGGGATGTAGGGGATAGGGTTTTCACACCCTCAGCCTCCATCACCTCCCTTCGACCTAGAGAAAACCCTAGCATCCATTGTTGATCTTGTGAGCTTTTTGTGGTGGTTTTTGGTCCTTTGAAGAAGAAGGTGTCTTTGGTGTATTGTTCCAGCAAGCAAATCTCCTCCTCGTCATCTTGTGCTATTTATGGACTCTTGTAAGTCCTTAAGCCTCTACCTTTTTTTTGTTCAAGCATGTTGGATTTAGGTTTATATCTACTTCCTCCATAACTCAACTTATAGGTTGTTTAGCGAAAAACCGAAAAATATGCGGGCAGAACTTCAAAACAGAAAGCTCTATCTCACCGGGCTCTCTGGCACTTCATAACTTCGCTACTAACACCTAAGAACTACTAAAATCGAATCTCGGGAGTTGGGGGATTTTAGAAGAGTTTTGGAAGATTGGGGCAAAAATGAGTGAAAATTGGAAGTATTTATAGCCTTTTCCAAGGGGCATGTTGCACCCTCAACAAGTGAAAATCGGAAGACTATCTCTGTCTGATACAATCGATAAGGGTACACCATGAATCTTGACAATCTCTTTAACATAGGTTTCTATCAACTTTTCTATAGACCAGGTCTCTCGTACGACTAAAAAGTGTGCACTCTTCGTCAACCTGTCTACTATAAACTAGATCATGTCGTGGCCTTTTCTTGTCTTTGGCAACTTGGTTATGAAGTCCATGGTAATGTCATGCACTTACCCAAGGGTGCCGATAAAGATTCCAAGTCCTATTATGGCTTATGATGTTGTGCTTTCACTCTCGAACAAGTCACACATTCAACCATGTAAGTTTCCACATCGATCTTCATTGTTGGCCACCAGTAATATATAACAAACGTACAAATCAAAAGTTTTAATATTGTAACTTGCCTCCGAATGTTACCGAAAAACCTCGAACCAACAAAAGCCTTTTATTCTTTTCAAATACTTCTTTATTTTCGTTTTCCTTATGAATTTTTATATGATTTATCTTTCTATGTGTATCTGTGTGTTTACTTAAACAATTGACATTTTTATAGTAATAAAAAATTAGAAATAATTCAATTGTAAAACTTTTCGCTAAATGCTAAATTGACTATTAAATTAGTTCAATTCCTCATCATAAATTACTTCATATTAATTTGAATATTTAATAATCCTATAACAATTACTAAGGAAAGTTGAAGAGTTATGTAGTTTTCAGATCGATATAAAATTTTAAAAATATTTAAATATAAATAGTCTTTTAATAATTTTCAAAGCTATTTAATAGTTTGATGTAAGTTTTGTATTTAACATTGTATACATATTAACAAATTAAGTATATAATAATTCAGAATAAAAGATAATTATCTACATTTGACCATATGATTTTATTTTTAAAATTATTATTTCGAGAGTACATGAGCTTTTTTTAATTTTTTTTTTCAAATGTCAATTTAACTATAAGTATTAAAATATAATATTAAAATACAATATTTGGGTAAATAACCGTTCATACAATTATTTTAAAATTTGTAAACACTCAAATATATAAATAATAACTTTTTTGCGCAATCATAAAAATTGCACAAAGTTATAACTATCAAAACTTGTATTGTATGGAGTATTATATCGAGATGTTAATATCATAATTTATCATTAATAACATCAAAAAGTTCAAATAAAGATCCAAATCATGAACCAATTAAATAAGTTTGGTCTTGAGTTACAAAATAGACAAAATTTTAAGTTTAGGCTTGAAAATAGACATAAAAAGGTAATTAAATAGAATAATATAGGAACTATTATTTGATACTCATAAGTAATGCATTACGAAAGTAGTTTAATATGATAATCTGTAAAATCCCCTTGTATACGACTTCATTAAAGAGAGTATAAATATATGAGGCTACATGGGCCAAATACATACAATGGGCTAAACAATACAAGCCTAAATACAACAATACTAAAGTATATCGTCTAACATCCCCCCGCAGTTTGATCGGGAGAGAAATTCCGAACGTTCAAACTGGTTTTGAAATCGTTAAAGAGCGCAGTCGGAAGGCCTTGGTGAAGATGTCAGCATACTGAGCGGAAGAAGGTACGTGAAAAACTCGAACTGCACCACGAGCAACTCGATCACGAACAAAATGAATATCAATCTCGATGTGTTTCGTGTGCTGATGTTGCACGGGGTTTGACGTCATATAAACCGAACTAACATTATCACAATAAACAATAGTAGCTTTGGTAGGAGGGCACCGAAGCTCTCGAAGTAAATTACGAACCCAGCATGTCTCTGCAACAGCGTTAGCAACACCGCGATACTCCGCCTCCGCACTAGACCTAGAAATGACCTCTTGTCGTTTAGACGACCATGAGATGCGATTATCGCCAAGAAATACACAATATCCTGAAGTGGATCGCCGCGACACGGGGCACCCGCCCCAGTCGGCGTCTGAGTAAGCACGAAGATCAAACGTCGGAGAAACATGAAGTTGCAGTCTGTGGTCCAAGGTACCTCTGATATAGCGTAAAATGCGCTTGAGAGCATGTAGGTGAGGATCCCGTGGGTCATGCATGAATAGGCAGATCTGCTGAACAGCGAAGGCAATGTCCGGCCGAGTAAAAGTAAGGTACTGAAGAGCACCAGCCAAACTGCGAAATAGAGAGGGGTCGGCAACAGGAGGACCAGTAGCATCCAACTTATGTGTGGTTTCGGCTGGTGTGCGAGCAGGATTACACTGACTCACATGGGCCCTGTCAAGAATCTCAGATGCATACTTCTGTTGGGAGAGAAAGAGACCCTGAGACGATAGGGTGACGGAAATGCCTAGAAAATAGTTGAGAGCACCAAGATCAGTCATGGCAAACTCGCGTCTGAGGTGAGATATGATGGACTCAAGCAGAGATGTAGATGATGCAGTCAACACAATGTCATCAACATATAGTAATAAATAGGCGTATCGGCTCCATGATGGTAAATGAATAGGGAGGTATCCGTGAGACTGTGGTGAAAACCCATTCGAAGAGCCTGTTGAGCGAATCGTTGATACCATGCTCGTGGGGCCTGTTTAAGACCGTATAACGATCGTTGAAGATGGCATACATAATCCGGATGCTGAGGGTCCTGAAATCCTGGTGGCTGATGCATGTAAACAGTCTCGTGAAGATGGTCGTGAAGAAATGCATTCTTCACATCAAGCTGATGAATGGGCCAATGCCTGGAAATAGCCAAACTGAGAACAATACGGATCGTGGTCGGTTTGACAACCGGGCTGAAAGTCTCATCACAGTCGACTCCCTGCTGTTGACTACGACCATTTGCTACTAATCGCGCTTTATAGCGAGATAAAGAACCATCAGCATTAAACTTCTGTTTGAATAGCCACATAGAGCGAACCACATTGACCCCTGGTGGACGTGGTACAAGGACCCAAGTACCGTTTGTAATAAGAGCATTGTATTCCTCGTTCATTGCTTTATGGCAATTTGGATCTTTCAAAGTCTGTATATGTGACCGAGGGACAGATGAGAGAGATGAGGATGGAGATTAAGGCGATCAATAGGTTTCACAATGCCACTTCTAGATCTGGTGTGCATGGGATGAGTCGGAGGAGGAGGAGGGGGGTCGACATGAGTGGATGGTGGAGGACTAAGAGGTGGGGAAGTAGGTCCATCATCAGACAGATGAGGAGAAGAAGGGGTGTTAATGGTAGTAGTGGTGGTGGGTCGAATAATTGGAATAGGAGAGGGGTTTAATATCTGACGAAGGTTGGGAGAGATATCAATTTTCAATGAAAATTTTAGAAAACGCGTTTGGTTGAAATCGGAGGAGTTTTCATTTTCCATCTTAGAAATTTGGAAAAATTTGGAAAACTGTAAAAATCACTTTTCTAATTTATATACAATTTGAAAAACTGAAAATTTTCATTTTCTTGGAAAATTTTGGAAAACCGAACGAACCAAACGCGTTTTCAAAATTTTCGTTTTTCTTGGAAAATTTTCCACAACCAAACGCACAGGTGCGTTTGGTTGTAGAAAACTGTTTTTATTTTCTATGAAAATGTTTTCAGAAAATAGGGTTGAGTTTTCATTTTCAATTTTCAATGAAAATGCGTTTAGTTGAAACGGGTGAAGTTTTCATTTTCCATCTTAGAAATTTGGAAAACTGTAAAAATCACTTTTCTAATTTACATACAATTTGGAGAACTGAAAATTTTCATTTTCTTAGAAAACTTTGGAAAACTGAACGAACCAAACGCGTTTTCAAAATTTCCATTTTTCTTGGAAAATTTTCCTAGAAAACTGGGAAATTTTCCACAACCAAACGCACCCTTAGTTTTTATGTATCTATCCAAGAATACTTAAGGTGTTGATGTGTAAGAGATCGATAAACTAAGAATTGACTTCCTAAGGAAATAGAAGATTAGCTCAAGCAAAATAGGAATCAAGGTTGTACCTACTACGTAGGCTTGAACCATGGTAATGTTTAATATGATGTAAGAGATTAATGGATTAAGAATTCATTTCAGCATCAACATGTTAAAGCTTCTTTAATTAGTCAATACTTTATATTATCCTACTATCTACTACTACATCTCTCATGTTTTTACCCATGTACCAACACAATAGTAAAGATATTTACCTGCTGATATGCATGGAAGCAAGGAGAGACCTTATGTAAACTTGTTTGACATTTAATCCCTAAGATGATGATGATGGAGAATCAATATTCTGTTGACAACTGTGATGATATTAAATATAGCCCAAATAAATAACAAACTGATAGCAATATCTGATTTTTTGAGAAATCCTCATGCAGGGCTAACCTTTACTCCTTCTGTGAAGAATGTAATGGGAGGCCAACAAGAAAAAGGGCATGATTGTTATTATTGAGAAGAGAGTAACTATGATATTGGAAAATCTACTCTACTGTATCAATATCATCCAAATAAACAGAAATTTATCACTGCTATAATGGCATATATTTTTCAAAGTATAATGTCCTTTATAAGTAAAGAATTGGAAACATAGCGATAACTTTTAAATTTTTCAATATACAATAACTTAATAAGATAAAAAAACCGAAAGTATAATATTTTTATAGAAAGAAACTAAAATAGAATCCTATAATACTCATATTAGTAAAAGAGTAAATTACACGAATGGTCCCTATGGTTTGGGGTAATTTTCACGTTTGGTCTCTAACTTATTTTTTTAACTTGGAAGGTCCCTACAATTTGTTTTTGTTGCGCGCTTGGTCCTTGTCTTACCTAAAAAGACTATTTTGCCCTTGATTTTTTAATTTATTTAAATAAAATGGGGTAGGTAAGGTAAGGTGAGGTGGAAGTGGGGTTGGGGGTGTGTTTATTTAAATAAATTAAAAAATCAAGGGCAAATTAGTCTTTTTAGGTAAGACAGGGACCAAGCGCGCAATAAAAACAAACAGTAAGAACCTTCCGAGTTAAAAAAATAAGTTAGGGACCAAACATGCAAATTACCCCAAACCATGGGGACCATTCGTGTAATTTACTCTTAGTAAAAAGATTGTCTAAGGTGTGCACATAAGTAACTGAAGTGGTATGAAGAAATAAGACATGTGAGAGATGATCGATCATAATTTCATAAGCATGAGAAGCCTGTGCACCACTAATTTTAGGCCCTTTACAAAGATTTAATGTCCACATCAGAAGAAGAAGAACAATCACAGTTATTGGATTTGGGAAGACCTTCAGAACATGTGAACATAATCATGATAAAGGATCAAAATTCTAAAGAGTCCAAGTACAATATGTATTGTATCACTCATTTGACATAATTTCTGACAACTGTAGCGCTTGATGGATGACATCATACTAGGAGAAGCTCAATTTATTATTGCAATTTATGATTTATCCCTCCTTAGGCCAATTAAGATCAGATTGCCCAATTTTTCCACATGCTAGAGCGTATACATGAATGGATTACGCAGATTGTGAATCAAAACCAGCATACATTCGATTATTTCACCTAGCTTCAGATGTGAAAACGAGGAATATAAAATCTGAGACATACGATGATAAGCTAACGGAAGAAAATTAGATCACGCAACTTGAAAGATAAACTGAACTGGAGGGTGTGAACTCATTGTCTCTGCATTTTCAACATCTCCGGCGTCCGTGTGTGGCGACGTTGAGGAACAGGGGCGGAGCTTCAACAAATTATTTTAGGGGCCGAAAATATAATATGTATAAAAATCGGAGAACAAGGGGCCACCGTCAAAAATTTATATTTTTTGGTCTAATATGTATTAAATGAAAATACAGGGTCTATTTGTAACAAAAAAATCAGGGGGCCACAGCCCCTGGCCCTAATAAAGCTCCACCCATGTTGACGAAGCGTTGGAGGGTCCGCGTTGGCGTAAATGTGAAAGAGGCGGGTGGGGTTTGTTTTGGAGTACAACCCAACGGTTGCGTTGTCAGTTATGTAAATAAAATCCCCATAGTGTATAGTGTATACGCTATGCCGATTGAAGTACAAGTTGCTTTAGCTAGGGTTACTATTCTGAATTTCAGAATTTGATCCTTTTTTTTTTAATGTTGGTAATATTTGTCACAAGCCTGAACATCTTTTCAGGCAAATATATATATATATATATATATATATATATATATATATATATATATATATATATATTTGGCTATGATCTTTTGGAAAATTTAATGAAAATTTCGCTAATATTAAGAGGGGTAATTGGATAATTATATTTTCTCATTGATTGGGCTATATGTGGTGTCAACCCTCCACTTAGCAAGCTGTTGTGCCTTAAGAATAACGCTAACAAATTACAAAAGTTGAAAACATCACAAACAAGTCCAAATGCTAAACTTCCATGATTTTAAATCAGCCAAGATTCCATTCCATTTTTACGCATAACTTGCATAATCACACAAAACATTGGAACAAAACACAGCATTTCTTTTTCAGGACATGAAAACATGTACACTTTCAGTTCTCATCACCTGACAAACAGGACAATTTTGAGTAAACACCTCACACTCTTTACACAGACACAAATGCCTACAAGGCAATAACAAAACACAAACCTCTCTCCCATTGCAAGCCCTGCAATTGAACGCCTTCATATCACACGTTTGGGGATTTAAATTTACATTTGTATAAGATGCTGCATCATCAACCTCACTATCACCATATCCTTCTTTCCCTTGAACAGCCTTCTGTGATTGTGCCATCATCACTTGTTGCAGATTGTTCTTGAGAGCATTCACTACTGATTCGTTGTACTTTGCTCTGTAATGCCATGATTGAGCTTCCATGCTTGCTTGCTTTATCTTTAACCCTAATTCCATGTTTTTTCTATTCATATTCTCGATTTCAATCTCTTTTTCACTTAATTTCTTTGATACTTCTTTCTCCAATGTGTTTAGCAATGAAACTGTATGCTTCTCGTTCAGTTCTCTTATACCCTTCGCCATATTTTCTTCCTGAAAATATCAACACAATTACAACTCGCTGACAATATGGACAATGTACTTTTTGAGTAAATTACATTTTTGGTCCCTGTGTAGATGGTTTTTTGTAATTTTAGTCCCAAAAAATTCTCTTGCAATTTTGGTCAACAATAGCAACATGTTTTATATTTGTACCCATAATAATAGCAACATACTTACATTGGCAATGTACTTTATTTGTTACAAATTGCAATTAATAAAAAATGTAAGTAGGTTGCTATTATGTCTAATAAATGTAAATACATTGCTATTATTGGTTTAAAAAATGTAGCTGGGTTGCTGTTATGGGTAAAGGAATATAAGTACATTGCTGTATGTTGCTATTTTAGGGAATTTGCCAAAAGGGTTATGACTTATGATGAAGATATGAATTGAGGGAGAGGGGGTTTACCTGGAGTTTAAGATAATGATTAAGAAGTTGTTTTTGGCGATCCATTTCGAGCTTAATATTGCCTGTGAGAGAATGAGAAAGGGGTTGAAGAGCTTTAAAGTTTTCACTAATGGAAGTGACAGAAGAGTTGCGTTCGTCTTCTTCATAAGATAACTTCAGGCCAGTTGATACAGGGTGGTTGTGGTTGTGGTTGTGGTTGGGATTCATGAGGCCTGCATCATCTTGACAGAAGAAGTTGTTGTTTAAAGATATGTGAAGCTTTTGCTCACGTGCCCTTTTGATCCCCCGACCTGAAGCAGCTGCAGTTGCATGATCGTTTCCAACAAAGTTTATGTTATCCAGCGTACACCCAACTGGAACTGCATTTATATTATATGAAGATTAATGATTGAAGATTATCAAACACAGTAGATGAAGGTGAATTTTGAAATCGGAAAACTTACATTTTCCGAAAAGTTGAAGTTGAGGCAATGCAGTCATGTCGTACTGTGTGTGTGATCGGTGTTCTTCGGGGAAGGTAGGGTATCTGGAATGACCCCCAAACATGTTACTGTTGCTTCTAACACTGATCAATAATGGAATCGGATTCAATAAATCACACACAAACATCTAACAGATTGCATTTGCGTCATAAGAGAAATTCCAGTAAAAATTAACCTAAATCAGGTGACAATTTTCAATACCAAATCACGCATCTATTTGATGAAATCATGAAAACACAAAGTTCTCCTGATTTCATCAAAACATCGAACATAAAAATCAAATTTTCGAAATAACGCAACACCCAAACAACAGATTTCGATCGGAAGACATTGATAAATAAAGGAAGAAATAGAGGTGGATCTGGAGGGAATACCTTGGAATTTGCAATGAGATTCGAAGGCGATGAGTCAAAATGATGAAGGTGAGATGGGGTTGATGATGAAGAAGGTACAAGTAGTAGTGGGTGAAGAATGGGTTGATGATGATGATGGGTAATGGTATGGTGATAAAAAGGATTCCATTTGTTGTTGTTGTTGTGGTTGTGGTGTTGTTGTTGATGTAAAAAGAGAGAACTTGTTGAAGAATTCTTCCATTGTTCTCTCTTGTGGCAGCTTTGTTTTCGTTTTCCCACCAGTAAATTTTTGTTTTTTCTTCGATACGGTTACCGACGTGCGGACTGTAGTGTTGATTTATTGACTATTCTATTTCAATTTTCGATTTTCAATCTTCATCTCCTCCCTCCCTCATCACTCTTTTCGTTGTTTTGTGGGTTTTCGGCTATTTTATTATCACACATCCCCAACAAACTTTTCTTTGACTCTTTTTTTATTCCAAACATCATCATCATTCATCATCTTCTTCTTGCATTTCTCTCCTCTTTTTTTAGAATGTAGTTGTTATTTAATGCTTTGGCCTTTTCTTTCCTATTCCATCTTTGAAATTTGATCCGGTCTCATCCATTAACTCATATCTAACCTATTCAACCTAGGGCTTCTAAAATTATTGTATGCACGACTTTAATAACATCTTAATACAAATTTAAATTAAAATACATATTTGTAACAAAAAAAAAATACAAATCTAACCCAATACGCTGTGTGATATGAATTTTTTTACTGATCTGATTCGGTGAAATTAAGATTATTTGATACCATAAACATCTTAATCGGTCATGACTCATTTGCTATGACCCTTATTTGGTCAAATTCAATGTTATTTATAAATTAGACTTTCACACAATCATATCCAACTCAATCGACAACTATTAAAAAAAATCTTAATATTTTTAACTAAAACTTAAAAGATAACCTAAGTTAGCGTAAGAGGTGCGAAATAGGCATTAAGGCCTCATATTTAAAGCTAAAATTTGTTTTTCTCGTTTTTTCATTTTCAATTGCTTAATTGTTTGGAGAAACTCTCTACACAATATGAATAAAAAGAAGTACAAATGGCGATTGAAGTAAGCTTTTTTTCAGTCGTATATATTGTTTAAACTTAACATTTAAACAACAAAAATTAGGGAAAAAACATTTTCACATGCCCTGCTGCGAAAATTGTATAGTTCGTAGTAACTTTTTAGTTTTTTCACAGGTGAAATATGATATTTTCGTAGGTGTCGCCTTTGAAAAAAATACCATAAAGTTAGTATTTTTGCACTTTTATTCTTCGATGTTTTGTTAAGGCATGTTAAAAGGCATTTTGGTGGAAAAATGAATACTAAGCGAGTCGTGGGTCATGTCCGTAGAGTTTTAGACCGTCTACCAAAGAACGTCAAGCAATATTTTTGAGACCAAGCGTTTTAGATATTTTCTCGATATACCACCTGTCCACCTATACTATGGGTGTCTTACTTATGCATGGGTTGAGGCTACACGAGGTCCGATCGGATGAACGCTTAAATTATCGATGAGCAATTAAGATTTGTGATAGGAGGGTACGAGTTGTCTTTCGAACAACTCGAGTTTTGTGTAACGACCCGAATTTTTTCATCTAAATATTCTGGGGAATTATCATAGTTTTCTATAAAATGCGGAATTCTAACTTCAAAAACACTTTACATCCCATGGTATAATCGGGTTTACAATAAATCATAACCATAACTTTAAAGCAATAGGGGAATACTAAAATAAAATCTACTTCTAGTCCAAATCCTTGGTGCTCCTATCTCCTCTTGTATAACCACTACTATCTGAACACATCAAAAATCTTGCAACACATCAAAAATCTACAACATCAGACCACAAGTCTGGTGAGTTATATCATACTATGTTTTCATGTAATCATACTTTGTTTCTCTTATTTCTTTCTTTTCATACTCTACCATTCTTCTTTTTACTTTTCATACTCTTTACTCTATTCTTACCATTTCTCATACTCTTACTCTATCCCATCTCATGTCTTACCATCTCTTCTCAGACTTGTCTCATGCTTGCTCTTCGTCTCTTCTCAATCTCATTTCATGTTGTATTCATATTCTATCTTAGCCTCTACCCGAGCTCATCTCATACCTTCTCGCACTTTGTCTTCACCTCTTCACATGCTCTTACTTTGTCTTTGTCTCATCTCACGCTCTTCTCTTACTCTACCTACACCTTTTCTCATCTCACCTCATGCTCTTCTCATACTTTGTCTTCACCTCTTCTCATACTCGTCTCTATCTCTATCTCTCTCTCTCTCTATCTATCTATCTATCTCTCTCATACTCTTACTATGTCATCGTTGTTGGATTACGTGTCTAAGCCCTTAACTATTATTGGTATGTACTTGACCCGAGAGTAGCATGGTCCATTTGGGTTGCATGGCATCGGAACAATTTCGATAGACTTTTGTGAGAAGAGGATATTTATGATTTATTAATATATTATAAGTTCTAATATATTAATATTATTTAATTAGTATTGATCAAGAATTAGTTTGGAATTAATTTTGTGATCAAAAGAGACTAATTAAATAAATGGGGATTGATTTGGTAAATCATTCATTCTTATAAAGTGGGCTTATGATCCATAGTTCTTCATGTTGGGCTAAACCCATGTGGTGACCCATGGATACTTCATGGAGGTTAAAACTCATGGCTCATGAGGAATATGGAAAGTCATGAGTTACATGGTGTAACCCTAATGTGCACACTATATAAGAAGCCTCATAGTTCATGAAATTGGCACTAAGGAGTGACTAGTGATAGACACATGAGGGCTAGCCGATTTTGAGTGTAAATGATCTTCTCTCAAGTTATTCCAATTGTTGGTGGTGTTGTGTGAACCATTTGAGGTGCAACACTTGGGGCACTAAGCTCTTAAAGGTACAAGGAATCAAGCTACAAAAAAAGGTATGTCATTCAACTATATTTCATATTGTATATACTCCATAATATGCTAGTTAGGATGATACCTTGGAAAATTGATATTTGCATGTATAATAGAGAAAACATAGATCCAAGGTATATAGGGTTGCATGTACACCATAGGAGTGTTAGAATGCTCAAAACTCAACAGTGGTATCAGAGCCTATGGTTGTTTTCAATTATACTTGATGCTACTTGCTTGAAAAGGCTGAAAATACTCGTTTTTGTGCATTCTGGACAGTGAACTCGCCGAGTCCACTGATGGACTCGTCGAGTCCACTCACAAACTCATCCAACTCGTCAAGTTTGTTCATGCACTCGACGAGTTGGAGCCCCTGACAGCATATTTTCGAGTTTTAAGGTTGGAATTGGTCTAGGAACATTACCCTAAGTCGTTTTTTAACTTATAAACATGTTTTTGATGTGGTAATGATCATGCTAATCCAATTCAAAAGAGAATTGACAAAGTTTCATGTTTTGTATTAGTTTAATGGTTAGGCTAATTACATGAAAATTGTTTGATTTGAATTGTCTTGTTCATATGAGTTTAATCTAGATCATGAATATTGCTAGATATGTTTGTTAGTTTATTTGGTGATTTAAATGGCCTTTAGTGGATTCCATAACTTGTCCTCAAGTTATGGAAAACCAAAATTTTTTCCTTTAAAAAGTTATTAAAGCCATATGTTATAAACTTGAAGAGTCTTTTTCCATAAATAGTTTTATGAACTCCATAACTTGTCCTCAAGTTATGGATTCTCAAGAGTCTCTCCATTAAAGCTATATTAAACTCATATGTTATGGATTCCAAAAGTTTTTTGAATTGTTCAAAACTTGCCCTCAAGTTTTGGAATTTGTAAAGTTACCCCTCATGTATACTTTAGTTCCAAACCCTAGAATTTTAAAGTTTAAAATTATACCCTTATACTATTATAATATTATAGGCTTAATATATATATATATATATATATATATATATATATATATATATATATATATAAGAACAAAGTCAGTCTTATCGTTAGTAGGTCTCATTCACGAAGCCGGTCTATAAGGGGGTATAAGGTTACTGCCTATAAAATGGCAGTTTAATGGGTGTCCACTCTCACCCACCGCTTCCTTGACAGGTGGAGGGTCGTTAGCCGAACGGGTAGGATAGGACTCTAATTCTCCCTTCATTAAAAGTATAATGATAAATACTAAGTAACTAAACACTTATAAATTCCCAAATCTTAGTTACTTAGGAAAATGTGAATATGGTGCTAACCCATGAAATAGCACTTTGCACCTTGTTAAGCCGTTAGTGGAGCGTGTGTGGTTAACCGGCACACTAATCTGGGACTGACAATGCGTGGCAAAGGGTAGCTTGATGTTAATCATAGATCAATGGAGTGTGTGTGGTTAACCGGCACATTGATTAGGTGGTTGTAACATTGGGTGTACCAAGCTAATTTGCACGGTTATTCACACCTTGTTTGTATTCCTCGGCATCCCAGTCACAAACTTGAAGGGCACACTCGAGATTTAAACATGTCATTGAGTTGTTCAATGAATCTCAAAGGATCTAGGATTTTCAATTCACTTAAAACCTAAAATTCTTTTTCGTTTTTCGTGGTGGAAATTGGTAAATCGTCATTTACCTACCTTCAAATATTTTGCAGTTTGGATTACGGCATCCCTCATTGTAAAATATTGTGTTGGGTCCTAGCCTGAATATTTCATTTGGGTGTTATATTAAGGACTTAAATCAACTAACTTGAATTTCTCCCATTGTAGATGTCTAGTTCAGACAACTGTGGTCTTCCCAAATCCTTTAGAACAAGCTTTCCTCTTGAAGATGATGTCTCGCGGTTGGATCGTGGAAGTCATACTTCAATTCCTCCACCTCCTCCAACAATTCACCCTAACCCACAAGTTCTAGGTCACTCAAAGCCCTATTAGCAGGAAGGAAAGTCTGCGTGTACTCATGTCTTGGAGGTGAAGTCACATATTGACAAGCTGAGAGTATTGGGTGTCGTTGTCTCGAGGAAGTTGGTGGTTGACTGGGTTCTTCAATCACTTCTTTATTCATATAGTGAGTTCATTAAGGACTACTATGTGACAGACCATGACATGACCCTTATTGATCTTACCTATTTGCTTGTTGCTGTTGAATCAGCAATGATTTGGCGCACTGGAAAAGCATATTTGAATGGAAGATCTACTCCCCAAACTTCCATGGACATTGACAATGGAAACATTGGAAGTCCAGAAAAGATTTCTCTTTCCAAGGGAAAGAGAAATGCTAAGTCTAAGATTGTCCCGTGTACCATTCCCAAAGAGTCTATATGTTTCTATTGCTAAGAGAATGGGCATTGGTTGCGAAGCTGCCCTGACTACCTGAAAGATCTGAGAAAAGGTAGATTCAAAAAGTTTGACTCTACTTCAGGTAAAGTCCACTGTCTAACTCTATTAAATTCCTATTTGGAGATTCTTAATACATGATGTAATGTAATTACATTTTGATGTTTTGAAGAATCGAAAAAGAGAAAGGAAACTTAAAGGAAGAGTAAGCTGATTCTGATCGTGAAGAGATGGATTTCAGTCGCATGGTTCGATGATCAGAATTTTGAGTTGCTGCTTAAGAGTTATGATAGATTTCTTAGGAATAGATAACAACATAGTTTTCATATGTATTTGCATTGTAAGGACAAGTTTTCCGCACTTTTATAAATAAAGAAAAGTTTTTTTATTTTTTCTTATTTTAAGTTTCCTTACAATGGCATTTGTGAAAATTGTTGCTTATATGTTTCCATTGATAGAAATATTGGAAAATGGATTTAATTTTTTCGTTTGTAGTAGTGTCAAGATTTACCAAATAAGGAAAGATTCTCATCACCCAAGTTTCAATTGGACATAAACTTGGAATCATGCAACTGGTATTGTATGATGAATGAGAATTTTTGTCTTTGGGAAATTAAGACTAATTTCTTGTTCACATGAATATATGAGTCAAGTGAAGGACTAGGGGATCGGGTACACTGGGTGTGCGCTGGTCAGGTCCACCATAAAGAACGATAAGACTATTCATCATGATTTACTAAAGTTTAGTAAATATGGTTATGCTTACAAGTTTAAGTATAATTCTGAACATTGGAAAAGTTTCAATGTATGGCAGGACGAATAAGAAGAATCAAATTAGGCGGAAAGATAAAAGTTTCTACAATCTGAAAGGATGGGAGAGTACTTGAGTATCATGTTTTATGATCATCTTAGTTATTATGAAACCATGTCACAATTGATCCTCTAAGGATATCTTAGTGCATTTGTATGGCTAAGAAGAGGAATCGTGAATTGTTGAAAGGGTTAAATCAATGAGATAAATCATACTTCGTTCCAAAATCGAGTCTTAGAGTAACACTCCAAGATCGAGCCTCGAGTAACATAATCTTAAGAAAGGTTTATAACACTTACCAAATGTAGAGTAAAAGTTTTCTACTCTTGTACATTTGAAATTGGTATGTTGTGATGTTTTGGATAAAACAAAGACCAACTAAAGCCAATTGTGTGAAGTGTGTGTCTTGATTAGAATCCGCACTAACTCTTGAATATTGGTTTGTCAAGTAATGTTCCTTGACAAAGTGAATCTTATATGTCAAGAGGTCAGTGGGAGTCTTAAAGGTCTTGGCAAGTTTCAAGAACTAATCAAGAATAAAACCTATTGATAAACACTAGCACACGACTTGAGGTTTGTGACCTATCGTGTTGACATATTCTTGTTTATGTGCTCATTCCAGTTAAAGTTGACTATGCATATGAGTTATGAGAGTTCTCATTTGGTTGCATAACAACCTGGAAGCAATGGTAGACCCTTGTGCTGCCAGGTGGCAAGAAATTAAGAATGAACAAGTTCAGTCCATATGAGTTTGGATTTGTCACTAACCTTGTCTTGTGATTATGGTTTTGGCAAATTCACATGGATAAGAACACATACACCATAAAATCTAAGTGTCATAAGGTTTCTCTCCGATTCATGAAAATAATGGTGAGGAAACGCTTTCACTAAGTAGATTTTAAGGAGATAGAATTGTGATATTTGCATTCTCAAATTCGATTATGATTACGGCATCCCTTTTCATAATTTGAATTGTGAGAAATGGCAAAGGTCTAAACATTTCAGACTTATGGTTGTAAGTTCTAAAATTGTTTAGACACACATGTGAGCTGTCTAAGGAAAGGTGTATGATTTTGAGAAGCCTAGATAAAGTCTTATCGAAGCATCTCGTATCAGAAATCTGAACTTTGGTAAGAAAGTCAATAAGTATTGATTTCTAGAAGTCCAACTGATTTCTGGGTACATGTCAAAGCTAGTGGGAGCATAAGTGTTATGCTGGTAAGATAATAACTATAATGCTAGTGGGAGCATAATTATGGAAAGTGTTGCAAGTTAGCAATGTTAATTATAGAAAACAAAGTTTCAAATCACAAGTTGCAGGGTTTGAAAAGTTGTTTTGCTATAATTAAGGGAGAGGAGTTCATACTTCATTTTAATTCTAAAAGCTTAGATTGAGTTTTTAATCAATTTTAGTCAAATATATATGAATGTTATGTTGGAATGGTTCAGCATCAGTAAATTCTATATATGGAAATGTTAATTGCGTTCTCAAAATTTGATTATGATTACGGCATCCCTTTTCATCATTCGAATTGTGAGAACATGGCAAATATAAAAATTTATAGCAAAAGACTAATTAAGTATCGTGTCCTTATGTTAGACATTATGAATCGTGTCTCATATGCTTCGGGTATAGGATTGATTGCATATGTTATAATATTCTCGTGTTCTAATTTTCCAAATGCCTAGGGCATTAAGAGGGAAAAAGGAATAGTACTGGATTTGACTAAAGTGCTTAAACAACTGTTAAGGACAATATAAGGTTCGCCAAAGATTGGTCGCTTAAGGATAGTTGGAAGTATAGTAATGGAAGGACCATATTGACATTATTATGAATAGACATGAGTTTATTAATAATGAATTGTCGTATGGAAAATATGGAATGTTTCCATATTGGGAGTTGAAGAATAGATAAGAAAGTTAGAAACTTTTATGCAAAAAGGATGTTCAAAGGAATGTACTTTGAATTTGAGACTTCATTTCCATGGAATTGTCCTGTAACAATCTCCAAAGGAATATTTTGTAATATCATTGGTCAAGTCTCTGTGACTTTTGGTACCTAGACATTACAAAAGAATCATTGCATGATAGTTTAGAATGTAACACTTTCTAGCAGTGACAATAATTTGGAATTCTTACACGTGCAATAAGGATTTGAAATTATGAAATGAGCATCATTTAAATGTTTTTCAATTGATCTATTTCACAAAGTAAGGAACATAGACAAACATAGTGTGCATGCTTGGAGCATGGCATAACTATAGTTTAGACAAACATAGTGTGCATGCTTGGAGCGTGGCATAACTATTGTTTTAATTTAAGTATTAAGTTGATTATTCGAAACATTATACAATGAATAATGAGTAATCAATATGGGACTCAAAAGTTTTGGGACCATATAGGATTAGTATTATTCTTGTGTTTCACTTTGCATGTTTTGATATCCCGAATAACTAGGTTATTCAAACCATCCACAGTCGATCATACTTTGGAAGTAGGTATTGAGGCAAGACTGTCATGAATGGGTCTGTAGAGGTGTGTTTTGGTCATAGAACAAGTTTGCTACAGTGTTCATGAGTGCTCTTGGAATAAGATTCGAGTATTGGATTCAACCCACGCTCATTTGAATCAGTTCATGGATATTATCACGAGTGATCATGAGACGAAAATATCTTATATTCTTCAAACGGAGACATGTGAGTTGTAGTTGCAAGTCGGTTGCACATTGACATATGTAAACGCACGAGTAACTTGGTTGTTATAAAACATATCGTTGTGTGTAATTTGATGAGTAAGTACAAGCGAGCATTTGGGTCAAAGTTTATCCATTCCTTTTACCCCATGTGGATAAAAGTGATATATGTGGGCCCCTCGATGATTTAGTGATGACACTCCTAAGTGCTTGGCCAAGCCTGACTGATTTGATTTGTTCAATTAGTCGGTCGTCATAAATCGAAAATCGGGTACAACATATGGTCCATTTGGGTTGCATGGCATCGGAACAATTTGGATAAACTTTTATGAGAAGAGGATATTTATGATTTATTAATATATTATAAGTTCTAATATATTAATATTATTTAATTAGTATTGATCAAGAATTAGTTTGGAATTAATTTTGTGATCAAAAGAGACTAATTAAATAAATGGGGATTGATTTAGTAAATCATTCATTCTTATAAAGTGGGCTTATGATCCATAGTTCTTCATGTTGGGCTAAACCCATGTGGTGACCTATGGACGCTCCATGGAGGTTAAAACCCATTGATCATGAGGAATATAGAAAGTCATGAGTTACATGGTGTAACCCTAATGTGCACACTATATAAGAAGCCTCATAGTTCATGAAATTGGCACTAAGGAGTGACTAGTGATAGACACATGAGGGCTAGCCAATTTTGAGTGTAAATGATCTTCTCTCAAGTTATTCCAATTGTTGGTGTTGTTGTGTGAACCATTTGAGATGCAACACTTGGGGCACTAAGCTCTTAAAGGTACAAGGAATCAAGCTACAACAAAAGGTATGTCGTTCAACTATATTTCATATTGTATATACTCCATAATATGCTAGTTAGGATGATACCTTGGAAAATTGATATTTGCATGTATAATAGAGAAAACATAGATCCAAGGTATATAGGGTTGCATGTACACCATAGGAGTGTTAGAATGTTCAAAACCCAACACTCATCTCATATCTTCACCTCTTCTCATACGTTACTTTCATCTCTTCTTGCATTCTACATCTTTGCTCTCATCTCATCTTGCTTTACCATTTTACTCTCATTTAGAACCAAACGGTCTAATCAAATATGATACTTCATGATAAGGGGAAACATAATTCTAACTTACGGGTGTACAATCGTCCGAACTTAGTCCCCTCACTTTGATCCCTCATAGATCCTTTGGCAACTCTTGTTTTCTTGAATCCCTCGTTGATTACAATGATCCCTTACAGATCATCTACACTTAATCCCTCACGGATTACTTCTCAAGGTTCTCTAAAGAAACCTCTTACATTGATCCACTCATTGAAACCTTTCTCAATCTTCTCTAGCAACACATACTTTTATTCTCGTAAGAATCATCTATCTATATTCCCGAAGGAATCATCATCTCATTCCCGAAGGAAACACAATCTCATTCCCATAGAAATCATAATCTCATTTCTGAAGGAATCATCTTTTCTACTCTTCTCATAATCTTTCATGTCAATGTTATAGTCTCCCTATAGTCTTACATATCACATGTCTCATAACATTCTATCACATCATCTCATTAAGAGAATCTTCTTCTATCAATCTAGTACTTAATCTAGATCTTCATCTACTAACATATAGGTATTCAACACAATATCATTAATATCTAAACATGCATACATACTCATTCTTCATTTATTATCTTATGGGTATTTAACACAATATCATTAGCATCTACTCATACATTCATACTCATTTACAAGATTATATTTCATATAATCATATTCTATCTATATCTAATATCTTATGGGTATTTAATATAACCCCATTTACATCTACTCGTATATACATACTTTATCCTCATCTAGTATACTATGGGTATTTATCAAAATACTACTAACATTTAAACATGCATACATAATATCATTGATATCTAAACATGCATACATAATCTAGTGTATGTATAACTCACCTTGTTAGTTAGCGAAAACTAACATATCAAAATACTACTAACATTTAAACATGCATACATAATATCATTGATATCTAAACATGCATACATAATCTAGTGTATGTATAACTCACCTTATTAGTTAGCGAAAACTAATTACGCTTGGCTCTGATCTTCAATTGATGCATGTTGATCCATCTTCCTTGCTCAAGATCTATTCATACAACATATCAAACTCCTTAGAACTTGTCTTAGCCTATTAACAGTTTAATTATTATCTATATCAAAATGATCACTTAATTGATCATAATTATATCATCTCATATTCTACCTCTAAATTTATTTTACCCAATGAATTAAGCATCCTATACTACCTAATTTATTAAACTCTAAACTATATTGCATCAATTCATCTTCCTCACTAGTTAGGGTTTGATACCCTAACTTTCTATATATGGATTTCACCATGGAAATCATTTACAAAGCTTTTTCAAAGCTTATAAACACTCTCAATAACATACTAACTAAGTCATAATCCTATTAACTCAAACAATCTAGTCAAACAAACAATTTTACCATTAAAGTTAAAAGCTTCATCAAAAGGAGAAATCATTACCTTAAGAGGGAAATGATGTTAATTGTAACGCCTCATTTCTGGTATGATTTCTCCTTTTTATGAAGCTTTTAACTTTATTTCTGGTATGATTTTAATTCAAAGTATTCCATTTTCCTGGAGAACTCGTCGAGTTGGAAGCCCAACTCGACGTGTTGAAGTTATTTTTGGCCACAAATTTTCATGAGGCAACTTGACGAGTTGAGGAGTCTCAACTCGGCGAGTTGACCGCTTTGGAGGAAACCCTAATTTTAGGGTTTTGCACCCTATTTAAACACCTTAAGTCCCAGGTTTTGGCCTCATTTCCAGCCTCCAAAGTCCCTAACCCTAATCTTGAAATCCTAAAGCCTTTTTGAGTGTTGTGAGCCCTTTGAGAGTGTATTTTGGTGTGTTTGAAGCCCTTGGAAGAAAGAGAAGCTTGGTGCAAGGTGGTGATTCAAGTTGGAGCCTTCAAGATCTTGATTCTTTGCTTCATTTCCAGCATATTTCTGGTATAAAGTTCTAACCTTGTTGAATATTTGAATAGATATCTTCTTGGGTTAGTTTTGAGGCTTTTAGCCATGTTTTGGTGATTGGTGGGGTTGACGGTCGTCCCAAGTGTTGTGCTTCCAGATCCATGGTCCTCTTGAACTCTTTTGGAATAAAGGTGCCAACTTTATGGCCTTAAGAGCTCCATGCATGTATTAAGTCCATCTTATGGATTCTTTTGGACATTTGAGCCTCTTCTAAGCATATTTGAGAGTAAAGTTGGAAACTTTACGTGTGATTGCAACCCTTAAGGACCAAACCTGTTTTATGGAGCTTTGTCTTGATGAATAAGTGCTTATTGTTTAAGTCTTTCCCCTTTTAAGCTTAGGGTTTGGGTTCTATACCCATTAGGATGGTTCTTAAGGGTAAAGTTAGAAACTTTACCCTTCTAGTTGATATTTTAGTCCAGATCTGGGTGGTGGACCTTTTAGTTTCGAGTATGGTGACTTAATGGATTAAGAGGTGTGTTTCCTGAAGAACTCGGCGAGTTCATAGGTGAACTCAGCGATTTGGATTGAATTTTCCCGATTCTGCTGGCTAAAGGGGAAACTCGGCGAGTTCATGGGTGAACTCGGCGAGTTGGACCGACTTTTCGCAATTTTGTTGATTAATGAGGAAACTCGGCGATTTGAAGAACAACTCGGCAAGTTGAGTCAACTCGGAACGTTGAATTTGACTTTGACCAAGTTTGACCTGTATGGGGTTTTGAAATATTGTTCGGTACCTAAGGGATTGTTTCTGTTTAGGGGTTGAGTAGAGCTGATTTCCAAGGTCGGGATTTATCCAGTTATCATTCAACATTCGAGGTCAGTTTCCTTACCGGGTTTAGCGGGTCGAAGGCACCAAGGTTGGCCCATGTTTATATTATGTTGTTAGTATGTTAGCTGTCTCTGTGACTCTTGCATGTGTTGTGTTTATATGTTTTTCGGGTCAAGGCCCGATGTCGGGCAGGGCCCGATGGATATCTATATGTTATATATCTCTGTGATTATTGCATGTGTTTACGTTTATTTTGATATGTGTTATTGTATGTTGGGCGGGGACCGTTTTACCAAGCTCAGCTCAATGTCGGACGGGGTCCGAAGCCGGGCGAGGCCCGATGACGGGCGGGGCCCACTATTTGTTTATTGTATGTTTGGTATGTGGTATTTTGGGGGAACTCACTAAGCTTTGTGCTTACGATTTCAGTTTATGTTTCATGTACTTCTGGTTCCAGAGGGAAGAGCTCGGGATGACTGCATCGCACACACCATTGGATTCCGCACTTGATGTTTTACTCTGATTTTATGACAATTAATACATTGGTTTTTATTTAAGATGATTGGATGTTATTGGAATCACTATTTTATCTATTAATTTTATTAATTGAAAAATTTTGGGACCATATTTTTGGGTGTTACATTAATCCTTTCAATCCTCCATCTCTAACTCTTATTGGCATGCTCTTGGGTTCAAAATCTCCATCCATCAGCTCTTCATCAAATTAGGGAGGTTTTTGATCGAGAATGAACCCTTAACATATTTAAATATGTTCTCTAAACTACGCAACCGCATCACGGCAATGTGTCTATCGCGTCGTGGTGCGCCTTATTAGACTGCGGTCTCCTTCTTACCGAGTCACGGTGACATTTCCTTATAGCATCCTACTTTAATCACCATGTCACAATACACATATACCACGCCGTGATGCAAAATACATTGCTCTATACTTATGACAAGACTTTCATCCCTTTTACCGATTTGCCCACCGTGTTGTGGCAAGGCCCTTTCCGCACCATGGTGCCTTCACTTCAGCAACTCCTTAGCCGATTCCATTCCACTTTGGGACAATTTTCTTCCAATCTTCTAACAATCATAACTCCTTCATTTTAAAAAAATCTATGAATTTTATATCCACGCGAAGGTGGTATGAGTTCTACAACTCCATTAAGTCACTTCTGATAGACTACATACGGGTCGCAATCTATTATGTCACAAACTTGGCCAAAAATCATAAAATTTTCATTTTACCCTTTATGCCTAAATGCATCATCTCTTGCATTTTCTTTTCTCGAGCTCACTCGTCTCATCTTATAAAAGTGACTTAGACTTATCTTGACTCATTTCATGAAGTTACACCTTCTCAATTCATAAATTCATCTAAATGACCAAATTATCCTTTTGGTCAGTTATTCACCCAAAGTCAATTCTTTCAAAATGTTGGGTTCTTACATTTTGTCTTGTGATCAAATTCTAAAGACCATGTTTAAAACCTCGAAACAGAAATATCGATCATTTTGTCTATGTTTTGGGCCCATGTGTTTGACAATGATTAGGCACCTTGTTGCAATTTGGTAATTTGGATACGCTTATATTTAATGAGGCTTGCTTTCACATATTCAATGAGGATACAATGAGGGCTTGTTTGATTCATATGTTGTATAATGAAATTCTTGGACATGAGAAAAATACATCGATAACACGTCAGTGGCTTTCACTTGTCAAGGACTTAGATAAGTAGAACCGGTATGAAAGTTCAAATATATTTTCTATGGAACAGGTTTGTGTAGGGCAGACGTTTATAAACATACACTTACAAGCAAATGCATAATATTTTTAAGGGTTATTGACATAACAACACATGAAAGTTTTACATTTGATTTTAAATGACCATTTAACTTTATTTGTGTACCTGTTAAACCATTAAACTCGAAAATTACCTGTCTAAAACACAATTTTGCTTAAAATTACCAGGTTTCTAGGTTACATTTGCTGATGTGTTCATTGACTTCTGATAGTCAAAGATTTATGTTTCCCCATGACCATCATGTCCACCCATTCAATCCCTTATCTTTTTCTCGTTCTCTCTTTTTTGCAGTAAAAGAGCCCTAATTTCTTGTCACAGTCTTCCATGGTCTCCACCAGTCGAAAATCACCACCGCCCACCTTCTCCACTTCCACTGCCATTAATAAAGCATTCACGTTTCCGATCTCAAATCAATTCAGTAGGTTAAAACAATTGTGTTGTAAGGCGATGAAAACCAACACACAATGTATACGTGTGTTTCCATTTTATATCCTCTCATTTAATCAATTCAAGAAATTAAGTTACAGGAATTTAAGAATCCGCTTCTCTATTCCTATACAAACTCAAAACCGATGAAACCACATAGTATCAAGAACGGTTATGGTGTGTGGAGAAGGAGTTTGTCGTTTCCTTCTGTGTGTCTCTACATTTCCATCCATCAGTCGATTGTCAAGGCTTCAATGAAAGAAATTAGAACAATAAAAAACAGGGGGTTAGGGTGTAAAGACGATGAACATGCTTCATATTTTCGTGTCCAGTAAAAATTGAAGAACATGGCAACTTCAATTCCTCTTCTCTCTAAAAATAATGTGTGAATCAAAGAAAAGAAGATGATGAGTAGGTTAGAATCGATTTGCATATGTAGGTTAAAGATCGAAGGATCAAACTAATACTAGATTTCCAAACATAAAACAAAATTGAAACATCATACTAGATAGATCAAATTAAAATAAGAATGAAAAATGAGTTCGGATGAATCTCCCTGAATCCATAAACTTCATTTTATTCTAGATTCATAAAAGGCAATACCATATGACTCCTATTGAAGCCATGAATCTCGTCTTCTTCTGCTCCGATTGTAATTGTTTTGGTAATCGGTTATTGATGCAAATTGCTTCGCTACAAAAACCCATGAAGGTGTTTCTTTAACTAGGGCATAAATGAATTGAAAGTTGAACGAAGGTGGTAGTTCCCCCCCCCCCCCCCTCTTTCTCTCTAAAACTAATGTGTGAATCAAAGAAAAGAAGATGATGAGTAGGTTAGAATCTTTTACAGATGTAGGTCAAAGATCGAAGAATAAGGACTAGAATGAAAAATCGATGAACATGTTAGAATGATTGGGTTGTATGTGTTGTGTGCATTCAATCTCCCTTAAAACAAAATGTTTGCTTCACAATACTCCCCCTTCTTTTTCGCTTCTGATTTGTAGGTGTATACGGGGTATGTTGTCCAAAACCTTGGAAATGTCATCACTTAGGTCCATGGCCAAACCTTGAAAAGTACATGCCCTTTCATCTTGATTTTGCACTGGATGGATGGTGGCGGTGGTAATGAGAGGACGCGGAAGGTGGTGGTGGGGAGATAGATGATGGTTCTTCAATGTGAAAGTCCACATGGATATCTACCTGGCTATGGAAACCTTTGACCATAAGAAGTCAATGTACACATCAACAAATGTAACCTGGAAACCTGATAATTTTAAGCAACATGATGTTTTAAACAAGTAATTTTCAAGTTTAATGGTTTAACAGGTACAAAAAAAGTTAAATGGTCATTTAAAACCAAACATAAAATTTTCATGTGTTTATGTCAATAACCCTATTTTTAAGATTATAGAATATTATGCGGAGATTAATAATTTTTAAAAATCATTAGAGTATATTAGTCTTGAGATTTATGTTTCCCTTCAAAGTATGTTTAAATTTATATTGTATTATTATTTTAAGTGTATATCATACTAAATGTCTAAATATTTTTTAAAACAACAAAAAAGTTATTAAGCTAGCAAGAAAGCTAGACAAAAACAAAAATTACATCAAGAAAGTTACAAGAACATGATTTTAAAGCCAACCTACTAATTATGTTTAAGCTTCCTACTCGTCGACATAAACATTCGGGTGATTGTTTTGTCAAATAAAGTTGCCTTTTATGTTTTAAATTGGAAAAAAACATTCCGTAAAACCCAAACGATCCACCAAGCAATTAAAAATGTAGCTTCCAAAACCGCATCTTCCACATACTTGAATCGAAGAGCTTTGAACTAAGTCAACCAAACAACATACAACTATAAAACATGTAAGCTCAAATCTCATCATATTCCCACTTGGGAAGCAAGTTTATTGTACAATTGGAAAGGAAAAAAACAAGTGATTCACTGAATTATTACTCGTATTGCACATCGTACATGTAACCGAAGGAATGTCTACGCTTATATTAATCATAGTATTGAACCTTTTGTAAAAAAAAAGTAAGTGAGGATATAAATTCTAATCATAGTATCTATTGTGGGAAGCTTATCCAAAGACAATCTCCAACCAAATACGTTAACCTTTATGGGAATTAACTTGTTCCATCTAGTTAGGGTGGAAGTCATGATAAAAGTATTACTGTAAATATAAATTCTAGCAGAAGCCATAAAAACTAACTTGTTCCCATCAATGACCACGACCATCGGCCCCTTTCGGGAGAAAGCCAAATCAAGACCAAGAGCTCAAGCATGTCAACCCATTAAAAAGTCTCCCCCACTACCAATGCATAGAATCCAACCAACCTATTTTTTGTATTTTTATCCCTAACTAAGATAAATTTATCTACTTACAAAGTATAAACACTAGGGAAGTGGATTTTAAGAGACAAAAATCTCAACCAAATATCATCCTAAAATATGTAAAAGAGTTCTCTTCTATTATTTTCTTGTCTAAAGAAAAATATTGATCCTTTAAAGTTTGATCTCCTAATTTGTTAGATGCCTTAAAAATATTAAGCCATGTGGTATTCAAATTATTACTCGAAAATGAGAAATCAGTAAAATCTTAACCATGAATAACTTTAATGACTTCACCCAAATCGAATTAAGAGCATTACAAAACTACCAAATCCACTTAAAAAGAAGCTCTCGGTTAAACACAAACTTACTTCTAACTCCCATACCACCATCCTCTTTTGAGCCATCACTTTCTGCCAACTAATCTATGTCATTTTTGAATCCTAAAAGTCACCACCAAGAAAGAATTTATTACATATAGATTCAAGAGTGTTAATAACATAATCAAAAACTTTAAACAACAACATGAAATACGTCGAAAGAGATCCCTAAACATATTTGTTGAACGTGACCATTCCACTCCGAGGAATTCGTATGTCGCGATTGATATAGGATATCTAGGAAGCAAGTACGGAAACCATTAAAAATTATGAATCGGGAAAACATATGTGAGGTTATTGAAAGGTTCAATTTGGAAATGTTGGCTTTATATTTTGTAAATAATAAATATATTTAATTGTAACACTAATTTTATGATAAGCATCGACAATGTACCAGTCTTACGCTAATTGATATGAAACTTGAGGCTCCCTATTATATAGATCATACTCACTTTTTTGTGGGTGATGAGGTGTCTTCCCCACAAAAGAAAAAATATAAGAGCATGGAGTAATCATCATCAGGACCCTCATCTTCGAGCATTTCATGACCACGCCACTCGCATATAGCAGAAGGTCCTCTTATGGTGTATCACCACGACAACCACCACCACCCTCATAGTTAGAGGGTTTTAAGGGAAATGTGTATTTGACTCGGGGACGGAGGTCCTACGGTAGGTAACAGCAGGTACAAGCAACTTGACTAAACATAAGGGATATGGGTCCTGGGGCCGGGCCTACCATATAAAAAGGGTCGTAGAAAAAGAACCGGGGAGAATGAAATCTCATGTGGGTTTATCCCCATTTCACAACGATGCAAGACATACTACTTAGATCCCGTTTCCTACTTTAAATGAAATATGAGATTTTGATTTTTGTGTAACACCTGAAACTTTGAACTAGACGTTTGGGGTATAATCGTAGTAATTATACATTTTGTCAAACAATTAAAGTTGTTTATTAAAATACTTGTTCTTCATATGTTTTATGAGATAATAAATAATTATCATGTACTCATTAAATGGACAAATATTATGGTAATATAATATTAGGAGAAAACTTTAATATAAAATTTATCGTTAAGCGATAAAATAAAGATTAAAAATAAAAGATTATTTTGGATAAATAGTCTTGACAAAAGTTATAGTAGTCATGACGGTGATTCCATAGATATAAAGAACGTCTTATGATTTATCTATATTTCGCGTTCAAACCGATACGACAATATGCGTTCTAATAAGTGAACCGGAGATAGGTTGCTTTTTATCCCAAGTGATCTAAACAAAAGGTGTGGTGTTATTCAATAGGAACTCGTCGATATAAAGAAAGTCAAAATCTGACTTCGTATGAGGAAGTTATGATTTTTCAAAAATTTCGAGTGCCACAAAGTATAATTGTGTTTGTGTGCGACACATAAATCAAAATCAAAATCAATTGATTATTAGCCGAAAAAATCTAAATAAAAATTTTTGTACTCTTCAATATGAAGTCAGCGATATAGAGAACGTTGAAAACAAAGCTCGTATGAAGAAGTTATGATTTTCACAGCGTTATTTACAGTCTAAGCCTTCTCGGATCGTAAAACGAAAAATAAAGTGAAAATTAGCCGATAGAGTTTGAATGAAACTTGTAGTACTCATCGATAGCTACGCGTGGATATAAAGAACGTTGAAAATGGAGTCAGTATGCATAAAATACGAAGTTTATAAAATAATTAAAATTCGGACCACCGGCGTGTTACACGTGGCACCACCCAATAGCCGACACATGACAAGATCTGGAGCACCCTTCCTCCCCACCGATTGCAACCAGATGCTGACATGTGGTACGTCCTATGCTTAGCGTAGAACTATCCCTACACTCAGTGTAGCACCCCTAGCAACCTATAAATAAATGGTGATTTTCACTCATTTTCTTCACAATTCCTTATCCAAACTCTCTCAAACTTCTTCTGCCCGCGTAATGTCCAGTTTTTCGTCAAACAACCTGTAAGTTGAGTTATGCTTCCCGTGCTTTAAGTATAACTTATATTTATGTTTATAATTGTTATTATGAACTTATAAACAAGATCTATCAATAATATCAGTCGTTATACTGACCAATATACTTAAGAGAATGATGAAAATGTAAGATTAGTGAGGTGTTTAAAGTGGATCTTCCAAAAATTATATTTTTATATGCCAAACGGATGCTACCTCCGATACGATCTTACCTGGTTGTTTTTATCAGCTATACGACAATGTTTCATTTGGGGTTATTGATTAATCTGATAAAAACTTAGAACAATTAAACTTTATAAATACAAACAAATACTAAGGGCTTAATAATATTCGTATTTATGTCGTTTTAAAGGGAAATCTAAAGCATCGGTCAAGGATCTGACTTTCCTATGAGTCTTTCACCTACATCAGGTGAGTCCATAGTTACTTTTATGAACATAATCTAATACCAATAATTATTAAAAAAATATTAAATAATTATTGAAAGTTTATATGTGAAATTAAATGTTATTATCTGAAATATTTGTTAAATGTATATTTGATAACATGCATTGTGTGAACCGGTTATGGTTAATTATTTGTTAAAATATTTATATGATATTACTATGTGATAATTTTAAAAATAAGTATTTCTATTTAAAAATAGTATTGCATGTTAAAATATTTAATACTATGTTACGACGAGTGTCGTTTAAACAATAGTTAATATTAAAAGGCGATTACAAGGATTGTAATCTCGTCTAGGTTCTAAACTAAGACATATAAAGAATATTTAGACCCCGTTAAGCTGGATAAAAGAATAGTTGTATGTTGTATTGAGATAGTACGACATAAACGTGAAAATGGTTTGGAAATCCATTATAAGCAATATAGTATTACTTGGTAATAAAATAAGATTTATAAATAATGCTTAGTTCGAGTTAAATTAAAAGAGTGTTTAGTTACACCATGTATTGTAAAAATATTACATAGACATGAAATTGTGTTTATTACAAGTTTTGTAATCTTGTCTAGTTATACACTAGGACTTAAAGGAGATGCTTAGTTCAATTAAATTTGGATTTTTGGGTAGCATCATATTAAGGGTGTGTGATAGGAACGAATAGTAGAACTATTTTCTATGACACTATCTGGTGTTGATGGTACGAAATACGAACCAGAGTACGATAAAAGTATTCCTTTGGATGACCAAATATGGTAGGTTCGGATCAGACAACTGTAACGATATGTCTGGTTATCTCCCATTGTAAGATAACAACACTTGATCATTCTAGACGGTCTTGTGAATTACATTTCTAGTGTAGATTTATAACCTACAAACATAGATGTAGTGGCAATGTCATAGTCAATAAATACTCTGATAGCTTAAGTGCCTTTATGATATATACCAGCCAAGGGAGCCCCTAGCTGTATAGTCAAACCATTGCTCTAAACGATTCATCAGGCAATGTGATTCTTCCTGATAATCGTGGACTAGGATTTGTGAGAATCGATTGGGATGGGTATGTATGAGTGTAATGTTTTATAGATACATAAGTTAAGGATATATCTATATTGTTTGGTAATAGTTTGTTTTGCAAGTTTGATGATAATAAGTTATTATCATAATAATATTGTAGGATTGAAAATCATATATGTCTTACCAGGTTTTCCAACCTGACCTACTCAATTTATATGCATCACAAGTTACAGGGATAAAGCTTATGAAACTTGATTAGGATGTCGAGTAATTTAAAAGACAATATGCAATAGTGTTCATCAACATTAGGTCTTTACGCTATAACAATGTTATTATGTATTGATTATGACATCCTAGAGTTTTTGTATTTTGAAACAATATCTTTACTCAAAGATATTTTTAATAAAACAAAACAAATTCCGCAAAATGTTTTATTATACTGAGATTTTCCGCAAACAAAAAATAATATAATTTTAAAACGTAAATAAAAGTTTTCTTTTGTTATTATGAAAAATAGAGGATATCACATTTTGGTTCCACATGCCGGTACGGAGAATTCATTATAGGAATGTATCAACTCAAGGTATCCTAATATTATTTACTCAAATCATTTCATTGTATTATTTTAATAAAATTTACATAACTCATATAAGTAATCTTTTTATTTCAGAGTTTATATTCCCCGAACAATGTTATAGATGAAGATTTTATTACGTATGTCCTACTAGTCTATCGTTCTAAGCGAAATGTTACGTCCTATTATTACAAAACCACATGGATATTATATATATATATATATATATATATATATATATATATATATATATATATATATATATATATATATATATATATAATATCCGTTACAAGTAGATGGACAAATGTGGTGGTTTTGTAATAATAGGATGGTCCAACATTTCGCTAGGATGATATATATATATATATATATATATATATATATATATATATATATATATATATATATATATATATATATATATATATATATATATATATATCACAATGAAGTTTTGGGTTTGATCCGATTTGACAATTTATGTTATTTTTTTTACACAATAAGTCATCAAATTTTTACTGTACATGTCAATTAAATCATTATCGTTAGTTTTAAACTATTCCTCCGTTAACTAGTTGTACTAAATTACAAGAATGATCCCTATGGTTAAAATTTTATTCTTAGTTGGTCCCATAAGTAGTAAAATTCGTCATTTTTGAAACTCGGGGGACTAAACTGTAACATTGTCATCATGTACAAAATGTTTGTATCATCACTCTGGGGACCAAGTGTACAAAATGTTCATATTATCATGTTTCAACACCGGATCTGGATGAACATCGAGTATCAAAAACAAGTTACAGTTGTCAGGTTCGCTTTTTCTTCTGGCGTTACCTTCTGAACTAACTCTCAACCAGTTACCAGAATCGTTACCAAAAGGGACTTTGAGGCTGATTCCTTTTGACTTTTGGACTCACCCGTCGCAAGAGCATGTGGTGTAGGGAGTTGAGATTTCTCCAGTTCCTTTACAAGAGGAGCACGTGGTGACTTGTTGGAAGATGCCGATGGGAGTTATGTTGGAGGATATGACTTGGCCTTAACCGCCGCATAGGGAGCAGCGGGAAGCGGTGGTTCTAGGTTTGGCGTCGGTTCCTTTGCAAGTTTGACAGGTGTCGAGTTTTTATATTTTGATTTCTTTTTCGATTCCGAATATAGCTTCTTTGAAGTTTAGAACGAGGTTGTAGCCTTAATCTTCACCTTCCGTGGCCATGTTGTGGGAGCTCCGACCGCCCATTCCGCCACCCATGCCTCCCACGTCGAATAGTGATTCAAAGATATCAAATGGGTTACTGAAATATTGGTTGGATTTGATTAGTTTGGGAAATTTTTAGAAGCGAACGATTGTGATTTGAAAAGTTTGTTAACTTTAATGATTTTTTTGGTGGATTGAACTTACTCCGTTACCCATGTCGCCGACACCTTTGAGTACGGCCTCGCTGTACCGGCATCGGTTATCACCGTCTCATAAAACATGCACTGAGAAGAAGGAGAATTTTGTCATTAACTGTAGATGTGAGATTTAAAAAAATGATGAATGTTACTACTTTTGGGACCAACTACGAATAAATTTTTAACCATAGGGGTCATTCGTGTAATTTGGAACAACTGGTTAATAGATAATGGTTAAAAACTAACGATAATGGCTTAATTAACATGTACAGTAAAGTTAGATGGCATATTGTGCAAAAAAAATAACATAAATGGTCAAATCGGACCAAACTCAAAACTTCATTGTGCTACAGTGTCATTATCCGTGTATATATATATGTATATATATATATATATATATATATATATATATATATATATATATATATATATATATATATAGAGAGAGAGAGAGAGAGATAGGGAGAGAGAGAGAGGTAAGTTCAATTGAGAAAATAAAAAATGTTGAGAATGAGAGAATCATTCTCAATCAATCATTTATTTTTGCCGCAAAATGCTCCGGCATACCGGGGTGACGGGGGATGAGTAATATTCATATATGAATATAAACATATATGAATACACCACCTCCCCTCTGCCTCTAACCACCACCACCAACCACCACCGTAACCTCCGCCACCACCACCATCTCCATAACCAACCACCACCACCAACCGCCACCTCCGCCACTACCCACCACTGCCATATTCATATATGAATAATTAGTTCTGCTATACTTATTCATATATGAATATAGATATTTATATATGAATATACGTATTCATATATGAATATGCATATTCCTATATGTATTCATATATGAATATGTTCTGTTCCGTCTGTCCGGTACTCTGGAGCGCTTAAGCGGCATATTCGAAATGAGTGGTCCAGATTCATTCCTTCATTCTCAACCTTTTTTTTCAATTGAACCCTCCCATATATATATATATATATATATATATATATATATATATATATATATATATATATATATATATATATATATATATATATATATATATAAGATTTGGATCTTCTGACAAACAAAAATTACGTGAGAAATTATGAGAAATGAATCAAATGCATGTTTTTTGACGAACCAAATAAATGAATAATTAGATGATACAAAAATAAGATGATTCATAAAATATCTTTTGAAAAATGGTTCGAATATCATTTTTTTTAAGATTATTCACTAAATTATCCGTAAAGTGACTTATCGCTTGTGTCACTAAAAAACGAATCATTGAGGTATTTTTCGGCCAAATTTTTCTACTCGTGTTATTTTTGAATGATCTAATGATCCATTTTCTTTATCTGTCAAAAACAAATACAAATTGTTCATTTCTCACGTATTTTTTGTTTTTCATATACACACATCTTTTATTAATCTTGATAGATTGGTTTAAATAAATTTGAAAATAAATGTAGGTACATACATCACCAAAGCCCAAGTGTCCTCGGAAAACCCATATCATACATGTTCCATATGTTTCGTCTAGACCCATCCCCGATGCCACAGACATGTTGCTACTGTTGCTCTGGAACCATATGTAACTTTGGGTGAGTGTATTTTCGGCCTTTATTTTATATGGAGTCCATAAATAGAGGTTACTCACATGGTTTTTCATGACCTAATGACCAATATTTTTTTGGATCTAATGTATGGTGTAGATGTGACAGATCGGGGTTGGTTAAGCAAGATGATAGTGTAACGTCCCAAAAATAATACCATAAAAATTTTCGTTTTTTTTAATTAATAAACCGTTAATACATATCATTTCCACGTAACCAAAGTAATCAAGATTTATCAAAACATCATCAAATCAGAGTAAATCATAGAATGCGGAAACATGTGGTGTGTGTTATGCAATCATCCCGAGCTCTTCCATTTGAAAACCGAAGTACCTGAAACATAAACCGAAAACCGTAAGCACGAAACTTAGTGAGTTTCTCAAAATACCACATACCATACATATCAACATATATTGGGCCCCGCCCACCATTGGACCCTGTCCGGCATCGGGCCCTGCCCGACATTGTGCCCCACTCGGTATACAGATCTGTCAATCATCAGGCCCCGCCCGGCATCGGGCCCCGCCCAGTACAAACATATAAGCATATAAACATATAAACACACAGCACATGCCATAATCACAGTGATAAATAGGGTACAGACTAGCCTTCGGACCCCGCCCGTCATCGGGTTGTACCCGGTAATCATAAAAACACATACAAATAACTAGCATACAATATACTCATCAGGCCCCGCCCGACATCAAGTCCCGCTCGGTAAACATAAAACACATAAAACATGCAAGAGTCACGCAGACAAAAAACGTACTAAGCATAACAAACCATGGTCCAACATTGGTGCCTTCGACCCGCTAAATACAGTGAGGAATGTAACATCCCAAGATTTGTCATTTATAGTCCCTGGAGATAGATGGGTGAAGCCATGAGAAGCCTAAGAGCTAGATTGCACTTTTGGGATCAGGAGGAGTACGTTGCGCGTATGTGGTGGATACGCGGGTCAGGGATCAGACCACGGTTGTAATTTAGAAATTCAGAGGTCATTCAGAAATTCAGAGAATCGCCACTCTAGGATGAGCGGTTGTAATTCAGAAATTCAGAGGTCATCAGTGGGAATTCAGATTCTCATGAAGTTCGGTTACTTCGTATCGGGAGGATTGTCTTGCATGGGTTAACCACTTAAGGTTAAGTATGGTAATACCCGGTTGGGACGGTTAAGTCGCATATCAACTTCACCAACAGTGGGTAGTGATTTGTGTCCCGAGTGGGGGAGAATTCGGAATTCTCATATGGAGCATCAGCCATTGAGGGTTTTGTTTAGCTGTCAGGGCTCGGAAGTACATTCAGCACAGGTGTGCGGGCTATTTAGCGTATGTGGTGGATACGCGGGTCAGGGATCAGACCACGGAGGGTGGACGATCAACATGAGGTCCAGAGTTAGGCCGGGAGTATAGTCTACAGATTTAACCAGGAGTTCGAAACCCCAAGTGGGGGAGAACTAACTATATGGGAGAGGGCACAAGGATGGGTCCAGGGTTATGCTCAACCGACATAGGGCTGTCCGGATAGACTGCAGGCCTATCGAGGAAAACTAGTTAGGCCGAAGGCCCGGAGAACGGTCCAGACAGGCTGAAGGCCCGGAGAGGCGGTCCGGACATGCTGAAGGTTCTGAGAGTGGTCCAGATAGGCTGAAGGCCCGATGAGGCGGTCCAGCCATACTGAAGACTCTGTATGTACTTTGTTAGATTTATGTCGGGTATTGAGCATGTTGCTTGGTGAAAGGTCATTAGTTATTAGGGTTATTAGGGTTTACATGGATGTAACCCTAATCCTCCATACTATATAAAGAAGTCCAAGGCTCTAGAAATCGACACTAGTGTGTGAGACTTGAAGCATAGCCGATTTTGTGAACTTAGTATACTCTCTCAAGAACTTCCAAGTTGTTGTGGTGATTTTTGATTGCACTTGAGGCATTCACATTATTGGTGCTAGGCGCTTAAAGCTCCAAGCAATTAACTACAAGAAAAGGTATGTATTTCTATCTGGATTTTTGTTGTACAAGAACCTACAATTGCATGCTAGATAGGACAATGCTTTGGAAATCAATTTTTCATGTATAATAGAGAAAACATAGTTCCAAAGCATTTAGGGTTGTATGTGCACCTTAAGGTTGTTAGGATGCCCAAAACCCTTCAGTGGTATCAGAGCCTAGGCTTGTTTTCTATTATATTGTTGCTTATTTGTGATTTTGCAAAGCTATTTTTGCTGTCTGACTGCTCAACTCGGCGAGTCCATGAAGAGACTCGACGAGTTGATGCTTTTAGGCATGGACTCGACGAGTCTGTTCCTGCACTCGGCGAGTCTGATGCCCAGACAACATGTTGTTCGAGTTTTTTTTGCCAGAATTGGGTTAGGATCATTAGCTATAACTGTTTTGAATCATTTAAACTATTTTTTATGATATGGTAATGATTATCCTAATCTAATTACAAGGTGATTGTCATAATTTCAAGAATTGAATTAATATGTTTATGCTAATGTCTTGAATATTGATGATATGAATTATCTTGTTTCTATGAGTTTGAATATGATCATGCATGCTTATTTGATTAATTAAATTCATGATGAATATGTTTTAATGGACTCCATAACTTGTCCTCAAGTTATGGATTACCAAAAGTTTTTCTTTAAAAGAGCCATTAAAAAACTCATAGGTTATAGAAATGAAGAGTCTTCATTTTAATCGGCCATTTAACTCATAAGTTATGGAGTTGAAAGGTTTTGAAGAGTTTCAAAACTTGCCCTCAAGTTTTAGAATTTGTAAAGTTTCACACACTAATACTTTAATTCCAATCCCTAGAGTTTTAAAAGTTTAAAATTCAACCCTTATACTTTATAATATTATAAGTTAATAATATATATATATATATATATATATATATATATATATATATATATATATATATATAAGATCAAGTCAGTCTTACCGTTAGTAGGCCTCATTCACGAAGCCGTCTATAAGGGGGGTATAACATTGTTGCCTATAAAATGGCAGCTTAACTGGTGTCCACTCTCACCCACCGCTTCCTTGACTGGTGGAGGGTCGTTAGCCGAACGGGTAGGACAAGGACTATAATTGTCATTAAAAGTATAATGATAAATATAAAGTAACTAAACCTTTTATAAATTCTCAATCTTAGTTACTTTAGGAAAATGTGAATTTGGTGCTAACCCATGAAATTACACTTTGTACCTTACCAAGTCGTTAGTGGAGCGTGTGTGGTTAACCGGTACACTAACATGGACTAGTAAGAGTGGCAAAGGGTAACTTAATGTTTATCATAGATTGGTGGAGCGTGTGTGGTTAACCGGCACATCGATTAGGTGATAAAATTAAGGGTACCAAGTTAATTTGCATGGTTATTCACACCTTGTTTTGTGATCCTCGGCATCCCGGTCACAAACTTGAAGGGCACAATCGAGATTTAAACATGCCATTGAAAAGTTCAATGAATCTCAAAAGAATCTAGGAATTTCAATTCATTAAAACTTAATAATTTTTTTCGTTTTTCATGGTGGAAATTGGTGAATCGTCATTCACCTACCTTCAAATATTTTGTAGCTTGGATTACGGCATCCCTCTTCCAAGTTATAAAAATATTGTGTTGGGTCCTAACCTTAATATTACATTTGGGTGTCTTATTAAGGATTCTTTATCTAATCTAAACTTGTCCTTCTTCTTTTCAGATCTCTTCCAACAATGCTTCTGGCTCAAACCCTACCGACTCCTTCTCTCTCATGAAACTTTGTGGGAGAGTCATATTTTATGGTTCCAGTTTCAATGATTGGATTAGGAACATAAGGATGGTCACTCGTTATGAGGACAAGGAATATGTACTAGACAAGGAGTTGAAGGAAATCGATGAGTCTTCTACTACTCCACAGGAGATCGCTGACTTTAGGACTCATGAGAGAGATGCCACGAAGGTGGCATGTATCATGTTGGCCACAATGACAGCTGAAATCCAAAAGTCCTATGAGGACTTTTACCCTTTTGAGATGCACATGGACCTGATGGATAGATACCATCAGAGTGCTCGTCAAGAGAGGTATGATATCATCTCTTCCATGATAACAACTCGAATGAAGGATGGTGAACCCATCACGGGCCACATGCAGAAAATGCAGAGGTTTGTGGACCGTTTGCTGAAGTTAAATATGAACTTTCCCGAGGAGCTGGCTATTGACATCATATTGCACTCATTACCTTCATGTTATGATCAGTTCCAAATGACCTATCATATGAACAAGGAGGAGGTCACACTCAGCAAGCTTCAAGGACTTTTGAAGACCGCCGAAAGTGGTCTCAAAGGTAAGTCGGTTGTTACCACTCCTACTCCTACCACTGCCCCTGTCCTGGCAATCGGGAAAGGTAAAGGGAAAAAGAGGTAGACCCCTTCAAAGGGTACCAAGGGAAAGTCTCTTGATGGCTCCTCTTCGAGTGGAACCAAAGGTGGTTCTGCTACTCCCTCTTCCAACCCGAAGGATTCACAATGTTTCTACTGTCAGGAAAAAGGGCACTGGAAGCGAAGTTGCCCCAATTACTTGCACGATGTTAAGGATGGGAAAGTGAAACCCACCCATGCAGGTATTTACACTATATTGTCTAATAACTCACCACATACTAATTATTGGGTCCTTGATACTGGGTGTGGAATTCACATTTGTTCTGATTTGCAGGGCCTAAAAAGAAGTGAGGAAGTGGAGCACGGGAAGATAAACTTGATCATGGGGAATAGGAAAGTTTCACCTGTCACCAAGATTGGAGTTTATTCTTTATTGCTTAGTAGCGGATTAGTATTAGATTTGAATAAATGTTGTTACTCGTTTGAAATGGCGAGAAATATTATTTCTTTTCATGGTTTGTACAAACAAGGATTTACTTTTTCATTTGATAATGAATGTGGTGGTATTAATGCTTTTTATAATGGTGTTCTTTATTTTAAAGCATTACCTTGTAATGGTGTATATGAAACTGTGTCGATTGTAGACAACTTAGGAAATAATGTATTGCATATTGATTCTTCCACTAGTTTGGATAAGGCATCCTTGTGGCATTGTCGTCTTGGACATGTCAACAAGAGGCGCATAGGCCAACTCTAGAAGGCTGGAATCTTGGAGTCATTTGACTTAAAGTCAGATGATAGTTGCGAGTCTTGTTTACTTGGAAAAATGACAAAGTCACCCTTCACTGGTACTTGTGCTAGGGGTGAAGGTTTGTTGGATCTCATACACACAGATATGTGTGGACCCTTTAGAACCGCCACAAGGGATGCTAACCGCTTCTATGTGACTTTTACTGATGATTATAGTAGATATGGCTATGTCTACTTAATCAAGCATAAGTCAGAAACCTTTGAGAAATTCAAAGAGTTTAAACAAGAAGTGGAGAATCAGTTGGGCAGGAAGATAAAGATGCTCCGATCCGATCGACGTGGTGAGTATCTTAGTATCGAGTTCCTTGACTATCTTAAGGAATGTGGAATTGTTTCACAATTGACACCTCCCAGGACAGCACAACTGAATGGTGTGGCTGAGAAACGCAATCGAACCTTGTTGGACATGGTTCGTTCCATGATGAGTCGAGCTTCGTTACCAATCTCATTTGGGGGTATGCCTTAGAGACTGCCGCCCATATCCTTAATCTAGTCCGTACCAAGAAGGTTGCCAAAACACCTCACGGAAACAGTGGGAGGCAAATTGACCTTGAAGAGCTTCAAGAGTCAAGAGGTGAAGGAACCTCAAACCCTAGCAATCAACCTGAGGAGGAAACTACTGTTGAATCAACTGACGAGCCCATACCTATGAGGCGTTCCACTAGAGTTAGGAATCCACCTGAGCATTATTATTGTTTCCATATTACTGCGGAAGGTGATACATTTATTAGTGATAGTACACTGGTAAATCTGGATGAACCTAACAACTATAGGGAAGCCATGTCAGGCCCCGAGTCTGCTAAATAGAAAGAGGCTATGACACAGAGATCCAATCCACGTATGCCAATCAAGTTTGGAACTCGGTTGACAATGTACCGGGACGTAAGACAGTCGGGTGCAAATCGATCTTCAAGAAGAAGACCGACATGGATGGGAAGGTACACACTTACAAGGCGTGACTGGTGGCGAAGGGCTTCACTCAAACTCCGGGAGTTGATTATGATGAAACCTTCTCGCCAGTAGCGAAGATTAAGTCTATTAGAGTTATGCTAGTCATTTCTGCATTTCATGATTATAAAATATGGCAAATGGATGTCAAAACTACTTTCCTTAATGGAAAGTTGGCTGAAGATGTTTACATGAGTCAGCCAGAGGTTTTTGTCAGTGCAAGGTACCCTGATAGAGTGTGTAAGCTTGAGAAATCCATTTATGGATTGAAACAAGCATCTCGTAGCTGTAATCTTTGTTTTGATGAGAAAGTCAAAGAGTTTGGTTTTTCGAGAAGCGAGGATTAGTCCTGTGTGTATGTCAGAGCTAGTGGGAGTATAGTTAGCTTTTTGGTATTGTATGTGGATGCAATCCCAACCTTGCAGGAGGTTAAGTCCTGGATTGGGAAGTGTTTCGCTATGAAGGACCTTGGAGAAGCTTCCTATATCCTAGGGATAAGGATATTGAGAGATAGGAGTAAAAGACTAATTGGACTTACTCAGAACACTTACTTGGACAAGGTGCTGAAGAGGTTCAACATGCAGAATTCCAAGAAAGGAGACTTACCGATCCAGAGCAATGCCAAACTGAGTAAGACTCAGAGTCCGAGTACAGACGCTGAGATAGCTGAGATGAGTCGATTACCATATGCTTCCGCTGTTGGCTTGATCATGTATGCTATGAATTGTACCCGCCCTGATGTGGCCTTTGCTTTGAGCATGGTCAGCAGATATTAGGGGAACCCTGGCAAGGTTCACTGGACAGCGGTAAAGAACATTCTTAAGTACCTGCGAAGGACTAAGGATTGGATCCTTACCCTTGGTGGGAGTGATGACATGAGAGTAGTGGGGTATAGTGACGCTAGCTTTCAAACTGATAGGGATAATTTCCGCTCTCAATTGGGTTGGGTCTTTACCCTAAATGGAGGAGCAATTACTTGGAAAAGTTCCAAGCAGGAGACAGTAGCTGATTCAACTTGCGAATCAGAGTACATAGCAGCAAGCAAGGCGGCCAAGGAGGTGATATGGCTCAAGAACTTCCTTGGAGACCTTGGAGTTGTACCAGCTATAAAGGAGCCTATGGAGATTTTCTGTGATAGCAATATTGCGGTTGCCTTAGCCAAGGAACCAAGAGATCATGGCAGATCCAGACACCTTGACGGAAAATATGACTTCATAAGACACAAGAAGAAGAAGGACTCCTCGTGGCAAAGAGGGTATCATCAAAAGATAAGCCAGCAGATCCCCTCACGAAGGGACTGACTATGGTTAAGCATTTACAGCATGCGAGGCGCATCGGGCTGAAGGACGATATTAGTTTTAATAATTATATAGCTATTTCTGAAACTTGTAAAATGTAATTGACATTAGATGATTAAATAAAAGTTGTTATTTGTTTATGAGTAAAGTGTTACTGTCGTGTGTCAATCGTTTACTATTGTTTCAACTTTGCATGTTTTGACTTCCAGAATAATTACTTTATTCAAACTCTCCACAGTCAATCATACTTTGAAAGTAGGTATGAATCAAGACTGTCATGAATTGGGCTTGTAGATGTCTAAGGTGTTTAGACATAGCAAATGTTGTTGCAACATTCATGAGTGCTCATAAGTTCTGAGTATTGGATTAAACCCACACTCACTTGTATCACTTCATGGAATTTATCTCGAGTGATCGTGAGACGGTAATATCATATAAGTCTTCAAACCTAGAGATATGAGTTGTTCACTATGAGTTGGGTGTACATTGATTGTACGAAAACGCATGGGTAACTTGATGTTCTAAAACGTGCTCTTGTGTATGATTCAACAAGTAGTTAGTACAAGCATATGAGTTGAAGTTTATATGTTCCTTGTAGTCCTTGGAGGATTAAAAGCGATATCTTGGGCCCCTCAATGATTTTGTTTTGACCTATGTGTCGGGCCCGGTCAGAACCAAATTGATGTTTTCAGTTTAGTTCTATGTCAAACAAATCGGAAATAGGGAAACAAACTGCTGGACAATAAGTACGACGTTGTTCCATGTATTTGTCCGACTGATATCTTGAACAGAGGATTATGTGATCACTTATCTAAAATGGTACTTCATAGTTCAACAAGTTTTAAGAGCTACGATTGCTGGTCGATTCCTGAAGTCATACTTGCAACTATAGTTATCAGACTTATCCAAGTGGGAGACTGTTGGATAAAGTGTCTAAGTCCATAACTATATTTGGTATGTACTTGACCCGACCCGGCATGGTCCATTTGGGTTGCACTTCACCGGAACAATTTGTATGGATAGTTTTTTGAGAATAGTATATTTATGATTTACTAATATATTATAAGTTATAATATATTAATATGAAATCATATTATTTAATTAGTATTGATCAAGAATTAATTTGGAATTAATTTAGTGATCAAAAGATGTTAATTAAATATGGACTCTTATATATATATATATATATATATATATATATATAGAATGGGCAAATGTTCATTTAGGATGGGCTAAGCTTGCATGGAAGTCCATGGATAGTCCATGGAGCTTTTAACCCATGGATCCTATGGAAATGAAAGGTCATGGTTATTAGGGTTTACATGGATGTAACCCTAATCCTCCATACTATATAAAGAAGTACAAGGCTCTAGAAATCGGCACTAGTGTGTGACACTTGAAGCATAGCCGATTTTGTGAACTTAGTATACTCTCTCAAGAACTTCCAAGTTGTTGTGGTGATTTGTGATTCCACTTGAGGCATTCACATTATTGGTGCTAGGCTCTTAAAGCTCCAAGCAATTAACTACAAGAAAAGGTATGTATTTCTATCTAGATTTTTGTTGTACAAGAACCTACAATTGCATGCTAGATAGGACAATGCTTTGGAAATCAATTTTGCATGTATAATAGAGAAAACATAGTTCCAAAGCATTTAGGGTTGTATGTGCACCTTAAGGTTGTTAGGATGCTCAAAACCCTTCAGTTATGTAGGAGAGTCTGAAAACTCTTGGGATAGCAACTTGTTCTATAAGTGGATAGTGTATGGTGAGGTTTCAGTACTGTGAAACTTGTTGATGTTGTGAAGGACATTGTTTAGGCCTTCTTGGGCAATGGAGGAGGTGAGTATCTCCAGGATGGAGTGTTGGGCAACTAAAGTAACGACAGCAGTGCCGATAGGTTATCAGGAGCATTCCAGTCATGAGTTGAGGGCATGAGGGGGCATACCAGACTCATGTTGTGGGCTCAGAAGCAATCCACACCTATGTTGAGGACCAGGTAAGGGTATTCCAATCATAGGCTGTGAGCATAGAGATTGTTATGATTATGTCTCTTGTTGAAGCGCGTTCGGAATGGATGTATTGTTGAGATTTGGGTGAGTGTACTCGGTTGTGACAAATCAAAGGATTGTGGATGAGACGCAAGGATAGATCCTTGGATCTCAAGTTATGTGTAGACCCGAGTTATGTTCATAGAGGTATTCCAATCTAGGGTATTCCATCATGAGGATGACCGGACCCTATGATTGATTGGACCTCACATGTTTGGTATTCCAACCCGAGGGTTGATTGGGCCAAACATGTGCGTGATAAGAGGGTATTCCACCCTAAGGATGACTGGACCTGTCAGAGACATGCCTGGTATTCCAGCCCGAGGCTGATTAGGCCAGGCATGAGTACTCGTGCTTATTAGTGGGTTGATTACATTTGTTATTTCGGGAGCTGAAGGACGCATTATCTTGTCAGCACAAAAAGGGTTCACTTCAGGAAGAAGGAAAGTTGGGTTTCCAATACTTTGGATCATCAGGATTATTGTAAGGTTTGACAAGGTGGCATATAGGTTAGACCTTCTGAAGAGGTTCGGTTAGATTCACATCGCTTTTCACGTCTCGCAGCCACGAAAATGCACATATTGGGTGAGGAGGCGGTTGTATCACTGGGTGATGTTCAGGTCGGAGAGCACTTGAACTATGTAGGGAGACCAACGACAAGATCAGAAGGGATCCGAGTAGACTTGGGAGCCACAGTCCAAGATGCGGGAGCATTATCCTGAATTGTTCGCCACAGCAGGCTTCGAGGATGAAGCCTAGTTCAAGTGGGGGAGAGATGTAACATCCCAAGATTTGTCATTTATTGTCCCTAGAGATAGATGGGTGAAGCCTAGTTAAACTTTATGCTTGTATGATATAGATCTTGCCATGGTAGCTTTATGGAACCTTTTCTTGTCCCAAAAACCCCAAAATGGTGCATGATGCATTTTGGTCATATTAAGTTGTCCTTCCAGACCCTAGAAAGGGTCCTAAGTGATAAAAATGATGTCCCAATAGCTGAATGTGTCCCATGCATGGATTAGGAAGGTCTTAATGGATTAAGACCATGTGTTAAGAACTTTTTGGATGTCCAAGGTCTTAAAGTTCAAGACTTTATGAGTCTTAGGAACATTTGGTCGACGGATCTGAAGTTTGGGATTAAGTGCTTAAGACATTAAGCACTTATGAGAGTTTTGGTACCGAGTCAACGGTCTCGTTTTTCAGTCAACGCAAGACGGAGTACGCTCCCGCGTACCAGAGGAGTACGCCCAGCGTACGACCCCCTGTTGGGCTTTTGTGATTTGGGCTTCGGGATTGGGCCACCTTTGGACTAGTTGGACTTGGGCCATGATGAGCTCTCTGGATAAGAGTATTTTGGGCCTGTTTTGGTAGTGAGTCTTTGAATGAGGCCCAATTAGGGAGTTGGGCCCAATTTGGAAAGTTGGGCCAATGATGGGCTTTGTATATGTGGACTTGTGGATCATGGATTTGGTATTGGGCCGTGGCCCAAATTAGGGAAAAGGAAAAATGGACTATGATTATATGTGGGACTCTTGGTCAAGATTAGTATTCCCATTTATTGACTTAATATTCGTTATTTTGGATAGTTCGGGATTTTTGGTGAGACAGTGATTCGGGTGTACGATTCATTAGTTGAGATCGACATTGCAAGGTGAGTTATCCTCACTATACTCAAGGGTCTAAGGCACCAAGTCCAATCCTTTGTTTATTATTATTCGGATTTGTTGCAGTTATGATAGGTTAGATCGATATCCTGGTAGATAGGATGGTTATGCTTAGTGACCTGTAGTTTGATCTGACTGTCTGTATGCTGGTAGGAGATTACATGTTATATGTGCACATGATTGATTGGTAGTTGAGGGTATTCCATCTCAAGGATGATAGGACCCTAGTATGCTGTCTCTATAGACTGTTATATGGTTATCTGATATAGGTGCACATGTTTGAGTGGTTATGGGTTATTCCAACCTGATGGTTGACTGGACCCATAGTATGTTGACATTCCAATCCGATGGTTGACTGGACTCATAGTATGTTGGCATTCCAACCCGATGGTTGAGGGCCTGAGGTATTCCAACCCGATGGTTGACTGGATCCATAGTATGTTGGCATTCCAACCCGATGGTTGAGGGCCTGGGGTATTCCAACCCGATGGTTGATTGGACCCATAGTATGTCGTTTGTGATTATATGTGTATTGTTGTGTGTATGGGTATTTTGGGGGTAACTCACTAAGCCTTCGAGCTTACATTTATCGATTATTGTTTCAGGTACAGCGGATGACCGCGGGAAGGCGAAGGCGTGACCGTACACTTCCTCGATTTATGATTATGATTTCTGGGAACTCTGATGTTTAAATTATTTTGAAAACAAATTGTAATAACTGAATGGTTTTAAATGATTAAAAAAGTTTTAAATTGGCTCGAATTTTATGGATGTTACAAGTTGGTATCAGAGCCTTGGTTTGAGTGAATTGGAGGAACACTCATGTGAATCCAGTCTCAAACTAAGGAAAATATTTTCAAAATTATTTTAAATGGTTTTCAAAATAAGAAAAGGAGGATGCAAGTGTACAATCAGCCAGAGCCAGTAAGTAGACCCCAAAATACCATGCAGTTATTTGATTATGTGATACGTTAGAACAACATGCTAATACTAAGATAGGGATCCTCAAGAATCGTATGATAGAATTGCCTAAGCTTTGATGCCTTATCTTATGTAGAGTACCTTATTGATTGTTTATGACTCTTTCGCGTGTGAACTAACTATTGGGTGAATACTCTAAGTCGCATGCTACATGGGTTAAATGGTCTTAGGGTAAGGGATTTGGTCCTGCTGCGCAACTCTTGTATGAGTCCAACCGTTGTAGGATTAAATATTTTAGCCTAATATTGTTTAATCTGTGCAGCATGTGATTGTATTCATGCAATAGTTAACTGGCACCAATGGAGGGTCGTGTGGCAGTTCATGGATGGGTGGGTTGTGAGAGGCCGGGAGGCCAGTTATGAGATATTTAGCATTCCTCTAGGACTAGGAGTGAGGATTGAGCGCTCGCTATGTTTATGTATATTGTTAGGGTGTTGTGGTGATACTTGAGATAAATATGGGTTGATGCGGAATGTAGTATGGGCCCGTACTACTGAAAGCACAGGACCCATACGCATAGCAAGGAAGTCACAACCCCTAGGGTTTAGTTGGGAGTTGGTTCCCTGTTATTATATGGTTTATCTGAGATCTTCCTGGTATATATTTCAGTATGGTGGTTACGAGGCGTTTTGTGACTGGATCCGGATCGAGATCAGGGTAGGGCGATCAGGATGCCCCGACGGAGCCCAAGATTATCGACCAGGGTGGGCCAGCGTTGACAGAGGATCGTGTCAGGAAGATCATCCGCGAGGAGGTGGTCGGGATTTTCCGAGGTCGGATTCCGGAGATGTTTGGGTCTAATAAGACCACTATGATCGAGTATTTTGATGACAGATATGCAGCCCTAGCTGAGACGGCTGCCGCAACAGCTACAACGGCTATAACAACGGCAGGGGGAGGAGTTGGCTGAGCTTTTCAGTACCGGGACTTCGATAACACGAAGACCCCTACTTTAGACGAGACTTAGGATCCGATCGTAGCCATGAGGTGGCTATCCGACGTGGAGGGATGTTTCTTCACATGTCCATGCCCTGCTAACCAAAAGGTCAGGTGTGCTCTGAACCTGCTGAGGTCCGGAGCAAAGGATTAGTGGAGGTTGATTACTGGATCATATTCGGATGAGCAGCGCGCTGCGGTTACTTGGGATCGATTTCGGGATATGTTCAGTACCCGTTACATCCCGCGGGTTGAGCGGGAGAGACTAGCGCAGGAGTTCTTAGATATGCGACAAGATTCAAAGTCGGTGACGGAGATCACCCGCATGTTTACTGAGAGGGCGATGTTTTGCCCTGAGTTTGCTTCGGATCAGGGTCATATGACCTGATATCTGAGCATGCTCAAGACGGAAATCAGACAGTTCGTGTCCATGCAGAGATTTGATACCTTGCTAGAGTTACAGGAGGCCGCCATGCGGTGTGAGTTGGAGATTGAGCTTCAGCTGAGAGAGCAGAGACAGTCCCCGACGCAGTCACAGCCTGCGCTGAAACGATTTAGGGCCGTTGATTACAGACAGGAGAGTCAGAGGGGTCGTACTTGTGGAAAGTGTGACAAGGTACATGATGGGATTTTTCGATCTTCTTCAGGATGCCACAAGTGTGGAAAGGAGGGTCACATCGCGAAGGATTGTAGGCAGCAGACTCCAAGGGCTGGTGTCAGGCTTTGTTACCATTGTGAGCAGGTGGGCCATATGAAGGCCCAGTGTCCCCTACTAGCTGCCAGGCTGGCGCAGGCTCCAGCGCCGACTACCCTGAGGATTACTGGCGGGGGTCAGGGTAGAGCAGAGCCTCCAAAGGCTCAAGGACGCGCGTTCCAGCTTACAGCCGAGGAGGCCTGGACAGTACCTGATGTGGCGACCGACATGTCTTTTCTCCTATCTATTTGTTTATGATTGTATTATGAGTCTTCGTTTTCTTTATGCATAAGTTATTAGGACTCAGGAGATGTTAGGTAGAATTTATTGTCAAGGGATTGTAGATGGTTAGGATCTAGAGATGCATTCGAGGATAAGGAGTTAGGATAGAGAATCGCCAGTCTAGGATGAGCGGTTGTAATTCAGAAATTCAGAGGTCATCAGCGGGAATTCAGATTCTCATGAAGTTCGATTACCTCGTATCGGGAGAATTATCTTGCGTGGGTTAAACCCTCTAAGGTTAAGTATGGTAATACCCGGTTGGGACAGTTAAGTCGCATATCATCTTCGCCACCAGTGGGTAGTGGTTAGTGTCCCAAGTGGGGGAGAACTGGAAATTCTCAGATGGAGCATTAGCCATTGAGGGTTTTGTTTAGTTGTTAGGGCTCGGCAGTACATTCAGCACGGGTGTGCGGGCTATTTAGCGTATGTGGTGGATACGCGGGTCAAGTATCAGACCACGGAGGGTGGACGATCAACATGAGGTCTAGAGTTAGGGTAATGATTCTAGTCCATTTCCAGCAACAAAACTCAAAAATCAGGAATTTGGACCTCCTACTCGCCGAGTACAAGAACCTACTCGACGAGTAGGATGATTTTTCACTTGGACTCGTCGAGTCCCCCCATGGACATGCAAATTTGATTTTTCACTGAACAGTGAGCAGATTTTCGACTTTTTTCAGCAATTTGCATCAAGTATAATGAAAACAAGCCTAGGCTTTGATACCACTGATGGATTTTGAGCATTCTAACACTCCTATGGTGTACATGCAACCCTAGAAACCTTGGATCTATGTTTTCTCTAATATACATGCAAATTTGATTTTCCAAGGTTCTCAACCTAACTAGCATGTTATGGGGTACTTTTAATATAAAACCTTAGTAGAATAACATACCTTTTTTCTTGTGGTTGATTGCTTGGAGCTTCAAGAGCCTAGCACCAATAATGTTGATGCCTCAAGTGGAATCACAAATCACCAAACCAACTTTGAAAACTTGAGAAAATAGTATGCACTTGTAGAAATCGGCCCACCTTTGTTCTCTCACACACTAGTGTCATTTCATGTGCCAAAGACCTCTTTATATAGTACGGTGGATTAGGGTTACATCCATGTAAACCCTAATACCCAAGAGCTTTCATTTCCATAGGATCCATGGGTTAAAAACTCCATGGACTATCCATCCAAGCTTAGCCCATCCTAAATGAACATTAGCCCATTCTATATATATAAGAATCCATATTTAATTAGTCTCTTTTGATCACCAAATTAATTCCAAATTAATTCTTGATTAATACTAATTAAATAATATGATTTCATATTAATATATTATAACTTATAATATATTAATAAATCATAAATATACTATTCTCAAAAGATTATCCATACAAATTGTTTCGGTGAAGTGCAACCCAAATGGACCATGCCGGGTCGGGTCAAGTACATACCAAATATAGTTACAGACTTAGACACCTTATCCAACATTAAGACCATGTGTTAAGAACTTTCTGGACGTCCAAGGTCTTAAAGTTCAAGACTTTATGAGTCTTAGGAACATTTGGTCGATGGATCTAAAGTTTGGGCTTAAGTGCTTAAGCCATTAAGCACTTATGAGAGTTTTGGTACAAACTCGCGTACGCCCCGCGTAGAGAGCAGTACGCCCCACGTACCGAGTCAATGGTCCCGTTTTTCAGTCAACGCGAGACGGAGTACGCCCCGCGTTCCAGAGGAGTACGCCCAGCGTACGACCCCCTGTTGGGCTTTTACGATTTGGGCTTCAGGATTGGGCCACCTTTGGACTAGTTAGACTTGGGCCTTGATGGGCTTTCTGGATAAGATCATTTTGGGCCAATTTTGGTAGTGAGTCTTTGAATGAGGCCCAATTAGGGAGATGGGATCAATTTGGAAAATTGGGCCAATGATGGGCCTTGTATATATGGACTTGTGGATCATGGATTTGGTACTGGGCCTTGGCCCAAATTAAGGAAAAGGCAAAATGGACTATGATTATATGTGGGACTCTTGGTCAAGATTAGTATTCCCATTTATTGACTTAATATTCGTTATTTTGGATAGTTTGGGATTTTTGGTGAGACAACGATTCGGGAGTTCGATTCATCAGTTGAGATCGACATTGCAAGGTGAGTTATCCTCACTATACCCAAGGGTCTAAGGCACCAAGGCCGGACCTTTGTTTATTATTATTCGGATTTGTTGCGGTTATGATAGGTTAGATCGATATCCTGGTAGATAGGATGGTTATGCTTAGTGACTCGTAGTTTGGTCTGACTGTCTGTATGTTGGTAGGAGATTACCTGTTATATGTGCACATGATTGATTAGTAGTTGAGGCTATTCCATCCCGAGGATGATAGGACCCTAGTATGTTGTCTCTATAGACTGTTATATGGTTATCTGATATAGGTGCACATGTTTGAGTGGTTATGGGTTATTCCAACCCGATGGTTGACTGGACCCATAGTTTGTTGGCATTCCAACCCGATGGTTGAGGGCTTGGGGTATTCCAACCCGATGGTTGACTGGACCCATAATATGTTGGCATTCCAACCCGATGGTTGAGGGCCTAGGGTATTCTAACCCGATGGTTGACTGGACCCATAGTATGTTGGCATTCCAACCCGATGGTTGAGGGCCTTGGGTATTCCAACCCGATGGTTGATTGGACCCATAGTATGTTGTTTGTGATTATACGTGTATTGTTGTGTGTATGGGTATTTTGGGGGTAACTCACTAAGCCTTCGAGCTTAAATTTATCGATTATTGTTTCATGTACATCGGATGACCGCGGGAAGGCGAAGGCGTGACCGTACACTTCCTCGATTTATGATTATGATTTCTGGGAACTCTGATGTTTAAATTATTTTGAAAACAAATTGTAATAACTGAATGGTTTTAAATGTTTTACAAAGTTTTAAATTGGCTCGAATTTTATGGATGTTACAAGGAAACTTACCTCGCACTGCCGAATCTCACAGAAAGAATCTCTGGCTGCTGGCCCGCAAGAATCCTCGCGTTATCAGTCACAAGTTAATCACCCATCAATAATCGGACCCGACTTACACTAAGTGTCTAAACTAGGGTAAAAGACCTTTTTACCCTCTTCATAACTTGGTCCAAAGCCAAGGCCCAATTCAACAATCCAAAATCCCAAATTCAAAATAAACACCCAAGGCCCAAAATATCCCATGGTCAACCCTGGTCTAACTTCTGGTCAAAGTCAAAGTTAACAGTCCATGTTGACCAAATACGCTGTGTTGCCCCTTGGCCACACCGTGTTCCACCATTATCCAATCAGTCGGGAAAACCCCAGCCAACACGCTTTGTTGACTTAGAACACGTCGTGTTGACTTAGACCACGCTGTGTTGACTTAGAACAGGTCGTGTTTGCCGAATTTCCAACAGCTTAATACATTAAGTTGATTTCTCCGATTCCAAGAGATCCAAAGCTCAGATCTAGTCCATAATGTGGTCTAGAAGGATAAAGTTTCCAACTTTATCCATTGGGACTTCCCAAAAAGGTTTAAAACTCAATCCATAAAGCTTATTAATGCAAGAGCTTAACCAACAAGCACTTAATCCTTAAAGTCCGAAGTCCATCCTTTCCAGAAGCGATTCAAACACCAAAACCATCCCAAAGGTTGGTGCTTTATAGACATACATGTCCAATTCATGTCTTGAACCCATATTAGGTCAAAATGGGGATTTATGACCTAATCTATATGCATGACATCAAAACTTGATTATAATCCAGATCCAAAACACTACCAAGTCACCTTGACCTGTAGATTCATAAAGTTTCAAACTTTATGAGATCTAACCATTCCATCATTCAAGAACAAGAAGTTAAAGGGACGAAACTCAAGATCTAACAACTTGGAATGATAAAAATCGAGTCTTGGACACTTACAAAGGTCCAGAAGAGTGCCAAGATGGAGAATGGGGACTTGCTTGCTTGATCTTTGCTTCCTTCCTCCTCCTTCTTCCTTCTTTAGCTTCAAAAGGCACCAAACTAGCTCTAACAATGGAGGAAGATGATTAGGGTTTCTTTCAGGGCTTGAGGGGGCTGAGGAGGTACAAACCCTAGCCTCCTTATTCCTTAAATAGGGAGCAAACCCCGGAAGATTAGGGTTTTCATTCCCGTCGTCAACACGCCGTGTTCCAAGAGGCAACATGCCGTGTTGACCTTAATGAAAGTCGCACTTCTTCCCATCTAAACACGTCGTGTTGGTTCCTCCAACACGACGTGTCCAATCCTAAAAAAAGGATTTATTCCAAACAATTGCTCCTCAAGATTCTGGGTGTTACAAGTAGAAGTTGAACGTTTCGTAAAAAATCAATATAATGAATATATGATGATATGGATTTGATTGCTAGTGAGTGGGTGGATCGAAGGTAAACTGTAGGGGATAATGACGTCAGTGGTTTTTTTATTTTAAGACTGATTGTCGATTAGTCAACCTTTGTTGTTTGGTGTGGTGCTCCTAGTTATGCTTCCCGATTGACCGTTGATTACGTAAGTATATTTAGTTATTATTTCATTCATTATACTTATCATTTAACTCATCTTGGTATTTAATAAAGTTGGGCATGTATATTCTCCTATAAATATCTCATACACTCATTGGTTGTTAAGTGAGCTACACCTTGATACGGTGATTTTCAACATATATGATAGTGCTACGTGGATGTGATCATTTGAAAAAAGGACGAAGGAATAAAAATTCCACATCTTTGGAGAGAATGTTTACTTAATGATTACATCAATATTAGTCGACCATTGAATATGTGGTTTAATGAGGTTGCATGTGTGCCTCACACATGAAGTTAGTTTAGTAAATTTTAGGTATGCATACTTTTAGAACAATTATGGTGGCAAAAGTGGAAACCCTCTAACTTATTCAATTTACTGTCACATCAGTTTCACATTATATTTTCTTTCCTTTTTTTCTTCCATATAAAAATAACATATTTCCCAACCTATTTAACCCACTTTTCACATCACTATTTTTAATTTAATTTATTTAGAAAATTCAAAATAAAATAAAACATAACATTATTTATTTTTTTAATTTTTAAAATAAACTCATACTAATTTTAAATCAAACAAATACTGAACAATATTAAAAATAATATTTAATTAAAAAACCACACTAAAATAACATAAATTAAAACCACACTACAATATCATAAATTAAATCCTAAAACAACAAACGAAATAACTAAAAAAACCATACTACAAATGACAAACGAAAACAGAAATAAATACTTAAATCCTAAAAAAAATAAGGGTGAAATTGAAAGAAAAAAATGTGGATGAACATTCTACATATACAATTGACCTGAAAATGACATTTATTTTCAAATTTTGAATTGAAATGTAGAAAACATAGAGTAAAATTGAATGAAATTGAAAGAAAAAAACGGTTGAGGAAGTATTTGAATTGAAAGAAAAAAATGTGTGGTTTTAAAATGTTAAATGAAAATATTTATAATAGAAAATTTAATTTAATATATATATATATATATATATATATATATATATATATATATGAAGGCGTTGGAGGAATCACTGGTTCCTCAACTCGTTTTAAAAGCCAAAATCCCAACCTGCCTGAAGACGATGTACTCCTTTTGACGGCACCTAAAGCTCAAACCACCTCATCCTGAGCCATTCCAACCACTCTTAGTGTTGGACTATCCTACAATAATACATAACATATGACAATAATCAGTTGTGATTTTTCGTCTTAGATTAACTTATAGTTTTTGGAGAATAAGTATGATGTAGCTATAGTTTGTTTTAAAACTAGTATGTTCCTAATTTTTTTGATGTATTTTGTTATTCACATATTTTTTGAGACATAAAATAAAAAACTATTTGAATAAAGACCAAGGCGGTAATCCGAACGTAAGCGCGGTAGAGCAGAAATGTCTTGACGTGGTTATTATTATCTTTTTTTTGGATGATTTGAAAATCTTGCAACAAGAACATTTTTGGAACAGTAAGCTAGAAAAATAATGATTTTTTATTCAATTGTTATTTAAAAAAAAAATTATTATTATTATTATTATTATTATTGATTTGCAATAAGAACAAAAAAAAAGTAAGGTAAGTGGGTTAGTTGGCTTTACAATCTTAGACTAACTATGGTTCTTTTGTAAATTGTTTATTTTTCTAACTAATTTGCATAATTAGTTAATATAATTTGCCGTTAGAAAAATTCATATCCAAACTAAAATTTTGTAATAAAAGTGCATACCTTGTTAAAAACTCTACATTGCCCAAATGAATACTATAACTTGTTCCAAAAAATATCATTTTACCATGTTGAAACTAAAAAACTAGAGACATAAAGAATTCTTTTCGTTATTTACAAGAAAGATTTGAGTATCAAAAGGTGAAAAGAAGGTGGATTGAATGATAAATGGTGAGAGAGGGAGGGGTGTCAGTTGGGTTTGACCACCACCTTACTCTATGCATCTTTCCTCGTGGGTCCAACTCCAAATCCAACCCATCATCTATCTGACCCTCACCATAGCCATGGCCATGGCCCTGGCCCTGCCTCTGCCTTCGGCTTGTCTCCCGCGGTCGTGGGTGTCACGTTTACGTTTACTCGCTTTCCCACGTTAATCTAATCCTCCATTCCTCCCTGCCCACTGCCCACTTTTGCCGCTCAAGTCTCAACAACCTATTTACGCCTTCCACATGTCTATGTCTAAATTTTATATTTTAGACTTTTTCATACACAATTTCAAATTATAAATTCAAGGAGTTAATGTTAAAAAAATAATACTTTTTTATACCTTTTAATACTAGATACGTCAATTTGGGATTGCAATCTAAGTACGACATTGAATGTCAATCTTGGTATTTATATCTACGTTTATATTTCTTCCGTCTCAAAATTATTGTCCATGGACAATAAACATACAAATTAAAAAAAATATTAATTATTAAATGAAATTACACTTGTATCATTTTGTTGCATTTAATTTCATAGTAGTTGCATTTAATTACATGGTAGTTTAATTAATAATGAAGGTTATTTTGGTAAAAGATATATATATTTTTAAAAATAGGTTGTTATTTTGAGACAAACCAAGAATAAAATATAAACTATTAATATGGGACAGAGAGAGTAATAAATTAATCGTTCGTGAACTGTTATATTGTAGCTACGGTTGTATATAAATCAAACGTTTGGCGAATATTTCGTGACCAGTTCGGTATACATTTATTTATATCTATTGTATTTGTTAAACAAACAAACACTAACAATATTTTTTATTTGTTTAATTTTTTTTTGAACGGCTGGATATATTATAAAAAAGAAAAAAGCTCTAGCAAGCAAATAGAGCAAAACAAGAATTACAAAGTAGAGATCAAAGTTGGGTTTTGAATCCGTAAATGCCACATAACATGAAATTTATGATTCCTATGAGAAGCCCACGAAAACGAAAACGCCACAACATCGACAAATATCGTATCCTTCCTAGGTTTGGACGTGTCTAAAATAAACTTATTCCGAAAACGCCATATACACCACCAAGTAGTTTTAATAATCACCTCTAGGACTTGTTTCTTGACTGAAGGCAACACCAAATTTTCCAAAAACGAAATCAAATCTGGGACCGACATAAGACTAGAGAAATCCACTTCGCACCAAACACCTAGATGGTTAAAAAGATCTTTAGTTAGCTGACAGCCAACAAACACATGATTCACGGTTTCCATAAACGTTAAGCAGATGTTCGTGCATTTAAATTTGTTTAATTAAACAAACAAACATTAACAATGGTCATATTCGTGCATTTAAATTTGTGAACATTAGTTTTTATTCATTTGTTAATGTTCGTTTATGTTTGTTCATTTACGTTCGTTTGTTGTATGTTTGTTTTTAACATTTGTTTATGATATTATATATGTTGATCTTTCATAATATTTAAGGATTGACAAATCATGATGATCCTGAAGGTAAAATAATGCAATGATTGTTATTTATTATTATTTTAAATGCTAAGATGATGTTAATATTGTTAAATGGCTGAATAATCGATGGTGAATTTGTACGAGGTGATTAAATATTGAAATTCTACAAGTTTAAAATTTGGACAAGACATACACATGCGGCGAGGCTAAAGTGTGAAAATTTTCACGTTTGACTTTTCGTGATAATATTTGGGTGAAGATGATATTTTGGTTTTATTTCTTGTGTTGTTTTTGGATTTCGGACATTTTACATTATAGGATTTACATATAATTATTTTTATGTATGTATGGTTACTCGTTTGAGTGTTTATGTTATTTATGTTCGTTTGTTTATCTTCACATATGTTTGTTTGTGTTCGTCAATGTTTGTTTATGTTCATTCGTTTATGTTTTTTTAACATCTTAGGCTAGATGATTAGACTGAATGGTAACACTTCTAGCACCTTGACACATCACTTTTTTGATGTCATCCATTTTTTTGTCTCTCACCTCGCTAGCACCTTATTCCTAGCATTAGATAGAGTGTAGTAACACTTCTACCACTTCATTTTTTATTTTTCTTTTTAAAATTTAAATAAATTATATGATATTTTTCAAATTTAAATAAATTATATTTTTTAAATTTATTATTTTCTTTTTTAAATTTACATTATTTATAATATCTTTTTTCAAATCTAAATAAATTATGTTTTTTAATTTACAATATTCTTTTTCAAATTTAAATTGATTATATGGTTTTTTCAGATTAAAACAAATTATATTTTTTTAATACACAAACATTTTATATTGCATAAATTATATATTTTTTAAAGACAAACACTTAATATTAATAAAAAAAGATTACAATAATTTAAAACATAAAATACAATTAAACAAATTAAAACTAGACTTACTACCTAAAGACTTACTTAAAACCTAAAAACTTGACTTAAAAACAACAACACGATTTACTACTAGACTTAAAACATAAATTAAAAGTACGTCTAAGACATTAAAATACTACAACTTATCTCAGTTGTATTGTTTAGCAATATCATTCTTTGCATTGTTGAAAAGACGATTCTCTTCGGACAAGTTTTTTCCCGGGTTTAAGAAAAGCTTTAGCGCACGGTTCCTTTCTTTTTCCTTTCCCAATTCCAAAAATCCATCAAGCTTAGCGTCCAACCCTTTGATGTCGTTCCTTATCTCCTCCACTCGACTTGATGAACTTTGTGCTCTTTTCAACTTTCTTTTTGCTCTGTCTCGTCCCAAAGAACGAGTTGGAACTTCATATGGATTGTCGTTGTTGAGGTCAATCCCCTCGATACGCGCATCAGAAAATTAACTGTGGGTTGACTCAGAAGTTTTACTTCGTTTGGACATGCCTGCATAATCATCAACACTTTTCAGATTAAGCCATTTTGGTTTGTCCTTCACAACTCCCCAAAACGCCTCATTGCCAAAAGGTTTTTCGAATTTCGCCTTATAAATATTACAGACTTTTGATAGGACATCCTGTAGGGTCGAAATATATTGTAAACAGTCGAAGTCTGTTTATTGTACTCTTCGTATGTTTTGTTCACTTCGTATATTTTGTTATGTATTTGCTAAGGTGTCTTTTGTACGAAGCTTAACGTCTAAGCCTTAGTATTTTTTTGTACTTCCTGTTTCCTATAAATAGGAGTCGAGCATTAAGTAGATAGTAAGAGTCTGAGAGTGATTGTAAGAGTTCACCCTGTTTACTATCATTTTGTACTTGTGTTCATCGGAAGTAATAAAGCTGAAACCAGATTATATTTACTTCTCGTGTTCAAATTACATTTGTTTTACTTTGAATCGTTTCATACTCGATTCATCACTTCATCAATTGGTATCAGAGCAGGAATCATAATCTGTGATCTGATTTTCACTCTGATTCAAAAGGTTTTTGAATCAAATTCTAATTCAAAAAGTTTCCGCACCTTTTGAAGTGAAAAGTGTTCTAGATCTTCAGATGTGATTTGATTCTGCAACTGATTTGTTGAATCGAGTGTTCTACTTGATTTTTCTGTTATATTCAGCAGTTTGATTTCAAATTCTTTTTGATTCCTCAGAAAATTTTAAATCCGTACATCAATGGCGAACTTCAACTTAAACTCAATGAATTTATACTCTCATCTGCTAGGATCTTCAACTAAGATTCCTATGCTCATTCCGGAATACTATGATGAGTGGTCTGATCGTATGCAAGATTACTTGAATGGAATCGAGGAAGAGCTTTGGTCATGCATCTCAGGGAGTGTTACTCTTCCGACAAATCTTCAACCAACTGGATCTTCATCTGGTACTACGAGTGTTGATGCTCAATCTGATCGTATGAATAAACTTGAAAAACGATGCATAAGGGAGTTACGGGGTGCATTGCCTCCAGTTGTGTATAACTATGTCAGAAGTTGTACAACTGCAAAAGAAATCTGGAATAATCTCAAAGAAAAGTTTCAAGGAAGCGAGAAGACGAAAATTAATTCAGTTAAGCACTGTTTGATTGAATTAAAAGATTTGAAGAAAAAAGATGGTGAGTCAATTGAAGTTTACTATGATAGGCTGAATGAGTTGATCTATAAATGTCATCGTCATGGCATTACAAGGACAACAATGGAATTCAATTTGACATTTATCATGGGTCTACGAAATGAATGGAGGAATGTTACTTTAATGGTGAAAACACAACAGAGTTTCGACACATCATCATTGAATGATTTGTATAATCTGCTAAAGACTCACGAAGGCGAGGTAAATGAGATGGCTGAAGAATCGAAATTAAGCTTGGGTGGACCATTGGCTTTAGTTTCGAAAGTTTCAGAAAATGAACAGGTTGAAGAAGAGAATTCTGATGAAGAGGGGTTTTTAATGAATTCGGATGATGAGGCAGTAGCTTTTTACTCAAACAACAGAGTTAAAAAGTTTTTCAAGAAACTGTTTAATCCGAAGATGAAGCAGAGTGAGGGAAAAGGAAGTTTCGTGAACAAGTCTGCAGGAGAAGAGAAGAAGAAGTTTGAAAAGAATGTTGAGAAGGTGACTGAGGTTAAGAATGAGAAGAAACTGAAAGGAAATTCGGGTGTTGACTGTCATTATTGCAATGGAGCAAATCATCTAGCAAATGATTGCATGCTTCGTAAGAAGGAGGAGAAAAAGAATAGGATAAAGGACGAAGCGTATTATGTAGAGAGATTGGAAGAGGTACGTTCGAAGGCGAAAAATTTATCATTGGTGGCTAGAGGTGAACAGGAGGAAGAGGGCACATATCAGATCTGGTCTTCCGGATCCGATGATGAAGAGATGTGTAATCCTACGCATGGTGCCATGTTCGCGAAGCTGGAGGAAGATTCTGACGAAGAGGTGACTGGTCATTGCTTTATGACCAAAAGTGTTGATAAATCTCCAATGACTACCAAGGTACTTACTATTCTTCAGTCTTTCAATATTCCTTTAAGTGCATATGATTCTGAATTAATTGCTTTTGATGATACTGTTGCTTATTTCGATGTTTTGGTTATCTCTGCTAGCAATGAGGCTAAGAAATCAACTTCTCAGTTGGTAGAAGTACAGAAGCAGTTAGATGCCAAGAAAATAAGAATTGATAGTTTAGAATTGCAAATTACAAACATCATGTGTGATAGGGATTCTTTAAGCAGTGATGTTAAAATGTTGTTAGCACAAAGAAATATATACTGTAATTCTGCAAAGCGTTTGTATGCGAAATTGACTGTTTTACATCATTCGTCTGATATTAGCAAAGAACAACATAGGAAGTTATTACCTTTTCTTGCTTTCGAAAGAGAGAAAATTGATAGCGTGTCTTATGATTGTGAGAAAACCATAGCAGAATTCGATAAAGTGCCTGATAATCGATTTGCTTATGGTATTGTTAAGATAGATGAATATTTGAATGCTGATGAACTTGTTGAAATTGTGAATGATACCTTAACCAAGAATGAACAAATCAAAATTTTGAAAAGAACTGAGAATTCGAAACTTGACTCTCAATCCAATTTCGCTAATGTCGATGATAATTCTGATAGTTTCAACGAAATCAGTGAAATTGAGGAAGAGGAAAGTGTCGATTGTTCACAGTTGTTTGTCATTAATGTCACATCTAAGTCTAAAGGAAAAGCAAAATGTAATGATTCGTTGGTTAAGAATGACACTGACAAACCCTCAACTTCGAAAGTTTGTGATTCCAACAATGTGAGTGTCAGAGATAGTCAAACAGATAGTAGTGATGATGAGGATGAAGCTCAAGTTTCGAATGAATCTAAGCCTGACAGACCTGTTTCAAACGAACCAACCATTTCACGTGTTGTTGTTGATCACGTGTTTGGGGACACTGAAAATTTCGACAAAGTTCTGTCTGAAAAAGGAGCCCATTATTTGGAAACAAATCAAGTGGTGTAGCCAAATTTCAAGTGTACAGATGATGTTGTTTTTCCAAATCAAGTGTTTGTCACTACTGGAAATGTTGAAAACATTAAACCAGAATTCAACAAAATGGTCGAAAATCACAACAAGAAAACAACAGACGAAGGATTCTTTTCAAATAAAAGCACTGTCGAAAATAATCTAACAAAGAATTCGTATGTTTTTCAAAGACAAAAACCTCAACGGAAATGGGTTGAAAAACAAAAAGCTGAGAAAGAAGTTTCAAAACAAGTTGTTGTGGAAAATGAAAGTGTTGTCAAATTAAATTCAAAAGAATTTAAAGAACAAATAGAAAAGTTTTCAAAAGAAAATGAAATTTCAAAAAGACAAGCACGAAAGAAAATTTTCTGGCAAACTGTTGAGTCTCGAAAGAAACAAAACGGTTTGACATTGAAAACGTCTAAAAACATAAAGACTAAATCTGTTAAGAACAAGTCTTCAAATTCAGCATCTTATTCAGACCAAAAGAAAAATCTCGCTCAATCAAACAACACAAAATCTGAATTTTATCCAAAAACAAATACTTCGAAAGTTCAAAATACAACGTTTTCCACAAATATCAAAAATACCTCAAAGAGCTTTCAAAATCAACCCTCAACACAACAATTTTCTTCTAATCAACAACAAAGATTTTCTCAAAAACGAAAGTTTCACAATCGATTTTCTCAAAATGCAAATGATGGAAACAATGTTGGAAGTCGATATGCCATGGCATTTCGTCCTAAATCAAATGTTGATTTCGTTCCACAAAAACCGAATTTTCCAAATCCGTCTGGGAAGCAGAATTCGAAAGTGTCATACACAAAGGGTTCGTCAAGTGTGAAGAATATCGAGCATTGGCTTGAAGGACAAGGGAAGATGTTTCAATCTCGTCAGTATTCCCAACAACAGATTCACGAAGCATATGAGCAATATTTGAATGATTCTTCAAATGGAAGTTCTTCTTCCAAAGAATCAAATATTCCTGTGAAAACATGGAAACCAGTTTCGAAAGATAAAACTGAGAACAAAAAGGCGAATGTCAGTGACAAATCTAAACCTTCGAAAACTTATGTTTCTGCTCCTTTACCTAATGATGTTGACTTAATTGACTCTTTCAAATCCAAAGTTTGTAATTGGGTTTTAGGTTCTTCATTTCATTCGGTTTTCAAAGCTAATAACCAAGGACCCAAACAACTTTGGGTACCTAAATTCTTTCATTAATTGCAGGTTTTATGTGACGAGCAATATGATGAGAAATGGTACATTGATAGTGGTTGCTCTCGTCACATGACTGGACGAAAGGAGAATTTAAGAGATTATCGAAGTTTGGAAAATGCTGGAGTTGTGAAATTCGGGAACAATCACAAGTGTCAGGTGAAAGGATATGGTAAAGTCACAAATGGAAAGTTCACTGTCAATCGTGTTGCTTATGTCGAAGGTGTTCAACATAACTTGATAAGTGTTTCACAACTTATTGTGGGCACTGGAAATCAAGTGGTGTTTAACGAAGCAGGTAGCATCATTTCGAATGTCTAAACTAACGAAGTTTTGCTCAAGTCCAAACGACATGGTGACATGTTTACTCTTGATATCAAACCAATCATCGGCAAACCCTCAGTGTGCTTACTTTCGAAAGCTTCCTCTGACGTCAGCTGGCTATGGCATCGACGTTTATCACATTTAAACTTTCGAAATTTAAATAAATTGGTCTTTGATGATCTTGTTCGAGGTTTACCTGTACTAAAGTTTGATAATGATACTTTGTGTGCAGCTTGTGAACAAGGAAAACAGCATCGCAAAGGTCATCCAATTGTCATAAATTCGAAAATTGTTGAACCGTTGGAGCTTCTTCATATTGACCTTTGTGGACCATCAACTGTTGAAACTCTCAACAAGAAACGGTACATTTTGGTTATAGTTGATGATTTTTCACGATTCACATGGGTGTATTTTCTCAGGTTAAAATCTGAAGTCGCTCAAACAATGATCGAATTTATCAAGAAAATTGAGTTGAGTCTAAAGAAGAACATTCGAAAAATCAAAAGCGATAATGGTTCGGAGTTTAAAAATAATATGCTCGATTCGTTCTTAACTGATAAAGGAATTTCGCATAATTTCTCATCGTCATATACACCACAACAAAATGGTGTGGTTGAAAGGAGGAATAGGTCACTATGCGAAGCAGCAAGAACTATGTTGACTTATCCGAATCTTCCTCAATATCTATGGGCAGAAGGAGTTTCAACAGCATGTTTCACTCAGAATAGATCTTTCATTCATCGTCGTTTCAATATAACTCCGTATGAAATCATCAATAACCGAAAACCTAATGTCAAATTCTTTCATGTTTTTGGTTGCAAATGTTTTATCATGAATCTCAAAGATAATCTTTTGAAATTTCAAGCTAAGGCTGATGAGGGAATATTTTTGGGATATTCAACAAATTTGGTTGCATACAGAGTGTTAAATAAACGAACTCGTAAAGTAGAGGAAACATTTAATCTGACTTTTGATGATTATTTCGTGAAACAAGTTGCAAAACAATTTGAACAAAAACCAATTATTAATGAATCGAATGATGAGTCTGAAAGTTCTAATTAATCAGATTTTGATTATGATTTAATTTTTGGTATTCCAGACAAGGAAGCTGATGCTGAAGTAAATGTTGCTGATAATCAAACTCCTGAATCTTCGAAACATACTGATGATTCGACAATAACAACTGATACAACTGCTGATGGCGAAAGTATGCTAGATGCTCAAGTGGAGGGGGAGCACTTGAATATTCCTTCAAATGTTGAGGGGGAGCATCCTTTCGAGGGGGAGAAGAGCAGTTTGAATGATGTTGTCGAGGGGGAGCAACAGAATGACAATGAAAATTATTTCGAGGGGGAGCATGATGAAACTGAAACAATAAATCTTGATAAAAATGATGAATTTCATGATCTAAATGATAATGTTTATGTTGCAGGATCTGAAAATGAAGAGATGTACAAAGATGCACCTTTGGACTTTGATCCAGCATATTCACCGTTAGAGAAATGGACAAGGGATCATCCGAAAGATCAAGTCATTGGGAATCCACAAGATGGAGTTTTGACAAGAGCTCAAATTCGTGCAAAGAATGGGGTATTAAATACTCATCAAGAATTTTGCATGTTTAATGTTTTCATCTCGAAAATTGAACCAAAGACAGTTAAGGTTGCAATGGAACACTCAGATTGGTTATTGCAATGCAATCCGAACTGGCTGAGTTTGATAGAAACAAGGTTTGGAGATTAATTCCTAAACCTGAAAATGTTTCGATTGTCAGATTAAACTGGATTTTCAAAATCAAAACCGACAAAGAGGGAAATATTGTACGAAATAAAGCACGATTAGTCGTAAAAGGATATTCACAACAAGAAGGTATCGATTATGAAGAAACCTTTGCCCTATCGCAAGACTCGAGGCCGTTCGAATATTTTTGGCTTATGCAGCTCACAAAGATTTCGATGTTTATCAAATGGATGTGAAATGTGATTTTCTCAATGGTGAACTCGAAGAAACAGTTTACGTTGAACAACCTCTAGGTTTCATTAACGAAGAATATCCTGATCATGTGTATATTTTAGATAAAGCAGTTTATGGGTTAAAACAAGCACCAAGAGCATGATATGCAACTCTTACCAGTTTCTTAAAACAATCGAAATTTAAACAAGGATCAGTTGACCCCATATTATTTCGAAAGAAAGTTGGGAATCATCTAATGCTTGTTCAAATATATGTCGATGATATTATTTTTGGCTCTACTGACCCTGCTTTGTCTAGTGAATTCGAAAACTTGATGAAAAGCCAATTCGAAATGAGCATGATGGGTAAAACCAATATTTTTCTTGGCTTAAACATTTATCAAAGCAGAGAAGGCATTTTCATCAATCAGGAAAAATATACAAGGAATTTGCTCGAAAAATTTGGAATGACAAATAGCACGAAGTTAAGAGTACCAATGGCGGTTGGAACAAGGCTATCACCTTCGTTAGAAACGCCTGCGGTTGATCTTACCTTATACAGGAGTATGATAGGTTCATTGCTTTATCTTACTGCAAGTAGACCTGATATCATGTGTTCTGTATGTAATTGTGCTAGGTATCAAGCAAATCCACGAGAACCACACTTAACTGCTGTGAAAAATATCTTTCGTTATCTCAAGGGAACAATTTCGTTAGGATTGTGGTATCCTTCGAAATCAAGATTTTTTATTCAGGAATTTTCAGATGCAGATCTAGGAGGATGTACTTTGGATCGAAAAAGCACAAGTGGTGGATGTCAATTTCTGGATGGAAAGTTGGTTAGTTGGCAGTCAAAGAAGCAAATGTGTGTTTCGATTTCTACTGCTGAAGCTGAATATGTTGCAGCTGCTGCTTGTACTTCACAAATTATTTGGATCCAGAGTCAGTTGCGAGATTATGCCATTAATATGAAAAAGATTCCATTGTACTGTGATTCACAAAGTGCTATACGCATTTGTCATAATCCAGTACAACATTCGAAAACAAAACATATTGCTCTTCGTTATCATTTTATCAAAGATCATGTGGAATATGGCAACATTGAAGTCCATTTTGTAAAAACAACTGATCAACTTGCTGATATTTTTACAAAAGCTTTGGATGAAAAATCATTTGTTCGAATTTTGACAGGTTTGGGAATGATCGAAGCAAGTTCAGTTCCAAGAATGATTTCAAATGTATAACAAAGAAGTGTTATACAAATGTGTCGATCCAGAGGCAATAATGTTTCATTCAAAGGCTGACAGTATTAACCATTCAGAGGTTACTGTTCACGGTCAACGCTTCGACACACTTCGTTTTCAACAATTGGGGAAAGCCAAGTTTCGTTAGTTTGGTTATGCTTTCTTAACTTTTCGTTAATTTTGATAGTTTCATTAGTTTGGTCATTTTTCTTAAATTTTCGTTAATTTTGAAAATTTGGAAAAACCAAAAAAAATTTCGTTAGTTTATCAAATTTTCGTTAGTTTTTCAAATTTTCGTTAGTTTGTAAAATTTTCGTTAGTTTGTAAATTTTTTTTTCGTTAGTCAGTCACAAATTTTTCGTTAGTTAGTAAATTAGCTTTATTTTCGAAAAATCAAAAACTACAAAAAGATTTTATTTTTGTTTTGTCGTTTTATTTTCGAAAAATCAATAACTTCAAAAAGATTTTATTTTTGTTTTGTCATTTTATTTTCGAAAAATCAAAAATTCCAAAAAGATTTTCTTTTGTTAATTGTTTTCTTTTTCGAAAAACTTACAAAAACACAAAAATATTTTCTTTCTTTTCGAAAAATCAAAAATATCAAAAGATTTTTGTTATTTTGTTCTTTGTCTTTCCTTTGTACAGATTTCACGAACGGTTTACAAGGGTCATGCTTGCATTTCTATGGGAAGGTAAAAATTTCGACAACTTTGTACTAGTTATAGACTGTCCTTAGAAGCATGCTGCAGCATGTCGACCCAAGCCTACATTGACTCAATGTGTGATTTTGAAAGCCTTAATGAAATTTTCATTACGAAAATTTCTTCCCAATCAGGCTTTCATTCACATTAGTCTCCTGAGCTACCTTACTCTTCTCAAATGAGTTAAGAGTTGTCTGTTTGGTCCAATCATAACAGAGGTACAATTGATTTCGTGAACCAATCTTTTTCATCTCAAAATTCTAACACATTTCACACACAATGACATATGTATGAGAGGTCATTGATCAAACCAATCATGACTTAGGCATATCAAACTTCTGTGTTAATGATCTAACATCATGAGACCGTGATGAAAGTGAAACCCAACCTTACGAACTCATTTAAGGAATTAACGGGGAACTATGTTCCAGTTTTAACGAAACAGTTGTTTCTGTACCAATTTTCGAAACTCCAAATCATATTCAATTCATTTGAGTGGTCTTGATCAAATATTCGAATCCCGCGATATTTGTTACCCAACAAGATCCAACACACAAATTTTATTTTCTTGAATGTGATTTCCGTGTGAGTTTCATTTGCTTTCTAAGTCACATACAAAATAATTCAAAGCATACTTGTCACTGACTACACTGGTCAAACAAGTAATTTCGGTTATAATTACTCACCTTATGTTTAGGTTGATATGTAACGAAATTGTAAACCACCCACGAAGCCTTGCAAAAGAAGCCCTTCGACTTCTCTATAAGTATTCGATTGAAATTCACGGGAACATACACAAGCAATTGATTATCTCTCTTGATAATTAACGAAGCAACCTTTGCCCGGGATTTATCTGCTTTTGTGTCGAAAATTTGTTTTTCGACATCACAAATCCAAATTTTCGTTAATTTGCTTCTTATCTTATCTTTGGCACACTGCACTCACGAAATCCTTGAGGTTCTGAGTACCACCAACTCAGGCTGATGATTTCGAAAGTCTAGCAAATGACTTCATCTCTAAACCCAAAGACGAAAGAGCTTTACCTCCATCCGAAGGTTTGTGACGGTTACACTTCTATTGGGAGAAACGAACAGACTGTTTGACAAGACGTTTTGTTTTCAGTCCGGGTTTCAAGGTGATGTGACAATTACTTTTTGATGCATGGCTACTTTATCGGCAGAGTGGTGCGAGTTTCAAGGTGCCACGTCGGATATCGTTTAATTCTTATCCCGCGTTAAATTCAAATTCCAGGGTTACATATAAAAGGGGATTCAAGGGTTCTTTATCAGTTTACGCTCACAAAAGAACAATTCCCAAATTGTCTCTGTTCTTCAAAGCTTCAAAACCCTAATCATGGTTGCTCATGCTTGTGTTGATTCTGCATCCCAAACAACTAAAGATATCACTTCCCAACCGATTATGAAGATTCAAAGCACTAATTATCAAGTCGAGGGGGATGTTTCACTGTATCCAGAAGAGTTGAAGATGTTGATTGTCACATTGAAAAGCTCTGTTCTTTCTACTGCCATGTTCAACTCGTTTGTTGTTCCTCTATCCTGGTTGTCCATAGCAGGATCTACTGCATCATACAACAAAGCTCTGGATGTTATTACATTTAATCTGGTAAACGATAAGAAGGTTCGATTATCCAAGAAGTTATTCTGTCAGATTCTTGAAATTCCTAATTCTCCACCGTACACTAATCTTTCGTTTGCTCAAGTCATATATATGTTCAATGAGATGGGTCATCAACCCCCACTCACTAAGATCAGTGATTTCAAGAAGTCTGGACTTCCAAGTATTTGGAATTTCTTATTTGGTATTTTTCTCCGCTGCTTGACTGGTCGCAGTGTTGGATTGGATAAAGGGAGAATGGAAGTGTATGCCATGGTTGCTGGTTTGTACTATGATATTCCAGTTGATTATTCTACTTAGATGTGGAAGGAATTTCAGAAAAGTGTGGAGAACACCAATGTGGTTCAAGGAATATCTTGTGCAAGATACTAGAGTTTGATTCTTCGTTATATCTATGACAAAGAAGGGATTGCAGTACCAGCTGATGAAGAAAAAGCTGAGTTTTTGAAGTATCACTTTCCAAAGGAGGTTACAGATAATGCAGAAGAGTTTCCCAACATTGCTCGAATTCCTTATGCAATGTTAAAACGTGTTGATCCGCTGAATCCTGTTCTGATAGAATATTTGAAGACTATTAATCCTGATGACAAAACTGGAAACTTGTTATTAAAAGAGGATGTTGGTCCTTCTAAGAAATCGAAACGTTCGAAGAAGGATGCAAAGGCTACTCCTGAGAAGCCTGTGCAAGAACCCAAGCCAAAGAAGTCTCCAAAGAAACAGTCTTCGACAGAGGAACAAGTTTCGTATGTTATGACAAAGCCTGTTGAGCCTGTTGTTGATGAACAAGCTAAGGAAACAATTCCATCAAAGTCTGGTGTTTTTCGAAGAATAAAGCAACAAGTTCGTGGTTCACGAAAGTCTACAGATGGATCTTCTAGGTTTTCTTCACCCATGGTTCGTAAACCACATCTTAATCACCAAGGGGTCCTTATTCGTGAGGTTCCAGCTCCTGTTTCTCCTTCATCAAAGAAACGAAAAGCTGAAGATGTGGCCAAACATATTTCCAAGAAGAAGATAAAGAAACGAAAGTTGGTTCTTCAAGAGGAATCGTCCGAAGGTGAGAAAGTTCCTGAAACACCTGAAGCTACTATTTCCAAACAAATATCGACTCCTGAGCAGACTAAGGTCATTCCACCCGAAGTTTCGTTAACCAAATCAGTTACTGAGGAGGTTCGAACTTCAGACATCACTACAAACATATCTGATACGGTTGTAAATGTCAACATGGGTGAAGGAGATTCGCATACAGAGCTTCAATTATCAACTCAAGGTATTCCTGCTTTATCTCACATGGATACTACTGTTTCATTACCACCTTATATCATCCCTGTTTCGAACACCACAAATTCACCTACTTTTGAGCATGTTATTCAAAATCCATTTACCACACTTTTTCATCCCAATCCACTGATCCACCCAAACCTGTTGATGAACCTGAAACTGATACGGACGAAGGAGGTTTTGGAGGAACTTTCGATGATTTGGAATTTGATGACGAGGAAGAAAATTTTCCATATCACATGTTAATGTCTATGAAGCAATTCAAGATTCTTAACAAGAAGTTGAATTCGATTATTCAATCTCAAGCTGATATGGGGGGAAGTCAGTCTGTGTCAAGCATGGAAATCGATGGTATGCTCAAAGCTGTCGAAGCCAGAATGATTACCAAATGTTCTGGATTGATTACAGACTCTGAATCACGACTAATGGAGAAGTTAGATCAGAATGATAAGAGTAATGAGTTACGGATGAAGTCTCAATCTTCGAATTTTCTGGGCAAAGTTAAAGATTTTAAACGAATAGCTAAGGAACGTCACATACTGTTTGTTCAAGATGTGAAAAAGGTGAGAGAAGATGTCAACCTCAAGCTTCAAGAGCTTCGTGAAGACATGGCAAAAGAGATTGCAGTGGTTCAAAACGATTATGCTTATCTTAATCAGAAGGTTGATATTATTGCTGATGTGGTTACAAAAATTGTGAAGTTATACGAAGCATCGAGTCCTCAAATCACTCAGTTATCTACTCAAGAATCTAATAGTTTAACTGAGATCACTTCTCAGTTAAAAGATTTGAAGTCTTTAATCTCGAAGTCTGGTTCTTCTTCGTTGATAACACCATAATTTTTATCCCAGAAGTTTACTCAATTTGAAGCTATTATGCACAAACAATTAGCTCCATTGTCCATAATTTCGAATTTGTTACCAACGGATGCCCCGCCTGTTGTCACAGGGGTGCAAGGGGGAGAAAGAAAGGTTGGTGAGGGAGTTTCGCATGAAGAGGTCAAGGTTGTTGGAAAAATTTTCTCAACGAAAATTCCAACAACAAAGCCAACTATTTCTACTGCTGCTCCGGTGACTTCGACATTGTTGGGGTGCAAAGTTCTTCATGTATGACTTTGCAATGGTTTGACTCTTGTAGACCCACTTGCATGTGGTGCATTAGCCTTTAGACCCATGTGTTAGTGAGAGTGAGAGAGAGACATGTAAACACCTCTATAAATAGTGGGTTCATACCACTTGTAGAGGTGTGCTTGAGAGATGTAAAAGTGAGTGTGTAAGTGTGTGTTATTTATGTAGTCCAGATCTAGATCCTTTTTGTGTAACACCATATACAATCAATACATCTCTTGAACACCCAAATCACCATGTTCATTGTGCAAACTTTAATTCCGCATGCCAAACCATGTTCTTATGTCACTACAATTGGTATCAGAGCGGGTCTTCAAGATCAAGGTGATTTTTGAAGAACGATTCTCGGTTTTGGCAACATTTGTCACAATTGGAGCATTTTAGATTCAATTTCAAAAGTCAACCGAGAAAAGTCAATATTGTATTTCAACTGATGAAGGTTGAGTTCGATTGTTCAGATCGAAATTGATTCTATCTGTAAATTTTTTTTTTTGGGTTAATGATGATTTTGATTCTAATTTCGAGAGATCGACTAAAATTCGAAAGTTGGAATCGAAGGGTTAGCAAATGGCTATTAACGATGAAGTCAAAAGGCAGATATCAGTTTTTTTTAATCGATTGTGTGATGGATTCGTTTGTGATCAAAAATTGTCAGATTTTGGGTATGTCGATGTCTCTTGACGGGAATAGTTGGTGTTAAGATTCGAATGATTTTGTGTGGGTCAGTGAATGAAATCGAAGCAGGAAATAACTATGAATGGGTTTCAAAGACGATGGTCAAAGAACAAAGTCTTGTTATTGGGTTTGATTTCAATGTTCAAGGGATGAAGTGATTGAAGATAAAGGCAGTCAAAATTGTGATTTAGTTTGAATGATAAAAGCGAAGGCTGCTAGTTGATCGAAATTTTTGATGAAATCGACTGTTTGGACGGAAATTGTTAGTCAAGATTTCGAAGGTTTGATAACTATTGTTTGATTTGGAGACTTGAAAATTAGTTTTTGAAGTCGACTTGGAGTATATGTCGATTACTGATTTGTGATTTCGAATTGGAAGTCTTGGGTTTCACAGTCGATGAATTGAAGTCAAACTTGTGTTCAAATACTGTATTTCAGTTCGCATAAGGGTTGATTTGGGATCGATAGTCGATGGGTCTGTAAAAGCAAAGTCGGCTGGGAAGATTACTGGTTTGTGATTGCGAAGTCAATTGGAGTCAATAGTCGAAGCCTGAGTTGATTATTGATTTCGTTGATCGATGGTCGATAGATGGGTTTAAGTGTTTAAAGAACGAATTGGGAAGATGATTTTGGTGCTCTGATTGAACGAAGAGTTTTGATCACAATGGTCGAAAATTGGGTTGGGGAAATGAAGGTTTTCGTGACTGGATTAACGAAATTGTGAAAAAAAAAATTGATTTTGGGATGAATATACGAACTGTAAGAACGAAATGTCGATTCAGAGGTATTCAGAGGTTACTGTTCATTAAGAGGCTTCGAATGCCTTCGAATTCGTATGTTTGGGTTGTGATTTCGTGTGAATTGAGGAAAAAGAAAGAAATGTTTCGAAAATGGTCCTTGAAGATTCGCATATTTGCCACCTGATAATTTCGTACGAAGCCTTGCAAAATTTCGTATGAATTGATCAAAATTTCGAATGTTTTAATCAAAAAGCAGAATTTTCGAATTCAGCCCCTAAACTTTCGAATATTTGGCAACCTCAACAATTAATTGAAGTTTCGAATGTTTGACACTTTTCACCCAAATTCAAAAATTTTCTGAAATTTCGAATGTTTGGACAACTCTTCGTATGTTTGGTGCACAATGGCAGAATTTTCGAAAATGGTCCCTGAGACTTCGAATTTTTGGCAGTTTGCACCCAAATTCGAAAAAGGACTGTTTTTACTGAAAATTGAAGAAAGTGCGTTTCAGACCCCTACAGTTTGTGCAAATTGACGCTTTCTACCCAGCTTTGGAAAAGGGGGAGAGTTTTGCATATTTTGCTGTTTTAGGCGCACCGGGTCACTGCAGAATTTTGAAATTGACAATTTCTACCCATTTTTGAGAAATTTTGTCAAAGGCGATCCGTGAACGAAGCTAAAAATTCAATATTTTTTGGATTTTCCGGATTGAAGCACAAAGTTTATGCCACATGTTAAGGGGGAGTTTTGACACGAAAAATTTCAAATAGAGCACGTTCTCTTTCCTTGAAGGTTTTATAATCAAGTTTCGATTATAAAAAGGGGGAGAAATTTATATGGAAAATCGAACTTGAATTTTTCATATTACGCGGATTTGAAGACCGAAGTGACCTTAATTTTTGAAGCTTACGAAATGATGCAATTGTATGTTCGGAAGTGATGTATTCGAAATGGGTTTGGTTTTATTGAAGATTTTTGGGGTGTGTTTTTATGCTCAACTTTAGGGTGATTATTTCGAGTTTGGGATACTCTTGATCATTCGTTGATGCTCGGATTGTATGGTCTCACATCCTAGAGCCCAAATTGAAGAATCATGGAAGAATTGAAGATTGAAGTTCGTTTCGACATGTGTCACCTTTAAGGCTCGGATCGCGTAGTTGCTCGATTTTGGAAGATTTGAAGTGGGTCATCCATTCCTAACTTTGAGGGGGAGAATGTTGGGGTGAAAATTTCTTCATGTATGACTTTGTAATGGTTTGACTCTTGTAGACCCACTTGCATGTGGTGCATTAGCCTTTAGACCCATGTGTTAGTGAGAGTGAGAGAGAGACATGTAAACACCTCTATAAATAGTGGGTTCATACCGCTTGTAGAGGTGTGCTTGAGAGATGTAAAAGTGAGTGTGTAAGTGTGTGTTATTTTTGTAGTCTAGATCTAGATCCTTTTTGTGTAACACCATATACAATCAATACATCTCTTGAACACCCAAATCACCATGTTCATTGTGCAAACTTTAATTCCGCATGCCAAACCATGTTCTTATGTCTCTACAGACATTAGTAACTACAAAGCCAATTGCCAAAGGCATTGTGGTTGATTCTTCTGGTGAAGGTAGTAGTAGTTTAAAACAAACGAAGGTTGTTGATGACTTTTCAAAACAAGACAAAGGGAAAACAATTGTTGTGGAGAAGTCAAAAGAAGAAAAGAAAGTAGAAGTCGAAGCTGAAATGGAGAAACAAAGGTTGATTCAGAGCATTATGAGACTTCGTGCAAGTGATCCACCTGGAATGAATAAGGGTGATCCAAGCAAGCATTACAACTTTGAAACGATCGAAGCGAGAGTTGCATATAATCATATGTATGCCTTTACCGAAGAAGCCGAAACAAAGCTATGATGTTGCTAATTCAGACATGAACCAACTGGATTTCCATGTGAATGAGATGATGTTCATCATGGCTCAATACAGGATTGCTGAAAAGTTTGATAATGATGATGACTACACTTATATGAAACTTAGGTTTCATGCTGTTCTTGGGAAACTTCCAGAGGAGATTTGGTCTTTGATAAAGATAAAGAAAGTAATCAGTATTACAAGGGATGTTTTATTCTAAAACATGATGCAAAATTTTCGCTTTCATGTTGCAAGGGCGAATGTTCAAATCTGTGATTTCTCTGTAGCAGATTTTCCTTTAATGAACTTGTATGATCTTATACAAGTTGCATTGCTTTTGAAAGATAAGAACGCTTCGCATCTTCAAGGAACGGACCCAGAAGTGTTTAGACTTGGTCTTGCCCACATCAAAATATTCATAGATAATTACTATGAGTGTTTGGCCCTAACTGATGTGGAGTTGGCTACTGCGAAGGGATTGGAAGTGAAAGTTCCGATGGAAATCCCGAAGACTCAAGCTGAGTTGAAGAAGTTTACTGATGGGGAGATCTGCTTAAAGCCATTTGGATTGGTCTTCGCAGGAAAGGACAAAAATGGGAAGGCAAAAAGATTTTTGTTCCAGGCAAACGAAGTGGAGAGATATACTATGTCCCAATATACGAATTTTATTGTTCGTATGAACAACTGTTCGAAAAACAATCTTGGAGATAAGAAGGAGTTGAAGAAGATTATCTCATGGTATACGGAGATACGAAGAGTGATGTTGTTTGCTGCACAGATTCTCTCAACTTGAGAAGTTCGACTTGTTTACAAAGGGGGAGAATGTAGGGTCAAAATATATTGTAAACAGTCGAAGTCTGTTTATTGTACTCTTCGTATGTTTTGTTCACTTCGTATATTTTGTTATGTATTTGCTAAGGTCTCTTTTGTACGAAGCTTAACGTCTAAGCCTTAGTATTTTTTTGTACTTCCTGTTTCCTATAAATTGGAGCTGAGCATTAAGTAGATAGTAAGAGTCCGAGAGTGATTGTAAGAGGTCACCCTGTTTACTATCATTTTGTACTTGTGTTCATCGGAAGTAATAGAGCTGAAACCAGATTATATTTAATTCTCGTGTTCAAATTACATTTGTTTTACTCTGATTCGTTTCATACTCGATTCATCACTTCATCACATCCACATCATTTGCACTGCTTTGGGGGTTGCGGGTCGCGTTCCATTGAGGCTTTGTTGGCGGTCCTCCATTTTGAGTAAAGTTGATTAGTATTGTGGTACTCCTTTTTCATTCGGACACAAAAACTAATCCAAACTCTATTTTTAAAGGTTGTCGAATCTTGGTCGTCGCCCATCGTCAGATACTCCGACACATCAGGCCATGCTTGCGCTAATGTCCTCTCTTTATCATCCGTTCATCCTTTGCATGGAGCCTTCCATTTCCCTTTACTTTCTCCTTTTGGTTCGACTTTAGGCTATTGAAACGACTCTTGAATAGGGCCTTCATCAGAAGAATTGGTTGACTTATCGACTAGGCGACATGGTTGGGATTGAAAATTAGTTTGGGGTTGAAGTTGTGAAAAGAATTGGGTTTCTTGAACCGTCTCAAACAGAACAAGATCGAAATTTGGAAGACGTATTAGTTGGAATTGAAAATTTGTTTGGGGTTGGTTTGGTAGAATGTCATGGGTTGAGAAAAGTACGAATTGAATGGAAACATTTGTGGAGCCATAGTAGGATAGTAATAACTAGCGGGGTGAGTGAATTGGCTGATCAAATGAAGGTCGATAACATGGTGGTTATGGAAGGTTTGATGATTGATGGTTTGGAGGTGGAAAGTTTAGTGATGGAAGGTTTGAAGATTACTTTTTAATTTTTTTTTCTTGGGGTTTTGTTTTGGGTAGATGAATACATTTTTGTTTGGTGAATTGAGAGTATTCGTAAGAGAGGTAATGATATTTTATGTGTATGAAATGTTGAGAGTGTAGTTTAATTTATAGTGGTTAATATAATTTGAAAATTTAAATTTTAGAGGTAAAAACGTATGTTTTTTTTAATTAAATGAAGTTAGGTTTGAATGGTCAAAAGTCTTGCAAGCAATCCGGTCAAATACATTTCCTCCGATCACAACAAAGCTTTTCCTTCTATCTCCTCTCGCTATGTCTGTAGCGATCTTACATTGACGAGTCCCATAGCGAGAGCTAAGGGGCGGTTTTCCTTGTCTTAGCGAGAAGCTTGGCGAGCATAGTAATGGCTCCACTCCTCGTAACCTTAATGAGCAAACACAAACGATCGTTTTTTTAACAAATAAACACAAACAATAAAATGTGTTTGTTTATGTGCTCATGTTCATTTGTTAGTTCGATTAAACTTCAACAAACAAACACGGATAAACCTTGTTCGTATTCATTTGGTTCGTTTACAACCTACTGATAACATTGTTAAATGAAATTTGGGCTAGAGTTGACTCGTTTAAACTCTTTAATTATATTGTATACTCGTATCATAAAAATGGTTAGAGGTATTTATGTTGTAAGTATCACTTTTCTAATCATATCTAACACTATGCATAAAAATCGAGCCTGGCTAAGCATTTAACCGGTCTTGTACACAAGTCAAATAATATAGTCGGACCTTCTACAATCATATGTATGGTTATAGGGCCTGTGCATTTTACACATTTTTTTATTATTAAATTATCATTTTTTTAATGGTTGGTTGGTTAGTGGTTTTAGTTTAAAAAAAGAAAATTTTAACAACAAGACCCTTAACCGGCCTTAATTCAAAACCTTAGGCCAATCCTAATTGGCCGGGTTTTTCTTAACCTGTAAGGACCAAATCCCGGGCCAAAATTTAATACGGAGCCATTTTAGTACGCTATCTAACAAAGTTATTCATAAATAATTTCAATGTTTTGGGCAAAATGATCCAACTTGGCATCATATGTTCCGGCCCACATAATAAATTAACCATCCAGACTCCAGAGTCTTCGTATTGTCATGTATACTAGATATTGAAATGGAGTATATAAACGAAATCCATGATTGATAAATTTCTTTCTATAGTAAGTCCTCTTTACATGAAAAATATAATCTTCTGGTTGTAATTACGTATTTGACGGTGTTTTCCTAGGTGTTCCTTCTGTCGGCAAGTTAACCTATGGCCATGTTAGACAAGGTTCACAACGTGTTTAATTTGGGCTCATGAGCAACCTAAAGTCGCATAATGATCCATGGTGGAGTGTTTCTGATTACCTGATTTCCATTTTTTTATGTGTTTTCTCAATCCATTACCTGTTTTTTTTTTTTTTTTTTTTTTTTTTTTTTTTTTTTTTGTTTTCTCAATCAATTACCTGTTTTTCAATTTTTTTTTGTGTGTGTATTCTCATTCCATTCCCTAGAGATTAAAGTTTCATGAAGATTTCCATATTGAGTTAGACTATTAACCTATGGTACTTTTAAAGGTCTCCCTTGAGTAACTATGGTATATTGTATTTTTATGTTTTTTTTTATTAAGGCATTATACTATAAAAATATATGCAATTTAACAATTAAATTTGATTGTTACTTGAATTTGGGTCAATGCTTGTGTAGACACCGAAATGGGTTACAGAACCACTAAAGACCATATGCAAAAACTCTCAAGACATAAGAAAAAAATATCAAAGAGGAATTTTGGTAGAAAATCATGGTACATAATTATCTATCTACACATATTTAACACATATTTAATAGTATGATTATTTTAGACATTTTAAACAGTTTAAGCTGATTATTTTAAAAAAAGTTTTCATAAAAAATTTAAGGCCCCGTTTGATAGACATATTTCTAGGTCTAAATAGATCTTTCTGGTTGAATGAGTTGGAAAGACTGTTTGATTTGCACAAAAAATGGTCTTTCCCGGTAAGATATGTTTTTCCTAGAAAGCCCCAAAACCATATATTTATGGCTGAATGATCATTTTTCATCATTCAACACAGTCAGTCATATGTACAATCGAACAACATGGTTTCTTTCTCAATTAGTTAACTTTCTCATACATCACTTTTCCAGACAACAACTATCAAACATGCCCTAATATAGTTCGGTGAAACAATAACATATGATCTTGGAATGGAGATGCCCAATAATAGCAATAATATGGAAGAGAAGAGGATTCATCCAAATTTTATTATTTATATTACAATATTATGGTTTTAACTTTTCTTTTATTAATAAGGAACTTCACTTTCAACAATGGTTCTATTGCTGAAACAATGACATATGATCTTGTCATGGAGGTTTCCCAATTATATAGTAATATTTTTCCATTTTAACTGTTCTGACCATAAAAAATGTAGACCTTTTTCCACTTAAACCATTTCTACTTGTGAAAACGATAAGTTTGGAAAAGTATTGCTACCGGTGAAATATGATATTACATATACTTTCTGGTTTAATAGTGAAATAGCAATGTAGTTTCTAGTTGAACCGTAGTTACATAATTCATGTCAGTTGCATAAGTAACTAAAAAAATGCAACATAATTTCATAAATAAGCATTTAACAAGTGCTCACATTATTAGACAACTGAATAATTGGACATGGCTATTTTCAATTATCGATCTATTCTAGATTTTTTTTTACATTTTCATTTCTTATAGTACAAGAAGTAAGTTTATTGATCTAAATGTAACTTTTTTCAACGCTATTTCTCCACCTTCAAATTGACAAAAAAGTTGTCGGTGAGAGGCGAAGGGTATAACATCTCAAAACCCTATTTTTGAATTTGATTATTAATCTAAATGATATGAGTATTTTCTTTATATATATATATATATATATATATAGTTGGTGATTTAATGTGTGGATGTAGTTTAAAGTTCATAAGAGTCTTTAAGTTGCTTTTCAAAGTTTATAAATTAATATAGTTTGAAAATTATGAAAATGTGTTATAGTCAAATATTTCAATATAATAAATTAGAAAGTACATTGTTATTTATTTCATTTAGTTGAAAAGAATGATTCGTGTGATTATAGAAATAAGGAAAAATTTCATATATATCCTTTGCAAACATTTAGAGTTACGTATATATCATTTGAAAGTTTATAATTACTTATATATCTTTCTTAACCTATTAAACTCTCATTTATATCCAATCTTATAATATAATAATATATAAATCAATTTAAAATTAAAAAATATATTTATAAATCAAAAATACATATAAAGTTACCAAAATACCCTTTCTAAAATAAAGATTAAATTTAAATAATTATGAAAAACTTAGCAATGTGATTTTCCTTCTCCTGATCATACGTCAATAACCTGATTCTCCTGATCATACGTCTACAACTGATGCTCGTGATCATATGTCGACAACCTGATGCTCCTCATCATACATCGACAACATGATTTTTTTTATCATCGACCTGCGGTTTGGGTCTTCTTCATCGCGTATTCTTCATTATCAAGTCTTCTTCATTGCAGTAGACTAATCAAGTCCGTTTTTTTCTTCATAGGTATATCCTTTTACTGATTTAATTAATTTTGGTTGTATGATTGATTAGTTATTACATTTTGTTAATTGTAATCTTGTTTTTTTCTTCTCCTCCTCTTATAATGGCAACATGTAATCTGTTTTTTATTTAATTACTTTTGATGGATGATGAGATTGATACACCGACATGGCAAATAAGTGTTCATTCATTGATAACTGAGTAAGTTCTTGCATGCAAGATGAATGATACTTTATGTGGCCCTTCAATTCCATTAATTTTTCTTTTCATTATGGTTTTCAGGGAAGTAATATCAAAATACAAGTTTAAACTGAAATATGGAGGCTTCTTTCGGTTAGCCAGGAACTCATGTAGGCAAGTATATTGTTTTGGATCTACAAAATCTCTCTATATAGACACATGTTCGTACGAATTAATCATCTAGTTGAAGAGGTGAAAAAACATTATCCATCACAAAGTGATATTGTTTTGTCAATAGTATTTGTTGACAAACATGCAAAAGAGCAATGCTTTATTGAACTTGATAATGATGAGAGCTTCATGGTGATGCTTAGCATGCATAATGAGGAGAAAGAAGTAACAATTTATGCAACAACCGAAAAATTAAGATACAAGCTTAAACCGTTTAGTTCTCAAGATCACGTTATTGATGAATCTAATGATGAAAATGAAACAGACTCTATTTGTCCAAGTCAAGAAAACTATCATAGTCCTCATAGTTTCGATAATGAATATGAGCTTCTAGATTATGGAAAAACTTATGCATATAATAAGTTAAATCCATTTATGAAAGTGAATTCTAGATTCCTAAGTGTAATTGCTTTTAGAAGAGAATTGAACCATTATGCACTAACAAATGAATTTGAGTATAACATTAATAAAAGTGATTTGACAAGACTTACAACATGTTTTGGAGATCAAAAGTGTTGGGTTATTAGCATCACATCATTCCTATGGTGTACATGCAACCCTAATTGCTTTGATCTAGGTTTTTCTAAATTGAACATACAACATTGAATACCAAAGCAATAGACCCTATGAACTAGCATATAATTCGGAATTGACATATGATTAGGGTTAGAAACATTACCTTGATTGTTATGTAGCAATAACAATCACAATCCTTCTTGATCTTGACTTCTGAAAGCTTAGTGCCTCAAATGTTGCACCTCTAATAGAGTCACAAACACCACTAGCAACAATGAAGAACAAAGGAGAGAGGAGAGGCTTAAAAAAAACACCCAAGGGTTCTCTTAGAAGGTTAGGGACGTTTTTTGGGAGCCTTTAGGGTTCATTTTATAGTTAGGCTTCTAGGGTTATCAACTTGGAAACCCTAATTTCCTTGCTTAGGCCTTAAGCAACATATGGACTCCTTAGTGGACAAGCCTTGGACGAAATCCTTATGAACTCTCATAGAGATTTCGTCCACCCTATACCAATAAGGTCCATGAGCCCAAACTATAAATATTATTGATTTACATAATCAGTCCCCGTCAATTTAATCAGTCTCTTTTAATCACCAAATTAATTTCTGATCAATACTAATTAAATAATATGATTTCTCAATTAATATATTATTATTATAATATATTAATAAACCATAATTATCCTCTTTCTCCATAATTCGTCCTATCAGTTGCTATGGTGAAGGCAACCCAAAAGGACCATGCTCATAATCGGGTCAAGTACATTCCAAAATAGTTATGGGCTTAGACACCTAATCCAACAAAAAGTGCTAGTGGAGAATTCATGCTTTTGTTACACAAGATGGGGTTACTTTTGAAGTAAGTATGAAAATTGAGAAATACTACATTTGTCGACATTTTTATCACGTTAACATAATTATATGTTTTTATGCAATTTTGTAGGTTAAGAAATTTGTAGAAACTCATTCCTGTACTCGAAGTAACAAGTGTCGTAACAAACATGCCACTCAAGGATGGATTCTTGATGTTGTAACCGACAAGTTGAAATCTGAAGGCAATGTCTCTCTTGTCGACCTAAAAAGTGGCTTATGCATAGCTATAATGTTGAAGTTCCAAATATGAGAGTCTTTAGAGGAAGAGAACAAGCTTATACCGATATGTAAGGCAAGTGGGATGAATCTTATGTAAATATATATGATTTCAAATAGGAACTTGAAAAGAGAAACCCAGGAAGTGTCGTGGAGATTGATTTACAGACAATGTGTGACAAGAAACATTTCCTACGCTTTTTTATATCATTAATAGCATGCTCCAAGGGGGTTCTTGTTGGTTTTCTTCCTTACATTGGGCTTGATGCATGTCATTTGAAAGGGAAATTTAATGGTGTGTTAGCCGCTGCCACAAGTATAGACGACAACAATGGTACGTTTCCAGTAGCCTATGTTGTGCTTGAGTCAGATAATACAAAATAATGGACTTGGTTTCTCAAGTCACTAGAAAAAGCAATCGGTACACCTAATGGTCTTGTTATCTCCTATGACATGCAAAAAGGGTTGGAAGTAGCTATTACACGGGTTTATCCTAATATTGAGCATCGAGAATGCATAAGACATTTATGTAGCAACTTCAAGAAACATTTTTGAGGTGACATTTTCATGAGCAAGCTATGGGATGCTGCAAATACCTACTCTGTTAGTAAGCATTCCAGATTGTTAAATTAAATTGCTAGTAAACGTGAAGATGCAATTTCATATTTAAATGAGCACCATAAAAAGATATGGAGTAGAAGCAAGTTCGACACACTTGTCAAGTGTGATTACATTACCAACAGTATTTCAGAAACTTTTAACTCTTGGGTAGGTGACATACGTTATAAACCGGTGCTAGATATCCTTGATGAAATTAGAGAAAAGCTTATGAAATTATTTGACAAAAAAATGAGTAAGGTACAAAAAAAATGGAAAGGTCCACTAGTTCCAAAAGCAAGGGACTATCTCAAGACAATCACTAAGGCAAGTTAAGGAACTATATATATACATATATTTTTTGCATTAAACATGTATACTTTTCCTGATATTATTTTTTTTGTTTTATTTTCTCATGTAGAACTTGGGTGGCTATGAAGTTTGTAGAAGCAGTGACAATAAAGCATAAGTGAACTATAAAGGAAATTGATGGGATGTTATATTAGATGAGAAAAAATGTAGCTGTCGAGAATGGCAAGTCACATGACTTCCATGTGTGAATGCAATTGCTTTTATTGCTTTCACAAGGGAGCCTAGTTGGGACAAATATGTTGATTCATATTTCACAATTGACAGATATAAAGAAGCATATGCTTTAGAAATTGGTCTGATACCTGGGAAAGATCAATGGGTGCGTATAGACATAGTCGATAAGATATACCAACCTATTATAAAACGGCCGCCTGGACGACCTAAAAATATTAGAATTGTAGCACGTGGTGAGCCAAGAAAAGACATAGATGTACACATTGTGGTATGTATAGACACCATGGAAAAAGTTGCAAAAATCTAGCGCCTCAAGGGTTTGGCGAAGCATCCACTAGCAAGAGGAAAGAACAAAAAGGATCACGAGTTTTTGTTATGAGTTTAGTTATTTAATGATTTCTATATGGATTGTTTAATTTTTTAATTTTCCTGCTCGGTAGGATTTGTCATGGGAAAACCGTTAAAAATTTGATCAGATACATGTATTTATTTTGGGACCATCTTTTTAATGAATTTCTACCACAAGGATTGTTTTTTTAATGAATTTATGCAACATAGACCATTTTGTAAAGATATTCTTCCACATGGACTGTTTCTATAATGAATTTCTACGATAGGGACCAATTCTGTAAACATTGTCAGCCACAGGGACTGTTTCTGTAATGAATTTCTGCCATAGGGACCATTTCTATAAACATTGTTTGCCACATATCTTTTCTGTAATGAATTTCTACCATACAGACTGATTATATAATGAATTTCTGCCACATGGACCATTTCTGTAAGCATTTTCAGCCACAAGGACCATTTCCATAAAATATTGTTTGCCACATGGACCGTTACTGTAACGAATTTATACCATAGGGACTGATTATGTAATGAATTTCTGCCACAACGACCATTTTTGTAAGCATTTTCAGCCATATGAACCATTTATGTAAACATTGTCTGCCACATGGACTATTTCTATAATGAATTTATGCCAGAGGGACCATTCCTGTAAGCATTTTAAGCCATAGGACCATTTATGTAAACATTTTCAACCGCATGGTAAACTATCGACATGTTACCAGATTATCATCACCTCGGTAAATTAAGAAATAATAGCAAACTTTTTTTTTCTGAATTGCTAAAATGCATTAAACATAAACAAACAACAGGATGTTGGGAATGTTACAATACAGAAAATAAAAATCTACAAAACTTAGATTAGCATAAAGAAAATCAACTAAAACTGGGTGGAAAAAGACTAATCTAAAAAATAGCACTCTACTTTGACAAGAGAACAACAACATCACCAAATCCTTAGTATCTTCGTTTGAAATAAAAAAAACTTTGCTTGGCTTTTTCTTGCTATGATTTTTAGAAATAACAATCTACTTGTAGTGGTGTTTCAAAAATGGCACTCTACTTTTGAGATGGCTTCCTAATTCATACACGAATAGTACCCTACTTAAAATGCAACACATTTTTGTATATACTAATCTTGATATGCCATGATAACAAGAGCTTGATTCCATGTGATTATTGTATAAGACTCGATCATTTTAACTCCAATAGTTGGAACATGGTTTAATCAGTTTTCATCGGCTTCCCTCACTTGGGCTTCGATGTAAGGATCCCATACGTAATGTTTGTAAGGCATGGAGCTTCTATGGGATTGCCTACATCAACAATCTTGGTAATCTGATATGAAGTTGTTAGTTACGACTTTTATATATATATATATATACATACATATATATATATATATATATATATATATATATATATATATATATATATATATATATATATATATATATACACACTTTATAAAATACTTGACCATAAACTAGGATGCTAAAACTAAACGAATATATGAATATGATACTTACTATAATGAGAGATCATAAATATTTATCAACAATACCCATATATCCCTTAATTCAAAGAAATCAATTGAGGATAATCATAACATATATGAATTTGATATTCATGTCTCAAAAACGAAGCTTAATGATGAACTCTTGATGCCTTGATATGAATACCATGCTATAGTTTTTGCAGAAGCGTGAACTTGTAATTCATATTCAACTGTAAATACAGGATCCTTCACTTCCACAAACCACTCACCATTTTTTGTTCCTCTATTTAACCTATAATCCTATTTTTACATTACTAACAACCATGACCTTTAATGTTAAATACTAGGACAATCTTAGGACTAACTAAGCCATAACTTCACTAACTAACTGAAACAAATTAATTTATTTAATGCAGTAAAACAATGAGTAAGATATTCATTTGATTTAAGTTAATAAAAAATAGAAAATTATCTTCCATCATCATTTTATTTTTTATTTGTTTCAATTTCTGCTTTTAGATAATTCATATTCTTAAATTAGAAGGAATATACAAAATAGTGCTAAGCTGATGTATGGGTAATCACAGCTTCATCAGTTGTAATTTAGGACACTTTGATATGCGAAAAGAGAAAAGAAATGACCCGATTTAAGAATAAGATACGATGACATACAAAAAGTTGAAAAGGGAATTATGCTCGAATCTCAAATGGTGGCTGCAAGATCAACTCTAAAGGTAAAAAGGCCTGCCAGCTACAACACCAATTTCTAAATCATCATCATCATTCAATTACCATTCCATAATCATAAACATAATACATAAATCCAACAAGAAATGACAGATAGATTTATTACCTGTTGTTGGAATGAAAGGGTGGTAATTGGTGTAAAATGTTGAAATGTTTCAAGATTAGGTGTTTGAGAATTGTATAAATCTTTTGCCAAATGAGTGGCACATGTAAGAAAATTTGAACCAGATGAGAAATCAAGGAGGGCCTGAAACATAAAGTCCAGGAGAAGCTGCTTCTACAGTTAGATTATGATGTGGGAACTGCAAGAAACATACAATGATAGCTGGTGAACTATGTTGACAAGCCCTAAACGAAAACAATACTTGCCTTGTGATGAAAAAGTACTTTCTTTCGAGGGGTCTTGTAGTTATCGTCGCCATAAGATTATAAGTTTAACTGAAGAGAATCATCAGGCATAAGGAAGAATTATGATCAGTAATCAATCGCGTACAAAGACTTATCGTTAAGGTGTCTCGTAATGCTTTTGAAACCATGGACATTCGTCATTAGGTTGCCTGAACCCATTTCTCTTGACACTTGATGCCAATTTTTGTACATTCAACTGACCAAGCACAAATTCCAAACCTAAACAAATATGCCAATTGTGATTTATGATTTTGAGTCAATTTAAACGAGTGAGCAGGGCCGACCCTAAAGGGAGGGCAAGCTAGGCGACCACCTCAGGCCTCGCCAAATCTCGGGGCCCCCGAAACTTATAATAATTATATATACTTTTGGATTATATAAAATACGATTCGCAACATGAGAAACAAATGCACTTTAGCTGAGATAGTTGAGGCGCACAGAATTTTAAATTAATGGAACGGGCCGTGTAGTGACCTTGCAAATAGAAATATAAAATGAGAGACGTTCCAAGATTGCATAAATGAAGCTATTGATTTACGATTTTGAATCCCCCAATTTCTGATTTTGAAGTTCTAATTCTAAAGGCATGATATCTAATTTTGAAGTTCCAATTTCTAGGTGTGTGTTTGGTATCCCAGAATGAGTAGGAATGAAATCGATACCTGATTGTTAAAAACTTCATCGTCTTATGTCCTATTAATTTGAAAGTATGTGCGGTTTTTTTCCCGAATTCATCAATCTTTACCAAGTCATTAATTGTTAAAAACTATTTCAATCAAGAAAGAAGGGATGAAATCGACTATTCCAGTGAATTTTTTCCCAAAAAAATCAGTGCATATGAAGTGTTCGATGCAATGTTGGAATGAAGCCAACTATTTCATTCAAGTTTTTTTGTAATCTTTTTCATGCATATGAAGTGTTTGATGAAATACTGGAATGAAATCAACATTTTTTATTCATATGAGTATTTTAGGTTTTAAAAATTTAAAATACTGTTAAAACAAAGTTCTATTAGGATCGTTAGATTCTATGCAAGCAAACAGCTAAGAATGTAATCAAGAACACAAGAATGGCTTTGAATATGTCGTATGATTAATACTTCAACACCTCAGAAGAGCTCGATTAAAAACTTCGACTGTAGAGGTGTTTAGGGTTACAAAACAATGAACGTAATAATCAACACCGTCTAATGCATACATGCATGCATATTTATAGTATAACCCTATCAGATAAACACGGATGGACATGCCCAGTCCGGATACAAAACAAAAAGCCCAAGACGCAACACAATTAGACTCAAAAATCTCCCCCTTTGCGTCAATGGGACCGAAAGCTCACTTCGGTTGAACTGCAGAAGTCTTCTTTATTGTTTTGAACACCTTCGGAATGATAGCCAGCAAATGATGACGGAACGTTATGTACCACCGAAGCATGTCAGTAAAATTCTTCTTGTCAGCCTCTGAGTTCTACTTGCACCGATGTATAATGTTGATGATGTGCTCCAAGCAGTCAGTTGAAAATAAATGTTTATCAACAAGAGCGAACAAAAATTTGTGAGCTTCGCCTTTTGTAAACATCACAGTGAGATTTTTGAATCTATTTGGCCCATCTTCATCTTATTCACATCTCCTGGTTTTGATGTTGGCTTGATGGTCGGTTTCTTGTTCATTACTTTCGCTATCTCTTGATCCATAGCTGCGACCTCATGGATGTAAGAAGCCAACATACTCTTCAAGTGTTCCAAAATAGGTTCATATTCCCTCGGATTTGTAAGCAGAATATTGAACAATAAAATCCAATCATGAGGGTTTAGATTCGGAAGATCTGCTAGAGATATAATCGACACCGAGTTTGTAGAACCTCGTGAGATTTTGAAATTGACATTTACAAATCTCCCAGCCGACGTAGGTTTCAGTACCTTGACAGTGATTATTTTCTGTGCGCTCCATGTCATGTACTGAGGTTGTCCATACTTCAGATAGAAATCAATAAGCTCTCGGTCAACCTTTGGATGAGGAAAAGGAACCTCAGCAGTCGAATCAAAGTAGTGAAACGTGAACGCCTTTCTTGTTATCGGCATATCGAACTGCGAGTCCTTAGAATTATCACAGTCAAACGAAGCAACAGGTTCCAACCAATAAACACTTGGAAACTCTATAGCTTGATTGATAAGTGCCTCTTTAGTCCATAAGGGAAACAAGGCCTTCTTGCAGTTCAAGGCTTCTTCTTCTTCCTTGTTTCTCCTTTCCCTCTCCTCTGCTTCCCTTGCAACCTTCAAGGTTTCATCAAGCTCTTTATCTCTCTTCTTTCGCTTGAGAGCCTCAGCAATAGTTTCATCAGATTCATCATTGCTATCATCATCAATCTCCTTTTGTTTTTCTTGTGGACCAGAACCTGAAGCTACATTATCCTTCAGTTCGGTTGTAACTTTGACCTTCGGTTGAGCAGTTTTGGTTTTAGTCTTAACCTTCGGTTGATGAGCACCCTCTCCCCCTTGTTTTGGAGCAATAAATCTCTCCGAAACACCCTTCATCTCGTGTAACAATGCAAGGGCGGGAAGAAGTTTTGTTGTAAGATGATTCCGAATGGTCAAAGTGAGGATAGGATCATGAGCACCAAGAATGTTGGTGAGCATATCCTTTACATCACCTGCACAACTACGGAAAACAACTCTTTCGGTCTTCAATAAAGAAATTTCTTTTTCTGCTTGGGCGAGCTGCACTTTCTGTACTTCAACTACGGATGTTTGTCGAGCCAGTTCTTCTTTTAAAGCACTTTCGTTGGCCAGATCAGCGTGAAGAGATTCAAGTCTAGAATTCACTGAACTGATAAGTGAAGAGTTCTCGGCTTGGATGGAAGAACGCACATCCTCAAACTTTGTTTGTTCTTCTTGAAGAGACTTGGACAAAGAATCAACAGAAGCATTTACCTTTGCTGCATTTGTATCAGCATGCCCTTTAAGTGACTCAAGAAAAATCTGAGTACTATGTACAATTTCAGTAACATCAGAGGTGGCCTTTTGGCAAGAGGAGGTAGACGCATTAACAGCTTTGGTGGATTTGTCAATTGACTCCGTATATTGTTCAAGAGCAGTGTCCAAAAAGGCTTTAAGCACAACACCACTATAGGACTTGCTGTCTTCAATCAACTTATCCAATTTCTCATGAATGCTTTGCAAGTGTTGACGTGTGATAGGAGCATCATCATCCGGATCAGTAGGAAGCCGATAGGGACTAAAGTATGTAGAATCATGCTCATCATTAGCACCACCGAGAGTGGCACCGGAGTCGGTTGAAAGGGAAGTAACTGGGGGTTCTGTTTCAGTAGTCGCCCCCGTATCAGATACGTTGACTACTACTGTCGGTTCAGGAATAGTGGTGGTAGTGGATTGGGAAAAAATAGGAGTTGGGATTGGAGTTGTAGAAATAGGAATAGACGAAACTGGTGGTAAAGTTGTTGTTTGAGATGTGGTAGATGGGGGAATAGGAGGAACCGAAACTGGAGCTGTCTGTTTCGGTGATGGAGGTGGGGTTGGAAGTTTGTTATGAGGAGATTCGGTTGGAGTAGGAGATCTGGGATGAGTGTTACCTCTCGGTGAGTCATGATGACCTTCTTCTTCTTCCTTATCCTCATCGTGTTCAGAACTTGGAGGAGTAGGACTCTTGGATCTTTTCGCCATCTTTTTGATCTTCTTCGGTTTAGAAGAATCTCCTTGCTCAGACTTTCGTTTCTTAGACTTGGCAGTCTTAGACTTAGCATCATCTGTTGGCTCTTTCTTTGTAGTAGTCCGTTTCCCTCGGTTACTCGGCTTGTCCAGAGCATCTAGGGCAGCCTGCTGTTCAGCAGAAAGGACTCTCGGTTCCTTGGGAGGAATCTTTCGATATTCAGCGAAGAGCTTGCTCGTGGTTGTAACACACCTGTACATTGTCTCTGGGATAGAGCCAATGTGAGGGAACTTCTTTGGATCAGAAATTATAATCTTCTTGGTGTGAAAGGTAGCAATAGACGCAACCATGGCATCCTTCATTATCGGAATTTCCAACTGATTAATCGCCCGTCGTGTAATAAGGGTCCAGAATCATGCACATGAAATTTCAGAATGCCTCGTGGACGTGTTGAGGCTTTGAACCACTTGAGACCAGATAATACTCCCGTAATCAAGATTGAGACCATTGTAAAGACCGTAGAGAAGGGTCAGAAAACTCTTGCTGGTGCCATCAGATCCAGCACTTCGCTCTGCCAAACTCTTGATAAGAAGAGTAAGCATTCCATTCCATGGAGACGGTAGGCACGACTTCTTAACCTTTGCTATCGTGGTAAGCACGTCGGTGTAACCCATCTCATATAGCATTGAGGAAAGTTGATTTGTGGTGATGAAGTCAGGGGAAATTATAGATAAATCCACAGCCAGGTGCAAAAGGGAACAAAATCTCCCTTTTGACATAGAAGCTTTATGAGAGTGGATTTGAAAGTACATACGTTCCTTGTTCTTGTCATAAGAAGCAGTAGAGTAAACCTGCGATAAAAGGGACATCGGAACAGCTTCCACCTGGGTTAGGGCTATAACCAATGGTGAATATTTCAAACATTCAACCACGTGTAGCATATAAGCGTCGTATAGAAACAGATTGAGTTCAATAATCAAGTTCTGATTAGGCTTGATCGAAAGCAATGTAGACGAAGCAGTCTGATCGTGAATTGATGAAGAAGTCGCCATTGTTGATCGTAGGAAGAAGATGAACAGTTTGAACTTCCTTTGTAAGTGAGAGAATTTGGTGCTGGTAAAAGACAAACAAACGTAGAAACCCTTTATATACCGTTGCCAGGAGAGAGAAAAATCATCATGATAATGACGCGGTCACTAAAACGTCACCTGAAAAAGCGCGATGTGACAGGTTGGTTACTCCCAGGTATACGTCAGCACGCGTGGGTAGCTCGACCGTTCAAATTGACGCGCCCAAATCCTTATCCTCAATCGTCGTTTGAAATTCAGTTTCGCTCCAAGATGTAGAATTGCCCCGGTTTCGCCAAAAAAAATAAACTCAAATCGAACCAACAGCAACCAGAATGTTGGAAAATTAAAATTTTCGTGCAATAGAGTGACAAAAGATAAAGAAATAAAGCAAAAGGTGTATTGGATGTGAGTGATGTCTATTAGAAGACATAAAGCAGGGGATTCCGGGCAAGAATCGCTTCCTTCAAAGTCAAGAGAGACTTGAAGTGCTTGTGTAGGTTCCCGTGAAATAACGATCAAATGTTTGTAGAGAAACATTGAAAGGCTTCTTTTTAAGTCATAGGCTTAAGGTGGCTTATCTTCAACCGAACGTCGACTCTTAACATAAGACCGAACATTGGAAGAAGTACTTGTGAGACCGATGTGGTCTGTTGAACAAGTAGGTAGGATATATTTTATAGTGACTAAAGAAGATATAGAAATCTCAAAAACAAAAAGAAACTGGATCTTTATGGGAAGAAAAAGCCTTGGTGTTAGACAAATTCATAAAAGATCACTCAAAAATAAAAATGAGATTTCATTAGGTAACCAGTAAGATCTTGAATATTAAAATTCACCGTCAATTCGTTGTTGGTGTTGGATTGTGGGTTTCACTCAGTACGTGGTATTCGTATCTAAGATCATGAACACAGATTTTGTGCAACCATAAACCTCAGTTGTAAAGACTGAGAGTCTCAAGGGTTACAGTGATGAACCGAAAGTTGATGGAGAAAGTAAGGAGGGTGGCTAAAGAACCGAAAGTACCTTCTGCTATATAGACGTGACAAAGCAGAAAAAATCTTAACTCATATGAGAAGAGTAAGGTAGCTCTAGACTGAGTTGATTTTAAGAGCCTGATTGGGAAGAAACGATAGGTAGAGATCGAATCATTAAGGCCCTGCTTGAAGTCGTAGAGGCATTGGTCAACATGCAGCAGCATGCTTCTAGGGACCCTTAACTAGTTCTTATTTAAATGATTATACCTTCCTTAGCTCCAAACTCTGTTATACTGGTATACTTGGGACCTATGTAAAAGAACAAGCAAACAAACACACCACAAAACCAAAACAAACAAACAAAAACAAGAAAAATATTTTTAAGGGTTGAGTTTTTCTGAAAAATAATAAAAACAGAAAAAGAAAATAAAGTTGCATAAAACACACTTTGAACAAAATTTACAACCAAAACCTTATCTTAAAGGAATGAAGCGAAATAGACCGAGCGGTCGGTTCATTTCGGTTCCTTAAAATTCCAGAGCCGAAATAGACCGAGCGGTCGGTTCATTTCGGTTCTCGAAAATTATGAAGCCGAAATAGACCGAGCGGTCGGTTCATTTCGGTTCCTCAAAATTCCAGAGCCGAAATAGACCGAGCGGTCGGTTCATTTCGGTTCCCGAAAATTATGGAGCCTAAATAGACCGAGCGTTTGCTCCATTTCGCTTTTCAAATTTTTAGGTGTTGAATTAAGGATTCGGTACCGACTCTGCTTCCATCATTCCCAAGCCTTGCAGAATTTTATTAAAACTCGCTTCAGGTAAGGCTTTAGTGAATATGTCGGCCAATTGATCAGAGGATCGAACAAAATGCACTTCCACGTTCCCATCTTCTACGTGATCCTTGATGAAATGATATCTAAGTGCAATGTGCTTAGTTTTTGAGTGTTGTACTGGATTGTGACATATCCTTATTGCACTTTCTGAGTCACAATAGAGAGGAATCTTCTTCATACTTAGCCCGTAATCTCTTAGTTGACTTTGAATCCAAATGACTTGAGAAGTACAAGATGCTGCAGCAATATACTCAGCTTCGGCTGTTGAAAGTGACGCGCAGGTTTGCTTCTTGGACTGCCAGCTAACTAGTTTTCCGTCAAGAAATTGGCACCCACTTGTAGTGCTCTTTCGGTCCAGACCACATCCTCCAAGATCAGCATCAGAAAAGGCTTGAATGAAGAAACCAGATCTAGCAGGATACCAGAGACCGAGAGATGAGGTTCGCTTCAGGTAACGGAAAATATTTTTCACCGCCACCATGTGAGGTTCTCTTGGATTAGCTTGAAACCTGGCACAATAACAAACAGAAAACATAATGTCCGGTCTACTAGCTGTTAGATACATAAGGGACCCTATCATTTGTCGATAAAGTGTTATATCAACAGCAGGTTTTTCCAGAGAAGGTGTTAACTTGGTGCCAAATGCCATAGGAACCTTCACTTTCGAGTCTCCTGTCATGCCAAATTTTGTTAGCAGGGTCTTTGTATACGCCTCCTGGTTAATAAAGATACCTTCTGGTCCTTGTCTAATATTCAAACCAAGGAAAAAATTAATTGGACCCATTGCGCTCATTTCAAATTTAGTCTCCATCAACTTCCTGAATTCAGCTGTTAAGCTAGGATTCGTGGAGCCGAAGATGATGTCATCGACATAAATTTGAACTATCATTAGATGTTCGCCTTCTTTCTTTCGGAAGAAGGTTGGGTCGACCGAACCTTGCTTAAATTTCGACATTTTCAGAAAGCGAGTTAAAGTTTCATACCAGGCTCTCGGTGCTTGCTTCAAACCATATACCGCTTTATCCAGCACATAGCAATGATCAGGGAATTTCTCATTCACAAACCCGGGAGGTTGCTCAACATACACTGTTTCTTCTAGTTCCCCATTCAAGAAAGCGCATTTGACATCCATTTGGAAAACTTCGAAGTTTTTATGAGCAGCATATGCCAGGAAGATTCTCACTGATTCCAACCTAGCTACTGGAGCGAAGGTTTTCTCATAATCTATCCCTTCCTCTTGGCAATAACCTTTCACCACCAACCGAGCCTTGTTGCGAATGACATTCCCTTCTTTATCTAATTTATTTCTGAAGACCCATTTTAAGCCCACCACTGAAGCATCCTTTGGGGTAGGAATCAGCCTCCAAACACGGTTGCGTTCAAACTCATGGAGCTCATCTTGCATTGCTTGAACCCAGTCAGAATGATCAAGTGCAGCATTAACTGTTTTCGGCTCGACCTTGGATATGAATGAATTAAACATACATAATTCAACTTTAGAGAATAATGCAGTTTGTTTCGCTTTCAACTGTGAGCGAGTGAGTACTTTTTCAGATGATTCTCCAATAATTTGAGCTTTGGGATGGTCCTTGGTCCATTTGACTAACGGAGGATAATTTGGGTCATATGCTGGATCCAATTCAGCATTCACTTCCTCTTCAAGTTCTGATTGATCACCCTCTCCTTCGTCAGTTGCATTCTCTTTCTCCCCCTCGACTGGCGAAGTGTAACCCGTGGCATCATCAGAATTTACAACCTCTGTGGGAGTAGGATTCTCCCCCTTGATTGGACAACTATGGAGTGGGTTTGGAGCAATATGTTCACCCTCGCTTGGACCTTTAGGAGTTGGGGATAGAATAGGACTCTCCCCCTCGAAAGACATTTCGGTTGTCTTTGGTACTGAAGAACTCTCCCCCTTGAATATTGAGCCGTTGATGGGAGAGTCAGTTGAGGATTGAACACCTATAGTTTTAGGAGGTTCACTTTCCATTCCTTTGGCAACTTCATCTATGATCTTCTTGAGGTTATCAATTTTGTTATCTGCTACTTTTGCCTCTGAGTGTGCCGCTTTCTCTGGTTCATCAAATAACCGAATGTACTCTTCAAACAGGTTGGATATTGGAACCGAGACCTGTCCAGATTCAGGAAATATTTCACTTAAGTCATTTGCACTCCTTTTCACTTTCTTCATATAATTATCGTCAAAGGTGACGTAATATGTTTCTTCAATTCGTTTGGAGCGTTTGTTCAACACTCTGTAAGCTTTAGAAGAGAGTGAATATCCTAGAAAAATTCCTTCATCTGCTTTGACGTCAAACTTGTTTCGGTTCTCCTTTGAATTAAAGATGAAGCACCTTGAACCGAACACATGGAAAAATTTGACGTTCGGCTTCCGATTGTTTATTATCTCGTATGGAGTGATCGAGAATCTCTTGTTGAGCAAAGATCGGTTCTGAGTGTAGCACGCGGCTGCAACTGCATCAGCCCAGAAGTATAACGGAAGAGAAGCGAAACTGAGCATGGTTCTGGCTGCTTCACACAAAGAACGGTTTCGTCTTTCAACAATCCCATTCTGTTGTGGTGTATAAGGAGCTGAAAAATTGTGAGTTATCCCCTTGTCAGCCAGAAAGTCCTCAAAATCGTTATTCTTGAATTCCAGACCGTTGTCACTTCTGATATTCCTCACCGTCTTTCTCAGCTGCACTTCCACTTGTTTGATAAATGTCTTCAACTTAGGAGTTGCATCTGATTTCTGTTTAAGAAAGAAAACCCAGGTGAAGCGTGAAAAATCATCTACAATCACAAGTATGTACTTACTACCACCGATGCTCTCGATAGCCGAAGGTCCACATAAGTCAATGTGCAATAGTTCAAGAGCTTCAACAATCTTTGTATTAATTCGTGTAGGGTGGCTCTTTCTGCTTTGTTTTCCCATCTCACACGCTGCACACAGATGTTCCTTGTCAAACTTGAGAAGAGGGAGGCCTCGAACGTGATCACCAAGCACCAACTTGTTAATGTCTTTGAAGTTCAGGTGCGATAGTCGTCGATGCCACAACCAGCTTTCATCAGTGTTCGCCTTTGACAACAGACATATTGATGGTATTCCTCGTATTGGGTTGAGATTTAAAGGATACATTTCTCCTTTGCGTTCAGACTTTAGCAGAACCTTTTTCGTTTGCTTTTCTATTATCTCAGACCCCTCATCATCAAATGATACTTTCAGACCTGTTCCCACAACTAATTGTGACACGCTGATGAGGTTATGCTGCAATCCTTCCACATACGCCACTTTTCGAATCGAGAAATCTCCATTGGTAATCATACCATATCCCTTGATTGTTCCATAGGAGTTATTTCCATACTTTACACACCCACCATCTTTTAGGGACCGAAACTCCCTCAGCTCTTCCTTCCTCCCTGTCATGTGACGCGAGCAACCACTGTCTATATACCATTCATCATCAAACTGCTCGTCACTGATTACCTTCAAATTTAAGCAGATTTAGGAACCCAAAGTTTCTTGGGTCCTGGTGAGTCTTTCACAGAAAAAGGAATTACAGTAGAAATATCGACCAAATATGTTCTTTTTACGTGAGTGGTTTGATCTTTTCTTTTAATGGTGTACACCTTGATTTTAGTTTTATCTTGTTTCGGTTTTGGTGTATAAGTTTTTGTGTTGTTAGATGGTTTAGGAATATTCTTTTGAATCCTAGGGTTAGCTGACTTTTTCTTATTATTGAACTCAAAATCAAGCTTTCCCTTGCCTTTGATATCCTTCATTGAAGTTAATTTTCTTTGGGAGTGAGAAGGACCGAAACTAGACTTAGGACCGAGACTCGACTTTCGGTTCTGAGTGCTGTTGCTGGGACCGAAAGTAGGCTTTTGGTTGTTAGCCTTGGCGGTTGGACCGAAACTTGTCTTTCGGTTTTGTGAGTCCATGTGGGGACCGAAACTTGTCTTTCGGTTCGGTACGCTAGTTTGGGAGCCGAAAGTAGACTTTCAGTTCTGAGATTTGGAATAGTAAGAGTTTGGGCTGAAGTTTTCTTTTCCTTTCAGTTTTACCTTTCCTCTATCCGTTGATTCTTTATTAGGAGGTACGTAGTTGGGATTTTGGGATTCCCAGTGACATTTTCGCTCATTCAGATTTTTTGCGTATCTTTGATTTCTTAAGCGTTTCTGTTCAGCTAACTCCTTCTGTGATTTGTGGATATTGAAGCTGGCCTTTGGCTTCTCCTTTTGACTTTCGGTTGTATTTGCTGGAACAGTTGCTTCTGTCATCGGTTCTTCAGGGATTTCTTTAGTTCCACTTGTGCTTGGTTTGTCAAAACTTGAGGGTTTGTTGATGGGTTCAACAACATATCTTCCTTTAACCCTCCATGAAGTTTGCTCAGATAAGCCTACGGTTTCGTCTGCGTTGTCAATAGGGGCAGACCAGAAATAATCGTCACATCCTTCAGCATTGTCTTTGTCAACCAAGATCTTTAATTCTGCCGTTTGTTTAGCAGTGACCCCTGTAACTGCATATACCTGATTCGGCACAGTTTGAACCTTTTGATAGACCATAGATTTTTCCTTGAGTTTCTGTGGCTTTTCTTTCGACAAGCGAGCGAATTCAACCGAATTTTCAGAAATAAGGGGTTTCTCATTCTCGGTTTCACTCTTCATGAACTCAGAGCAATCAACTTCGTCTTCGACTGAGATTTCGCTCATCTCACTTTCCTCATCAAATTCAGACGTATTTTCTAAGTTCATTTTATTTTCTGAAATCAATTTTGCGTTAGACGAGTCAAATGATTTAATAGTTTCGGGCTTTATTTTTAACCTATCATTTTCATCTAAAAGATCTTTGAGCATACATTTATGTTCCTTAGAGTCAATGAAGGTTTCTATCTGGTCCAGTCCGATTTTGTAATGAATTGATGTTTCTTCTGAGGACACTACTGATTCACATTCTGCTATGACCTCATCCTCCTTAAATTCAAGGAAGGGTAACATCATCTTATGTATCTTCTTTCCTATCTCACAACTTAAATGCAATTGAGCAATATTAAAGTATAAACGCTTAGCAATTAAACAAAAAACATTCCTTTGTTTTAAAAACTTTAAATTGTCTCTTTGTAAATAAATACTTTCATCCCTAGCCCTAATTAACTCCGCCTCCTTCAGCTCAATCCACATCCTTCTCTCCTCACTTTTTGAAGACACCCTGCTGAGTTGGTCAGTTAGGTTAGAATTCGCTAAGCGAGTTTGCATGAGACTAGCACTTAAGTTAGAAAATTTAAATTTTAATTCATTTAATTCTTCTTCGTAATCTGCTATTGGAACTTTAAGTGATTCAAGGATGGATTGTACCTTTTTGATCAACCGATCGCAGTCGTTGATCTTCTCACTCACAGGCTTGGCCGCAAAACACTTGTCCTCAGTCAGGTTCGGTTCCTCATTTGCACTTTCGGTTGATGAACCAGCTGTGACAATTAAACACTTTCCATCCGAACCTACTTCCTTTGCCACATAAGCCTTTCCATGAGTGGGCTTTCTCACCTCTTCATCTTCAGAATCGGTTGACCAAACTTCGACGCCACCGAACTCATCTTCACCTGCATTCTCCTGCACAATCAGGGCATTCATAGAGCTGTTAGTTGCCTTCTTTTTCTTGATCTCTTCCAACTTGCGCATGTAGTACGTCTCATCATCTTCACCATCTCTTTTCTCAGCCATTTTCCTTAGCATGTAGTCTTTGGCAAAGTGGTTCTTGCCGTGACAGTAGTTGCAGTCGAACCCAGAGTCTCCTGCAAGTTTGCTCTCCTTCTTGTCTTCATCCTTTTGAGAAGAGACTTTCGCTTCGTCCTTCACCTTCTCAGAACTGTAACTTCCCTGCCAGTTTCGGTTCTTGTTGACAGGAAATTTTCTTCTTGCAAACTTCTTTGGATTGGTGACCATCATAGCATACTCCTCGCTTGTAAGGTCACACTCAGACATATCAGACTCTTCTTCTTCTTCTGCAATGCTTTTTGCTTTTGAGACAAGGGCCAGCGATCCCACACCCGGAACTACTTTCGCTTCTTTGGTTACTACACTTTCATGGGACTTAAGTATTCCCACAAGTTTCGCCAGTGAGTAAGATTTAAATTGTTCATGCGCTTTCACGATTGAAACCACAACCATCCATTCTGGTCTCAGACCGTTCATGAAGGTCACCTTCTGCTCGATCAACTTTCTTTCTATTCCATGCTTGATCATCTTACTTAGGAGATGATTGAACCGATCGAAGGTTTGTATGAGTTTTTCTTCTGGTTTCTGTTCGAAAACTCCAAATTCTGACAGCAGCAAGGTTTGAATAGAGTGTTCCAGATCTTCATCAGTTGAATAAAGTTCTTTCAACCTATCCCAGATTTCTTTGGACGTCGTGCATGATCCAACCAATCGAAAAGTGTCAGATTGCAAGGCGAATCTGATCATTCTAATGGCCTTCACGTTACACAGCAACTTGTCTTTCTCATCCTGTGGCATCTTCTCTACATCCGCCACCAGCTTGTTATATTCCTTTTGGGACTTAACTGTCGTGTTCGTTCCTGAATGAACAAACGGCCCAAGTGTGATAGCTTCCCAGATGAGATAGCCATTATCTTTAGATCCAACCACGTAGTCTTCAAAGTGATGCGCCCATACTTCATAGTCTTGAGTGTAGAGAATGGGTATCCTGGTTGTTGATCCAATGCTGTTTGAGATGTTGATGGGATTTGTTTGCGAATCTTCGTGAGACATGGTGAGCTGCTAGAATCAAACCTGTAAACTTGATATTAGGGTTTTATCTGAAACAGAGTTGCCGTCGATACGAAGAAGACGGCTTCTATTTATACGATAAAAGCGGAAACCCTAAAGAATTCTGAATACAGAAGGAATGTGTATTGATCACACAGTCTCCCGCTCTGATACCAATTGTTAAAACAAAGTTCTATTAGGATCGTTAGATTCTATGCAAGAAAACAGTTAAGAATGTAATCAAGAACACAAGAATGGCTTCGAATATGTCGTATGATTAATACTTCCACACCTCAGAAGAGCTCGATTAAGAACTTCGACTATAGAGGTGTTTAGGGTTACAAAACAATGAACGTAATAATCAACACCGTCTAATGCATACATGCATGCATATTTATAGTATAACCCTATCAGATAAACACGGATGGATAGGCCAAATCCGGATACAAAACAAAAAGCCCAAGATGCAACACAATTAGACTTAACAAATACAACTTATGAAATTAATCTCTATCTTGATAGAACAAGTGACTATAGGTTGCATTAAGTTTCTCATGTTTAATTGTTGCACAATTGTGTATGCACAATCCTACATTTGGTAAAAGGACAATGAGACGAGTTTCATCAAGATCCAAGATGAAGTAATTGAAAATACACAAATGAATCAAAGTAAGTTACTATTTCTTCTATTAGCTCTTTAGATGTACAATCCTGCCACTCCCTCCTGTTTTCTCTTTTAACAATTATGGACCCTTGTTCAAAGAAGTGCGACAAAATGCCAAAAGAAAAAAACACTAAATTTTGCAAGACTGTGAGTTTAGACAAATTGTAATAAAAAAAATTGTTTCATACATTAATTCTAGTTATCTAAATATAATATTTTCTTTATCTTGAAGGGCCTCATTTTATGTTTTCGCCCTGGCCCCAAATCGGCTTGGACCGGCCTGCGAGTGAGGACAAGATTAGGAAGAAGGGAGAAACCAGTACGAGTGATCAATGGCAAAATGTAAGGAGAGAACGCGAGGAGGAAGACCGGAAGATGGGATGGAGTGATGGAACTCGCTTTTAGTGGTGGAGATCGGTGGTTCTCAGTGAATAGGGATGGCTGACGATTAAGGGACTGAATTTTGACCCCAAAAGTTGATTAACAATTCCTAGCATAATAGATTTTAATTTGGGAGATAATTTAGAAAGGGTATTTTGGTAACTTTATATGTATTTTTGATTTATAAATATATTTTTTTGATATTAAATTGATTTATATATTATTAGATTATAAAATTGAATGTAAATGAGAGTTTAATAGGTTAAGAAGGGTATATAAGTAATTATAAACTTTCAAATGATATATACGTAATTCTTAATGTTTGCAAGGATATATATGAAATATTTCTTAGAAATAAATAGCATTGTACTTCTTTTCATTTATTAATTATATATCATCATTCTTCCATTTCTTTCCATGAATAGTGTACTTACAATTTTTTCCTTATTAATACTTTATGTTATTTTGTCGATTTTGTGATTTTCATGTTTTAATTTTCATAAAGTTAGCACATTTATGGCTTCTAACATAAGGTACCATTATCGATCTGTAAATATTATTTAATTATTATTTTTCTATGTTATGTGTATCTCAAAATATAATTGATTGTTTTTGGATTAAAATGCTTTTTATTTTATTTTCGGTCATACATGTGCTTGAGAGTTGAGAGTCGGTACCTTTTTGATGCCTTTTGTATCTTGCAGGGAAATTCATGGGCATGATATTTTGCTTCTGAGCATTAGCGTTGATCTGTGAGGAAAAAAACTATTTTTCAATTTAAAGTTGGACTAATGTTTTAAGAGAAGTTTTCAACTTAGATAGCATAATATTGATGATAGAGGACACAACAAATTATGTTAAAACTTATTATAAAAAAATATAACCATATGTACTTATTGTCATAATATGCAACTCTGATGAAACAATAATTTTTATATTAAAATTGGCATGTGATCATATTTTAAAATATCTTTTTGAATAACTAAAATCTTCAACGATTTGAAAAAACTAATTATTTGATTATTACAACATAAAACAATAAAAATACATCCAAACGTAATATTTTGCAACATATTTGGATACAATTAGGTATTTGATTTATTCTTATTTATAATATACCATTTTTACGCTTAAGTATGGTAACTAACTATTTATTTTGTTCATATTTGGACATTTTCCTTTTTTTGTACATCATATAGCATCTAGCTTATTGTTTATGTTCACAATATACCCATTTAACGGACTATCACTTGTTTTGCCGGTTTCCTTCAACGACCTCGATTAATAATGTTGCCATGTCGTATTATGTGCCTTAACAAACACTTAACCCCTTTCCCCTTAATTTGGGTTCACGATTAAAGATTATAAATGACTCAATCCCTCTCTACACCTCGTAATGCCAATCGAAGATTAGGGTCCCGAAATTGAAGACACTAGATGAAGTCGATTGTAATATGTGAATAGCATGGCCTCAGATTCATCTACAAGTAAGTATCTGACAATAGATGTTCATTATGAAGGTCTTTTAGCACCAAAACCGTTAATGTACTTGAATTATGTTATAGTTTCAATCCACGAGGTCGACTTCTGTGGAATGGATCTTAAAGAGTTTGTTTTGTTCCTGTAAAATTTGAGCAACGGGAATTATGATAATGTGTATTGTTGCACTAGAAACGAAAGCTTGGCATAGGGTATTAGGATAATTGGTAATGATGCTAGCTACTATGAGTTTATTAAAACTGGTTATAATGATGAAAATGCTCAAAGAAGCATTATGTATATTCACCACGAAAATGAAGCTATTGTTGATTAGGATGATTAGGAAGTAATAGAAGATTAATAGAAGATAATGAAGGGCAAGATGACTTGGATGATGACTATGATTCACACCTTTCTAATACTATGTCATATGGTCATGAAGATGATGAGGAGGTTCCTTCTATTGATAAGAATATTGGTGATGAGTTTTTGCACAAGTTGTTAAGTATTTCTAGGAATACAAATGGTGAGGTTAAAACCAACAATGAGGAGGACAAACCATTGTTTCCTGTCCATAATGAGAACAAAAAATGGTACAAGATGTGCTAATTTTAGGTATGAAATTCTTTAGCCCTTTGGAATTGCAGAAGTATGTGACAAATTATGCAGTAAAGAATGGTTACAACCTACGATATGAGAAAAATGATAGTGAAAGGTTATTAGTAAGATGTTGTAAAGGTAACAATAACCCTTCCCATCCTTTTAGATTGTAAGCTTCCTGGATGAGTAGTAAAAGGTCTTTCCAGATTAAGTCATTAATCAATGACCATAATTTTTCAAGAGTTTTCAAACTTGGTTCTGTTGTAACATAAAAATGGATTGGGAAGCATTTTAAGAATGCGATTTTGGAAGCATTTTAAGAATGATCTTTTGGAGAACCCCAAAATAAGCATAAGGAATTGAAATCTATGTTAAGTAAGAAGTTTAACTTGGGCGTACTAAGGGGTATGCGGGGCATACTCCCTTCAGCCATGAAACTTTAATTTTTGGTCCTTGACCCTATTTAAACCTCATTTCCTTCATGAGCCTTGTCTTTTATCAGCCTCTAAGCCTCCTAAACCCTAATAGGTGACCCTTAGCCTTTATCTTGGAGCTTTTAAGCCATTGTCAAGAATCATGGAGTATTCTTGTGCACTTTGAAGAGTTTGGAGTTTGTTGAAGAATCATCACTTGGAGGGGAGCTTGTAGATCCAGAAGTTTCTCATCTTTTGCAATCTATTGAAGGTAAAAAGCTTTGATCTTGTCATCACTTTGGTTGGGTCTTCTTTTGGGTTGTTTATGGTCATTTTAGCCTCTTTTGGTCGGTCCTTGTGAGCTAAGGTTGTTTCAGAGGCTTTATCTTGTAGATCTGGACGTTTTAGGTGTCCCAAAGGCATACAAATATGATCTTTATGCTTTATTTGGACTCATGCATGTGTTAAGACCCCTCATTAAGCTCTTTTGAGCTCTAGAGCTCTATTAAGCCATGCATGCAAGTAAAGTTGCCAACTTTACGTGATAAGTCATCCGTGGGAATCAGATCTGAGAGTTTGGAGCAAGGACTTAAGTGGTTAAGTGCTTATTGGGGAAGAATGGGGTTTAGGGGAGTACGTTGGGCATACCCATCTGGTACGCTGCGCATACTGGCCCCAACGGGTGTACGCTGGGCATACCAGCTGAGTACGCGGGGCGTACTCGACCTATTGGACTTTTCTTGTTTTGTTGACTTGTTGTCCATGGATTGTTGACCAGAAGTTTGACCAGGGTTGACCATTGGTTATATTGAGCCTTCTTGGGTTAGGCCCATGATGGGGTTGGGCCCAATTTGGATATTTGGGCCTTATTAGGCCTTGTGGTGTCATTTCGGGTTTGGGCTATCTTTTGGGCTTGGTTGCTTGGGGCATTGTTGGGTCATCTGAGAACAAGTGTTTAGATTAGGGAAAATTAGTGGGCTTTAGTCTAAGGCCCATGTAAGGGTTTGGGCCCAATTTGGAAAATTGGGCCATAAGTGGGCTTTGGATGATTATTTGGTTTGTGGGCCTTTGATTGGGAGTTTGGGCCTTAGTCTTGGACCAAACTAGGTGAGGGGTAAAATGGTCTTTTTACCCCATATATGGATTGTTGGTTTTGGGATTGGAGCCCAAATGTTAATTGAATGTTATTCATGTTTGATAGCCCGAGGATTCTAGCGGATCTGCATGCCGAGATTTATTCGTGGGTTCAGCTGTAACGCCCGTAGATCCGGGCTAGTCAATTTAGAGATAATAGGGGTCGAAAACGACTTTTCGACAAAAGATTATTTAGAATAAATAATCTTAACCAAGTAGTAGAATATGTCTCAAGGTTTCCGTACGTATAAAGAACGTCGAAATCCGAGTTATAACGAAGAAGTTATGACCCGCCGAAGTTTTACGGCAAAACCGGCACGGCACCGGGAGACGTAAATAGTGAATTTCCGATGGAGCGACTTTTAGCCTTAGCGATCTAAACGAAAGTCGTAGAAAACGTTAAACCGAGAGCTTCCATAAAAAGAACGCCCAAAATCTGACTTCGTATGAGGAAGTTATGATTTTTCGAAGTTTCGGCTTAGCAGTGTACAGCCCGAAGTTCGAATATTAGATCGAGCGGTTTTTAGCCGACACAACCTAAACGAGAATCAAAGATCTTGTTAATAGTAGCATAACGATAAAAAGACAGACGAAAACGGACGTCGGATGAAGAAGTTATGAAATTTTAACGGACCAATCGTGTCCCGGCCTGTTAAAAATATAACTTTTAAAATAAAGTCAAAATTAGCCGACGAAGTCTAAACGAAAGTTGTAGAGTACATTCCCTCCTACGCGTGGATATAAAGAACATCAAAACGGATCTCGTATGAGGAAGATACGAATTTTTGAAGTTTGGAATCGAAATCACGAAGTCTGATGAGAGATGGATGACGTGGCCTCATCGCAGCCGTCCATCGCTGATCGCAGAGCACCCTTCGGATCACGCCACGTCGCTTCACACTACGCCCCGCGTACGAGGTCCGGTACGCCCCACGTACCTTCGGTCTTATCCGGGTCCTGTCCGAGTGCGAGCCAGATGGAACACGTTTGGCAACCCTATCCGAGACTACGCCCAGCGTAGCTGCTAGACGCGCAGCGTAATCCGAGGCTGCTGGAGGCTATAAATAGCATGCGAGCCTTTCGGAAAATTTCACACCTTTCTTCATTTCTTCTCACACTACTTTCTCTCTCTAGGGTTTTGAATCCCCCTAAACCCTAGGAAAAAATCCCTAGCACCCAAAGGAAGCCCCGAGGCTCCCGGAGTCCCGAGAAAAAGGGTCTTTTGTTTCGGAAACGCTGCTCCGAGCAAAGCCCGGTTTTTAATAAAACCCGCTGTAAGTGAGCTACGCCTATGCAATTTTTAATATAGCTTTTAAATAATTATATTAATGTTATTAGGTCCTTAAAATAATTATTTGGGCTATTATTATGAATTATATTGAGTGTTATTTAATGCTTATATAATAATAATAGCTAGGCAATTAATTAGTCGCGGTTAACGTTAGACTAAACCCTAGTGGTATTGATACTAGGTTTTGGTCAAGGAAAAAATGTTTTGAGATAACGAAGCGCTGTTCAAGTACCGAGTCACCACCTAATCAAGTGAGTGCATAGTTACTTTCATCTTACACATAAATATGAAGTATTTTATATAAATTACGTGTTATGTGTGCATATTATCTTATACTTGCTATCTATGCTGGATGAACGATTTTATACAAGTTTTATATGATTTAAACTGTATATGTAATTATATCTACATAATATATTGGGTAAAACATGGGTAGATGGAATATGAGTTGGATGATGAGTTGAGAGGTGTTATAGACCACAAGGTGAGTGTGAGATGTGGACGATGTGAGAAGCCTTTCCCAAATGATGGCCCCGTCATCTAGCAGAGTATGGATGACAACCACAGACTATTCTAGACAGTCCAGTGGAACACTAGCAGGCTCGCAACCTGTAGGTGTTGTGAACTATGTGTTCACCCGGTGTACTCTAAACCTGACGATCATGCAGACTTGGTGCCTAAACCTTGGCGATCATGCAGACTTGGTGCCAAAACCATGGCGACTATGCGGACTTAGTGCCTGTTGTATAAACCCTGGCGACTATGCAGACTTAATGCCTAGAACCCTGACGACTATGCGGACTTAGTGCTTGTTGTATAAATCCTGGCGACTATGCAGACTTAGTGCCTAAACCCCGGTGATGATGGACTTCATGTCGATTCCTTAGGATGATCCTTAGGAATGAATGAACGAGAAATATTTGATTCTTAGGGTAGATCCTTAAGAGTAAAAGAAGATAATGGGGATGGGTAATTGGGTTGATTGTTTGATAATTAAACATAATAATTATATTATTGTGGGTTGAAAACCCTATGTACTCACCAGGTTTCCCAACCTGACCCACTCAAGCTTATTTGTATCACAGGTGTCGATATGAAGCTACTTTACACTGAGAGATTTAAAAGAGATATAGATCACTAGTGTAAATGAATGTAAGTTCTGTTTATGCTTATGTTTCTGTATTGACGATGACATCCCAATGTTTTGAAAATGAATGAAATACATTTCTTTGGAAATGATTTGATAACGTATTTATCATGTTTTTCTGGGAACAAATTCCGCAACATTTTTATTAAAAGAGGTACTCTAATTTTTATAAAGCATAAACAAAATCGGTCTTTTCTAGTCGTGAAAATAGGGATGTCACAATTGGTATCAGAGCATTAGTTTAAGCGAACTAGGAATATGGATTTATTTCTAGACTTAAACTTAGAATGCTAAGTGATGATCATGAGGAGTGTGTCTAATAAATTTAGGTAATACACCTGAATAGACACAAGCACTAGCTTATTTAGGAAGATGCCTAATATGATTTATGTGCTAAATGATTTATGCCCTATATGATGTTACTTGTTCGGATCTATGGTCTGTTGCCGAACGGATCTGGAAACCTTATGTGTTCAGGATTCTAAACGTACGACTACGATATTAGAACTAACATGTAAACTTTTCGGAGTGATAAGGACGGTTTAAACGTCTATCCTAAATAAGGATCTAAATTCACCGTATTTAGTGTATAGATCAAGATGGCAAGAACCCGCAATGGAGGTGGGAATGCGAATGGGAATAGGAATCAACCCCCAATGATTCAGCAAATACCTGTTGTAGTAGAAGTTGCACCTGAGCCAATCACCATGGCTGGAGTACAAGCCATGATTCGGGCTATGTTAGCGGAACAAAGGGAAGAAATGAGACAGATGTTGAATAGGGACGAACCTACCGTGCCCGTTGAGCAACCCGAGCTGAGTCCCGAGCAATCGGAGGAAGGGAACTATAGCCGTCCTGTGAGTCAAGTTGGGACTTAAGGAGAACGAAGGAATGGCCCGGGGAGGGGGAATGACAAGGATGGACGAATGTATAAGAATTTCTTGGGTGCCAAGCCACCAAGTCTTTCTGGAAGCCCGAAGCCGGTTGAGATAATGGACTGGATCTCCGAAATGGAGATGGTGTTTGAGAGCTGTGACTGTAGCGACAAGCAAAAGACCGTCTTTGCGGTCAGACAACTGAAGACCGGAGTATTGAGCTGGTGGAAGTTATTGGCAGATACGATGCCCAAAGGAGAAGCAAGCAAGATGTCTTGGGAAGATTTCATGGAGCAGCTGAAAATGCAATACTGCTCAGAGATAGATCTGATAGACCTAAACAACGAGTTTCAGAACCTGAAGAAAAGGAATATGAGTGTCGACGAGTATGCCACCGCATTCACCGAGAGGATGAAGCTATTTCTCTACTTGGTTCCTACTGAACTCTCCAAGATAGATAGGTTCGCTAACGGGCTGCCAATAGACTTTGGCCCGACGGTTAAAATGGCAACTATTTTAAAGACAGCCGTTAGAGCAGCTAAGAATGTAGAGACCCAGATAAGAGAAAAGTGTCTAGAAAAGGATAAGGCGGGAGAAAAGAGGAAGTTTGAAGGATCTTCGAAATCCAACAAAGAAAGGAAATTCTCGAAGACTGAAGGAGGAGGAAGAGGTGAAGCTAAGTGGTGCGAGAAATGTAAAAAGAAACACTTCGGGAAATGTAGCAAGGAGGTGACTTGCTACAAATGAGGAAAGACAGGGAATTACGCCAGCAAGTGTACATCCAACAAAAGGGTGTGCTACAGATGTAACAAAGAAGGGCATGTTTCTAAAGACTGCCCGAAGAGAAACGAGGCTGCAAGGCCAGAAACGCCACCAAGGCCAAGGGCATTCCACATGCTCCTCGACGAAGCAGAGAACAACGTAAGGAATCGAGGATGAGGAATTCATACCCGAAGATCAAGTTAAGAAGTAACCAAGGGATAGTATCGTATAATGTAGCCTATTAGAGGCATAGTATAGGGTGAACTTGAACACCTATGTAATAGTTTCAAGAAATAATAAAACCTTCGTTTGGTTATCTGATGTGTTAAACTGTTATGTGATTTCTGTATGGTGACTTGGAAAACTGCGAGACAATGCTTGGGACGAGTATGAGTAGGTGTGAAAGGTAGTAGATGCATATACTACCGGAAGCACAGGACTCACGCTTGGATCAGGGAAAGTCACAAGGTTACCAAGAAGCTGGTAATTGATTTCGTTTTATTCAAGTATGTCGTTACCATCGTTTCGGTAATGACTAAGAAGATGATTGTTATTCCGACCATAGTGGTCATACCAAATTGAGTCTGACTATGCTGAGTATGTTACGTGGTTCAGAGAGCCAAGTTTGATGTAGCATCCGACTTAAGCCAGAAGATTGAAGATAGTCAAAGCGATTGTGATCGTTGTTAAAGTAAGAAACTTATAGTTAGAAGTGCTACGTACTAGGACGTGATTAAATCACATAAGAACATGAAGGAAGGTATAGTCTGTTCTGGAATTTGACTCTAAGAGACCTGAGTCTAAGTGTTGCAACATACCGCGAGAGGTCGTTAGAACGAGGCCCGTCAATCTATTATAGAAATCAAAGAGTTTATTCTTAAGTTTATCAAGAAGAAGAAGGAGTCTCCAGTAAGAATCGAGATTGTGACTTGAAGGTCATAATTTGGAGTCTAATGAGAGATAGGGAGCATGTGTAAGATCGAGCACCGCCTGTAGTCAAGGAGTCTAAGAGTTAGATACTCGTTCGAAGAAACATCAAAGTTATGGTTATCACTTAGGATGAAGAGATAGCGGATGGAGTCATCATGTGCGCCCTGTTTCCTTGATGATTCCGGGACGTAATCATCCTAAGGGGGAGATAATTGTAACGCCTGTAGATCCGGGCTAGTCAATTTAGAGATAATAGGGGTCGAAAACGACTTTTCAACAAAAGATTATTTAGAATAAACAATCTTAACCAAGTTGTAGAATATGTATCAAGGTTTCCGTACGTATAAAGAACGCCGAAATTCGAGTTATAACGAAGAAGTTATGACCCGCCGAAGTTTTAAGGCAAAACCGGCACGGCACCGGGAGACGTAAATAGTGAATTTACGATGTAGCGACTTTTAGCCTTAGCGATCTAAATGAAAGTCGTAGAAAACGTTAAACCGAGAGCTTCCATAAAAAGAACGCCCAAAATCTGACTTCGGCTTAGCAGTGTACAGCCCGAAGTTCGAATATTTGATCGAGCGGTTTTTAGCAACCTAAACGAGAATTGAAGATCTCGTTAATAGTAACATAACGATAAAAAGACAGACGAAAACGGACGTCGGATGAAGAAGTTATGAAATTTTAACGGACCAATCCTGTCCCGGCCTGTTAAAAATATAACTTTTAAAATAATGTCAAAATTAGCCGACGAAGTCTAAACGAAAGTTGTAGAGTACATTCCCGCCTACGCGTGGATATAAAGAACATCAAAAACGGATCTCGAATGAGGAAGATACAAATTTTTGAAGTTTGGAATCGAAATCACGAAGTCTGATGAGAGATGGATGACGTGGCCTCATCGCAGCCGTCCATCGCTGATCGCAGAGTACCCTTCGGATCACGCCACGTCGCTTCGCACTACGCCCCGCGTACAAGGTCCGGTACGCCCCGCGTACCTTCGGTCTTATCCGGGTCCTATCCGAGTGCGAGCCAGCTGGAACACGCCTGGCAACCCTATCCGAGACTACGCCCAGCGTAGCTGCTGGACGCGCAGCGTAATCCGAGGTTGCTGGAGGCTATAAATAGCATGTGAGCCTTTCCGAAAATTTCACACCTTTCTTCATTTCTTCTCACACTACTTTCTCTCTCTAGGGTTTTGAACCCCCCTAAACCCTAGGAAAAAATCCCTAGCACCCAAAGGAAGCCCCGAGGCTCCCGGAGTCCCGAGAAAAAGGGTCTTTCGGTTCGGAAACGCTGCTCCGAGCAAAGCCCGGTTTTTAATAAAACCCGCTGTAAGTGAGCTACGCCTATGCAATTTTTAATATAGCTTTTAAATAATTATAGTAATGTTATTAGGTCCTTAAAATAATTAGTTGGCCTATTATTATGAATTATATTGAGTGTTATTTAACGCTTATATAATAATAATAATAGCTAGGCTATTAATTAGTCGCGGTTAACGTTAGACTAAACCCTAGTGGTATTGATACTAGGTTTTGGTCAAGGAAAAATTGTTTTGAGATAACGAAGCGCTGTTCAAGTACCGAGTCACCACCTAATCAAGTGAGTGCATAGTTACTTTCATCTTACACATAGATATGAAGTATTTTATATAAATTACGTGCTATGTGTGCATATTATCTGTATACTTGCTATCTATGCTGGATGAACGATTTTATACAAGTTTATATGATTTAAACTGTATATGTAATTATATCTACATAATATGTTGGGTAAAACATGGGTAGATGGAATATGAGTTGGATGATGAGTTGAGAGGTGTTATAGACCACAAGGTGAGTGTGAGATGTGGACGATGTGAGAAGCCTTTCCCAAGTGATGGCCCCGTCATCTAGCAGAGTATGGATGACAACCACGGACTATTCTAGACAGTACAGTGGAACACTAGCAGGCTCGCAACCTGTAGGTGTTGTGAACTATGTGTTCACCCGGTGTACTCTAAACCTGACGATCATGCAGACTTGGTGCCTAAACCTTGGCGATCATGCAGACTTGGTGCCAAAACCATGGCGACTATGCGGACTTAGTGCCTGTTGTATAAACCCTGGCGACTATGCAGACTTAATGCCTAGAACCCTGACGACTATGCGGACTTAGTGCTTGTTGTATAAATCCTGGCGACTATGCAGACTTAGTGCCTAAACCCCGGTGATGATGGACTTCATGTCGATTCCTTAGGATGATCCTTAGGAATGAATGAACGAGAAATATTTGATTCTTAGGGTAGATCCTTAAGAGTAAAAGAAGATAATGGGGATGGGTAATTGGGTTGATTGTTTGATAATTAAACATAATAATTATATTATTGTGGGTTGAAAACCCTATGTACTCACCAGGTTTCCCAACCTGACCCACTCAAGCTTATTTGTATCACAGGTGTTGATATGAAGCTACTTTACACTGAGAGATTTAAAAGAGATATAGATCACTAGTGTAAATGAATGTAAGTTCTGTTTATGCTTATGTTTCTGTATTGACGATGACATCCCAATGTTTTGAAAATGAATGAAATACATTTCTTTGGAAATGATTTGATAACGTATTTATCATGTTTTTCTGGGAACAAATTCCGCAACATTTTTATTAAAAGAGGTACTCTGATTTTTATAAAGCATAAACAAAATCGGTCTTTTCTGGCCGTGAAAATGGGGATGTCACATCAGCTGTCAAGGTCAGTCTCCTCACTGTACTATGGGTCGAAGGCACCAATGCTGACCCATTTGGTTTATGTATTATAGGAAGACCAGGGGGTGGCCCTTGGCATTTGTATGAAAGACCAGTAGGTGGCTCCTGACAATCTGTATGCAAGACCAGAGTCTGGACTCTGGCAGTCAATTAGATAAGTATTTGTAGATTGTATGCTAGTTGTCTTTGTGATGCTTGCATGGAAGACCAGGAGGTGGCTCCTAGCACTTGTCTGTAAGACCTAGGGTTTTGGGCCCCGACTTGACAAGGAAATACCATGATACGGCTCGTAGCATAATGGCAAGACTATGGTTGGCACATAGCACCTCCTATTGTATGCTTGATATGTATGGCTTGTATGTTATGTATGGTATGTGATATTTGTGGAACTTACTAAGCTTTATGCTTACAGTTTGTGGTTTTTGGTTTTAGGTACTTCCAGTTCGAAAGGGAAGGGCCCGACTTGATCGCAGCGCATATACCCGTGTTTTCCGCAACTCGTGATTTTGGGATTTTACTCTGATAATTGTTTTATTCTGAAATACTTTTAAATGTTTGATTAAAGGATAAATGAGTGTTTGATTATATTAAAATGAAATTTTTACCTTCCAATTTTTGGGGTGTTACAAGTTGGTATCAGAGACTTGGTTTGAGGGATTCGGGCATACTCTCGGGTATCCCTGGACTCAATCTGAGGGTTTGGTGAAAACTTTCATAAAATAAACGTTTTATTAAAAGGGGTTTCTAATCAAAGAAAGTGGTGTGATGCGTGCAATCGGCCGAGCTCAAGTAAGTGGTTCCCAGAATACCAACACATGTTTATTATGATATATGATATGATTATGAGAGTTGCATGCTAGATTAGGGCTAAGGATCTGCTCAAGATTTTATGATAGGAGAAATGTCTTTATATGCCTGATTGTAACGCCCGTAGATTCGGGCTAGTCAATTTAGAGACAGTGAGGGTCAAAAATGAATTTTTGATGGAAGATTATTTAGAAGGAATAATCTTAACCAAATTATAGTATATGTCACAAGGGCTCCGTACATATAAAGAACGCTGAAATCCGAGTTATAACAAAGAAGTTATGACCCATCGAAGTTTTACGGCTAAACCGACACGGCACCGCGTAACGTAAAAATTGAATTTTTGATAAATTACATTTTAGCCTTAGTTATATAAACGAAAGTCGTAGTATACGATAAACCTAGAACGTGCATAAAAAGAACGTCCAAATCTGACTTCGTATGAGGAAGTTATGATTTTTCTAAGATTTAGCATAGTAGTGCACAACCCGGAATTTGAATTTTAGATTGATCGATTTTTCGCCGACATGACCTAAATGATAATTGAAGATCTCATTAATAGGAGCTCAACGATAAAAAGAGAGTCGAAACGGAGTCTGTATGTAGAAGTTATGAATTTTACACGGTCGTTAAACAGTGTAATCTTCTCATACTGTTATATTTAAAACCGGTCGAGAACTAGCCGATGGAGTCAAAAGTAGAGTTGTAGATCTTGTCAATACCTACGTGTCTATATAAAGAACGTCGAAAACAGAGCTCGTATGCGAAAGTTACAGAATTTAGAAGTCGGGATGGGCTGATGCGAAGTGGGTGACGTGGCACGATCTAAGCCATTGCTTCCTCCCTATGACTTGCCACCAGATGGTGACACATGCCACCCAAATCGACGAGTTGGAGGCTCAGAACTCTCCAAGTTGAGCCATTTTTTAGCCTATAAATACCATGCGAGGCTCACTCATTTTCCTCACACCTTAACCCTTTTCTCTCTCTCTCTCTCTCTCTCTCTCTAACTTCTCTCTAAACCTCCCCCAACCTCTAGTACATCCCAAGTGCTAAGAGGCGAGTCCCAGAGCTCTAGAAGTCTTCGAGAAGAAGAGATTTCGGCTTGAAATTTCTGCCCCTGCAGACCCCGGTTCCTAGCCAAACCTCCCGGTAAGTGAGTTATGCTTACCCTACTTTAAGTATAGCCTATGTTTAAGTTCAATATTGTTATTATGAAATTATAAATATATTATAAAATATAATATACAAAGTGTTATTATCATATCTTTTAACTACTCGCGGTACGGGGAATCTGGTTTGAAGGGCTGCATAGGGTTGTTGGATTTTAGAAGTGCTATAATGCCAAAACGGTCCTGCCCTCCAGTGTTTCATGTCTGGCCCCTGTCTGTACATAGTGGTTGAAAAATATTGTTTAACACTTATAAAACAATATCACTCGTAAATAGTCGCAATAAATATTAGACTAAAATCTAGCGGTAATGATACTAGGTTTCGTCGAAGGAAAATACGATTGTTAGAAGTGAAGCGCTGTCCAAATTTTGAGTCGTCACTTTAACAAGTGAGTGCATAGTTACTTTCATCATACACATAGATATGAAGCATTAAATATAAATTACGTGCTATGTGTGTATATTATCTGTGTCCTTGATATCTATGCTGGATGAACAAAATATACATGTTTTATTTGATTTAAACTGTATATGTATTTTATACGTATAAAATTATTGGGTGAAGATGGGTAGATGAATGATGAGAGATAAAAGATGATATAGATGAACATTGGCAGCTATGGACTTAGTGCCCTATAGATTAACATTGACAGTTGCGCCACAACTTGTAGATGTTTTTGAACTACGATGTACTCTAAACATCCTAGCAGTTGCGCCTAAAGGATAATATCGGCAGCTACGCCTAATAGAGAACATCATTATCCTAGCAGCTACGCCTAAAGGATAATATCAGCAGCTGTGCCTAATAGAGAACATCATAATCCTGGCAGTTGCGTCTAAAGGATAATATCGGCAGCTACGCCTAATAGAGAACATCATAATCCTGACAGTTGCGCCTAAATGATAATATCGACAGTTGTGCCTAATAGAGAACATCATAATCCTGACAGTTGTGCCTAATAAGATAACATTGGCAGCTATGCCATAGGAAACGATGGACTTCATGCCTATTCCTTAGGAGAATCCTTAGGAATAAATGAGTGAATGATAGATGATTCTTAGGGTAGATCCTTAAGAAATAAAGAAGATGATGGGGATGGGTAATTGGGTTAATTGTGTGATGATGAAACATAATAACTTTATTATTGTGGGTTGAAAACCCTAAATACTCACCAGGTTTTCCAACCTGACCCACTCAGTTTATTTGTATCACAAGTGTCAATACGAAGCTACATTACACTGAGAGATAAAAGGAGATGTAGATCACTAGTGTAAATGAAGGTAAGGTCTGTTTATGCTTATGTTTCTGTATTGGCGATGACATCCCAAAGTTTTAATATAAACAAAATACATTTTTTCGGAAATGATTTGATAATATTTATCATGTTTTTCTGGGAACAAATTCTGCAATATTATTCTTTAAAATGAATACTCTGATTTTCAAATAAGCATAACTAAAATTTTTAAAATGACCGTAAATTTGGGGTTGTCACACTGATTATATGAGCTTTTAGAATTGCATGCTAATATGGTTTTCAGATAAGTGGATAGAATGGTTGGATTAGTGTATGCTGGTTAGATTTCCCTTGCATGAATGTTGCTTGCTTTGTGATTTGTGGGAGTCTTAACAATGTGGATCAACTACTAAATGAATATGCTAAGTCACATGTGGCACAAGTTAAATAATCTCAGAGTGATGGAACTGACCCTATTGCGTAACTCTTGTCTGAGTCCAACCGTTCTACGGTTGAGTCTTTTACTCAAAGGATTATCTGATCTATGTTGCATGTGACTGTATTCATGAGGTAGTTAGTTGACATTGGTCAGAATCTTTCAGCAGTTGAGGGTTGGGTGAGGTCGAGAATGTAGGAGAGCCTAGGAAATGCTTCAGTGGGTTTAGTTATGCTGTTTAGCGAGTATTGGGTGCATCAGCTTAAGAGGGTGACTTAGAGGATTCAGGATGATTCTTGAGGAAAGTATGGATAGGTGTGGAAGGTAGTATTGGGCCCGTACTACTGAAAGCACAGGATCCATACTCGAATCAGGGAGAGTCTTGAAGAATCTAAGAAGCTTGTGGGAGGAGGATTCTTGGGTATGCTGTGATCATTTTCATGTTGTATTTCAGTTTGGTGATGAGCACTCAGGGAGGAGGTTCTGGTTCTGGTTCCGGCTCATGTGCAGGTACTGCGCCGATTAGCGAGTAGATGTGGGAGTTCATCTCCTCGGAGATTATCCGCAATATTTAGGAGCAGACTCCTGTTATCTTTGGTTTGGTCAAGGAGGAGATTCTGGAGATTTTGGATGAGCGCTTGGGCACGTTCCGTACTGAGGTTATGGCTATCGTTGGGGCTCGCATTCTTTCTTTCCGTAAGTTCCGTGCGTGCGGAGCTCCCGCGTTCCATGGGGAGAAGGACCCCATATCCAGTAGGAGATGGTTAGCGGATATAGCTAACACGTTCAGGATGATTTTCTGTCCCGAGGAGTCGAAGGTCAGATTTGCTTCCTGCCTTTTGAAGGACAGGGAACGAGATTGGTGGGAAGAGGTAGGACGTGAGGTGGGTGATAATGTTGTTGATGCTATGATGTAGGATGATTTTTCGACCAGGTACCAAGCTGAGTTTGCACCGGTGATTGAGGTGAAGCAGTTGGCACGAGAGTTTTAGGATCTCCTCCAGACTACTGAGACTGTGGCAGAGATCACTGCCAAGTTTCGGGAGATGACCTTATTAGTTTCGCAGTATGCAGCGGACGAGGATATGAAGAAGGTAAGGTATCATGATATGTTGCGGGATGACATCTTGGAGTTTATGAGTATTTCAGGGTGCAAGACCCTGAATGATATGATTTCTAGAGCCCGAGAGCGGGAGATCGATTTGGCGCACCTAGGGAAGAGGGGGTCAGATTAGGTGCATGTAGTGGAGGGTCCCAGGAAGAGACCCAAGACTTCAGATCAGCGATTGAGGGGCCAACAGGGTCGGGGTCAGTGCAACACGTACGGGAAACTGCACGATGGGGTTTCTCGTTCTAGGGGTTTGGGCTGCTACAAGTGTGGCAGGGTTGGTCATGTCAGCAGGGATTGTCCTCAGGGGGCAATCCTATTATGTTTTCACTGCAACCAAGTGGGCCACAAGAAGGCCGACTGACCGATGTTGAGGGGAAGAGCAGTGAGTGCACCTGCTCCGGCTACTTTGAGGATCACTGATGGTCGTGAGGGTAGGGTAGGAGCCCCAGCAGAGAGGATCCGGGCATTGTAGTGTCAGACATGGGAGGCTAGGACTCCAGTAAGTGATATTGTGGGTATGTTATCTTTTGTTATCTTTTTGGTTATTATCAGTAGTTATGTTGTTTGGAATTTTGTATCGATTTGGGTAAGCGTTATCTTTGGTTTAATTCCATGTTATTGATTGAGTTGTATCGTTAAGAATTGTTATATTCCATGAATCATTAGTGGGTAAGAAGGGGTTGCATTTTGTTAAGCGGGTTTCATTGTGTTCGGTTGTTCTTTTGTTTCATCAGCATTGTCTATTGGCTTTGACCAGAAAAATTCATCACACCCTTTTGTATTATCATCAGCAACCATGGATGTTAATTCAGAAGTGTCATTTTTGTTCAATCATTTCTTTACAAAAACTTGATTTGGAACAATTTAAACTTTTGGAAAAACGGTTGCTTCTTCTTTCAAAACTTTTGAACCTTTGTTTTCAACAATTCGAACAAACTCGATTGAGTTTTCAGAATTAAAATTTTCTTTGGTTCATCAAAATTTTGCAGAAAAGCAGAACAATCAATTTCGTCCTCTATAGATATTTCACTCATTTCACTTTCATCAAATTCAGAAATATTCTCAGAAACAAGAGTATTATCCGAATTCAATTTCTTGCATAATAAGTCATATTTTTGCATAGCACTTAATTTAATTTCTTGTTTATCTTTTTCAGTTAAAATTTCTTTCAACATGTTTTTAAGAATATATTCTTCAATTTTCTAAAGTCCAACTTTGTAAGAATTAGAAACATCATCTGAAGAGACAATTGATTCACAATTATAGCATTCAACATCAATTTCATCTTCTTTCAGTTCAAGAAAAGGAAAAATCATTTTATGCAAACCTTTACCTATTTCACAATCCAAATGAAGCTGAGTAATATTAAAGTACAGACGTTTAGCAATCAAACAAAAAATAATCATGTTTCAAAAGTGCTCTACTATCTCTCTTAAGGAAAATAATATCATCTCGTGATCTAGTAAGCTCAACATCCAATGCTTCTTTTCTTATTTTTCTCTCCTCATTCTTAAATGTTACCCTGTTAAGTTTATCATTCAGATTAGAATTACTGATATGATTCCCTTTCAAGGTATCACTAAAATCAGAAATCATATAACGTAAATCATCCAATTCAGAATGATAACGTGATGTAAGAATATTAAGAGATTTATGAAGCTTTTCCACCATCAGTTGCATATCCTCTCGGTTCCGAACTACCACTCTGAACCATCAAACACTTGCCTGCATAACTTGCTTCTCGGAATTCACAACAAAACACCCGCCATGGGTAGGTTTCCTTATCTCATCATCCTCTGAGTCTGTGGACCAAACATCGACTCGACCATCATCACTTTCCTCTTACACCATCAATACAGCTTTCACATTTGATGCACTTTTCTTTCAGAGTTCTGCTATTTTCTGAGTGTAGTAGGCCTCGTCTTTTCCCTTCTCCTTCTTCTCATTTTGCTTATGTAGCATGCATTCATTTGCGAAGTGATTCTTTCCATGACAATAGTTACAGTCATAACCAGAATCACCCAACAAATTCTTCTCTTCGTCATTCTGAGAGTTCTTGTAACTTTCGTCTCTTGGCTTTTCGGAATTGGAATTGTCGTACTTGTACTTGTTTCTGAAACGAGAGACATTCTTCTTAAAGAACTTCTTTGGGTTAGTCTGAAAGATCTAGTATGCCCAAGAGTCATTATAGAATGATATTGCTAATAATATATGATCCTATAGGGTTACACCATATAACAAGTTACCGTCAATTGATTATTTATTAGTGTAATTTGATTATTAATAAATATATCAACACTTGTATTTAATTGGAAAATTATTACTTCATGAAAATAATATTTTACTAATTGGGAATTTATTATTTGTGGAAATAATATTTATTGGAGAAATAACAACTTATGAAATATATCATAAAGTATGCTTATTTATAATTTATATTTATATTTTAATAAACTAGTTCAATTTATATAGAAAGTAGTTTTATATAAAATAAGCGAGTTAAAATTTATATAAAAGATAGTTTTATATAAAATAAAATATTTATATATGACTAGTTGTATAAATATATATATATATATATATATATATATATATATATATATATATGTTGGGAATTCTTTATAAAAATGATTGATTTTTATAAAGATAACATATATGTATATATAAACTAGCCATGATACAACTTTTGTCTTCTTTTGTGCATGCTTTTCTCGAAAATATGAACGAGACCAAGCATGGTCTACTTTTGAATTGTTTAATGGTGCATGCCATGCTTGGAAGAGTGTTGTCCATGCTTTTGCTTTATGACCTCCCTTCACTTTTTGGCCATTTTATAAGAGAGGGTATGGAAGGTTGGATTAAGTGTTCTTACAAGTCTTCTTCTTCCTCTTCTTTGAGCCAAAACCGAGAGCACATACTCTCTAAGAGGGCTGCCAAATTTTTGAGATTTAGGCTCTTCTTTCTCCTCAATTCTCTTGCATTTTGATGCTAGACAAAGTCCCTTTGTTGCTTCACCTTTGAGCATATATTTGGTATATGTGTCAAAAACTTATGAACAACAAATCAGAAGTGAATACTAGCATGTTTTGATGGTTCTACTCTTGCTTGGTGGATACTTCTAGAGAACTCTTGTTTTAGAGTTTCATGCCACACTTCATCAACTTCCAACCTCCCATGAGGATCAAAGTCTTCAAATGTTGTTATGTTTTCTCTTCTATGATTGTTTTAATCTTTCTAACTCTTACAAAATGATCCTTGGTGGGTAAATAGTTTTAGTTTTATTCAACAATTTTAAAGCTTCTGTTGTCAATTTTTACCGGTTGTAAAACCGAATTTTTGAATAAAAACCTTACAATTGGTATCAGAGCCATTTTTGCAAAATTAGTTAGATTATTTCTTTAGTTGATGAAATCTTTGTTTTTGGAAAACATGGATGGTTTTCTCTTTGCAAGAAAAATCCATACATATTTTCTATGACAACTTTAGAATGTGTATAATTGTTATTTTTTGACCAAAAGTTTACATGCATCTTTTTGGTCATAAAAGGTTGTCTTAGAAAAACAAAGATTGTTTTATATATTTTTTAGTATATAAATATGTATGATGTGCATAAACTAGCCATGGACCTTTGTGTTGTTGCATGTGTTGATTTATTTAAAATGGTTGTAATTATTTAGTTATTCATATGGTATGTAATAATTAAATAGATAGTTTTCATATGTTAATTTTTGTAAGTAATAGATTAGTTTTAGAAATAGTTTATTTTTATTAAAATGTAACAATAATAAAGATGGTGGTCATTTTGAAGATCAAAAGTTTATAAACTTGATTTTATTAAAGTTTCTCAAACTTTATAAAATTATTTTTATAAACTTGCTACAAGGTGTTGAAGCAAGTGGGAGCACATGAAGACTTTATAAGATAAATGTCTCTTATGTCCCTTTAGGAATGGACTTGATAATTTTGTGATGACTCACAAAATTATTACTAGTTTATGGCTTGGTTTATGCACATATGTTATAATCGTTATGCATGCTTGTGTTGTTTTATATTTATGTTATTATTATGTTATGGTTGATAAACTAGTTTTTAAATGATAAATGATATTTTGAACATAAATAAACATCACGAGAAGTTTGGTTTTAATGAAATTTACCTTTTAACATAAGATGCTAAAAATAGTGTTATAATAAAACAAGCTTTATCGTTAAAACTAGTGAGCGGTAAAATTTCGGGATTAAAATTGTATAAGTTTAAAATTGAGATTTATAAACTTCTCAAACTCCAAACCTTATTTTATAAAAGAAAGTTTTATTAAAAGGTTTACAAATGTTCTAAAGCGCTCAAGCATCGACTTAATACTAGCTATTAAAATTTGATCGCGTCAATTATATAAAACCGGGTTTTATATATAGAACATTGTTAAAAATGTGATTTTACATGAAATAAGTTTTTTAAAGTATACAATGGTTTATTGAATGCATGCAATAACCATGATATAACATGTTTTCTAAACTAGAATTATAAAAACATCAAAGACCCCTTACAAACCTCAAATCTATGCAATCATTTTTTTTAAAAACACTCGCACGTCTCTTGTATGCACTGGTGGGATAAAGGATACCTAACTGCTTGGTGTTATCATTTGATGGCCGGGGTGTTTTCGCGATTTCTATAACCAAGTTATAGGCCGAGTACACAAGCTTTCAAATTGGATGATTTGATCGGAAATCTCTTGTGATAAAGGATACCTAAGCAAGAGAGTTCTGAGGCATAGATGAGATCAAACATGTCTAATTAAATTTGTTATTAGCGATCCCATAAATCTAGGAATTATATGGTAAGATATAATCGATAATTGATATCTACCGGGTTGAATTCGGATGGATGGGATAAAGGATACCTAACCATTTATTTGTTTTGCAACTTGGATCCTAGACTTTGATAATTAATGTTTTTAGAAACTAAAAGGGTATTAATTATTAATGATTAAATATTGAAAATAATAAATGAATTTTGTTAAAATTTTGTAGATATACAATCCACTCTCATAACCATGAATTGTCATTTCTGTTTAAATGACTTCATGAAACAATAACATTCAATAGATACAACTTCAATGAATGGGTTCATGTCTTAAGAGACAATCTCGTGAGAGATGTAAAATTGTATACACTTAAAGGACCTATTCCTAAACAAATTGCTTTGAGCAATAAACATGAATATGATACCTTGTAAACGCATCACAGTGATGCTCAAGATGCTTCTAACATCATACTACGAACAATTATTCATGACTTCTAGGAAGTTTATATATATATATATATATATATATATATATATATATATATATATATATATATATATATATATATATATCAGATAATATAACATGTTAAGCAATATTCCAATAAATATAGTGATATTTTGTTGGAATAGTGCAAGGCTAAAAGAGTCACCTCATGTGATCTAAAAGGACCATGTTTTATGGAATAAACACCTTTAAGCCCAAGAAATCCAATAAGGCTCACATAGATGGATTTTGTTTCTTTTGTGAAGAAATTGGACACTGGTAGAGGAACTGATCCTCTTATCTAGACTGAAAATTTGAAAGAGACTAGTACTTCAGGTATCTGCTGGATAGAACTCATACTTTTCGTATACCACTCAAGTACTTGGTACTTGAATGTTAATCTAATATTTGTAACTTGATTGCAAATATTTATAGAAGAGTAACTAGCTAAGCACAAGCAAGTTGGAACTACACTCTCGAAGTTTAGTTTATTATTTATGCTTAGAACATAAATTGCTTGTAATATAAAACAATGTTTGTTTTGGAACAATGTATGTGTTAAATTTAGCATGTCTAAATATTTATGTCTCAATTATTTATTTAAATGTTTGATTATTTGCTAGATCATTTTTCATAACGATAATACTCATATTCTAAAATGGTTGACTTCTATTTATGAGACTAGATCTCTTAATAGAATTACAAAGTAAATATCAACATTTTATAAATAAAATTAAGTTCTATATGCAATCACTTTTGACTTAAACTTGTTTTAAATCAAACTTATCCATGCCATTGTTATCTTTATTGTATAATGAAATCCAAATATTCCAACTTCAAGAAAGGGATCTTTGAAGGCAAATAATATAGTTTATTTGATATATGTGAATCTTTTTTATATATAAAAGATTCCTAATAATATTTTCACTAAAGTGTAGGGAAAATAATTATTAAGGAACTATACACTTTAGTGTATGACTTCCTTTCTAATGAATGTCTATGATTAAGCACAAGATACAACCTAATAGTACCATCTAAAGCCTTCGTGTTGATAAAGGATGAATTAAACTTTACTTGATATAGTTTACTTTCTAATCAGTGGAAATGTCCTCCTTTTGACCCTTTTAGGATTATACTTCAATCACTATTAATGGTATCAAGAATACAAACACCAACTAATTACATAATTGTAGAATATTCTAAAAGGGCATTTAGATTATTATATACAAACCCACCAAAAATAAGTTCATTTAATCCTCTGAAAGCCGAGGTAGCAGAAAGCAAGCTTCTAATGACAAAGCAAGTGGGAGGCACGTGGAACTTGAAGCAACTCAAGAATCATAGCCTGATGTAACAATTTTTGGCACTAGTTTCAACAAGGAATTGTTGAACATGAATAGTAGCTATTCATGAACATAAATTGTTCACAATAATGGTAGAAATCATCTATGACTTGAGAAATGTGGAATCTCTCATTGATGAGTTCTTGATGGTTTCTAGTTAAACCATCAACTATCAAAATGTTATATCAAATCTTGAATCTGACAAATGACTTAGAGTCATGAACATTGAGATGTAATCCATGTTTAATAATCAAGTATGGGCTTGATTAATCTTCCTCTTTATAGCAAGGCTAGAAGGAGTAAGATATTCTTCTAGAAAGAATAAATACATGGATAAATATACACATTTAGTAATACTTGTTATATAAGGATTTTCTCATACTCATGTCATTGACTATGATCCTTATCATACTCATGACATTGACTATGATCAAACATTTACACAAGTAGCTATGATTAGATCAACAAGGATATTATTTACTATAACTTCATATTCTTAATATGAGATATAGCAAATAGATTTCAAGAAATACCGCTTTTCTTAATAGACATATACTAGAAGATATCTATATAGCGTAGCCTGGAGGTTTTCATAATCCATGTTATCCTAACCAAATGTGTAAAGCTTAAGATCCACTTGTGGATATAAAGAAAACATCTCAAGGTTGGAATAGTCATTTTAATATAAAGATACAAGGTATGCTTTTATATCAAAATGAAAAAAGAATGTGTGTGTGTTTACTAAGAACTAGTGGGAGGATAGTGATATTCCTAATCTTGTATGAAAGAGACATACTTAATCATTTGAAATGACATTCCGACTATGCAAGGTGGTTTTCACCTTCACTCGGAAAGTATTTATAAAATGAAAGACTTAGTAATGACAAGATACATTCTTGGAATGTAAAATCTATAAGAGATAGATAAATATGAATGTTAAAAGTTTTAAATTTCTTTTTGCATGAAATGACAATATCTTGAAAGAGGTCAAGATACAAGATTCCTTTGGAAGATTCTTGACATTGTCACATGACACCATTTTTGAGTTTATCTCAAATGGATCTAGCACATAGGTTTGAGCTAGATAAAATGATTTATATTCTATTTGCTTGACAAATGAATTCATCATTTATGTCATATCATGAGATACAAAATTGAATACATGGTTAAGTCACTAGATGACTGTGAGAACATTCTAAGAGTACTTAAGAAGAGCTAAGAGAATGTATATGAGATAATTAGTTTAGAATAAAATCTTAATGTAAAGAGCTACATATGATTTTGATTTCTAAGTAAATATAGATAATTGGATTATGACTTCATTATGGAATGAAGAGTAAGTTTAGTTGGAATGAGGTCCAAGAAAAACAAAATAACACAATCTACTAAATAAGAATACACTACTTTTTAGAAGTTGAAATCAAATATAAATGGATGAACCAGATCATTGAAAAACTAGGTTAGTTCCTTCCATTCAGGGATAACCTAGAAATCTTTTGTGAGTAATAGAGTGTACTTAATCAAGCTAAGAAACTCTATGTCACATAAGAGCACCAATTATATTCTCCAAAATATTTAACTATACTTAGAGTAATGTCAAATATGGAGACGATTGTATTCGCAAAATTCACACAAATTAAATTTAGTCGAACCCATTAATAAAGTCTTTCCTTTTAAGCTAAGTATGAGTGGTCACACTTCAGCCATAAGACTTTTATTATTCTAGTAATGGGATTTTGATTTGAATTTAGTATTTGGATATTGGAACATTGTAACAACAACTATAAAATAATGTTTTGATATACCCAGATATGATCATTACATTAATACTTGTTGTGTTTTATATTAACATGTTTAATCCATAAATAATCTTATTATTCTAAAGATTCATAGTCGGTCATGATTGTGGGAGCAATTATGAAGTAAGAATAATATGAAATGGATTGGTTGACTCTCACCAGATGAAAGTAGGCAAGAAGTTGTAACCAAGTTTCATAGGTACTTGTCATAGAACTAGTAATGAACGGACCCGCATCAAGACCATCTCATAGATCGTAGTTATGAGTGATACTAGATTAAAAGGTACTATATTTGTGTCCTTAACACTTGAGACACATAGTGGGACTTAAGTATAGGGAGTACTGTGCTTTGATATGGTCAAATGTTGTTCCTTAACCAGGCAGTTATAAAAGTCATTTTCAGGTATGGTATGAACTATGCAATAGGCTTATGTAGTCAAAATGGGATTTGTTCCTCTTATGTGTCGAGAGTTAGGCATCTAACGCGCGTTACCCAAAGTTGAATTACAAATGAGATGGATTGCGATCCAAGGCTCATGTTTCAATAGGATGTCTGTAACAAAAGGGATAATTGATAAATTTACCATAATACATCAATTGAAGCTTAGAGCTTTTGGGAATTGGATGTTCATGAATGGCATTCTTTGTCATATATTATCAAAGCTTAGAGCATGGTCTACTTTTGAATTGTTTAATGGTGCATGCCACGCTTGGAAGAGTGTTGTCCATGCTTTTGCTTTATGGTCTCCCTTCAGTTTTTGGCCATTATATAAGGGAGGGTATGGAAGGTTGGATTAAGTGTTCTTGCAAGTCTTCTTCTTCCTCTTCTTAGAGCCAAAACTGAGAGCACATACTCTCTAAGCGGGCTGCCAAATTTTCGAGATTTAGGGTCTCCATTCTCTTGCATTTTGATGCTAGACAAAGTCCCTTTTCTGCTTCACATTTGAACATATATTTGGTATATATTTCAAAGACTTATGAACAACAAAACACAAGTGAATACTAGCATGTTTTGATGGTTCTACTCTTTCTTGGGGGATACTTCTAGAGAACTGTTGTTTTAGAGTTTCATGCCACACTTCATCAACTTGCAACCTCCCATGAGGATCAAAGTCTTCAAAGGTTGTTATGCTTTCTCTTCTATGGTTGTTTTAATCTATCTACCTCATGTAAAATGATCCTTGGTGGGTAAAATAGTTTTAGTTTTATTCAACAATTTTAAAGCTTCCGTTGTCATTTTTTACCGGTTGTAAAACTGGATTTTTGAATAAAAACCCAACATAGTCACCATTAACGCTTTATCTTCTTTTGAGAGGTCATCATCCAAAATGTCAGATACGGAATCATCAACAACAGACTTCTTACCTTTAGCAACCAACGCCAAAGATCCAACACTAGAGACAAGCTTCGCTTCCTTAGTAACTTCATGTTCATAAGATTTCGGAATACCCACAAGTTTTGACAGCAAATAGCTTTTGAATTGTTCATGTACCTTAACATTAGAAACTATAGACTTCTATTCGGATATGAGATTATTCATGAATGTTACCTTTTGTTCAATGAATTGTCTCTCAATACTGTATTTAAGCATTTTGCTTAATAAGTGATTGAAGCAATTGTCTGTCTTTTCTAAATTCTCATCCGGTTTCTGCACAAAAGATCCAAATTCCGATAAAAGTGTCGTCTGCAAAGAATGTTCCAACTCGGCATCACCTGAATATTATTCCTTCAGTCTGTCCTAGATTCCTTTTGCAGTGTCGCATGAACTGACAAGACAGAATGTGTCAGTAGGAATAGAAAATCGAATGATTCTCATTGCCTTTATATTACACATTAGCTTATCATTCTCATTGTTTGGAACGTTAATGTATTCAATAATGAGAGCATTATATTCAGCCATAGTTTTGATTTCTATTATGGTACCCGTATGCGTGTACGTTTCCTTCGTCATTGCATGCCATATGCTAGAACCATGTTCTCCAATTCCAAGTATGTAATCTTCAAAGTGAATAGCCCAGACCTCATAATCTTCTGGAAAAAGGATAGGAATGCTTGTTGTTGATCCAATACTGCTTGAGAGATTGAATGAGAGAGTGTGAGGATCGTCGTTAGGCATATCAACGAGAATTCAATGAAACAAAATATAGAATCAGATGTGTAAACTTGAATCGAGTTCAAGGGAAAACTAGAGATCTAGATCTGGGATCTACAATCGATTGAGACGATTGAGACAACAAGAACATATCTGAGAAAACTATAAACCCAAATGAAAAACCCTTTACTCGACAGAAGAATAGTGATTTAATTACACTATCTCCTGCTCTGATACCAATTGTGAGAAACAATAACGATCGATAGATTCTATATTATGTAATAAATCAATACAAGAAACGATATTGATTAAAAGGATGTTGAATTATTATTAATAACAGCAATAGAATAGTTCTTGAGACAGAGAAACGACGTTCCTCTAGATGAGAAGAAACGATATTGATCAAAAGGATGTTGAACGATACAGATAAACGACGAATGCCGCTGGAGTTTCAAGTCGGAGACAGGGTGCTCTTGAAGGTCTCTCCATGGAAAGGGATGATCCGTTTTTGGAGGCGAGGAAAACTAAACCCGTGATACATCGGACCGTTCGAGATTCTTGCCCGGATTGGTCTGGTGGCTTATAAGCTGCAGTTACCTGCGGAGCTCAGCAACGTACACCTCGTGTTCCACGTGTTAAAACTGAGAAAGTACTTATTAGATGAAACCATCGTCGTTCCTCTGGATGAGATCGAAGTAAACGAGAATCTCATGTTCGTCGAAGAGCCGGTTGAGATAATGAACAAGGAAGTGAAGCGTACAAAACAAAGACACATTCCGATTGTGAAGGTTCGATGGAACGCAAAGCGCGGACCGGAATTCACATGGGAACGCGAAGACTAAATGATGCAAAAGTACCCTCACCTTTTCTCTAGTTCCTAAGAACAACTTTCAAAAAAATTTGGGACGAAATTCCCTCTAACGGGGGGATGATGTCACAACTAGCATTTTTGGGCTAAGAAATTATGTCTATGTATGATCAACTCTCGATGTATCTGGTAACTCTAAGATTGATGCTATACATGCTATTCAATTCAAAAACAACTGTTCGAATCAAAACTCACTCGTGAAGCCCAAAACCTAATTACATACACTACATTCATTCAACTTGGGTTTGTAACCCTAATTTCCAGGGTCAAACATATTATTGGTCCAGAAACCATTTATTGGGCCTAATGGGCCAATAAACTCTCAATTGGATTATTTTGGGCCAAGGAACCTCATTTGGGCCCTAATTGGACCCACATTCATTAAACTATAGCATTCTGGGCCTTAATGAGCCTAGAATGTCTCACTTCGTTTTCATGGGCCTTATTGGGCCAAAAACAACATAAATAATTGTAATGGGCCGAAAACCCATTGTTTTTACCCCTTTTGGGCCGTGAACTCATACGAGGGCCCAATGGGCTGAAAAATTTATTTTGGGCTACAAATTCGATTAATTATCCATATGGACCCAACACTTATTCTTTTCTCCTTTTTCCCCCTCTCATTCTCGGTTATGTATATATATATATATATATATATATATATATATATATATATATATATATATATATATATTGTAAAAAAAATAAAAGATAATATGGGATTAATTAGAGCATGACACCTCACTAATACCTTCCATACAACCATGCAATACACATCATGTATCTAGACCATCTCATACTTCCATGCAACATCATTTCCCATTCCCTCCATTCTCCCTTCTTAATTCTCGGCCGAAGCCACCTCTCCTCACTCAAACTTCTTCAAACATTCTCCATCTTTAACTTAAGAAATTCCACTTTTCATCCTTCCAAATTTTCGTGGGTTTGTTTGTGTGCATCTAGAACTCTTCATCAAAGCACATTCATTCTTGGTAAGTTCTTGTTTAACTCTATGGTTTAACTTCAAGTTTACACTAAAAATCTTCCCTTAAACCACTCTTATTTCGTGTTTATGCTACTAGAACTACCCTCATCTTCAAGATCTCTTCAAGGAGCTTGCTAGGCCGAAAACATCTTCTTCACTTCTTCAAAAACCAATCTATCACCCCAAAGTGAGTTCATACCCCCTTGTTTTCGGTTTTATATTGTTTTTAGGGGAGGATACAAGTTGCTTTGTGTTAGATCTATGTGTTTATGTATGTATATGTGTGTTTTTTCCATGTTATATGTTGTGATTATGTGCTAAAACCTCATGAAACTCGGAATTGCTAACAAAATTTGGTGATAGTTGCAAACTAAATCATTACATGCAACCTACTATGAAAATGGAAAGTTTAAAAACATGTTATGATACACTAGAAAACAATCCAAAACCGTTTAAGGGACCATTTTTGACAAATAAACAAAAAGGTGAAGCCTTTAGGACATTCACGGTTTTTCAAGGACTAAAAGAGTCATTTTTACATAAAAATGGGTCTTAAATATATTTATGGTTTTAAAAGGGCCAAAAGTGTTAATTTTCACAAAATGGGCTTAAAGTTGGGCCTTCACGGTTTCATGGGCTAAATTTGTAAACTTTTGACTTTTGTGGGTTAAATTTTCATCTTAAACAATTTGAGCCAAAAATGTAAATTTTCGGTTAAATGGGCTGAAAATGTAAATTTTATTAAACTTGGGCAGAAAAGGTTAAATTTCTATACATTTGGGCCGCAAATGTCAATTTTCATCAAAATTGGGCCGAAAATGTTAATTCTAACAAAAGTGGGCTAAAATGTTATTTTATTTAAAATAAGCCCTTAAATGTAAACTTTTGGTCTTAATGGACCTAAAGTGTCATTTTTACCAAAAATGTGCCTAAATTGTAAATATTCGGCTTAATGGGCCGAAAATGTCATCATTACGAAAAGTGGGTCTTTTATGTCATTTTGGTAAACAATTGAGCTTAAACAACTAACAAACGGGTTAAATACGTCATTTTCACTTTTATTGGGCCTGGAATATACCTTCCATGTTTATTGGGCCTTAGTGGTCCATTTACATGCTTATTGGGCATGTAACATGCCTTACATGTTTATTGGGCCTTAGTGGTCCATTTACATGCTTATTGGGCCTGGAATATACGTTACATGTTTATTGGGCATTTGTGGTCCATTTACACGCTTGTTGGGCCTTGTAACTTAAAACATACACGGAAACATTATTTACTGCAATAAATAGTGTGTTTCAATATTCGCGTAAGCATAGTTATGGTTCTTGTGAGACGTTCTTTCATTCGTACCTACCTAGTGTACAACCTTTAGTCCTATTGTTATAACCAGAGTCTCCTGGAGGGAGAGCGAGAGTTTGCGTATAGATCTATACGGTGTCGATAGCCCCGCACCTGAGCTATTGGCTACAGCTAGACTAGGCCAGTTTAGGGTGACAAACGTCTTACCTTAAAATTTAACGACTCACATAGAAATTAACTCCACTGTAAAACTTAGGGAATACATATACGTTTCTACAGTTACAATTATATACAAACATCATTTTACGGTCTTTGGGTTTAAGACCACAACACTTTTACAGGCAGAAAATATCGGATTTTATGGGAAACATACACTATACACTACCTTCTACTTACAACAGAAAACATAGGAAAGTTTGGAATACACCCCTTATACATTTTCAAAACAGAAACACACATGCTTTAATACAAGATTCGATACAAAGCGTTCAAACCATTTCTTTCTTTTTACAGAAAATATCGGATTTTCTGGTGTTTACAAAGTGATACAAACTTTTCATACAAATATGCTTATGAACTCACCAACATTATATATGTTGACCATTTTCAAAATAACTTGTATTCTCAGGAAATCGTTAAGCAGGTTTGCCTTCAAGAACTCATGGATTTTGATGTATTTTTGCTATAATCGTACACTTATATTTTGGGAATGTAATTTGTAATCCAACACACTGCTGTAAACAATGACGGTTGTATTATTGTATGTGTGATGATGATGTTGTCGTGATTCAATTATATACAATGTGATGGTATTACAAGATGAAGTCACCCAAACCCCCGGACGTTTCCGCCGTTCCTGTTCGGGGGTGTGACAGATTGGTATCAGGGCCAAGTTTATAGTGAATTGGCATATCTAATCATACAAGATATGCAACTATAAATACATTGGGACTAAACTACTCTGAACAAAAAATAAAATACATACCTATGTGTGCATCATTACAATAACAATAAAAGTCTTTGGAGGAATTGAACATCGTGGTTAAACCTGGACAATTATGTAGTCGTATTGGGGATAAATATAGCCTAATCAACTATATTTATTCAAAATACGACCAACATGTGTTTGGGAGTAATCATGGTGGGCAATGAATCTAGAAACTTACCAACCTTGTATCCAAAATTTTTTAAGAAACTCAAACATAAACAATTAAAATACTATAGGAGTATTTTAAAAAGCTATCTACATACACCCTCCCCTTACACACCTCCACTTCTCGCGCAAACATCATGGACGAATACCAGCAAGGTGACCTTTACTATCAGGCCTTGGTGGCCCACGGGTGGATAGAGGAGGAACCTGAAATGGTTCAAGAGGCAGGTCCAGGGATAGGACCTGAGGAGTATCTAGATACAGATTACGAGGACGAGGGATTCGATGAGGATACTGAAGAGGTAGAGGGCGTTGGGGAAGTTCCTTGTGAATCCCACCCCTTAGAGATGATACCAGATTCGCATATAACATAGGAGGACCCCACATACCGGACGCGCTCCTTGGAGGAGGAAGTTGCCATTCTCAGGCAACAACTTTTTGCAGTAGAAGCGAGAGCAGTTCGGGCGGAGCAGGAGAGAGACAAAATCACTCGGGAGATGAGTGAATTGGCTGACCTTTTCGTGCGTCATTTCGGCATCTGAGCATCACCACTAGACACTTCCCGCCGCGACTAGGATCAGCTCCACTCACTACCTCTATTGTTATGGTTCTCTTTTATGTGCTATTGTATGTAGTACCGACTTTATGATTAAGTGACTACACTAACCATAAAGCCGTTATGCTGTCGGATTATATTTTTCTCTATGTACTGTATGCCTTTTAAAAGGCAAATTTTCATGCTCTGTACTACGAATATTATATCATTAATGAAGCAGTTATGTTTTAATTGTGATGTTGTTATCTATTATGTGTTAATTTTCCTTATTTCATGATATTGCATGAATTCACTTATATGCACAACCGAACCATTGAAAACATTATATACCAAAGGAACACGAAACCACAAACCACTATGTACTCACCATCTTTCTGTTCCATGACAAAAGATGTGTAACATCCTGTTTTGGATCGTCCGAGATTAGGTTTTGTGGGCTGCAACCCGGGCAGGAGGAAGTCTCGGGGTTGCGACGAGTTGCTGGAAGCGTAGAGCATCTTGACACCTTTCCGAGGATATGAGATTCATTGGAAACGGAGTTATAGCGAGGAAGCAATGGAAGTTTGAAGTTATGGCAGGATAAGTCCTTTAATTGAAAAAGGTGGCAGCGGAGTATGTTGGGCGTACGTGTGTGTACGCTTAGCGTACTTATGTGCGTGAATTTTAAGCGGAGCCACCTAGTACGCTGGGCGTACTAGGCACATAAGGAAAACCCTAATTGAGAGGAGTGTCCCTATATAAAGAATGAGATGGCCTCATTCCTGGCCACCATCCTCAGTCAATAAACCCTCCCAAACCCTAATCCTCGTTCTTGAGCTTGTGTGTCACCATTGTGAGCTTATAAGTGTTCTTGTGGGATTTTTGGAGTGAAGAAGGAGCATGGAAGAGAATAGAGTTGGAGTCCAGGCTTTGGATCTGTGCTTTTCTGTGGTTGGAGCATCATTGGAAGGTATAGAGCTCAAAGCTTTCCCATCCTTTTTGTTTTGTGCATGATATGGTCCATTTTAGGGTTTTTGGTCCCAAAGCTTGAGGCTTTATGAGTTGTTGCACTCCAGAGCTTAATATATGTCCTTTTAAGTGTTTCTAGTGGAGAGGATCCATAAAAATGAGGTATGGAACGTGAGAATCAACGCATGCATGAGATATGAGCATTTTGAGTTAAGAGAGTAAGAGTTTTATGTGTTTGTGACCTTATCAGCCATGCAAAGGCTTAAAGTCACTGACTTTATGGATTAAGAGCCCTTATGGAGTCCAGATCTGGGATTTGAGTTAATGTATTAACGGGTTAAGACCAAATGAGTAGAAAGAGTGAATCTGGGAAGTATGCTGAGCGTAATTCTAGTACGCCCCGCATACTGCCTGAGTGTCCCCGTTGGCCAAACTGGATTCGTGAGTACGCTGAGCGTACCAAGGGAGGTACGCCCCGCGTAATCTCACTGTGGACTTTTGGGTTAAGTCTTATTTTGGGCCTTGAGTGTTGGTCCTGGAGTTGGGCCGGTTGAAATAGAGTTTTGGACCAGAGGAATAATTATATAGGTGTTTTGGGCCCTTGAGTTGGGATTGCCTTTTGATGTGAGAGTTGGGCCTCGAGAGAGCCCATTTATTAGTGGGCCTTGGTGGGCCCAATGGGTTTTAGGTCATTCATGGGCTAGTTAGTGGACTACCTTTAGACCTAATGAGTGAGAGTTTGGACTTAGTTCCTAAATGGGATAATTGTGGGATTGGCACAGAGTTAGTCGCCGGTGTGTAGCAGCATCGTTTATAGGGGATGTTCATCATCTGAGGTGAGTCTTCTCACTATGCATATATTGAGTGGTAATTTGTGTGACCGGAGGGTCTTATGTGCTTATATTGAGTATTGTGATATCCTGCATTATGTCTTTGTGATTTATGTTGTGTGTTATGCTGAGCTTTATTGAGTTAGGACCGGAGGGTCCACCCGAGTTGTGGGACCGGAGGCTCCCACTGAGACACATTGACCGGAGGGTCTTATCTGAGTTATAGCCATGAGAGGCTAATGAGATATGTGTGGTATTTTGGGGAACTCACTAAGCTTCGTGCTTACAGTGTTATGTGATATGTGTTTCAGGTTCTTTTCATGATCGCGGGAAGGCGTCGGCTTGATTGTACACACCAGAGAAAGAGTTATGTTTTGAGGATCCTGGATTCTTAATTAAATAATTATGGAGTTGTGTTTGTAAATTAAATAAATGGCATTTTTGTGAAATTTGTTACGAGAATTATGTGAAATTAAAATGAAAATTTTGTTTGAAAATTTACGGTGTTACAAGATGCCTCGAAGATACATTCGTAGAAACAACAACATGGCACCACCACCACCGCCGCCTCCGCCATAGGTGAACTCTGCTTCTTTCTAAGCAACAGTCTCGGCTGCAGTCACAGCAGTGTTGGCACACATTCAAAATGGGAACAATGGTGTTGGTAACGGTCAAGGAACTGGAAGCACGCACCAAGGAATGAACCAAGGTCCTACAAAAGTCTGTACCTACAAGGACTTCTCAAGTGCCAAACCTCGAACGTTCAATGGGACTGGAGGCGTAATAACTTTAAAGCGATGGATAGAAAAGATCGAGTCAGTTTTTGAGATCTGCAGATGTCCTGAAGAATGAAATGTGAAATTTGCAGCTTGCATGTTTGTCGACCAAGCGCTCTCGTGGTGGAATGGTCATGTGGAGGCTATGATACTCCCAGTGGCAAATGCCATGCCATGGGGGGGAGCTCAAGGAAATGTTGATGGCGGAGTATTGTCCCCGTGGGGAAGTACATAAATTGGAGCAGGAGCTATGGAATCTCACAGTACAAAACTCAGACATCGAGGCTTACATCTCAAGGTTCAGTGAACTAGCCCTTTTGTGCCAGGGTATGATCACATCAGAAGGGAAGAAGATTGAGCGGTTCATTTGGGGATTAACTTCCCTAATCCAAGGAAACGTGATTGCAGCAAACCCAGAGACTTTTTACAGTGCGAAAAGGTTAGCCCAAAAACTCTACGACCGTGGCCACAAGAAAGGAGCCAAAACCGCTGAAACAGAGACAAAGAAGGAAGGGAACAACAAGAAAAATAGGGACAACAAACGAAAGGGGCGACAGAACCAGGGATCCTCCAAAAAGCAGCAAACTGTAGCAGTGCACGCTGCTACCGCTCAAGTTGCGCCAGCACCAGCTGCTTCAGCCTTAACTGCGCAAACCACTACCAGGCCATACTCAAGAACTTTAACAAAATGTAACTGTAGAGTCCCAAATCCAGGAACCAAACTAGTGATCAAACAATTGGATCAAGATGATGAACAATCAAGCACAAGAACAAAGAAGAAGAAAGAATTAATCAAGCAATGCACACGTATTATAGTTGGGTCGTAAACACGTCAGGTACACCTTGACAACACACACATACAATGTGAACTCTATCTGACAACGTTATTGACACATTCTGACAGACTCCTATATATAGGACCAAGACCAACCGCAAACAGGGTTCACGGCCGTGAACACCAAACAACCTTAACAAACAAACCGCAAACACCAATATCGATCAAAACCCTACCATGATCTATACATACAGTTGCCTAGCCCAAACCACATAATTATGACCTAACAATACCCCCCTTGGTTTGGGTCTAGCATTGATTCAGTCTTTCTCGATTATGAGCACATCAGACCTCCCCATTGAACCAAGCCACATATGCTTCTCTATAATCTTTGCAATCATCGAAGTATACTCCTTAGCAGCAGTTTCAAAAATATCTTCAACAACCTGGATTTGATGTTGAGCCAGATAGTGTATATCCCATTTTCCAAACTGAAGCAGATCCTTCTTGTCATATATCTGAAATACACCTTCAGGAAATCTGATGACAACAGAAGTTGTGGTTTCATTATAGACCCAGTAAAGCATACTTCTTAGAGAACCGTCGTGGAAGTTCTGCACAATAGAAATCTGTCTCACTTGGTTAGTGGGAGGCCACATCACCGTCTTGAAAGGCTCGTTTCTCTTTGGATCCAGCACATCTGGGAAGCTCTTGATGAAAGACTCAATAGTCTTCATATCAGTAAAACCCCTTTTCACTTGATCTTCTAGAAAAAGTTTGAAATCTGTTGCATGTGGATCATTGGATGGATTAACAAAGGGAGCATTAGCAAGTTCAGACAGATCAACTCTCGTCCATGAACAAAAGTTATGTTTGTCCTTGTAATACTCCACATTTGAACTTTTGCGCTTCACAAGCCACAGTTTCAACTTGTCATGAAAACCCCAAGACACAATTCCTGATCGATCACCGTACTTGGAACTAAATTTTTTCTTCTTGAGTTCTGTAACGGTGAGTTGGGGTTGATCTCCGCGAGCATTCTGATCTGAGCTCTTTTTGAACAACCACCTTTGTTTCTTAGATGATTTTTGTTGAGCTCGCTTCAAAGCAACTATGTTAGGAGCTTGAACTGGATCACGTTTAAATAGATCGACTATTCGAGTTGTTCTTACAATGAAAGGATCAACAGGGGGTCCTTGTTGTGAAGCTTGGGCAGGGTCAATGGAAGCGATATCAGCTCTGCCTAGTTCTCCGACAAAAGATTTGAATTTGTCACCAAATTCCATAGCCAGCTTATCCTTGAGGTCGAAGTAACAGGCAGTCAGTGCTCCAAGGTGAGTTTGTAAATCGAAGATCTGTGTTGACTTCAGAGAATTGTCTGCCTTAAGCTCCGAGACTTAGGTTTGAGGTTATCAATCAAAACATCTCTCTCAATGATTCTCTGATTCAGCACACCCATTTCTTCCTTGAGCTCTTGGACAGATGGGTCCACTCCCCCTGAGTTGCCTTCCTCAACTGATATGCCTTTTCCGCGAGGAGGAAGGCCTGTTGCTTCTTGTTCAGCCAAGATCCTTGCAAGCCTCTCAGAGGCAATGTTGTGTGCAGGCCTTGGGGGGGGGGGGGAGGGGAGGAACCTCCAGGAACAGAAGAGCTCCCGGTTTCAAACATGGTGCTTGGACCTTCTTGGGTAGGTGCGGTTGGTGTAGCAGTTGTTGTTGTGGTTGCAAGTTGTGTTGGCGGTGCCTGTTCCTGAATAAGCACTCCCGACCTCGGATCATGTCGTCTCCTTTTCAACGGAGGCTGGGAGGTTTGAGTCATTGGAGGATCACTCGCAGATGGCATAGAAGTTGGAATAGCAACATGAAGGGGAGGAATCCTTGATGCTGCATCCGTATCAATAGTAGCACCGGCCATCTGTTTTGAAGTGGGAGGCGTCGCCTTTTGAACGTCTTCAATTCCCCTATCTCCGTTGCATGTTGTGCAACATCATCGATATTTTCGAAGGAGTCGAGGTCTTCATTTGTTGGACAGTAATCGATATGCTCGATCTCAAAATTGAAACCCGACAAATCACCACCAAAGATCGTATTGTCATCATTAAAACCCTCATCATCATCATTATCATCATCATCATCACCATCATTGAAGTCACTTTGCACTTCCACGTTCGTCATTAGATCATGTTCCTCTGCCACGATTGCAACAGGAGGAACTCTTTCTTCTTCGTGCTCTGAAGCAGTAATAACATCATCATCTGTTTCCATATGATATGAGGAGCTTTCGGTCGCTGATGCATCACTAACTTCAGCAAAATTTCCAAACTTTTTCAATGGGAACATGCCCTGAAACATGAACTTCCCTTTTCTATTTTGCTTCATTAGCCCAAATGTGTTGGAGCCAAGAGATTTGACATCAAGGGTTTCTCCTCTTCTTTCGATTTCAGGGTTCTTGATGTTTAAGATCAGTTGCAGAAATCTTGGGTACATGAGAAACTTCTCATTTTTCTTCCCTTCAACATTCCCCACCATTTCATTCAGAATGAATTTGGAGAAGTTGAATTCTAGACCCTTAGCAAGAGCTGTGATTACACCCGTATTGAGCAAGGAAATTTCATCAGCCCCGGATCTCCGACCAGAAATGCAAATCACGAACACATGAGCTAGGTACCTCCAATAGGGTGGCAGAAGCTTCTTGATAGTTGGAGGAAACACCCCTTCATAGCCCATCTGTTCAATGATAGCTTCTGTATGATCCATTGAAATCTCAGTCGGAAAACCTGGCTGGTCATCAATTTGTAGAACCTCTCGAATGATATGTTCCGTCACAAAAATCTTCTTTCATTTAACAGTTGCTTCTAGGGATACAAAATCATCTTCACCTCTTAGCACCACAGCATTGCTCCATAATTCCTTGATTAAGCCTTGATAGATAACAGGACTGGATGTAAGAGCATGAACGAGACAACACTTCTTCAATCCATAAACCCTGGACTTGAAATCAGTGTGGGTTGCAGGTGGATCAACCAAGAAAATAGTCAAGTTGTGGACATCAGCAAATTTCAAGTCAGCCATTTTTGATCTGCACCAACCAAGCCAAGTGAGAAACCAAATGATTTAAACAATTAAGATTAGGTTTTACTCATTAAACAATTTAATTAGGCTTTTATTGGAATTAAATTAAAGGTAAAAATTTAGATTATGTTTAAAAATGGGTTCACGGTCAAAATAAGTGTTCACGGTCAAAGAATGTTCACGACCGTGAACGCTTCAAGGGCCGTGAACCCGTCATCGGCTGTGAACTATTCAACGGAGCCATGAACGCCGAACATTCAATTTTCTTCGATTAAACCCTCGATTCACGGTCGATATTCGTTTATATTAGCATGATAGATGTCGCCATGATCATACCTACAAGAATGAACAAGTGATTTCAACAAACAAGACACAGATTATAGATGGATCGATGAACAGTGAAGAGAGAAACTGAGAGGGTTCACGGCCGTATGCTGAATAGTGAGAGTGAGAAGAGATGTACGGTCGCCAACTCTGGATTAAATATCTGGACCCTACCCGGTCCATCCATATGGGCTGCAACCCAAGATGCTTCAACTCCAAGCCCAATACCACTAAGTTATTTAAAAAAATACATTTTGAAGACTTTTAAAAAAATAAAATAAAAATAAAATAAAATATAAAAATTTTAAACTAATATATATTTTTAAATTTTTTTTTTGATTTTTAGCAAAATAAAATAAAAAATAAAAAAAATAAAAAAAATAAAAAATAATAATAAATAATAATAAAATAAAATTGGAATTTAAATGAATTAACACTAATTTCTCTTTTACCAATGCTAATAATATTTTGTGATATAGGGATCAAAGTTATTAGACAGCCTTAATCTGTTTATCGGTACCTCCCTCTTCATGAATAGTTATGGCCAATCGTCGGTATTGTGGTCCACTTAAACACGAAATATTGTGACAAATTAGGGCATACTACAAGTGACAAGACGTTGTGACCTTACGTTCCAAGATAAAATTCCTAAGGACCATTCATCTGGCGACGACCAAGGATATTGTTGTCCACCTAAATTGAGCAGCGAGATCTACAGACAACCTATTAATTGTTCAATTTTAGATGTACTAGAACATGTTTCCCGCTTCCTGATATACCCCAATAAGCAGGGACTTCCAAAATACTCCTTACTTTAGATGAGCAGACAATTATTATGGGAGAAGTCAGATTTAGAATGCATATGTTATACACCCAGGTCGAATCTCTTCCAATCACGCAGAGGGTGAAACATATGAATAACCAGATTTAGAGGGATTGAGAAGTAGAATGGTGCATATGTTGTGTACCAGGTCAGATGTATTTCAATCACGCAGAGGAGACAACATATGGCTAACAGACAGGAAGAATTGCATAGATAGAAGATGCAGAGAGATAGAATTGCATATGTTGCAGTCCAGGTCGGATGTATTTCAATCACGCAGAGGAAGCAACATATGACTAACAGAAAGAAAGCAAGAAAATAACCTTCTACAGACCTCATTTATCGGAATTCCCCAGTCGCCCCGTCAATATTGGAATTAAGGACAAAGTTCGCACATGGAGGAAAAGTTAAACCACGGTTCTAGATACAGATTATTTAGTGTAATCTGCAGATTCCCATGTACATCTCCCTGCTCAACCTATCCAAGCGTTGTATTGTCAGGCTAAACGGATCTATCTAGGTCCAGATTTGTCAAATCTCTAGATTCCTTAAGTTCATTTGTGCCTAGTCAAGTCCAATTAAAGCTTTCGTGCCTACGAGTGCATTGAACACAGAGCCTAGACAATTCAACTTTGGTACCTTACACAGATTCAAATTGCATGTTATCACATATGATATCACTTCCCCATCACATCACCTACAGACCAGCTATTTTTGGATTTTCTAATTTTTCTGATTTTTATAATTTTTGAATTTTCTGATTTTTATAATTTTTGAATTTTCTGATTTTTATAATTTTTGAATTTTCTGATTTTTTTTTTGTTTTGTTTTTATTTCTCCCCCTAAATTTGTGCAGAGGAGAGAATGAAAATTAAATGTGCAAATTTAAACTACCCTAGAACAAAAAAAAAATCAGTCTTCAAAACATAGCATTTTCAAAAATCCAACAAGCACATCGAATCGAGCTTTTTTAAACGGTTTTGTGAACAGATCCACCACATTATTATCAGTGGGAACCTGTTCCAACTGAATGAGTGATCGCTCATAACAATCTCTGATAAAATGCACTTTGATGTCGATGTGCTTGGTTTTTGAGTGCTGGACTGGGTTTTTAGCAATTTAAATTGCAGCTTCGTTGTCACAGAAAATAGGGGTTTCTAGAAAGTTCAAACCGCAATCCAACAGCTGATGTTGGATCCATATGACTTGAGAACAACAGGCAAAAGCAGCGACATATTCCGCCTTCGCCGTTGAGGTTGATACTGTATGTTGTTTCTTGCACTGCCATGACACCAGCCGATCTCCCAGAATCTGACATCCCCCAGAAGTTGATTTCATGTCAAGCTCACAACCTCCGTAATTACTGTCAGCAAAAGCATATAAATCAAATTCAGAATTTTTCGGGTACTAAAGACCTAATTTTGGGCTGCCTTTCAGATACCGAAAAATTCTTTTGACAGCAATTAAATGGGAGAGTTTAGGATTAGTCTGGTAACATGCGCACTGACAGACCGCGAACATGATGTCTGGCCTGCTCGCGGTCAGATACATCAGCGATCCGATCATCGATCTGTATTCAGTCTGATCTACGGATGCGCCTTCAGGATCTGGAGTCAATAGGGGTCGCTCGGCCATCGGCGTTAAGGCAGGTTTTGTGTCTCTGAACCCGAATTTCTCTAGCATATCATCCACATACTTGGCTTGATGGATCAGGATTCCGGTTGAATCTTGTTTGACCTGAAGCCCAAAAACATGGTCATCTCCCGAAGAGAACTCATCTCGAATCTCTTCTTCATAACGGCTTCGAACTCATTGCACAACTGTGGACACGTTGACCCAAATATAATGTCATCGACGTATATTTGCACAAGTATCTGATCGGCACCAACATGCTCAATGAACATGGTTTGATCGATTGTCCGCCGTGTATATCCATGCTCGAGCAAGTGCTTTGTAAGAGTTGCATACCACGCCCTTGGAGCTTGATGTAACCTGTATAAATCCTTGTCCAACTTGTAGACGTTATTCAGAAACTTTGAGTTGAAAAACCCAGGAGGTTGATCAACGTAGATTTCTTCCTTCACAGCGTCGTACAGGAAGGCAGTCTTGACGTCCATCTGGTAAACCGTGAAGTTCATGTAAGAAGCATACGCAAGGAAAATGCGAATAGCCTCCAAGCGAGCAACTGGTGCATAAACTTCGGTGTAGTCTAGACCCTCTATTTGCCGAAATCCACGGACAACCAATCGCGCCTTATTCCGCACTATAACCCCTGAATCATCTTGCTTGTTTCGATAAACCCAACGCGTGTCGAGGGACTTCTTACCATTAGGTAATTCAACCAGTTTCCAAACCCCCAACTTTTCGAACTGATTCAGATCTTCATGCATTGCATCAACCCAGTTGGGCTCATTCAGCGCCATAGAAACATTCTTTGGCTCTATTTGAGAGATAAAGCAAGAATAGAGACATGTGTTGACGTCTCCACTCTGACTTCGCGTTCTAACACCGTCGCCCAGCTGACCGATGACGTTTTCGATCGGGTGATCGCGTTAAATTCTGGTGGGAAACTCCTGGCTGATGTCATTGAGCGTTACTGGAAGGTTGTTGATGTTGATGTGTCCGTCATTTGTTGTATCAGACACCTCAGATGATCTGAAATCATTAGAAGTGCTGGCCACATACTCGTTAGCAATCGGCTCGGGAAAGAGTAACTCCATGAAAGTCTGAGTTGCAACGGAAGTGTCTCTGGTCATGAAGTCTCTTTCTGCAGGTGTAGGAGTGGCTTCAGCATCTGGATCGGTTCTTTGGCATGACGAACCTGAGGAAGTACTTGTAACAGCATCATCCACCGCAGGAGTCGTAGAAGGCACCAATGGTGGTCTGTACACAACATCTTCTTCTTCATCTTCAATAACTTCCTTCGAACCAGAGCAGGAACCAGACGAATCATTTGAAGACACATTGAATGGTTTGAATAAAGATGTGTAATCAAATAATCAATCCGGACCGACTCGGGCGTCCGTCTCGTTCTCCTCCAACCAGCGCACGTCATAGGATTCCACAAGTTGCGTTGTTTTCTTCTTGTAGACCCTGTACGCCATGCGAGCAGCATAACCCACAAAGTAACAATCATCAGCCTTGGCGTTAAATTTGGGTTTGGATTCCAGATGAAGGAGGGTGCAAGGACAGCCAAAGATACGAAAATGACTAACAGATGGCTTGTGACCGTAGAGAATCTCGTACGGGGTCTTCATCTGAGCTTTGTTGATCATGACACGATTTTGAACATAGCACGCCGTGTTGATCGCCTCAGCCCAAAAGAAAACCCGAAGTTTAGAGTCACACAACATTGTCCTTGCGGCGTCTTGTAGTGTTCGGTTCCGCCGCTCAACAACACCATTTTGTTGCGGTGTGCGAAACGACACTGTTTTGACGCACTATCCCTTTTTCAACACAAAAATGATCGAGAACAGCATTCTTGAATTTTGTCCCGTTGTCAGTTTTGAGCACCTTCACCCGGTGATTGGTCTTGTTCTCTATCATTACAACAAACTTCTTAATCAGATCAGCAATCCCAGCCTTGTTAGACAAGAAGAAGACCCACGTGAACCGCAAGAAATCATCTATCACTACCAAGAAATATGAATTTTTATTGATGCTGAGGATGTTGACCGGACCAAATAAGTCCATATGCAATAATTGGAGCACCTGGTTGATCGAATTAACCTGTTTTGGCAGGTGTGGCTTTCTGTGATGTTTTCCTTGAGCGCAAGCCACACACTTTTCAAACGTGATGAAATCTTTGACAGGAAGCCCGCGCACCATTTCATTCTTTACAAGTCGATTCAGGTTCTTTACGTTAGCATGTCCGAGCCGATGATCCCACAGCATATCATTGTGCTCGGAAATCTTTGAGAAGAGACAGGTGACTTGTTCAGGAAGATCATTGTTCATGTCAATGATATATGCATTGTCGTCCCATTTTGATTTCACAAGAATCCATTCATTTGGGATGACAATGCCTGGCTTCAAAATTAGACATTTTTTATCGGTGAAATGCGTCGACAATCCCTTGTCACAAATTTGAGAGACACTCAACAAACTTTGCTTCAACTCGGGTGCGTAGTTGACATTCTCGAAGCTTAGCACTCCATTAGAAACTGTTCCCTTTTGAGTGATCTTTCTGTCGTCCCCTCTCGCAAAGGAAACATATCTCCCATTAAAATTTTGAATGTTGTGCAACTGGGAAATGTCTCATGTCATGTGTCGGGAACAACCGCTGTCGACATACCACGGTCTCGCGACATTCCTCCGCAGCTGTTCCTGTACGATGCGCGGGATCAGTTAGATTTAGGGACCCAAGTCATTACAACCTTGGGTTTACCCTTGACATTCATATATATTTCCTTTTCACTTTTTTATTTTGAATTACTATTAGATGCACCGTCAGAAGATGAAGATGATTGAACAACTGAAGATTTGGGCACCCACTAGTCACAAATGATTTAGAAATATTTTTTTTTGCTTTGAGCATTTAGATTTTCGGCTAGGATTAGTCGAAGATCCAGACGCACCCTTTGAAGAAATCGACCTAGGCTTAGCCACATTCGATTTCGGCAAAGCACCTGTGGCTGGTTTAGTGAAAACTTGTTTGTTCGTTTTAAGATCAGCTCTTTTCTTATCATTATGAACTTTCCAATCATCATCACGAAGACGAGATCTCGAGGATTTTCTCGTTAAAGACCTTCCTCGACACTCATTTTCTCTTCTCGGTGCAGAAAAATGTACAAATGCCCTATTAGGACAATTGCGAGCAATGTGACCGACAGTTCCACAGTTAAAACAGATTTGCTTTTTATCATGAAAACTGGTACCGACTTTTTCAGTTTTTGTGCTCTTATTGACTCTTCTAACTTTCCCACACGTGCAAGTGCATGAGTCAGGTTGTGTGACAGGTGTAGATGGAGTGGATGTGCTAGTGTCAGATTCATCAGTTTTAACAAAGACAACATCACATTTATCATAAACATTAGAGTTTGACACCAAATCATCACAAATCAAATCAGTTTTAACAGACACAGACTCATCACTATTCAAAATAGGAACACCAAATTTTGACACAAAATTATTATCAGACATAATCTTTTCATCCTCCTGCTTTCCCTGACTTACTGACAAATCTGCATAGGAAATAGAAACGTTAGTATCTATTTCCTTAGTACTACTTTCAGTCACTGGTACAACAGGTTAGCCATACACCATAAATGGTTCTCTATCAATCTCTTCCTGAGTTAAAGGAGTAACGGTATACGTGTGATTATATGGAGGAGGGACACGCTCATATCCTATACCAACTTGTTTCTGGTCCTTCCACTTCATTTGCTTTTCAATTATTGTTGCCACTCTTTCACTTGACACATCAAATTTTTTAAAGTTAAAATCAGCATTTTCAAAACTTATCTTCAATGTGTTAAGTTCCTCAGTGACAACAGCAAGTTGTTTCTTTATGTAATTATAATTTTCACACTTGTTGTTGTAATCTTCCTGCAACTTCCTAAAATCTCTTGTCTTGGCCTCTAATTTCTCTTTTAATGGTCTCTGGTCTTTCTTAAGTTCATACTTCTCATATTTTAAGTCCTCGTTCTCTCTCTTTATTAACTCGATTTGATCATGCAAAAATTTGACAATTTTAATACAAGATTGAGAACAAGAGTTTTCACTGACCTCTGGCTTTGCAGACTCTTGGGTGGTCTGTACCATAAACGCGAATTGCAATTCTATCATCTCCGCCTCTGGGTCCACCTCAGCTTCTCCTTCTGGGATGTCATTGATCTGGGCAAGATGCGCATTTTCAGATCCTGAGATGTTCAGGGCTTAGATCCGATCTTCCCAGTCAAACGACTGAGCTACCACTGCAAGATTTGTTGTCTGATTGTTTATGGTGGCTCCCCGGCTGCTTCCTACAGGCACCATGGTTCTTTCATTGTTTTCCATTCTGTCTGGCTTAGGGCAGTCTCTGGCAAAATGGCCAGGCTCATGGCAGTTGAAGCATCTAAGTTTGCCCTTACATGAAACCCATCTTCTTTTCAGCATTCATTCCCCAATTGTTTTTGCCTGTCTTTTTGGAGAATTACTTTGCTCTGAACACGGCTATAGCGATCTGCCAAGTGATATCCATCTCCTCAACATCCTCTGGATGTATTTGATCCAAGTCAGCAAAGGATAGTTGAGGAGTAGCTCGCCAGCTATGAAAGTGTTGTAACAGTTGACAAGGCCGGTAGCTAAAGCCATGTTTTCATCACTTTCTTTGGGAACAGGAGCTGGAGCAATGCTTTTGAGGAAGATGCAGCTTGTGGATAAGACATTGACGATTGGACGCTTTGCATGGCTGAAGTGGCATAAGATGGTGGTTGTGGAGCAACAAAAGGTTGAACTTGTGGGGTAGCAAACATTTGACTTTGTGGTTGTGGAATAGTGAAAGCTTGACTTTGAGGAATGGTAAAGGATGAAAAAGCATTGTTTGTAGAAATTCCGAGATTTGCAGTTGAGTACGAGTTCACATGATTGATCTCCCTCTGTTTGTCATCAAGATCACATGCTTTGATGATGGCCATGGTTTCAGCCAGACTAAGTCGGTTAAGATCTTTTGTTTTCTTGATGACAGCAACATTCATATCCTATGCCTTTGGGAGAGAATTCAACAGCTTCTTGTTGATTTCAGATCTTGGCACTGAGATCCCAGCCGAACTCATTTCATTGGTCAATGTGATGAATCGTTGAAGTTGAGCTTCCAGGGTTTCTCCAAGAATGTAGTTGAACGTATTGAACTTTTGTCTCAACATATCCTGGCGACTTTTTTTCATGTCCTCGTTTCCTTCATACACTTCAATCAACGCTTCCCACAAAGCTTTTGCTGAACTGTATTCTCTGAAACCTTGTGTAATATCTGGGGATAAGGCCATTGTGAGTGTATCCAGTGCTTTCTCTTGCTGTTCAACCTTTTCAAAGTCTTCTTCAGTGTAATTATCAATATCCTTGTCAATGACATCTCCATTTTTGAGTGTTGTGGTGATCCGGACTGGTCCTTTTAAGATGCTTCTCCAGATTTTGAAGTCTTTCATCTTGATGTACTTTTCCATTCGATATTTCCATTCTGGGAATCCTTCAGCAGACAGTAAGCGAGAAATTTGAGTAGTGGTTCCCATGATAGTGTCCAATTCTTGATGAGCAGTTAAGGTTTGTGAATCCATTTTGTTTTTGGTTTTTCTGAATTGATTAAACAAACAAACTAACAAGGAAATTACTAAAACGGAAAATGTTCAAATGACTAATAAGGGAGTTCACGGCCATATAGAGATCACGGTCGTACTCACTTCACGGCCGTACACAAGGCAGTTCACGGTCGTACACTTGAAGATGAATATTTACGGTCAAAGGATGAAGGTTTCACGGTCAAAGTATGGGATCACGATCAAAATGCACTTCACGGTCAATAACTTTGAATCGTTCACGGCCGTATATCAGATCACTGCCGTAATCACTTCAACTGTTGCAACCGTAAACACTTAGATTTCGATGAAAACAACAGATTTTGATCCTGATAACCTTGAATCCTCGAACAAATTTAGAAACCCAACGATCAAGCTTGAATCACACACGAAAATGATTAAAACCTTGAGCCGTAAACACCAAAAACGAGTTTGACACCGGATTGGATTTGATACCAATTGTAGAGTCCCAAATCCAGGAACCAAACCAGTGATCAAACAATTGGATCAAGATGATGAATAATCAAGCACAAGAACAAAGAAGAAGAAAGAATTAATCAAGCAATGCACAAGTATTATAGCTGGGCCGCAAACATGTCAGGTACACCTTGACAACACACACATACACCGTGAACTCTATCTGACAACGTTACTGATACATTCTGACAGACTCCTATATATAGGACCAAGACCAACCACAAACAGGGTTCACGGTCGTGAACATGTTCACGGCCGTGAACACCAAACAACCTTAACAAACAGATCGCAAACACCAATATCGATCAAAACCCTACCATGATCTATAGATATAGTTGCCTAGCCCAAACCACATAATTATGACCTAATAGTAACAAATGCAACTACCACCACCATGGCGAATGCAGAGAAATGCAGTGTACCAACTGCAACCGCAAGGGGCACACCGCCCGGTAATGCAGATCTCAACCCCAACAGAACCAACATGCAAACAACAACAACAACAACAACAATAACGTCGGGGCCAGTCATACTTGTTATGGGTGTGGAGGAACTGGCCATTTTAGACGAAATTTCCCCAAAGCCAACAACCAAGGAACAGGAGGATCAGGCAGGGTCCTGACTTTGGGTCAAGGAGAGGCAGTTCAAGACCCGGCGGTTGTTACTGGTAAGTTTCCCCTCAACAACACTTACGCATTCATTCTATTTGATAGTGGGGTTGAGCGGAGTTTCGTGAGTAATAAATTCAAGCACTTACTAAACGAACAACCCCAGAAGCTAAGCGAAGCCTTCACGGTGGAGATGGCTAATGGGAAAACCGAAACAATAAAAGATATATTCATAGGGTGCACTTTCACGTTAAATAATCATTCATTCCCAATCAACTTGATGCCAATACATATTAGGAGCTTTGATGTGATTATAGGCATGGATTGGTTAAGCCCCCACCATGCCGACATTATGTGCCACGAGAAGGCCGTTCGCCTTCACCTCCCCAACCACGAAACCCAAATAATCCACGGTGATAAACCTAGCGCCAATCTCTGTCTTATCTCGTGCATCAAGGCGCAAAAGAGGAAATAAACATTAAAGACAGGTTGAATTAAAGACATTATGCCTTCCTCGCTCACGTAGTGGATAAAGCAAAAGAGGAAATAAACATTAAAGACATCCCAGTGGCATGTGACTTTCCGGACGTATTTCCTGAAGACCTTCCGGGAATACTCCCAGAAAGACAGGTTGAATTTCGAATCGACCTAATACCGGGAGCCACATCAATTGCCAAATCACCTTACAGGTTAGCTCCCGCCGAAATGCAGGAGTTATCCAGTCAATTAAGTGAACTTCTGAGCAAAGGATTCATCAGGCCAAGCTTCTCACCCTGGGGAGCTCCGGTCTTGTTTGTCAAGAAGAAGGACAGATCCTTCAGAATGTGCATCGACTATCGGGAGTTGAACAAACTCACCATCAAAAATCGATATTCAATCCCTCGGATTGATGATCTATTCGACCAGCTTCAAGGAGCTAGTTATTTCTCTAAAATAGATCTAAGATCCGGTTATCATCAGCTCCGAGTCCAGGAAGAGGATATTCCAAAAACTGCTTTCCGAACTCGATACGGCCATTACAAATTCATTGTTATGCCCTTCGGTCTGACAAATTCCCCCGCGACATTTATGGACCTCATGAATCGAGTCTGCCGCCCATTCCTCGATAATTTTGTAATCGTCTTCATTGATGACATACTCATATATTCTCAAAGTAAGGAGGAGCACAGACAGCACCTACGTCAGATCTTGGAAACTCTGAGAGCTTAAAAGCTATATGCAAAACTCTCCAAAAGCGAGTTCTGGATTCGCAATGTCAACGTAGTCAGTGAGGAAGGAATTCATATGGATCCTTCCAAGATTAAGGCTATTGAAGGCTGGACGATTCCGAAAACACCAACATAAATCCGACAATTCTTGGGTCTTGTAGGCTACTACCGAAGGTTTATTCAGAACTTCTCCAAGATAGCCAAGTCCCTCACCACTCTAGCACAAAAAGGCGTACCCTTCAACTGGACGGACAAACAAGAAGCCGCTTTCCAAACCTTGAAGCGAGGCCTCTGTAGTGCTCCAGTGCTATCCTTACCAGAGGGAACCGAAGACTTCGTAGAATATTGCGATGCTTCGAATCAAGGGTTAGGCTGTGTTCTTATGCAGAGTGGAAAAGTGATAGCTTACGCGTCCATACAATTGAAGACACATGAAGTAAATTACACCACCCACGATCTCAAGTTGGGAGCCATGGTCTTCGCCCTAAAGATTTGGAGTGTAACGCCCTGATTCTTAGGTATTGATTTAAATAAGAAATTCCTTGATTTCTAAGGTCTACTCAACGAGTTGGTTGCCCTACTCGCCGAGTGGCAACGGATTGGTCCACATATTTTAGTTACCTACTCGCCGAGTCCAAGAATGGACTCGATGAGTAGAAGCTGGCAGTCGAAACCCTAAATTTCGGGGTATTGCGCCCTATTTAAAGGGTCATTGGCCTCCCCTAGCCTCCCCTTTACTGCCCCTTGTCCCTCTCAAACCCTAAATCGTGTGTGTGTGTGTGTTCTTTTGGTGTGTTCAAGCTTGGAGGAGGAACTTTGGAGAAGGAAACACTTGGGGAAGCAAGGAAATCAAGGCTAGGAACTCGTGGGGAGCTAAGAGATTCATCAGTTGTCACTCTCTGGAAGGTATTAAGCTGTTCCTTTAACTCATCTCTCTTTTAACCTCTTTTGGATGGGTTTTATGAAAGGCTCCCCATGTTTAAGCTAAGATCTGAAGTTGTAACTTCAGATCTGGACTCCCTTTGACCTCTAGATCCATAAAGTCATCAGCCTTGCCTAGTAGGAGCCTTCCCTCAAGTGTGAGACTTCATTGCAAGCTTAGTTTTGCCATTTAAGGGTCTTAAAGCTTTGCATGCACGTAAAGTTTGCGACTTTACGTGATAAACATGCCCTAGAAGCTTGGATCTGTAATCTGGAACCTTGCCATGGCTTAAAAAGCGTCTGCATGGATAAAGGTCTCCAAGGACTCGGCGAGTTGGATGAACAACTCGGCGAGTCCTTTGAAGATGGCCATGAACTCGACGAGTTGATGAACAACTCGGCGAGTCCGTTGAAGATTGCCTTGAACTCGGTGAGTCGTTCGAAGACTCGGCGAGTCGGCTAGGGTTTCTCCCAATTCTTGGACACGTATGAACTCGGCGAGTTTAAGGGGAACTCGACGATCCAATCAAGGATTTCACGACTTCTCGAGTTCAGGAAGGAGTCGACGAGTCGATGAACTGCACTCGACGAGTCGAGTCAACATGGACTATTGACTTTGACTGTGGACTTTGACTTGGACGAAGGGTTGACCAGTTGACTTCTGAGGGTATTCTGGTAATTCGGAGATTTATGAAAAAGGGTTTTATGGTAACTATAGGTGGTGGAGTTCGTGTTGGTGATCCGGGAGTTGAGCTTTCTAGTTTCAGACGTCAGTTGCAAGGTGAGCTATCCTCACTATATCAACAGGGTCTAAGGCACCAAGGTCGGCCCTTATGGATTTGTATTTTGATTATTACATAATATGTGCATTGTTTCGCATCATAATAGTTAGGATGGTGATATGCTTATGCTTAGTGATCGGGTTCGGTCGATATCCTAGTTACAGGATTATGCTATGATATGACCTGGGTAGGTTGGTGTCCTGGTTTAGGACGTTGCTATGCTATTTCATCTGTTAGATCGGTTTGTCTGTTATTATGATAGCCTATGAATGTATATGCACATGTTGTTTGATTTGGGTGTTTGGTTGAGGGGGTCCTGCTTTGTGCTGAAGGCCAACATACCCAGGGCGGTCTGGATAGACTATAAAACCCAAGAGGGTATGTTAGTCAGACCGAAGGCCCGGCGAGCGGTCCGGATAGGCTGAAGGCCCCGCGAGGCGGTCCAGACGTGCCGAAGGCTCGGAGAGCGGTCCAGATAGACTGAAGGCCTGCGAGGCGGTCCAGTCTGGCTGAAGGCTCATTATGCTTGCTGTTTGGTTATATGTTATATGGCATGGTTATGTGGTTGGTATTTTGGGGGATAGCTCACTAAGCTTTCAGGCTTAAAGTTTCAGTTGTTGTTTTAGGTACCTCTGGTGATCGCGGGAAGGCGAAGGCATGATCGTACCGCTCCTCTCGCTGTTATGACTTTTATGATTTGATACGGGGATACTCTGATAACTGTATTTTGAAAACAAACTATGTAATGACTTAATGGATTAAAATGTTTTTAAAAGTTTAAATTGGCTTGAATTTTTGGGTGTCACAAGTTGGTATCAGAGCCTTGGTTTGAGTGAATTGGAGGAACATGCATGTGAATCCAGTCTCAAATCAAGGAAAGGTTTTCAAAATGATTTCTAAACGATTTTCAAAATAAGCGAATGAGGATGCAGGATGTACGATCAGCCGGAGCCAGTAAGTATCCCCAAAATACCATACAGTTATTTGATTATGTGATATGTTAAAACAACATGTTAGTACTAGGCTAGGGATATTCAGAAATTGCATGATAGAATTGCCTGATTACATGATGCCTGCTAGCCTAGGGTTATCTTTATATGGGATTGACATCATTACTGTAGTTGCTTAGTGTATGCATCACGGCTATACATAACTAAGATCTTATAGCCTGAGAATGTTTGATTTGGAATTATGTTTTGTTCTTGTTTGATTGGGAGCTTAGGGTAGGATTGAATATTCAAAAGTCTATAGGGTCCAGCGTTGTGTATGACTAGCATACACTAGTGCTGCAGGGTTGGTGGAAGTTCCATGGACGGGTGGGTTGTGTGAGGCCGGGAGGCCAGTTATGAGATATTTAGCATTTCCTCTAAGAGTGAGGATTGAGCGATTGCCATGTTGAGTATTCAGTTAGGGCATTGTGGTGATGCTTGAGGCAAATATGGTTAGGTGTGGAAGGTAGTATGGGCCCGTACTACTGAAAGCACAGGACCCATACGTGTGTCAAGTAAGTCACAATCCCTAGGGATTAGTAGGGAGTTGACTCCCATTTATTTATATGGATTATCTGATATCTTGTGCTATGTTTCAGAATGGTGATGGCGAGGCGCTTTGTGGCTGGATCCGGTTCGAGATCAGGATCTGGGGACGGAGGCCAGGAGGGGCCAACAGCACCTGAGCCGGTGGTACAGATGGGTACGGACGAGTTGGATGCCAGGATTCGGGAGATCCTACAGGATGAGGTTGCTGCTGCATTCCGGGCACAGTTACCAGAGATGTTTGGGTCGATTAAGACCGCCATGGTAGAGTACTTTGTAGAGCGTTATGCAGCCCTTGCAGAGACAGTCGTCGCAGCAGCTGCATCAGCTGTATCAACGACAGGGGGAGGAGTCAGTAGGGGTTTTCAGTACCGGGACTTCGATAACACGAAGCCCCCGACATTTGACGGTACACAGGACCCTATTCGAGCAATGAGGTGGTTATCCGACGTGGAGCGTTGTTTCTTCACGTGTTCATGTCCTACTGACCAGAAGGTCAGGTGCGCCCTGAACATGCTGAGGCTCGGGGCCAAGGACTGGTGGAGACTGACGACACGGTCAGACATGGATGAGCAGAGAGCTGCGGTTACTTGGGAGCAGTTCCGGGACATGTTCTGCGCCCGTTACATTCCATGGGTCGAGCGGGAACGTTTGGCACAGGAATTTTTGAGTCTGAGACAGGATAGAGAGACGGTAACGGAGATCACCCACATGTTCATTGAGAGGGCGATGTTCTGCCCTGAGTTCGCGTCTGAGCAGGCCCAGATGACACGTTATCTAAGCATGCTCAAGACTGATATTCGACAGTTTGTTGCCACACAGCGATGTGATACTCTATTGGAGTTACAGGAGGCCGCTAGGCTGCGTGAGTTGGAGATCGAGCTACAGTTGAGGGAGCAGCGGCCGACCCCGGTGCAGCCGCAGCCGGCACGGAAGCGGTCTAAGACCGCTGATTCTAGGACCGGGGGTCAGCAGGGCCGCACTTCTGGAAAGTGCGGCAAGGGTCATACTGGAGCTTGTCGATCTAGTAGCGGGTGCCACAGGTGTGGAAAGGAGGGGCATTTTTCTAGGGACTGTCGTCAGTCTGCCCCTGCCTCGGATATGAGGATATGCTATCATTGTCATCAGGTTGGTCACGTGAAGACCAACTGTCCACAGCGGGCGGCCAAGCCGGCGCAGGCTACAGCGCCAGCTACACTGAGGATTACCGATGGGAGACAGGGTAGGGCAGAGCCCCCGAAGGCTCAGGGGCGCGCCTTTCAGCTTACGGCCGAGGAGGCCAAGGCAGCACCAGACGTGGTTGCTGGCATGTTTCTGTCCTTTATCTCATTTACTATATCTGCTGTATGCTTATCTGTTGTACCTGTGATTAGGTACGTTTTTACTGAACTCTTTGCCTGCTTTGGTCTTATTTGACTCGGGGGCGAGTCGGTCCTTCGTATCTCAGTCATTTAGTAGGGAGTTCAGTGCGCCAGTGGGCGAGTTAGAGTGTCCGTTGCGAGTGTCTATCGCCAACGAACACGGGGTTTCTGCTTCTTCAGTTTATCGAGGGTATGACTTGGAGATTTTCGGGGTGTCCTTTCCAATAGATTTGATTCTGATCCCCATGGGGGAGGTGTGCGTGATTGTAGGCATGGATTGGCTCAGTCAGTTCGGTGCTATGATTGATTGCGAGGGCCAGCGAGTGGTAGTTCGAACCCCAAGTGGGGGAGAACTGATTGTATATGGTGAGGGCACCAGAGTGGGATCAGGGTATTGTTCAGCTGCCAGGGCTCGATAGTACATTCAGCACGGGTGTGCGGGTTATCTTGTATATGTGGTAGATACGCGAGTCAGGGATCAGATTTCGGTTTCCGATGTATCGGTGGTCAGGGAGTTTGCAGATGTGTTTCCAGAGGAGTTTCCAGGGATACCTCCGGAGAGGCAGGTCGAGTTCAGGATCGACATGGTGCCAGGTGCGGCCCCTATCGCTAAGGCGCCTTACCGATTGGCACCACCAGAGATGCAGGAGCTGTCGTCGCAGCTACAGGAACTGTTGGGCAAGCAGTTCATTCGACCTAGCAGTTCTCCATGGGGAGCGCCGATTCTTTTTGTCTGGAAGAAGGACGGTTCGCACCGGATGTGCATTGATTACCGGGAGTTGAATAAGTTAACGGTGAAGAACCGTTACCCACTCCCGAGGATTGACGATCTCTTCGATCAGTTGCAGGGCGCATCTTGGTTTTCCAAGATAGAATTGAGGTCTGGGTATCATCAGGTCAGGGTCAGAGAGGAGGACGTGGAGAAGACCGCGTTCCGAACTCGTTATGGACATTACGAGTTCGTGGTGATGCCGTTTGGGCTCACCAACACGCCAGCAGTGTTCATGGACCTGATGAATCGGGTCTGCAGACCGATGCTTGATCGCTCGGTCATAGTGTTTATAGATGATATCTTGGTGTATTCCAAGACCCGAGAGCAGCATGAGGAGCATCTGCGAGAGCTGTTGGGAGTTCTGTGACGAGAACGGCTATACACCAGGTTCTCGAAGTGTGAGTTTTGGTTACGAGAGGTCCAGTTCCTCGGACATCTCGTTAACGAGGAGGGGATTTTGGTCGATCCAGCCAAAATCAAGGCGGTTATGCAGTGGGAGATTCCGAAATCTCCCTCAGATATTAGGAGCTTTTTGGGATTGGCAGGGTACTACCGGAGGTTCATACGGGATTTCTCCAAGATTGTAGTACCTCTCACTCGTCTGACGAGGAAGGGGTGGATTTTCGGTGGGGCCCCGAGCAGCAGAGGGCGTTTGAGACCCTCCGTCAGCGTTTGTGTGAGGCACCAGTCTTGACACTCCCGGAGGGAGTTGAGGATTTTGTGGTGTTCTGTGATGCATCTGTCACAGGTTTAGGGGCGGTCCTCATGTAGAGAGGACGAGTGATAGCCTGCGCATCGCGGCAGCTGAAGCCGCATGAGACGAGATACCCTACGCATGACTTGGAGCTGGGGGCGGTGGTGTTCTCCCTCAAGATATGGAGACATTACCTCTATGGGGTCCACTGTACCATTTACACGGATCACAAGAGCTTGAGACATATCATGGATTAGCCAAACCTGAACATGAGGCAGCGCAGGTGGCTGGATGTAGTCAAGGACTACGATTGCGAGATCCTTTACCATCCTGGTAAAGCGAATGTAGTTGCGGATGCTTTGAGCCGCAAGTCAGCTGGGTCTTCCACCCCAGCGGTATGTATGAGGATAGTGGTGGATTCTCCGCTTGTGAGTTTGATCAGAGATGCCCAGGTTGAGGGCATACGTCCGGAAAATTAGAAGCTGGAGAGGATCAAGGGCGAGAATACCCGGTTCGTGCAGGATAGTCGGGGACTATTGACCCGATGCGTTCGGGTTTGGGTTCCAATGTCGGGTGGGGTTAGGCAGACGGTTATGGAGGAGGCTCATAAGTCTCATTTCTCTATTCACCCGGGGGCCACCAAGATGTATCGGGATTTGAGTTTGAGCTATTGGTGGCCGTGCATGAAGCGAGAAATCGCTTGGTATGTCGAGAGGTGCTTGACCTGTAGGATGGTCAAGGCCGAGCATCAGAAGCCGCATGGCAAGCTGCAGCCCCTGGAGATTCCCATGTGGAAATGGGAACAGATCACGATGGATTTTATTACCAAGTTGCCGAGGACGGCGAAGGGGTTAGATGTTGTATGGGTCATCGTGGATCGATTGACCAAGAGTGCCCATTTGTTGGCCATACGGGAGAGCTCATCGGCCGAGAAATTAGCTGAAGTATACGTTCACGAGATCGTGTATCGCCATGGGGTTCCCGTTTCCATTGTCTCCGATCGGGATGTTAGGTTTACCTCTCGCTTCTGGCAAAAGTTTCACGAGGAGCTGGGCACGCGGTTGCACTTCAGCACAGCATTTCATCTGCAGACTGATGGCCAGAGCGAGCGGACCATTCAGACCCTAGAGGATATGTTGAGGGCGTGTGTCATTGATTTTGGTGGGAGCTGGGATTCCCACCTACCGCTTGCAGAGTTCGCCTATAACAACAGCTATCATTCCAGCATCGGCGCCCCGCCATTAGAGCTGTTGTACGGGCGGAGATGTCGCACCCCGATTTGTTGGGGTGAGGTTGGTCACAGGGTGATGGGTCGGACGGAGGTGGTCTTGCAGACTACCGAGAAGATTCAGCAGATTAGGCAGCGACTGCAGACCGCTCAGAGTCGACAGAAGAGCTACGCCGACCGGCGCCGATCCGAGCTAGAGTTTCAGGTCGGTGACATGGTACTCCTGAAGGTCTCGCCCTGGAAGGGCGTGATCCGCTTCAGGAAGAGGGTAAAATTAGGTCCCCGATATATTAGGCCGTTCAGGATCATTGCCAGGGTTGGCAAGGTAGCATACATGTTAGAGCTGCCGGAAGAGCTTAGTCGAATCCACAACACTTTCCACGTTTCGCAGCTGCGAAAGTGCGTCATGGATCAGGAGGCGGTGGTATCATTGGACGATATTCAGGTCGATGAGCGCCTGAATTACGTGGAAAGGCATGTGGTCGTACTGGAGAGGAAGACGAAAGTTCTGAGGAACAAGGAGATACCTTTGGTGAAGGTACAATGGGAGCATCGTAAGGGGTCTGAGTGGACGTGGGATCCAGAGGCAGAAATGCGGGAGCACTATCCGGGACTGTTCGCTGCAGCAGACTTCGAGGGCGAAGTCTAGTTCAAGTGGGGGAGAATTGTAACGCCCCGATTCTCAGGTATTGATTTAAATAAGAAATTCCTTGATTTTTAAGGTCTAGTCGACGAGTTGGTTGCCCTACTCGCCGAGTAGCAGCGGATTGGTCCACGTATTTTAGTGACCTACTTGCCGAGTCCAAGTATGGACTCGACGAGTAGAAGCTGGCAGTCGAAACCCTAAATTTCGGGGTATTGCGCCCTATTTAAAGGGCCATTGGCCTCCCCCAGCCTCCCCTTTACTGCCCCTTGTCCCTCTCAAACCCTAAATCGTGTGTGTGTGTGTGTTCTTTTGGTGTGTTCAAGCTTGGAGGAGGAACTTTGGAGAAGGAAACACTTGGGGAAGCAAGGAAATCAAGGCTAGGAACTCGTGGGGAGGTAAGAGATTCATCAGTTGTCACTCTCTGGAAGGTATTAAGCTGTTCCTTTAGCTCATCTCTCTTTTAACCTCTTTTGGATGGGTTTTATGAAAGGCTCCCCATGTTTAAGCTAAGATCTGAAGTTGTAACTTCAGATCTGGACTCCCTTTGACCTCTAGATCCATAAAGTCATCAGCCTTGCCTAGTAGGAGCCTTCCCTCAAGTGTGAGACTTCATTGCAAGCTTAGTTTTGCCATTTAAGGGTCTTAAAGCTTTGCATGCATGTAAAGTTTGCGACTTTACGTGATAAACATGCCCTAGAAGCTTGGATCTGTAATCTGGAACCTTGCCATGGCTTAAAAAGCGTCTGCATGGATAAAGGTCTGCAAGGACTCGGCGAGTTGGATGAACAACTCGGCGAGTCCGTTGAAGATGGCCATGAACTCGATGAGTTGATGAACAACTCGGTGAGTCCATTGAAGATTGCCTTGAAATCGACGAGTCGTTCGAAGACTCGGCGAGTCGACTAGGGTTTCTCCCAATTCTTGGACATGTATGAACTCGGCGAGTTAAAGGGGAACTCGACGATCCAATCAAGGATTTCACGACTTCTCGAGTTCAGGAAGGACTCGACGAGTCGATGAACTGCACTCGACGAGTCGAGTCAACATGGACTGTTGACTTTGATTGTGGACTTTGACTTGGACCAAGGGTTGACCAGTTGACTTTTGAGGGTATTCTGGTAATTCGGAGATTTATGAAAAAGGGTTTTATGGTAACTATAGGTGGTGGAGTTCGTGTTGGTGATCCGGGAGTTGAGCTTTCTAGTTTCAGACGTCAGTTGCAAGGTGAGTTATCCTCACTATATCAACAGGGTCTAAGGCACCAAGGCCGGCCCTTATGGATTTGTATTTTGATTATTACATAATATGTGCATTGTTTCGCATCCTGATAGTTAGGATGGTGATATGCTTATGCTTAGTGATCGGGTTCGGTCGATATCCTAGTTACAGGATTATGCTATGATATGACTTGGGTAGGTCGGTGTCCTGGTTTAGGACGTTGCTATGCTATTTGATCTGTTAGATCGGTTTGTCTGTTATTATGATAGCCTATGAATGTATATGCACATGTTGTTTGATTTGGGTGTTGGGTTGAGGCGGTCCTGCTTTGTGCTGAAGGCCAACATACCCAGGGCGGTCCGGATAGACTACAAAACCCAAGAGGGTATGTTAGTCAGACCGAAGGCCCGACGAGCGGTCCGGATAGGCTGAAGGCCCCACGAGGCGGTCCAGACGTGCCGAAGGCTCGGAGAGCGGTCCAGATAGACTGAAGGCCTGCGAGAGCGGTCCAGTCAGGCTGAAGGCTCATTATGCTTGTTGTTTGGTTATATGTTATATGGCATGGTTATGTGGTTGGTATTTTGGGGGATAGCTCACTAAGCTTTCAGGCTTACAGTTTCAGTTGTTGTTTCAGGTACCTCTGGTGATCGCGGGAAGGCGAAGGCATGATCGTACCGCTCCTCTCGCTGTTATGACTTTTATGATTTGATACTGGGATACTCTGATAACTGTATTTTGAAAACAAACTATGTAATGACTTAATGGATTAAAATGTTTTTAAAAGTTTAAATTGGCTTGAATTTTTGGGTGTCACATGGAGGCACTACCTCTATGGTAAAAAGTGCACCATCTTCACGGACCACAAAAGCCTCCAGCACATTCTTAATCAAAAGGAGTTGAACATGAGGCAACAAAGGTGGGTTGAGCTGCTAAATGATTATGAATGCGAGATCAAGTACCACCCAGAAAGGCTAACGTGGTAGCCGATGCCCTGAGCAGGAAAGAATACTCGGGTCACCGGGTGAAAACATTATCGATAACCATCTACTCTCACCTAACTTCACAAATCAAGGAAGCTCAATTAGACGCATTGAAGCCGGAGAATGCCGCTAATGAAGCACTGCGTGGAATGGATAAGAATATGGAAGTCAAAGGAGACGGAGCTTACTATTTCATGGAACGTATCTGGATCCCAAAATTTGGAGGATTCAGGGATGTAGTCATGAACGAAGCGCAAAAAACACGATACTCCGTCCGTCCAGGTTCCGATAAGATGTACCTGGACATTAAACAGCATTATTTGTGGCCAAACATGAAAGCAGAAATTGCCACTTACGTGGGCAAGTGTCTCACTTGTGCCAAAGTGAAAGTGGAATATCAGAAGCCCTCAGGATTGTTACAACAACCAGTAATACCCGAGTGTAAATGGGAAATGATTACCATGGATTTCATAACCAAACTACCTAAGACAGCGGATGGATTGGACGCTATCTGGGTGATTGTCGATCGGTTAACCAAATCCGCCCATTTCCTGCCAATAAAGGAGTCATACAAAATGGAAAGGTTAACAGGAATCTATATAAAAGATGTGGTGAGACTTCATGGGGTTCCAATATCTATTATCTCGGATCGAGATAGTAAATTTACATTGTTAGAACAAAGTTCTAGTAGGATCGATAGATTCTAAGCAGAAAAACAATAAATGACGTAATGAAGAACACAGGAATGGTTTAACTGATGTCGAATGATTAAGATTCAACACCTTAGAAGAGCTCGATTAAGAACTTCGACTGTAGAGGTGTTTAGCGTTACAAAGCAACAATAATAATAATCACGACCGTATCTAATGCATACATGCATGCACTATTTATAGCTTAACCCTACATAACAATCACGGATGGATAGGCCCAATCCGGATATACAAAACTAAGCCCATGACGCAACATAAAATACCCAACAATCTCCCCCTTTGCGTCAATGGAGCCGAAAGCTCAGTTCGGTTGAGCTATAGAAGACTTCTTGACAGTCTTGAACACCTTCGGTATAATGGCCAGTAGAGTATGACGAAAAGTGATATACCACCGAAGCATGTCCGTGAAGTTCTTCTTATCTGCCTCAGTGTTCTGCTTGCATCGATGGATGATATTAATTATGTGCTCTAAGCAGTCCGTTGAGAACAGATGTTTATCAACAAGAGCGAAAAGAAATCTGTTGGCTTCGCCTCTTGTGAACATCACCATGAGAAGTTTAGAATCAATTTGACCCATCTTCATTTTGTTCACATCTCCAGGTTTTGCAGTTGGCTTGACGGTTGGTTTCTTCTTCAAAACTTTAGCAATCTCCTGATCCATTACAGCAACTTCATAGATATAGGAGGCCAACATCCTCTTCAGATGATCTAGGATCGGCTCATATTCTTTCGCATTAGTGAGAAATATGTTAAACAACAAGATCCAATCATGAGGATTCAAGTTAGGAAGATCTGCCAGGGAAATAACAGAAACCGAGTTCTCTGAACCTCGGGTTATTTTAAAATTGACATTAATAAACTTCCCTGCAGGCGAAGGTTTCAGCACCTTGACAGTTGTAATCTTTTGAGCACTCCAAGTCAGGTACTGAGCGTTTCCTCCAGTACACGCTAGGAAACTCTATCGCTTCTTTGATGAGCGTTTCCTTAGTCCAAGGAGGAAACAAGGCCTTTTTGCAAACTAAGGCATCTTGCTCTTCCTTGTTCTTTTGCTCCCTCTCTTCTGCTTCCTTTGCAACCCTAAGAGTTTCATCCAATTACTTATCCCTTTTCTTTCGTTTCAGGGCCTCGGCAATTGTTTCTTCTTCATCACTATCATCAGCAAGTCCCTTCTTCTTATCTTGATTTCCAGAACCCGAAGCTTCATTACCCTTCGGTTCTGTTTTGACAGTGACTTTTGGTTGAGTTGACTGAACACCTTCTCCCCCTTGTTTTGGAGGTACGAATCGCTCCGAAACACCCTTCATTTCATGTAAAAGTGCAAGGGCAGGAAGAAGCTTGGAAGTCAGGTGATTCCGGATGGTCAACGTAAGAATCGGATCATGAGCACTTAGAACATTGTTTAGCATATTCTGAACATCACCAGCACAACTCCGGAAAACAGCACGCTCAGTCTTCAACAATGAAATCTCCCTTTCAGCTTGAGCCAATTGAACCTTCTGAACTTCAATGGTAGAGGTTTGACGGGCAAGATCCTCCCTTAATGCGCTCTCCTTTGCTAAATCAGCATGGAGTGTTTCAAGGCGAGAATTCACTAAGCTTAGAAGAGAAGTGTTCTCAGCTTGAATTAAAGAACGAACATTCTCAAATTTGGCTTGCTCCTCTTGAAGTGACTTTGATAAAGAGTCAACTGAAGCGTTCACTTTAGCTGCATTCTTATCAGCATGACTCTTGAGGGATTCAAGAAAAATCTTAGAAGTGTGATAAGTTCTGCAACTTCAGTTGTAGCCTTCTGGCAAGAAGAGGTTGATGCTTCAACTGCCTGCGTGGATTTGTCAATGGCCCCTGTATACTGCTCAAAAGCGGTGTCCAAAAAAGCCTTGAGCACCAGATCGTTATACGTCTTGGTAGAGGCAAGCAATTGATCAAGCTTTTCATCAAGACTCTACACTTGTTGTCTTGTGACGGGAGCATCTTCATCTTCATCTGTAGGAAGCCGATAAGGACTGTAATAGTTTGAGTCAAATTCAAGGTTGGCACCACCGAGAGTATCACCAGAATCTGTTGAGGGTGATGGTTAAAGAGGTTTGGATGTAACAGGAGGTTCGGTTTCAGTATTAGCCCCCGTATTAGATACGTTGACATTAACTGGAGGTTCGGTTGTAGTGGTGGTAGTTGCTTGTGAAAAGATAGGAGGTGGTAAAGGAGTGGTAGAGATTGGTATGGTACTAACTGGTGGTGGTGGTGGCACAGAAGTGGTGGTTTGAGATGTAGGAGGTGGTGGAATGGGAGCAACCGAAACTGGAACAGTAGATTTCGGTGGAGATGGAGGAGGAGTTGGAATCCTGTCATGAAGTTGTTCAGTAGGAGTTGGAGAACGGGGAGGTGTATTACCTCTTGGTGAACCATGAGGCTGAACTTCTTCTTCCTCATCTGCCGATCACTCCTCATCATGTTCTGAGCTTGAAGGAGAGGGACTTTTGGATTTCCTTGCCATCTTCTTAACTTTCTTTGGAGCCGAAGAGTCAGCCTTTTCAGCCTTTCGCTTTTTAGACTTGACAGGCTTAGACGAAGGACCTTCGGTTGCCACTTTCTTGGTAGTTGCCCTTTTTCCTCGGTTGGCTGGCTTCTCCACAGCATCTAAAGCAGCTTGTTGTTTAGGATTCAGTTCTCTTGGTCCTTTGGGAGGAAGCTTTCGGTACTCATCCATCACTTTACTTTCGTTTGACACACACCTGTACATCGTTTCAGGTATGGAACCATTGTGAGAGAATTTGGTGGCATCTGAAAATATGATCTTTTTCGTATGAAAAGTAGCCACAGAGGAGACCAATGCATCCTTCATGATGGGAATCTGTAAAGTGTCAATTGCCCTTCGAGTGACGATGGTCCAGAAGCGACCACAAGAAATCTCTAAGTATCTCGTCGATGTGTTGAGACTTTTCACTAGTTGCGACCAAATAATCGACCCATAATCGAGGTTAATGCCATTGTAGAGACCATAGAGAATGGTTAGAATAGCCTTACTGGTACCATCTGACCCAGCAACCCTCTCCGCTAAACCATTCCATAAAGCATTGTAATTGATAAGAGTTAGTAACCCATTCCATTGCGGCGGTAAACACGATTTCTTAAACTTCGTCATTGTGGTAAGAACATCAGTGTACCCCATCTCATAAAGCATTGTAAACAGCTGGGTAGTGGTGACGAAATCAGGAGAGATAACAGAAGAATCAACAGCAAGCTTTAACAGGGAACATAATCGCCCTTTCGAAATCGATGCCTTGTGAGAGAAGATTTGAAAGTAGATCCTCTCCTTGTTCTTGTCATAGGATGCAGTAGAATAGAGTTGGGATAGTAGAGACATTGGAACAGATTCCATCTGCGTGAGTGCGATAACCAGAGGAGAGTACTTGAGACATTCAACAACGTGGAGCATGTACGAGTCATACAAAAAGGGGTTCAGTTGAATGATCAAGTTCTGATTAGGTTTGATCACAAGCAGTGATGATGAAGCAGTTTGATCTTGAACAGATGATGATTCCGCCATTGTTAATGTAATAAAGAAGATGAACAGTTGCAGATTGCCTTGTGTATTTGAGAGAGTTTGAAGAAGGTAAGAAGGTGCAATTGGTGTGAGAAACCCTTTATATACCGTTGCCAGGAGAGAGAAAGTATCTTCGTGATGATGATACGATCACTGAAACGTCGCCTGAAAAAGCGCGATGTGACAGGTTGGTTACCCCAGATAGACGTCATCAAGCGTGGGTTTAGGAACTATTCAAATTCACGCGCCCAAAATCTTATCCACATATCGTCTTTTCAAATTCACTTTCGCTCCAGATGTTATAAGAACCATTTTCGCGCCTAAAAGAAACTTTAAACGAGCCATAAGGAACATCAACCAGAATTTTGGAAAATCACAAAGTATTTTCGTGTAAGAGTGTGCCAAAAATAAAGAAATAAAGCAAAATGTGTATAGGATTTGAGTGATGTCTTTAATAAGACATAAATCAGATGGTTACGGGCAAGAATCTCTTCCTTCAAAGTCAAGAAAGACTTGAAGTGCTTGCGTGGTTCCCCGAGAAAATACGATCGAGTGTTTGTAAAGAAACACCGAAAGGCTTCTTTTAAATAATAGTTTAAAGGGTGGCTTACCTTCAACCGAACATCGATTCTTAACATAAGACCGAACGTTGGATGAAGTACTTGTGAGACCGATGTGGTCTGTTGAACAAGTAGGTTGGATATAATTTGTTGTGACTAAAGATGTTATAAAAATCTCAAAAATAAAAACAAACTGGATCTTTTTGGGAAGAAATGCCTTGGTGTTAGACAATTTCATAAAAGACCATAAAAAATAAAAAATAAAATGAGATTTCATTAGGCAACAAGTGAGATCTTGAATATTTAATATTCACCGTCAATTCATTATTGGTATTGGATTTTGGGTCTCACTTAGCACGTGGTATACGCATCTAAGATCATAAACACGGATTTTGTGTAACCATAAACCTCAGTGGTAATATCTGAGAGTCTCAAGGGTTACCTTGTTGAAACGAAAGTAGATGGAGAACGTAAAGGAGGTGGTTTAAGAACCGAAAGTACCTCTGCTATATAAACATGACAAAGCAGTAAACTCTTAACTCATTTGAGAAGAGTAAGGTAGCTCAGGACTTGAGTGGATTTATCAGCCTGATTGGGAAGAAACGATAGGTATAGATCGAATCATTAAGGCCTTGCTCCTAGTCTTAGAGGCTTCGGTCTACATGCAGCAGCATGCTTCTAGGGACACTTAACTAGTGCATATCAAAATAATCATACCTGCCCTACCTCCAATTTATGTAGCAATGATGTACTTGGTACCTAGCAAAGAGAATTAGCAAACAAACAAACCATACAAACAAAACAAACAATACAAAATAATTAAGAGAAAAAATAAAAGAAAAAATCTTTTGGAATTTGGAATTAGCTGAGAAATAATAAAGAAAAATGAAAAAAATATTTTTGGATTTTTAAAGTTTCTGAAAAATAATAAAAACAGAAAATATTTTTGGATTTTTGAAGTTTCTGAAAAATAATAAAAACAGAAAAATATTTTTGGATTTTTGAAGTTTCTGAAAAATAATAAAAACAAAATGAAATTAATACTAAACATTCTAGAAATAAAAATGGAAGAGAAAATAGAGTAAGAAAAAGGTTTAAAAGAGAGTTTACAAACTATACAGCCGAAACCAAACCTTAAAAGAATGAAGCGAAATAAGCCGAGCGTTCGGTTCATTTCGGTTCCCTAAAATTTCGGAGCCGAAATAGACCGAACGTTCGGTTCATTTCGGTTCCCAAAAATTATGGAGCCGAAATAGACCGAGCGTTCGGTTCATTTCGGTTCCTGAAAAATCCGGAACCGAAATAGACCGAGCGGTCGCTCTATTTCGCTTGTCTAATTTTTAGAGTGAGGTTTGAGGGTTCGGTACCGACTCTGCTTCCATCATTCCCAAACCTTGTAAAATTTTATTAAAGCTAGCTTCTGGTAAGGCTTTAGTGAAGATGTCAGCCAGTTGATCAGAGGACCGAACGAAATGTACTTCCACGTTCCCATCTTCTACATGGTCCTTGATGAAATGGTATCTTAGTGCAATATGCTTTGTCTTTGAGTGTTGCACTGGATTGTGACATATTCTTATCGCGCTTTATGAGTCACAATAGAGAGGTATTTTCTTCATAGTCAGTCCATAGTCTCTTAGTTGGCTTTGTATCCATATCACTTGTGAGGTACAGGATGCTGCAGCTATGTACTCGGCTTCGGCTGTTGAAAGAGACACACAGGTTTGCTTCTTGGACTGCCAGCTTACAAGTTTACCGTCAAGGAATTGGCATCCTCCAGTTGTGCTCTTTCGGTCCAGACCGCATCCTCCAAGATCGGCGTCAGAAAAGCCTTGAACACAAAATCCGGATCTAGCAGGGTACCAGAGACCGAGAGAAGAGGTTCGCTTCAGATAACGGAAAATATTTTTCACTGCCACCATGTGAGGTTCTCTTGGATTTGCTTGAAACCTGGCACAATAACAAACAGAGAACAAAATGTCTGGTCTAGTAGCTGTTAGATACATAAGAGACCCTATCATTTGATGATAGAGTGTTACGTCAACAGCAGGTTTTTCCAAAGATGGTGTTAACTTTGTGCCAAACGCCATGGGAACCTTCACCTTCGAGTCTCCCGTTATACCGAATTTCGCCAGCAACTTCTTCGTATAAGCCTCCTGGTTGATAAAAATACCTTCTGGTCCCTGTCTTATATTCAATCCAAGGAAAAAGTTAATTGGACCCATTGCGCTCATTTCAAATTTAGTCTCCATCAACTTCCTGAATTCAGCCGTTAAGCTAGGATTCATAGAGCCGAAGATGATGCCATCGACATAAATCTGAACTATCATTAGATGTTCGCCTTCTTTCTTTCGGAAGAAGGTTGGGTCAACCGAACCTTGCTTGAATTTCGACATTTTAAGAAAGCGAGTTAAAGTTTCATACCAGGCCCTTGGTGCTTGCTTCAGACCATATACAGCTTTATCCAACACGTAGCAGTGATCAGGGTATTTCTCGTTCACAAACCCAGGTGGTTTCTCAACATACACGGTTTCTTCTAGTTCTCCATTTAAGAAAGCACATTTCACGTCCATTTGGAAAACTTTGAAGTTTTTATGAGCAGCATATGCCAGAAAGATTCTAACTGATTCCAACCTTGCTACAGGAGCGAAGGTTTCCTCATAGTCTATCCCTTCTTCTTGGCAATATCCCTTCACCACCAACCGAGCCTTATTGCGTATTACGTTTCCCTCTTTATCCAACTTATTCCTGAAGACCCATTTTAAGCCGACAACTAAAGCATCCTTTGGAGTGGGAATCAGCCTCCAAACTCGATTACATTCAAACTCATAGAGTTCATCTTGCATTGCTTGTACCCAATCAGCGTGATCAAGTGCAGCATTAACCGTCTTCGGTTCGATTTTGGAGATAAACGAATTAAACATACAGAATTCAACATTAGAGAATAATGCAGTTTGTTTCGCTTTCAATTGAGAACGTGTGAGAACTCGCTCAGATGATTCACCAATAATTTGTGCTTTGGGATGATCCTTAGTCCATTTCGTTAGAGGAGGGTAATTAGGGTCATAGGCAGGATCCAACTCTGCATTTACCTCTTCTTCAAGTTCTGATTGATCACCTTCGTCATTTGTATTCTCATTCTCCCCCTCAAATGGCGAAGTGTATCCCTTGTCAGGTTCAGGATTCTCCTCCTCTGTTGGAGTTGGATTCTCCCCCTCGATTGGACTATTATTGGTTGGGATTGGAGTTGGATTCTCCCCCTCGACTGGACTATCGGTTGTTTTTGGTACAGATGAACCCTCCCCCTTGAACGTTGAGTTGTTGTTTGGAGGGTCAGTTGAGGGTTGACCACCAGTCGGTTTAGGAGGTTCATTTTCCATTTCTTTTGCAGCTTCATCAATTATCTTCTTCAGATTGTCGATTCTATTGTCTGCTGCTTTCGCCTCTGAGTGTACAGCCTTCTCTGGTTCATCAAATAGCCTTATGTACTCTTCAAACAAGTTGGAAATGGGACCCGAGACTTTTCCTGATTCAGGAAATATTTCCCCCAAGGCACTTGCGCTTCTTTGAACTTTCTTCATGTAGTTGTCGTCAAAGGTTACATAGTATGTTTCTTCAATACGTTTCGAGCGTTTGTTCAAAACTCTGTATGCCTTTGAAGTGAGTGAATAGCCAACAAAAATTCCCTCATCGGCTTTGACGTCAAACTTGTTTCGGTTCTCTTTGGAATTGAAAATGAAGTACCTTGACCGAACACGTGGAAAAACTTAACGTTGGGCTTTCGATTGTTCAGAATCTCATATGGAGTGATGGAGAATCGTTTGTTAAGTAAGGATCGGTTCTGAGTATAGCACGCGGTTGCAACTGCATCGGCCCAGAATTATAGCAGAAGAGAAGCGAAGCTTAGCATGGTTCGGGCTGCCTCACATAAAGAACGATTTCGTCTTTCAACAATTCCATTCTGTTGTGGTGTATAGGGGGCCGAGAAGTTGTGAGATATCCCCTTTTTAGCCAGAAAATCCTTGAAATCTTTATTCTTGAATTCAAGCCCATTGTCGCTTCTAATATTCCTCACCAGTTTTCGCAGCTGCACTTCCACTTGCTTGATAAACTTCTTCAACTTGGGAGTCGCGTCTGATTTCTGTTTAAGAAAGAAAACCCAGGTGAAGCGTGAAAAATCATCTACTATGACAAGAATGAACTTACTACCACCGAAGCTTTCGATAGCCGAAGGTCCACATAAGTCAATATGCAGAAGTTCAAGAGCTTCAACAATCTTTGTATTGATACGTGTAGGATGGCTCTTTCTGCTTTGTTTGCCCATCTCTCACGCTGCACATATGTGTTCCTTATCAAACTTGAGAAGAGGAAGGCCTCGAACATGATTACCCAGCACCAATTTATTAATGTCTTTGAAGTTCAGGTGCGATAGGCATCGATGTCATAACCAGCTTTCATCAGTGTTCGCCTTTGACAGCAGGCATATTGTTGGTTTTCCTCGAATTGGGTTGAGATTTAAAGGATACATCTCTCCCTTGCGCTCAGACTTCAACAGAACTCTTTTGGATTGCTTCTCAATAATTTATGATCCCTCATCATCGAATGAAACCTTCAAACCAGTTCCCACAACCAATTGAGATACACTGATGAGGTTGTGCTGCAACCCTTCCATATAAGCTACTTTTCGAATCGAGAAGTCTCTGTTGGTTATCATTCCATATCCTTTGATTGTGCCATAAGAGTTATTTCCATACCTCACACATCCACCATCCTTAAGGGACCGAAACTCCCTTAGCTCTTCCCTCCTTCCTGTCATGTGACGCGAGCAGCCACTGTCTATGTACCATTCGTCATCGAACTGCTCGTCACTTATAACCTGCAAATTCAAGCAGATTTAGGAACCCAAAGTCTCTTGGGCCCTGGTGAGTCTTTTACAGAAAAGGGAATAGCAGCAGAAATATCAACCAAATAAGTTCTTTTGATTAGAGTGGTTTTGTCTTTTCTTTTGATGGTATACATCTTTATTTTGTTTTTATCATGTTTAAGTTGTGGTGTAGTAGATGGTGTGTTGTTAGATGGTTTTGGAATATTCTTTTGAATCCTAGGGTTAGTTGACTTTTTCTTATTGTTGATATCAGTATTCGAATCAAGCTTTCCCTTTCCTTTGATGTCCTTCATTAAATTTGGCTTTTGTTGGGAGCATGAAGGACCGAAACTATACTTTCGGTTGTTAGCCTTGACGTTGTAACCGAAACTTGATGTTCGGTTTTGTGCTCTGGTGTTGGAACCGAAACTGGATGTTCGGTTCTGAGCTTTGAAATTAGAACCGAAACAGGATGTTCGGTTCTGAGCTTTGGAATAATAGGAGTTTGGACTAAAATTTTCCTTTCGGTTTGGCTCGTCGTTTTTCTTGACGTTTGACTCTCTCTTGGAAGGAACGTAATTAGGGTTCTGAGACTGCCAATACCGTTTTCGCTCATTCAGATTCTTCATGTATCTCTGATTTCTTTGGTGTTTCTGTTCAGCTAACTGCTTTTGAGTTTTATGAATATTGAAGCTTGATTTTGGCTTCTCCTTTTGAGTTTCGGTTGTCTTGGTAGGAACATTTGGTGTTTTCTTTGGTTCTTCTGGTATCTCTTTTGTTCCACTCGTGCTTGGTTTATCAAAACTCGAGGGTTTGTTGATGGGTTCAGCAACGTATCTACCTTTTACCCTCCATGAGGTTCGCTTCGATAAGCCGATGGTTTCGTCTGCATTATCAATAGGGGCTGACCAAAAGTAATTGTCGCACCCTTCAGCATTGTCTGTGTCGACCAAGATTTTCAATTCTGCTGTTTGTTTTTCAGTGACCCCTGTAACAGCATATACCTGATTTGGCACAGTTTGAACTTTCTGATAAACCATTGCTTTCTCTTTGAGTTTCTGTGGCTTGTCCTTTGACAGGCGAGCGTATTCAACCGAGTTTTCAGATATGAGGGGTTTTTCATTCTCGGTTTTGCTCTTCATAAATTCAGAGCAATCAACCACATCTTCTACCGAGATTTCGCTCATCTCACTTTCCTCATCAAATTCAGACGTGTTTTCTATATTTATTTTATGTTCTGAAATTAATTTGGCGTTAGACGAGTCAAATGATTGAATGGTCTCGGACTTAATTTTCAACCTATCATTTTTATCTAAAAGATTTTTGAGCATACACTTATGTTCCTTAGAGTCAATAAAGGTCTCTATTTCGTCTAGTCCGATTTTATAAGTGATGGATGTTTCTTCTGAGGAAATTATGGATTCAAACTCAGCGATGACCTCATCCTCCTTAAATTCAAAGAAGGGTAAGATCATCTTGTGTATCTTTTTCACTATTTCACAATTTAAATGCAAGTGAGTAATATTCATATATAAGCGTTTAGCAATTAAGCAAAAAACATTCCGTTGTTTCAAAAACTTTAAATTGTCTCGTTGCAAATAAATAATCTCATCCCTAGCCCTATTTAACTCCGTCTCCTTCAGCTCAATCCACATCCTTCTCTCCTCACTCTTCGAAGACACGCTGCTGAGTTGGTCAGTTAGGTTAGAGTTCGCTAAGCGAGTTTGCATGAGACTACCACTTAAGTTAGAAAATTTAAATTTTAGTTCATTTAATTCCTCCTCATAATTCATTACCGGAACTTTAAGTGATTCACGGATGGATTGTACCTTTTTGATCAGCCGATCACAGTCGTTGATCTTCTCACTCACGGGCTTGGCTGCAAAGCACTTGTCTTCAGTCAGGTTCGGCTCCTTAAGCTCACTTTCGGTTGGTCTTCCAGTTGTAACTGTTGGATTAATGTCTAAGTCCATAACTATATTTGGTATATACTTGACCCGACCCGGCACGGTCCATTTGGGTTGCATTACACCGGCACAATTTATATGGATAGTCTTTTGAGAATAGTATATTTATGATTTATATTAATATATTATAAGTTCTAATATATTAATATGGAATCATATTATTTAATTAGTATTGATCAAGAATTAATTTATAATTAATTAAGTGATCAAAAAGAACTAATTAAATATGGACTCTTATATATATGGAATGGGCCAAGTTCATTTAGGTTGGGCTAAGCTTTCATGGATGGTCCATGGAGCTTTTAACCCATGGATCCTATGTAAATGAAAGGTCATGGGTATTAGGGTTTACATGGATGTAACCCTAATCCTCCATAATATATAAAGGGGTCCTTGGCTCACAAAATTGGCACAAGTGTGTGAAAATAAGAGTGGGCCGATTTTAGTGTGCATACATATTCTCTCAAGTTCTTCCAAGGTGTTTTGGTGATTTGTGATTCCATTTGAGGCTTCCACACTATTGGGGCTAAGCTCTTAAAGCTTGAAGACATCAAGCTACATCAAAAGGTATGTCATCTAACTAGAACTTTGTAGTATAGGTACTTCATAATATGCTAGTTAGGATGAAACCTTGGAATAGTTAATATTTGCATGTATAATAGAGAAAACATAGATCCAAGGTTTATAGGGTTGCATGTACACCATAGGAGTGTTAGAATGCTCAAAACCCAACAGTGGTATCAGAGCCATGGGTGTCTTCTGTTATATTGATGCAAATGTTTTATTTTCAAGTTGAAAAAAAAGGAAAAAAAACATGACGTTTGTCAAATTTTAAGATAATTACTTGTTTTGTGAAAAACGAATTATTTGTAAAATTTGAATCATTTGTTATATGTGTTGAATTAGGTCAAATTTAGTAAAAGATAAAATGATATGATTATTTTATTAGTTTTAAAAGTTTGATCTAAATGTTTTAAGGAGTTACATATTTTGTCATAAAATTTTGGAGCTCAAAAGTTTTTTTTAAAGTTGTGATCTTAAGGGTTTTTGAAACTTCCATAAGTTATGGATATGAAAGTTTTTTTTTAAAAAAAAAAAATTTGATTCAAAGTTTTTATGGAGTTACAAAATTTGGTGTTAATGTTTTAAAGAATTCCATAACTTGTTCTTAAGTTATGGAACATGGAAAGTTTCATCATAAAACACCATTAATTCCATAAGTTATGGAATCCAAAGGTTTTCAAGAATTACAAAACTTGCCCTCAAGTTTTGGAATTTGAGAAAAGTTTTTATGAAAAAAAAAGAATTGAATTCTAAAACTCTTGGGTTCATAACTTAAACAATTAATTAAATGGTTTTAATTTTGAGTTTAATAATTGGAATTATGATGTTTTGTTGAATAGTTCAAATTAACTCTTATGGACTTTATTAATAGTTAATTAAAGCGTTTAATTAAAAGAGTATTATTAATCCATAAATATATGGTTTGAGTTTAATTAAATTAAAAGTCTAGTTTAATTAATAGATTAAACCACCAAGTATTTTAAATGTCTAAAATACACCCATATACTATTATAATATTAAAAGTTTAATATATTATATGTATAAGAGCAAGTCGTATTACCATTAGTAGGCCTCATTCACGAAGCCGGTCTATAAGGGGGGTATAAGGTTACTGCCTATAAAATGGCAGTTTAATGGGTGTCCACTCTCACTCACCGCTCCCTTGACCGGTGGAGGGTCGTTAGCCGAACAGGTAGGACAAGGACTATAATTCTCCCTTCAAATATTTTATAGCTTGGATTACGGCATCCCTCTTCCAAGTTATAAAATAGTTTGTTGGGTCCTAGCCTTAATATATCATATTGGGTGTTATATTAAGGACTTAAATCAACTTTACGTGAATTTCTCCCATTGTTGATGTCTGGTTTAGACAACAATGATCTTCCCAAACCAAGCTTTCCTAATGAATATGACTTCCCGGGTTTGGCTCATGGAAGTCATACTTCTCTTCCTCCACCTCCTCCAATTATTCTCCCTAACCCACAAGTTCAAGGTCACTCAAGCCCTAATGGAAAGCAAGGTCTATGTGTGATCACATCTTAGAGATGAAGTCACATATTGACAAGCCGGGAGAGTTGGGTGTCAAAGTCTTGAGAAAGTTGGATGTTCAATCACTTTCTAAGTCACATAGTGAGTTCCTTTGGGACTACTATGAAACAGACTATGACATGAACCTTAATGATCATATCTATTTGCTTGGTGCTGCTGAATCAGCAATGATTTGGAACGATAGTAAAGCAACTTTGATTAGAAGATCAACTTCCCAAAAACTTTATGGACAGTGACAATGGTGACACTGGAAATCCAGAAAAAGCATTCTCTTCCCAATGGAAAGGGATTGGCCATAGTCAACCCGGTTGACCAAATGGTAAAGAGAAAGGCTAAGTCTGAGATAGTCCCATTACCAAAGGGTCCATATGTTTATTTTGCCAAAGGAAGGGGCGTTGATTGCAAAGCTGCCAAATTTACCTAAGGATGTTAAAGTCAATAAGTTTGACTCTACATCAGGTAGAGCCCATTATCTAACTCTGTTAAGTTCTATTCTGAGATCCTCATTACATGATGTGACTGGGTCACATGTTGATGTTTTAAGAATCAAAGAATAGAGAGAAATCTTAAAGGAAGTATATGCTGATTCTGATCGCGAAGGTGGATTTTGATCGCATCAGAATTTTGAGCAGTTGCTTAAGAAGTTATGATATATTGCTAAGGAATAGATAACAACAATTTTCCATGTGGATTGTAAGGATAAGTTTTTCCGCAAAGTTTTAAAATAAAAGAAAATTGTTTAATTTTATTTATTTGAAGTATCCTTACAATGGCATTTGTGGAAAATTGTTGCTTATATGATTCCACTGACAGCAATATTGGAAAATGGATTTGATTCTTTCATTTGTGGTAGTGTCTAAATTTACCAAATTAGGAAAGTTCCTCATCGCCCAAGTTTAAATTGGACCGAAACTTGGAATCATGCAAGTTGAATAGTATGATGAATGAGAACTTTCAAGCATTGGAAAATCAAGACTAATTACTTGTTCACATGGATGTGTGAGTCAAGTGAAGGACTAAAGGGATCGAGTACACATTCTTGTGCACTGGTCATGTCCACCATAAAGCTCGTTAAGACTATTTGATTTACTAAAGTTTAGTAAATATGGTTATACTTACAAGTTTAAGTATAATTCTGAAACATTGGAAAAGTCTCAATGTATGGCAGAACGAATGAGAAGCATCAAATTAGGCAGAAAGATAAAAGTTTCTCAAATCTGAAAATATGGGAGAGTACTTTAGTATCATGTTTGTGATCATCTTAATGATTTAGAAATCATATCACAATTAGTCCTCTAAAGGTCATCTTAGTGCATTCTTATTACTAAGAAGAGGAGTCATGAATTGTTGAAATGGTTAGATCAGGAAGATGAGTCATACTTCGTTCCAAAACAATTCTTAGAGTCATACTCCAAGATTGTAACTTGAGTGACATATCTTAAAGAAAGGTTTAAAACACTTGTCAAATGTAAGAGTAAAAGTGTCCTACTCTTGTACATTTGAAATTGGTAAGTTGTGATGTTTTGGATAAAACAAAGACCAACTAAGGCCAATTGTGTGAAGTGTTTGTCTTGATAAAGAATCCGCACTATCTCTTGAATATTTGGCAAGATAGTCTTATATGTCAAGAGGATAGTGGGAGTCTTAAAGATCCTAAAAAGAATTTCAAGAACTAATCAAGAATAAAACCTGAGGTTCTTCACTAGCACACGACTTGAGGTTTATAACCTATCTTGTTGACATATTCTGTGCCCATTCCAGTTAAAGTTGGCTTTGCATAGGAGTTCTGAAAGTTCTCAATTGGTTGCATAACAACTTGGAAGCAATGGCAGGCCATGTACTGCCATGTGGCAAGAAGTTAAGATTGCATAAGTTCAGTCCATATGAGTTTGGATTTGTCATTATCCTTGTCTTGTGACTATGGTTTGGACGATTCACATGGATAAGAACACATACACCATAAAATCTAAGGGTCATAAGGTTTCTCTCCGATTCATGAAAATGATGGTGAGGAAACACTTCCACCAAGTAGATTTGAAGTAGATGGCAAAAGGTCTAAACAATTGAGACTATGATTACGGCATCCCTTTTCATAGTTCTGAAATTGTTGAGACACACATGCATGCTATCTAAGGAAAGGTGTATGATTTTGATAAAGTTTTATCAAAGCATCTCGTATCAAAAATCTGAACTTTGGTAAGAAAGTCAATAAAGTATTGATTTCTAGAAGTCCAGCTGATTTCTGAGTACATGTCAAAGCTAGTGGGAGCATAAGTGTTATGCTAATAATCATCATGTTAGTGGGAGCATGATAATTATTGTTAGTGTTGCAAGTTAGCAATGTTAATTATAGAAAACAAAAGTTTCAATTCGTGAGGGTGCAGGGATTGAAAAAACTTGTTTTGCTATAATTAAGGGAGAGGGTATACTTCATTTCAGTTCTAAAGGCTTAGATTGAGACCTTAATCATCTTTAGTCAAGAATATATATATGAATTTCATGTTGGATTGGTTCAACTTAAGGAAATTCTATATATTGCGTTCTCAAAATTCGATTATGATTACGGCATCCCTCTTCATAGTCAAATTTTGAAAACATGGCAAATAAAAATATTGTAGCAAAAGACTGGTCTAGAATCATGTCTTTATGTGAGACATCATGAATCGTATACCATTTGCTTTGGGTACAGGATCGATTGCATGTGCTATAATATTTGTCATTTCTAAATTTTTCCAAATGCCCAGAGGCATTAAGAAGGGTCAGTGCATATAAGTTTGTACATATTCATTACAGGAGGGTCAGTGCATATAAGTTTAAAATCTAAACAGATTTCGATAAATGATAGGAATTTGAAATTCTCACATTTTTCGATAAGGATTTGGGAGTGTGAAATTAGAATCATTGAAATTATGTTCCATTGGTTTATTTCACAAAGTAAGGATCATAGACAAACATAGAGTGCATACTTGGTGTATGGCAAAGCTATTGTTTAAGAAAAACATAGTGTACATGCTTGGAGCATGGGACAACTAGTGTTTTTAATTCAAGTATAAAGTTGATAAAACCGAAACAATGAATAATGAGTAATCAGTATGGTGATAAATAAAAGTGTTTATTTATATTCATAGGGTTTGATACCATATTTGATTCATTTATTCTTGTGTTTCACTTTGCATGTTTTGACTTCCAGAATAACTAAGTCGCTCTTCCTGAATGATTAAGTTATTCAAACCATCCACAGTCGGTCATATGTTGGAAGTAGATATGAATCAAGACTGTCATGGGTTGGTTTGTAGAGGTCCAAGTTGGTGGACAAAGTGGTGCTACAACACTCATGAGTGCTCATAAGTTCTGAGTATTGGATTCAACCCGCGCTCATTTGAATCACTTCATGGATTTTATCACGAGTGATCATGAGACGATAATATCTTATATTCTTCAAACCTACATATATGAGTTGTTACTATGAGTTGGTTATACATTGATTGCACGAAAACGCATTTGGTAACTCGATGTTATAAAACGTGCCTTTGTGTATGATTCAACAAGTAGTAGAACAAGCCATATGAGTCGAAGTTTATCCATTCCTTTTACCTTCGGGATAAAAGCGATATCTGTGGGCCCCTTGATGATTTAGCGATGACACATGTGAGTGCTTGGCCAAGCCAGGACTGATTTGATTTGTTCAATCAGTCAGTCATCATAAATAGAAAATCGGGAAACAACAAATGCACAGAGAGAATGATTATAATCCATGTCTCAGTCCATATGATATCTAGAATGGAGGAATATATGATCCATTATCTAATGGACAAGTTATTGACAAGGTCAGAGTTCGACAGCGGCTTTAAGAGCTACGATTGCCAATTAGGTTTTGAAGTCATACTCAATAATAGTTTTAGACTTATCCAAGTGGGAGATTGTTGGATTAATGTCTAAGTCCATAACTATATTTGGTATGTACTTGACCCGACCCGGCATGGTCCATTTGGGTTGCAATTCACCGACACAATTTATATGGATAGTCTTTTGAGAATAGTATATTTATGATTTATATTAATATATTATAAGTTCTAATATATTAATATGGAATCATATTATTTAATTAGTATTGATCAAGAATTAATTTAGAATTAATTAAGTGATCAAAAAGAACTAATTAAATATGGACTCTTATATATATATGGAATGGGCCAAGTTCATTTAGGTTGGGCTAAGCTTTCATGGATGGTCCATGGAGCTTTTAACCCATGGATCCTATGTAAATGAAAGGTCATGGGTATTAGCATTTACATGGATGTAACCCTAATCCTCCATAATATATAAAGGGGTCATTGGCTCACAAAATTGGCACAAGTGTGTGAAAATAAGAGTGGGCCGATTTTAGTGTGCATACATATTCTCTCAAGTTCTTCCAAGGTGTTTTGGTGATTTGTGATTCCATTTGAGGCTTCCACACTATTGGGACTAAGCTCTTAAAGCTTGAAGACATCAAGCTACATCAAAAGGTATGTCATCTAACTAGAACTTTGTAGTATAGGTGCTTCATAATATGCTAGTTAGGATGAAACCTTGGAATAGTTAATATTTGCATGTATAATAGAGAAAACATAGATCCAAGGTTTATAGGGTTGCATGTACACCATAGGAGTGTTAGAATGCTCAAAACCCAACAGTAACCATCAAGCATTTTCCAGCCGAACCAGTCCCTCTCGCCACATAAGCTCTTCCATGTATGGGTTTTCTCACTTCTTCATCCTCAGAATCGGTTGACCAGACTTCAACGCCACCGAACTCATCTTCATCCACATTTTCCTGCACAATCAAGGCATTCATTGAACTGTTAGTAGCCTTCTTTTTCTTGATTTCTTCCAACTTTCGCATGTAATACGCCTCATCATCTTCACCGTCCCTTTTCTCAGCCATCTTCCTCAACATGCAATCTTTGGCAAAGTGGTTCTTGCCATGACAGTAATTGTAGTCGAATCCAGAGTCTCCTGCAAGCTTGCTTTCCTTCTTGTCGTCATCCTTTTGAGAGGTATTCTTCGTTTCTTCTTTCACCTTCTCAGAACTGTAACTTCCTTGCCAGTTTCTGTTCTTATTGACAGAGAACTTCTTTCGTGCATACTTCTTTGGGTTGGTGACCATCATTGCGTATTCTTTGACTGTAAGGTCACACTTAGACATATCTGAATCCTCCTCTTCTTCTGCAACACTTTTGCCTTTTGAGACAAGGGTCAGCGATCCCACACCCGAAACTATCTTCGCCTCCTTGGTTACCACACTTTCATGGGATTTAAGTATACCCACCAGTTTCGCTAGCGAGTAAGATTTAAATTGTTCGTGAGCTTTCACTGTTGAAACCACTGCCATCCATTCTGGTCTTAAACCATTCATGAAGGTTACTTTTTGATCGATCAATTTTCTTTCAATACCATGCTTGATCATCTTGCTAAGGAGATGATTGAAGCGATCGAAGGTTTGTATCAGTTTCTCTTCTATTTTCTGTTCGAAAACTCCAAATTCTGAGAGCAACAAGGTTTGAATTGAGTGTTCTAGATCCTCATCGGTTGAGTAGAGTTCTTTCAACCTATCCCGGATTTCTTTAGCCGTCGTGCATGAACCAACTAACCGAAAAGTGTCATATTGCAGTGCGAATCTGATCATTCTCATGGCTTTCATATTACATAGTACCTTGTCCTTTTCATCATGTGGCATCTTATCTACGTCTGCCACAAGCTGATTATATTCTTTTTGAGTTTTCACTGTCCTGTTCGTTCCAGAGTGAACAAACGGCCCAAGCGTGATAGCTTCCCAGATAAGATAACCATTATCTTCAGATCCAACTACGTAATCTTCAAAGTGATGCGCCCACACTTCATAGTCTTGAGTGTAGAGAATGGGAACCCTTGTAGTGGATCCAATGTTGTTGGAGATGTTGATGGGATTAGAATGAGAGTCGTCATGAGACATGGTGAGCCTTTCCTTAGAACTGCTAGAATCAGACCTGTAAACCTGAGATTAGGGTTTTATCAAACACAAGAGTTACCGTCAACAAGAAGAAGACGGCTTCTTTATATTCGATAAAAGCGGAAACCCTAAAGAATTCTTCAAACAGAAGGAATGTGTATTGATCACACAGTCTCCTGCTCTGATACCAATTGTTAGAACAAAGTTCTAGTAGGATCGATAGATTCTAAGCAGAAAAACAATAAATGACGTAATAAAGAACACAGGAATGGTTTAACTGATGTCGAATGATTAAGCTTCAACACCTCAGAAGAGCTCGATTAAGAACTTCGACTGTAGAGGTGTTTAGGGTTACAAAGCAACAATAATAATAATCACGACCGTATCTAATGCATACATGCATGCACTATTTATAGCTTAACCCTACATAACAAACACGGATGTACAGGCCCAATCCGGATATACAAAACTAAGCCCATGACGCAACATAAAATACCCAACATACATCACGATTTTGGCAGTCGCTCCAGAAGGCAATGGGAACACAACTAGATATGAGCACTGCCTACCACCCTCAAACCGACAGCCAAAGCAAGCGAACCATTCAAACTCTTGAAGGTATGCTCCGAGCCTGTGTGATCGATTTGGCAAATCATGGGATACCCACTTGCCCTTAATTGAGTTCTCGTACAATAACAAGTATCACACGAGCATTAAGGTTGCTCCTTTTGAGGCCTTGTATGGTCGCAAATGCAAATCCCCTCTTTGCTGGGCTGAGGTGGGAGACACCCAGTTGGCAAGAGGGCAAACACCGAACAACACTCTTACAGGACCCGAGATCATTCGGGAAACGACAGAGAAAACAGTCTAAATCAAGGCATGACTCCAAGCATCGCGAGACCGAAAAAAGAGCTATGCTGATAAACGACGAAAGCCTATGGAGTTTCAAGTCGGAGACAGGGTGCTCTTGAAGGTCTCTCCATGGAAAGGGATGATCCGTTTTGGGAGGTGAGGAAAACTAAACCCGCGATACAACGAACCGTTCGAGATTTTTGCTCGGATTGGTCTGGTGGCTTATAAGCTGCAGTTACCTGCGGAGCTCAGCAACGTACACCCCGTGTTCCACGTGTCAAAATTGAAAAAGTGCTTATCAGATGAAACCCTCGTTGTTCCTCTGGATGAGATCGAAGTAAACGAGAATCTCCTGTTCGTCGAAGAATCGGTTGAGATAATGGACAGTGAAGTGAAGCGTACAAAACAAAGCTGCATTCCGATTGTGAAGGTTCGATGGAACGCAAAGCGCGGACCGGAATTCACATGGGAACGCAAAGACTAAATGATGCAAAAGTACCCTCACATTTTCTCTAGTTCCTAAGAACAACTTTCAAAAAAATTCGGGACGAAATTCCCTCTAACGGGGGGATGATGTCACAACTAGCGTTTTTGGGCTAGGAAATTATGTCTATGTATGATCAACTCTCGATGTATCTGGTAACTCTAAGATTGATGCTATACATGCTATTCAATTTAAAAACAATTGTTCGAATCAAAACTCACTCGTGAAGCCCAAAACCTAATTCCATACACTACATTCACTCAACTTGGGTTTGTAACCCTAATTTCTCGGTTCAAACATATTATTGGGCCAGAAATCATTTATTAAGCCTAATGGGCCAAAAAACTCTCAATTGGATTATTTCGGGCCAAGGAACCTCATTTGGGCCCTAATTGGACCCACATTCATTCAACTATAGCATTATGGGCCTTAATGGGCATAGAATGTCTCACTTCGTTTTCATGGGCCTTATTGGGCCAAAAACCACATAAATAATTATAATGGGCCGAAAACCCATTGTTTTTACCCCTTTTGGGCCGTGAACTCATAAGAGGGCCCAATGGGCCGAAAAAATTATTTTGGGCTACACAAATTCGATTGATTATCCATATGGACCTAACACTTATTCGTTTCTCCTTTTTCCCCCTCTCATTCTCGGTTATGTGCATATATATATATATATATATATATATATATATATATATATATATATATATATATATATATATATATATATATATATATATATATATATATTGTGAAAAAAATAAAAGATAATATGGGATTAATTAGAGCATGACACCTCACTAATACCTTCCATATAACCATACAATACACATCATGTATCTAGACCATCTCATACTTCCATGCAACATTATTTCCCATTCCCTCCCTTCTCCCTTCTTAATTCTCAATCGAAGCCACCTCTCCTCACTCAAACTTCTTCAAACATTCTCCATCTTTAACTTAAGAAATTCCTTTTTTCATCCTTCCAAATTTTCGTGGGTTTGTTTGTGTGCATCTAGAACTCTTCATCAAAGCACATTCATTCTTGGTAAGTTCTTGTTTAACTCTATGGTTTAACTTCAAGATTACACTAAAAATCTTCCCTTAAACCTCTCTTATTTCGTGTTTATGCTACTAGAACTACCTACATCTTCAAGATCTCTTCAAGGAGCTTGCTAGGCCGAAAACATCTTCTTCACTTCTTCAAAAACCGATCTATCACCCCAAAGTGAGTTCATACCCCTTTGTTTTCGGTTTTATATTGTTTTTGGGGGAGGATACAAGTTGCTTTGTGTTAGATCTATGTGTTTATGTATGTATATGTGTGTTTTTTTCCATGTTATATGTTGTGATTATGTGCTAAAACCTCATGAAACTCAAAATTGCTAACAAAACTTGGTGATAGTTTCAAACTAAATCATTACATGCAACCTACTATGAAAATGGAAAGTTTAAAAACATGTTATGATACACTAGAAAACAATCCAAAACCGTTTAAGGGGCCATTTTTGACAAATAAACAAAAACGTGAAGCCTTTAGGACATTCATGGTTTTTCAAGGACCAAAAGAGTCATTTTTACATAAAAATGGGTCTTAAAGATATTTATGGTTTTAAAAGGGCCAAAAGTGTTAATTTTCATAAAATGGGCTTAAAGTTGGGCCTTTACGGTTTCATGAGCTAAATTTGTACTGACTTTTGTGGGTTAAATTTTCATTTTAAACAAATTTGAGCCAAAAATGTAAATTTTCGGTTAAATGGGCTGAAAATGTAAATTTTATTAAACTTGGGCCGAAAAGGTTAAATTTCTATACATTTGGGCCGCAAATGTCAATTTTCATCAAAATTGGGCTGAAAATGTTAATTCTAACAATAGTGGGCAAAAAATGTTATTTTATTTAAAATAAGCCCTTAAATGTAAACTTTTGGTCTTAATGGACCTAAAGTGTCATTTTTACCAAAAATGTGCCTAAATTGTAAATTTTCGGCTTAATGGGCCGAAAATGTCATCATTACGAAAAGTGGGCATTTTATGTCATTTTGGTAAACAATTGAGCTTAACCAACCAACGTAATATCAAACGGACAAAATACGTCATTTTCACTTTTATTGGGCCTGGAACACACCTTACATGTTTATTGGGCCTTAGTGGTCCATTTACATGCTTATTGGGCCTGGAACATGCCTTACATGTTTATTGGGCCTTAGTGGTCCATTTACATGCTTATTGGGCCTGGAATATACATTACATGTTTATTGGGCCTTTGTGGTCCATTTACATGCTTGTTGGGCCTTGTAAACTTAAAACATACACGGAAACATTATTTACTGCATTAAATAGTGTGTTTCAATATTCGCGTAAGCATAGTTAAGGTTCTTGTGAGACGTTCTTTCATTCGTACCTACCTAGTGTACAACCTTCATTCTTGTAGATATAACTAGAGTCTCCTGGAGGGAGAGCGAGAGTTTGTGTATAGATCTATACGGGGTTGACAGTCCCGCAGCTGAGTTGTTTGCTACAGCTAGACTAGGCCAGTCTAGGGTGACAAACGTCTCACCTTAAACAAGCGACGCCTGAAAAATGTCATGACAGGCAGATCAGTCATATCAAGTATGGTTATAACGACTCACATAGAAATTAACTCCACTGTAAAATTTACGGAATACATATACGTTTCTACAGTTACAATTCTATACAAACACCATTTTACGGTCTTTGGGTTTAAGACCACAACACTTTTACAGGCAGAAAATATCGGATTTTCTGGGAAACATACACTATACACTACCTTCTACTTACAACAGAAAACATAGGAAATTTTGGAATACGCCCCTTATACATTTTCAAAACAGAAACACACATGCTTTAATACAAGATTCGATACAAAGCGTTCAAACCATTTATTTCTTTTACAGAAAATATCGGATTTTCTGGTGTTTACAAAGTGATACAAACTTTTCATACAAATATGCTTATGAACTCACCAACATTATATATGTTGACCGTTTTCAAAATAACTTGTATTCTCATGAAATCGTTAAGCAGGTTGGCCTTCAAGAACTCAGGGATTTTGATGTATTTTTGCTATCATCGTGATGGTATTACAAGATGAAGTCGCCCAAACCCCCGGACGTTTCCGCCGTTCCGGTTCGGGGGTGTGACAAAAAACAACAGGTGCAATGCAGGTTCCAACTCCTGCAACCTTAGAGTAACCAATGGATGCCTGGGGGAAAGGAAACCACAAACAATGAAGAAGTTGTGTTGTTTCCTATCAATGAAGAATGAGTGACACCTGCATAAATCTTTGATAGGGTTATGTTATGTCTATTTTTATGTACGTAGGTATTAGTCTGTAACCCATCAATCATCGTTATTGATTATAAAATTCTATTATGCAATAAAATCATCTTTCTCATACGTATATGTTAGTACATTATCATACAACTTTATGTTTATCACGACCTTACCCTGTTTTGGTCATGTTCTGAGAAAAATTACGATGGGCACAAGCCTTAATGCTATGATAAGAATATCGAAAGTCATTGGATATGACAAGCATGAGTTTCTTTAAAGTCAAAATAAGCTACCAATCACATAATCAAGGACAGCTAGGACTTAGGTAAGTTACAAACAACAGCAAATGATGGGTCGAACCCAAGTGGGGGAGAGCCGACCCTTAACGTGAAAGTGAGAAGGGTAGTTCGACTTTCGATTTCAAGTTCCAGGTATGAGATTTGCGGCACGAGTAGGTAGAAGTTATTAGTTTCAATTTCATTGTGTGGGTAATAGAAGAAAGAAGTCTTCTGCTAGATTACCTATAGGCTATAAGTTTCTTGTTTCTCAAGGAAATGTTGGACTTTCCTCTCCAGCGGCTGATAGGATTTAGGAATTGGCCAAATTCTCAGGTGTGTCTCAGATAACCAAGAGAACCATTTAGGTTCATACCTCCAAAGATGAAAGATATATCCTTGCATCAGATGATCAAGAATTCAATAGATGGTATAGTTTGCGATACATTGCGTCGAGTACTCATGGCATGCACCAGACTTAGAGATTTGATTCTAACCATATTAAGGATTTAGTTAACCCATGCCAAAGGATTTAGCAGTAGGATCAAAATCAAGGGATGAGTGTTTTTGTAAGTACGATTAGAGACTCATTGGATGAGACCATTCGAAAAGGACTATTCCCATTAAGCATATGGTAATACTTCAATGATATTTTAGGCTTGAGGGGTAATGTGTTGGTGTAGTTATTCTTTTACCGATGAGCGTAAGATTTAAAACTAAGACCGAATTTTAGGTCGACATAGGACAAAAATTGGACTTTAGCATCTGTAAGATGTAGATTAAGAACCTTGGATCGGTTGTAGTCTTAAAAGTTTAAATAGAAAGTATATGTTATGATAAGTATATATCAATGAAGGATATATATATATATATATATATATATATATATATATATATATATATATATATAGAGAGAGAGAGAGAGAGAGAGAGTTTAGTTGGGGCATTCAGATAATGGTTGTGAGTCTTTAAGACCACCGAAGGGTTGATCGTGAGTCCCCATGCCCAATAAGGATGATTATGAGATCGGTCTGGTATTGTAATCCCAGTAGTTGGATAGTATCACGACATGTCGTGAGCAGACATATGAGGAAAATACTCAAACATTAGTTATATATTGGTACTGATAAGATGGTTAGAGCCTTGTGAGAAGGTTATTGGTGACCTAGTGTTCGTTATAATCTAGTAGGTTGGAAGATAAGTAAGCCTTATAATGAGTCTGTCACCAATATTAGAGTATTGGTTCCAAAATTTTCAAGCTAGTAAACCCATTATAGTAGTTTTGGTTAAAATTCAGGATGTTAGAACACCTGAACTGGGTTGGAATGACGCTTGTAATATAGATTTGTGTGTGTTTTAAGGATATGCCATAAGCCTTTTAAAAGCATGTTCTGAAAAAGTAGATTCATTAGGATATCGTAAATAAATTTCCATAGTTAATCACTTCATGAAAAGTCGACTGTGTCAACATTTTACGTCTGAAGGCGATCACCAATTGTAGCATATAAATTTTGGAAGTCCAAACCGACGAATTCCTGGTTTTGGAAGATTTCACAAGGAATTCGGGAGTACGTCCACGGTAGAAAATGAAGTTCTACGGCTAAATAAGTACAGATAGGCGAATTCGATGTGAAAATGTCAGCTAGATCACGAGTTGATCTAGATTACCCCAATAAGGTGATGTCTAGGAGCGCAAGGATCAGAATTTCAGGGACGAAATCTTTGTAAGTAAGAGAGATTTGTAACACCCTATTGTTACCATTCTGTAGGATTCAATATAAACTGTTGTTTATAAAATTTGAAGTAGAGATATATTACTTTTTAGCCAAAGTAATCATTATAAACATGTAGGAAACGTTTCCGTAGATATATAGAACACTTAAATATGACTTCATATGAGGAAGTTATGGTTTTTAAAAGTTTCAGCATAGTAGAGAGCGATATACAAATCGAAATTTAAATCGGTTGATTATTAGCCGAAACAATTTAAACGAGATCTGAAGATCTCTTGAATATGAACCCGTCGATATAAAGGCAATCGAGAACGAATGTCGTATGGAAGTGTTATGATTTCTATACGAGTTTTAACATTCTAAGCCCTTTAAAAATAAAGTGAGAATTAGCCGACAGAATCCAAATGAAAGTTGTAGACCCCGTCAATAGCTACATGTGGATATAAAGAACGTCGAAAACGGAGCTTGTATGAAGAAGTTACGTAATTTATAAAATCTATGTTTTGCACAACACGTAGAGCGCGCGACACTCCCTTCTAGAAGCTGGCAATGCGGACCACCCATCAGGAGACATGCGGCACTACCCTAGACCAACCAACCCACCTACCCCAGGGCTCGAGGTGCCTAGAGATGGGGTGTGGCGTGCCTCCCTGCTATAAATAGAAATCCTCTGATTTCATATGTTCTGCACCCCTTCTTCACTCTAAAAACTCTATGGAGACCTTTCACACCCAGAGTCCTCTATTTCTGATTTTTAGAGAAAATTAGCGAGGCTCTAGAGTATCTAGGGGCCCGACAAAAAGGAGCTTTGGGTCGGGATTCTTCCCGCGACTTTTCCCGGTTTTCGCTAGAATTTCTTAGTAAGGTAAGATGCACTTACTAGGCTTTAAGTGTAGCTTATGTTTATATTCATAGTCATTGTTATGAATGTATAAATATGATCTATAATTAATTCTATTTATAATATTGATTGATCTACTTATGGGAAAGGTGTCTAGAATGGTAACGTTGGCTTGGTTGTTGGATTTTAGAAAGGCTATATGCCGAAATGGTCATGCCTCCCAACTTTCCTGACTGATCGATCCTTATTTGATAGAACTCTCGGTATTCGTTGGGACTAGTGAAAGATCTAGCTTTCACTACTAAAGATTAATAAGTTATAGTATTATAGGTTAATACTTGTTAAACACGTTAACCGTCAGTTGGATCACCAGTAGGATCACCCAGATAGTTGTCGATCGTCTGACTAATTGTCCATGTGAGTTTTCTCACTATATTTTATACTCCAGTATGTATCATCTGTATGTTAGGATATAGTCACCCTATAGTGTGAAATTATGCTAGTTTTGTTAGTTGCATGTAGTGTTGGATTGTTGTATGTTATATATGTGTTGATATATTATGTGGGGAGTTGTGGGCGGCCCAACCTCGGGATGAAGGCCAATAGAATCAAGCGGACCAGCTTTATGTTGAATGCCAAGTAGCAGAACAGCTTTATGCTGAAGGCAAGAAGGGGCAGACTAGCTTCGTGCTGAAGGCCAATGAGTAGACCAGGTTTATGCTGAAGGGCATTACGTGTATCCATGGTATATGTATTGTGGGATATGGTATTTTGGGGAACTCACTAAACTTTGTGCTTACCCAGTTGACTATAAATGTTTTTAGGTACTCTAAATGACTCGTGAGAAGGGCAAGGTTCGATTGTACACACACGCATTCGCAACATGTTTCCGCATAATGTAATTATACTCTGATATATTTGAATAAATAAAAATGAAACATTTGGGTTGAAAATTTGGACGTTACACATTGCTAATAGTTTGGTGAATTTGTTAGATAGTATAATGTATGATTAAACAGTGAAAGCTTCATGTAACTGATTATTAAATGTGTTTGAGAAAATAGCATATATGTGTACATATATTATTATAGGGAAATTTGTAAGGAAAAAAGCCTATCTATGTATTTGTGTTAAAAGCTTATTGAAAAGCTATTTGAGAAATGATGTAAAATGCCTCTATGTAATTGAGGACAGAAAATCGTAATCTATTATGTATAAAAAAGTTGAAGCTCTTTAAAGAGCGTAAAGTGAAGGTAAGATTGAAGCTCTATAGATAGCGATAAGTGAATGGAAATCCAAAGCTCTATAGAGAGCGTTTAAAAAAGGCTTAGATTTCCTTGTGTGTTATGGGTGAAAGATTTTTCCAGCCACCATGAAGAACTCCACATAGATAGTGAGTTGACACGTTCTCGGTCTCAGGTCTTCATGGGGTTACCGTGGAGGACTCCATGTAGATAGTAACTGACAAGGATCTGCCTCTCTAGACTAAGGTTCCCAAGCGATTGGGACTCAGTTGTAATTCGTAATGCTTTTCGTTGGCCGCTAAGTGATTTGTTCTTATATGGTCGCATGTGTTAAGATTGCATGCGCTAGGTCCTTATATGGTAAAGTCTTTGGGTATAGAACAAGTATAAGTATTTAAAAGTTATTAAAGATTGGGTCAAAACCCATGTAGCTCATGAGTCTTGTAGTTTGTGCTATGTACTCAGGTATGGAAGTGGAGATAGAGTTTGTTGTAGAAGGACCACAATAGAAATCATAGAAGGTTGTATAATCATTTATTCTTTTACTATATTTGTTGGTATTGTTGTAACACCAAATATTGTAAACTTATATAATAATTTGAAAGGTTTTGTAAAACACATCTTTACTGATACTAAATGGTATTTTAAAAGTACGGTGTTACAATGATGCCAAATGAGATGATAAATATGTATTAGCGAAAGAATGACATGTCAAAATGGAAGGTAAAACTATTGATAAAGAAAAGAAACGAGTGGAGGAACTTTTAACATACTTTTTCTTGAAAATGAGGAGGCTAGAACCAAAGATGTAAATATATAAAAATGCAACAAATTTGGTACAAATGGCCAAAGAGGTCAATGAAAAGAACAAGATTGAATTGGAGAATACTTTCAAAGAGATAAATAGAAAGAATGCTTGGGTGATTAGCGAGAAAGAAAAAACTCATTTTGATTTTATAGAGTTGATATGGAATAGAGTTGACTGTCGATGTTAAGACTTTCTATTATGTTATTTTTTCATTATGTATGATGGTTTTATGTATAAATCAATAACTTTATGTAAACGTTCTTAGTGTCTAATGTGTAAGACTCATAACTATGTATCAAGGTATTAGATGTAATGAACAACACACCTAATAAATAAATATTCAAAATCAAACATTTAAAATGTTACATTTGATAATTTATAACAATTTAAATTTTCTTAAATTCTATTACCAACAGAATCCCAAAAGTTTTTTTCATATCCTCAAACTAAAATCCATAGCTACCTCATAGGTTGATTTGTCTATACCTATAGGATGTCCCAATATTAGCTGCTCTAAAAACATACAGACAAAAACACAACAATCTCCCAATTTGCTCTTCTGTTAAGAAGTCTTGATTTTCTCAATATAATTCAATTTCAAAGTTGTTCTTGGGATATTCCACATACTCTAATAATCAATGTTGTGTAAAATATTCACCACCCACCACTCAAAAATGTCTAATTTTTCCAAGTCCTTTAAGGTTTGATAAGAATTTGTATACGTAGTGTCAAGCCATATCTCCCCCAACAACTAATGTTTCTCATGTAAATTCATCAGTATATATATACACACACAATGTTAATATATTAGATAATTATCTTTTTACGATGTATACAAAACAATTAAAATTGAATATTTAATCACCAATTATACGATTCATCACGGAGGCAAAACATCCGCCCATGAAGTACCCCCGAACCATAGAGCCTCCAATCGCTCTCACCACCGGGAGCATAAAAAAATGTAGGAGGCATAATGGTAAACCATTCTCCTTCATTTCCCTTCTCCATCAGAAATCTGCTCCAAAACGTAATATGTTGCGAATGTTGATATAAGCTAATAGAATCTACAATAAATTTGAAATCCCTTAAACAAAGTTACAGAGTTGAACAACTCGTTAAACTATACAAATCGCACTGAGTAATGCGATTTAGAGATTTGCCATGTAATCTTCAAAAAGCTTAGACCACATATTTTTTGAACGACAAGCAAATTTTTAGAAAGAAAAAGGAAAAAAAGGACAACGAAAAGCTAGACAACAATACATAGCGTTCAAAGCCATAGGTGCGGTTTATGGTTTTTGTATTTTGGCTCTACACCGTACCAACTAGGCGTGAGCATTTGGATCGGACCGAACCGAACCGAACCGGACCGGTATCAGAGAATATAGTAGACAGTGGACCGGACCAAATGAGACTTATCAGGTCCATGTCCAGGTCTGGGTTTTTCGGTTCATGGACTAGTTGGACTGATACAAATTTACATGCATACGATACAATTCATTAAAACGAATATGTTGTTGGGTTTGATACATTACAACTCATAAAAATGAATACGTTTTCGTTTCTTGTACCCGTTGGATCAGTCAAACTTTGATTGTGTATACCATTTGTTTGAACTTTGAATCAACTAAGTTAATGAATTTATAACATTTCATCTTTATGTACTTTACCATTTCGAGAAATATTGGTTTGGTTGACCACTTTCTTAGATGTATGTCCACATCTAAGACTTTCCGGATAAAAAGATTTACAAAAAGTTTTGATGTAGCCGAAACAAGTTATGTTTTTGTATTGAATTTTTCAAAGAAATTCACCATATCCATTACAATTTCGAAGTTAGAATTTTGTAGTATTCTACCGAGATCCCTTTCATATGATTTATCTATCAAAGATACATAAAATGCAGAATTATAGTCTAAGATAATTTCTGAAAAACTAAAATATTTCAGCTTTGATATCCTAAATTTGAAGGACTGTAATGCATTAAATATAACATCAAAACTAATAAAATTATAGTCTAAAATCATCTACAAACTCTAAATTACACGTTGGAAAAACCGTATGTCAATCCGACTTAAAAATAATGAGATATGCTTGTTTAAAGTGTTTTACAGAATACAAAAGTTTAAATTTCTTGCTGAAAAACTAAAATATTTCAGCTTTGATATCCCAACTTTGAAGGATTGTAATTCATTGAATATAATACCAAAAACAACAAAATTATAGTAAAAAATCATCTACAAACTCTAAATTACACGTTGGAAAAAACCCCACGTCAATACAACTTAAAACGAATGAAATGTGTTTGTTTATAGAATTTCACAAAATACAAATGTTTAAATTTCTTGCTGAAAAGCTGAAATATTTCAGTTTTGATATTCAAATTTTGAAGGATTGTAATTCATTGAATATAACACCAAAAACAACAAAATTATAGTCTAAAATCATTTACAAATTCTAAATTACACGTTGGATAAAACCTCATTTCAATTCTACTTAAAACGAATGAGATATGCTTATTTAAAAATTTTCATATAAAAAGCTGAAATATTTCAGCTTTGATATCCCAAGTTTGAAGGATTGTAATTCAATGAATATAACAATCAAAAAGAACAAAATTATAGTTTAAAACCATCTACAAACTCTAAATTATACGTTAGAAAAAATCGCATGTCAATCTGACTTAAAACTAATGAGATATGCTTGTTTAAGAATTTCTGTCAGAACCCGAAATTTATGTCTTGTTAAGGTCAAACTTTTTCCTTCTATTATCTTAAGTTAGTTAGATTATTGGGTTATAAGTATATAAGCCTTATAAACTAGAGTGTTATGGGCTGGAGGGAAAAGCATTTTGGACCGAGAACCGCAAACCTTCGCATGGCCGCAAACCCTCTTCGGGCCGTGATCAGGCTTCAAAGTCGTGAACCCCTTCGGACCCTGAACCCTCGGTTCACGGCCGTGAATTCTTCGGCCGCAAACACTTTCCCTATATATATGTGTTTGATCAGTTTTATCCTCATTTCTTCATTTCTAGCCGTGAACTCATCCATTCTCTCTCAAGTATCATTAGCCAAAAACCCTCCTCTCTCCTCAAAAACGTAAGAAACAGTTTCCCTTCTTGTTGTTCATGTGAAGTTCTTTGATTTCAACCTTGATTCATCATCTTTTATCAATATCTTCAAGTGTTCTTGGGCCGTGAACCATTCTTAGGGCCGTGAACTCTCCTTAGGCCGTGAACCCTTCATGGGGCCGTGAACCCATCAAGCTGGCCGTGAACCCCTTTTCAGCCTTCCATTTTCGATTCTAACACTTCTTGTGTAAGTATTCCTTACACGATAGATTGTTTCCCTTACACTTTTGGGGTTAGATTCACTAAATTATATATATATATATATATATATATATATATATATATATATATATATATATATATATATATCTTAATATGCTAAATAGGACTCGTTTGTACCTTGGGACTCCACTCGTGAAACTTATCATCATATATCGAATCATCAATTGAATCACTCAAATAAGGTGAGTTCATACCCCCATAATCTACCTTTTTAAATGGTTTTAAATTCTTTTTAGGGGGGAATACAAGTGAAACACAAGAAATCTTGTGTTAAAAAATGGAATTTTACTTACTTCGTTATCTTGCTGTTAATATGAGTGAAAACATGAAACTTGTTAAAACATGAAAATAAACTATAAAATATATAATTTATGGTTTATATAGACTTATAAACTATGATAAATAGAGTTTATGGAACAAATGAATCTTTTTACAAAACTACCAGTTGTTTATAAAAAGGTTTTCGCATTATTACTTGTAAAGTCGTTAATCTAGTTTGTGACTTTGGTACTTACTTAAGTAACAATAGAAGTCCATCTTTATGATCCAGAGTCTCCTGGAGGGAGAGCGTGACACTTGTAGATAGATCTATATGGGACTGACAATCCCTCATCGCGACTGTTAGCTACAATTGGACCGGCAGGTCTGCGGTGACAAACGTCATAAACGATACTGACATCCCATTACCCGTCGTATCAGTCAGTATGGTCATATAACTCACAAGGAGAAATAACGATATATTTACGTAGTAATATACTTTTCCGAAACTTTCACCAGGGATATTAACTATATGATACTCAGTATATACAATAAGGTTAGATAAAATTGAAATCTGATAGGCAGTGGAATGTGTGACTTTCGCCTCATTTCATGTTCATTGTTTAGTGGTGGGCTTAGGGCATATTCATCCATTCAACTGTCTGTTCGATCTCGGTTATATACAACTCGTATGTATTAAGTGATCATAGGAGGGTAGTATCGTCATATCAGGTTTTCAGGGTAAACAGGTCTTCAGCCAGTTTAACTTATCAACAAAACTAGATACCCTTAAAGTTTGTATAATAATTATACTTGTGCTTTTCGGTATCGAAACGATTTAGACTACCAGTTGGTTTTATAGAAAATATAGGATTTTCTATGGTAAACATCGTAATTTTAAAGGTAAACAGTTTTCGATAGAAATTTCTGAAAACAATAACATTTATTACTGAAAACATTGTTTCACAGTAGAGTAAGTGAAACTAGAAACTTATTTACAAAAGGTTTAATACTTATTATTAAACTAGTATAACATAAAGGACCTTAAATGGTTGATTCTATAATTCTTTAGTTTATACATCAGAGTTATATATAAATAATATCCGATAGGCAGTGGAATGTGTGACTTCCGCCTCATTTACTGTTCCTTGTTTGGTTGTGGGCTTAGGGCAGATTCACACATTCAATTGTCCGTTCGATATTAGGTTATATATAGTTAGTATAAACTAAGTGATTATAGAAGGAACTATTGTGGTTACCATTTTACCAGAGAATCATTAATGTTAATTCTGTAATTACTTGATGAATACATTAGGATTATATATTATGAAGATCCGGTAGACAGCGAAATGTGTGACTTCCGTCTCATTTCCTGTTCCTTGTTTGGTTGTGGGCTTAGGGCAGATACACACATTCAATTGTCTAATCGATCTGTATTATATATAATTTGTATTCGCTAAATGATTACAGAAGGATTAACTACAGTCATTTTACTTATTAAGAAAATATAGGATTTTCTGAAGGAACCGACGAACTTTTTCTAAAGAACCAAGAGTATACTTTTTATAACAAAAATACTTATGAACTCACCAACTTTAATGTTGATACTTTTTCAAACCACTTGTATTCTCAAGATCGTTAGTAGACAAGTATCCTCTCAGGTGTTGTGAAGATGGAGCTTTACGTCTTAACTTTTGTTGTACTTTTAATGTATTTCAAGTAATGTTTTGAACATAATGTAAATATTATATTATCAATACGATGGTTGTTGTTACTTTGATTGCTATGATGCATCTGTTGTGATACTTAACATGAAGTCATCCACCCCCGAACGTTTCCGCCGTTCCGGTTTGGGGATGTGACAATTTCACAAAAACAAGATCTAAATTTTTTTAAATCAAGTCCAAACCCGATTTTTATCCAGAACCGGTCACACCGAATCGGTAAAAAAACCAGACCGGTTTTGATCAAAACCTAGAACGAAGAACCTGTCCGGGGGTCCAGAAAAAGGTTCAAATCCAGGTCCAGTCCACGGTCCAAATGTTCACCACTAGTAACAACCTAGTTTTTAGAATGGTAGGTGATATTTATGGTTATGTTTTTTATTCATCCACTTTAAAATAATGTGTTTTGTTTTTTATAGCTCTCACTGTAATTGAAGAGAGGGAATCATGATGATGGTATAAAAGTTAAAACACTTTTATTTTTAAATGGATGAATAATAAAAAAGTGAAAATATATCCACCAGAATATAAAGCTACTTTATTATTGAAACATTGTTTGTTTAATTACGCCATATTTTTTCAAATGCACCTTGGAATTTTACATAAAATCAACAAAATCCATTCAGAAAATTTCTTAATTTTCAGAGGAAATGATCACACTAGCTACGGTTCAACGAGAAAGAAATATACTCCCAGATTAAAGTTGGAATTTTACACACTATCGACAAAACACATCCAAAAAATATTCTAATTTTCAAAGGAAATAATCACACTAGCTACGGTTCAATGGGGAAGATATATCTCTGATTGAAGTTGTATATATGGAGCGGGTAATTTTGGATTCTGGTTGAATCCTATAATGATTAGTCGTGCTTCGTACAAAACATCTGGTGATGCAATGCTAGTAAAGTGGATGCTCAAGTTTGTCGGGTATGAGGTCGTTCTTTGATTCACTTATACAGATGTAATAGTATGTTTTATATTTCTAAAATATATGTTTTTACTTCTAAAGACGTAAAAGATATATATTTTTACTTTAAAACATCATAAAAATACGTACTTATACTTCTAAAAACATAAAAATATGTACTTATATTTTTAAAAAATGTATTTATGTCTCTAAAAATATATTTTTACTTCTAAAAACGTAAAAATATATTTATACTTTTAAAAACTTAAAAAACGTTTTTAAGAATGTTAGTTTCTCACCATTTTATAAAAACATAAATACGTATTTTTGTGTTTTAAACCGTATGAATAAAATAAAAAACTTATATAAAAATATTATTTTAACAAAGCATAAATATAATGTTTGAATAAATATTATTCTAGTATATAAGTAAAATATGTATTTATGCAGGAATTATTGAACAAGCAGTAAAAAAATTACAATTTAATTGCTCTTTTACAAATTTTAATTCGTAGTAATCTGAAATTCTATGATAGCAGGTTATAAAGACACTAACAGAAGAAAAATAATTAAAAAAAATCTGATTTAACACCCCTAAAAATGATTTTAAGATAATACCGTTTTTTACCAAGCTTTATGGTTTTTGTGTCAATAATCTTTTTTTACATGGTTAGGATTGGAAATGATTGATAAATTTTATACCAATACTTCCCGATAGTTTCAATAAACCAATAATTTTTCGTTCAACATGATAAGAATACATAAAAGAGTATCAATGGCGCATTAACATGAAAGAATTAATCTAAATCTCAACCTAATATAAAATATTGTTATTTTTTTCATTAATTCACAAGGAAAAATTGTCTCCTATATCTTGAAAAATAATTTTATATATTTATTTGAATCAACGATTTTAATTTTATATAAATAAAAAACATAAATATCTTATTTAATAATTTATTTAAAATAATTGATTAATAATAATGACTTTTTACTATAAAAATTTAATTATTTTAGCTTCTTTTTAGCTATAACCTAATATTCTCCGTATATGAGGTAAGTTAAGTAGAGTCTTTGACGGTACAAATCATATCTTTGACTGTGAAATGTTTTTAGAAGACTTGGGAGACCATACACTCCTCGTAATTCATAATAAACTTTTGCATCCATGACTAATTCGCTGTTAATGTTACTTATTATCCAAGTTTGGTTTTTTTTTTTTTTTTTTTTTTTTTTTGTAGTTTTCAGTTCTATGACATGGTATATATTTATTGATAATTATTAATTAGTTAAATCTTTTACTATTTCACATTAAACACTTGCTTAGCTAGCTAGTCTGGTACACTGCACAAAACATATGAACTGATTGCCAACCTATTTGTCCTTCTTACAATGTAAACTTGATTGACCTATTTACCATTTATTCCATGTGTAGTGTTTCCATTTACACTACTTTTGAGAATTCATCATATTCGTTTTTTAGTTTTGCTCAAGCTTTACTCCTCTTATATAACACAAACAACCCTCTTGCTAACAAAAGTTTGGCTATAGAATGTTTACTCTAACTGGGTAATTAACAGACTTTGGCTTCTTTAAAAATGTGAATGCTAGCTCTCATTATTTAGTCATCCTATTTGCAGAGCTTTACTGTATTCGTATTCCTCTGATCACAATGCCTTCAATCCGGTTACCTGCATTCATGTCACCATCTACGAAGCTCAAAGGTACCTACCTACACCATTGATCACATGCAAATTAGTTGACATGATTTATATATGGAAATGTGTTTTGGTTTCTTTAGTTTTTACTAATATGAATCATGAAGTACTATAATTGCAGTTTAAAATCCCCGGTACATGGCTATTTAGTAATATTATGTATCAAAAAACTGTAATTGCAGTTGATCATTCATGAATTTTGAGTGAATTAGTTTTATTCATGAGTGAAAACGAGAAATCAACAAGTGAACCACCGCTAGGAAGGAAGTCCTCACGCTTTTACGACTTGTGTTGTTATCTTCATGCTTTATGTGCTTTCTAAATTGCATGCAAATAAGATGATTAACTGAATTCATGTGTCCCCACACACCATGTTGTTGGAACATGACACGTGTTTTTAAAATTTGTTTTCATTGAGATTAATATCTATAAGTTTCTCTATGTTCGGGAAAATAAATAAATATGTGTATCTTATACAATAAGATTATATGTTTTTTTATGGTGTGTATGTGACTGTAAGGATGTTTTTTATTCCGTATTTGTTTTGGATTTTTACCTGATAAGATATGATATACAGTTTAAAACTTTCTTTTAACACATGCTGCATTTTTAGTAGAGGTGTCAAATTGGACAGTCAGTTTCGTATTTTTGTCTAACACAACACAATAGCGTGTTTTTATTTGATAACACAAACACGACTCAATAAAAACACGATAACACAACAAAAAATAACAATAAAATAATTATTGGTATAATTTAAACACGAGTAGCACGATAAAAAAAATAACATAGAAGGCTACTGAATATACATGAATTCTGAACACAAACACGACACAACACGACGTCGTTTTTCTCATACATAACACGAACATGAATTCGAAATTTAATTCCATCCCAATTTCGTTCCGTGTCCTGTCAACTTTTGACATCCTTAAGTTTTAGTCTATTATATGTTTTATATGTTTGGACTACTTACCGAAAAGCTAGTTGTTAGTTAGCTAGCTGATAAAAAATTATGTTTGATAAAAACTAGCTGATAAGTTAATTAGAATATATAAAATGACATAAAAAATGTGTTTAGAAAATATGTTTTTTATAATTAATTAAAGTTATATTTGAAAAAAAATTATAAAAAACTAGTTTAAGTAGTTTTTAAAAAAAATACTAACTTAGAACCTACTTTTTAAATTGTCGAACATGACAATATAAAGGCTCGAAAACATGTACATACGCTTATATATATATATATATATATATATATATATATATATATATATATATATATATATATAAAGTCATGAATAGATACGGTTATACAAATATATGCCATCCAACAAAAATTTTATTTTGTTAGGTTTAATGCATTAACAACTTGTATCATGTGTATTAAGAGTTTATCTTTTAACATATGATACATTGGGATTAAAAACTACAAATTGATGTTTAAACTGATAATTTATATTATAATCTGTCTATAATTATTCTTTTTAAAAAACTAATGGTTAGTTATGAAAACTGAACTTCAGGAAATGAAATCTTAACGCATATGATTAATGTTTTAAAAACCGGTTTGACCAGGTCGGTCGAACCGATTGGACCGAGAATCGGGGAAGGGAACTGTTCAACTATTACTGCTTTTACATTGGTTTCTGAACCGGATTGAACCGGCCAATTTTTAGAAAAACTCGGTTGAACCGGTTAAACCGAATAAAAACACATGAAAAAAAATTATTTATATAATAAACTTTGGTATTTTTTTCAAATCTATTTAACTTTTTCTAAATAAAAACATATGGTAAATATTATAAAGTTTTTTGATGTGTTTGTATTAATGTAAAACTATATTTTGTTTCGGTATTATACTTTATTTTCTTTTTGACATATATGGATTGATGTAAAACACTAAAAACTTATGGGTTATGTGTTATTTTAATGTATTTGGATTCATATACAACTTATTTTTATGTGATTTTTTTATGCGTATTTAATGTTTGAACTTATAAACATCAAATTCATGATTTATATATGTATGTATGTGTAAGAAAATTGGAAAAAACATGAAAAATATAAAAACTAGTTGACCTGACGGTCGAACCGAAAAACGATCACCATACCGGTTCAAGTAAAAAACCGGTTTTTAAAACATTGCATATGATATAACTATTTTTTGGAAACGGCAAACGAATTAAGTAGAGCCTACTCGCAATATTTCAACGAGCACCCTGGGTTCGAGCTCCTTTACAGGGCAAACCCAACCCCCATAGGGATTTCCAGGAAAAAATTCCCCTCATGTGGCACCACAAAAGGTAGTTTAAGGGAATAGAACTCCCAACCTCACGCCCCACAATTATATGTTTGGTGTGATCAAGTGATTTTTATGGCAAATTGTCACAACCCATTTTACGCATAACCATCTATAGTCATGACTCCATGCTTTAAATAATAATGTTGTTAACTGTATGATGGATCCAAAAAAATCATATATAATATATTGATAGTTTAATTATTTCTTGTAAATGTAAAGTATCTACAACATTAGAGCTTATTTGTTAAAATTTTTGTCACAATACCAAAGACAACTTTTTCATCGACTTATTAATGAGACCACCAATTTTATTTATATAATTTTATGGCTTTTTATATACTTTTGCAATGATTTTATATAACATAAAGTACTAAAATATTTTTGATAGATGAAAATTCACAAGTTAGTCGTTAGGGCCATATAATGATTTTTCATATTTTTGACATATGTGTATTAGACAATATAAGTCATTCCTATCATTTGCGACATTTTAATAAATTTTATTATGTGAAAATTATCTATATGATATAATAATAATAATAATAATAATAATAATAATAAAACTAACATGTGAATGTGTGACTATGAGTTCCAGATTCCAGTTACTTATAATAAAAAAAATGAAAACAAATTGAAAAATGTGGAATAAAAGAATATGAAATAAACAAAAGCTAAATTTAGTCTATGGAAGGAAAAAGAAGTTATAATCCTCTCAAGTAAAAGCATCTACTTTTTATAGTAAAATCTAAACATTAACAATTTTAAAACTTTAAAACTTTAAATTGCTTCTTTAAGATTGTTATTGTTAAAAATCACACGATAAAAAATCTGTACATCTTTTTAAAGTAAAAAAACCATCCATATTTAATATTTTAAGATCAGCGTATTTATTTCCAAGTTTTAGAAGTACTATTTAAAAATCACACGATAGGGGAATACTTTGCGTGTTTATTGGTATGGGAATATTTCTCCCAAAGAAAACTTATGGACCCTCCTAATATGAACATACTTTATGAAATATTCACATAATTCCATATTTGAGCATGATTTTCCTACTGATTTTTTAAACATATAAGCTTCCTAAAATGCCATTCTGTGTAAGTTTATGATTTACATCTTTAGTAATCTAAGGTTATTTTAGTAAAGCTGTTAGTAAAGCTGAATATTACCAATTTCTTAAAATATATATATTAGTAGGAATTACAAAAAAAAACAAAAAAAAAACATGTAATTAAAGTATAAACCGTTAAAATCTCAAATCATCATAAAGTAATTTAAATAGGAAGTTAATTTATGTCTTATGCAAATGATGAAACATGATATAATCTTACATGTAAATGATTAAAATAGATTATGTTTGTGATCAATCAAATAATCACATGACTTTTGTCTTTAAGTTTGCCATCAATATCTCTTCCACGTAGATTTATAAAAAGTTTCTATATATAAGGAATCATACAAGCTTTTGTCTTTCTTGTAGTCACTTCATTTTCACTTTGCTAGCTTTTATTATTACAATTTTGTACAAAATCATATTTTATGCATCATTTCCTTTTCCTTAACATTATATATATATATATATATATATATATATATATATATATATATATATATATATATATATATATATATATATATATATCTTTGTAATAAATTTACACATTAAAAAAATATTATATATTGAAAATACTTGATATTTTTGAAAGTTTAAAAAATTTATGGGTCCACTACTCTCTCCTTGTATGAGCATGGAAAATTATAACTTCTTTCACAAGATTCTAAGTTAATATTATTCCCTAAAACATAGAAATAGTTTAGGCTTATTGACTTTCGGATACATTCATGTTTTTTTAGCTTCAAAAAATATTTGAAACATACAATAAACTCAAATATTAATATTATATATAACTCGAACACTAAAAGTTTTATATCATTAAAAAAATAGTTAGTTTTTACAAAATCAAGATATGGGGTACAACGCATAAGCAAAAATGCAAAATCCAACACAAAATCCACATTCAAAAGCACTTTAATAATGGCCCCACCACAGTCTCTCTTCAGTTTCATGGAAAAACTCAGGTGACAAATACTCCTCCATGAAAAAAGAATAAAATAATTGCATGGGAGAAGAATATTTTTATATTTATATTAGAATTTCGACATAATAAGACTACACATAAAACAGAGCTCTCTCTTCCCCAAAATCTTCCCATATAAAACACATAGAAAACAGAAGCTTATACTCCAAGCACAACATCACCACCCTCCTTTTTTTATTATTATTTATTATTTTTAATTTTTTTTTTTAAATTGATATAAATACATAATTAATATATCCAAACCAAAGAAGCAAAGCATCTCTTCTTCTTCTTCTTCTTGGACACCTCCTTGCTTTCTCCTGTAAGTATCCTCATCTTTCCTTTGCTTGCAATTAACAACTTCACATCTTTTCATCTTCTTTCAATATTTCTCTCATATTTAATCCATATCTTTTTGTGCAAATTCAATCCTAAAGTTTAGAATCTTATGTTATACTTCATTTCAGCCATTAATGTTGCAGAAAATGCATCAGTTTTTGTCTTTCTTGGACTCCCTTCATTCCTATATATCACCTCCTTTCATGAACTTCATCTTCCTTAAAGTTTTCAAATTCCCAAAACTTTAATCACATGAAATTCCACAAAAAATCGACACCCATCTCCCTTTCTTTTTCTGGGGTTTAAGTTTAATCGCTTTTAGTAAAAATCATTCTTGTCACATTGTTTGTAATTGGAAACAAAAAGAGTGTACAAGTGATCGAAAACCATAATGGATTTTTTGACAGGAGGATCAAAGAACACGTGGCAACCAGTGATGGGAGCTGATACAACAACCTCAAATTACTGGTTAAATTGGAGAGTTTTTCTATGTGTTGTATGGGTTTTAACAGCAATGTGTTTGTCTTCATATCTTATAACAAAATATGAAGGACCCTTGAATGGAAAATCAAGAAATAGAAATGAAGATGAAGATGAAGAAGATAATGATGATGATTATGGAGGGGTGTTGTATGATGATGAAGTTTGGAAGCCATGTTTGAAAGGAATCCATCCAGCTTGGTTGATGACTTTCAGAATATTTGCTTTTTTTGTGCTCTTGATTCTTATTATCTTAAATGCCATTGTTGATGGAGGCAGCATATTTTACTACTACACACAGTAAGTTTTCTTGATTTTTCCACTTTATTTTCAAGAATCTTGTTGGGTAATATTAAATTCTTCTTACATCCAGTCAAACTTTCAAGTTCTCCTTTATAACATGCTTTGAATTACCCTCATTTTATCAATTTACCCATGTCACATTTACAAAAGTACTGATTTTGCAAAAAAAAAAAAAAAAAAAAAAAAAATCCCACAAGGGTATTATTATTTTGACTATTAGTTTACTGTTTACGCTCCTATCTTTCCCGGTTTTGATCGTAATTTACCAATTTACCCATGTGGCATTTACATGAGTATTGATTTTGCTCCAAAAATCCAAAGGGTGTTATAGACATTTGACTAGTGGTTTATGGCTTTATGCATTGTTTAACAAGTTTGGACAAAATTGACCAAAGGGTATTATGGACATTTGACTGATTGTATATGCTGCAACCTTCGGGGCCTGACTTTGATATTTGTTTGATTAGTAGGACATAATTATCAACTCTTTTTAAATCCTATGGTGTTTGTTTGTGTCCTGATTTTTTTTTTAAGATCTGATAACTTTTTGAAAGTAAAATATCAGAATGGCTTTATTCTGATTCTTCAATTTTATACATTTTATTTATAATATATGTTTTTAACATATTGATTCTAATATTTTCACTTTGATTCTTTTTGGGTGGTAATTACAGGTGGACTTTTACATTGATAACAATATATTTTGGGGTATGTTTCATCAACATCATCCGATTCTTCTTACACACTCTCTCTCTTTATCTTTCTTTATTAAAGCTGTTTGTTCTTTTTTATTTTTTTAATTCAATTTATCACATTATGTTCTTAATGTTTCTAAATGAACAGATTGGATCCATGTTGTCAATTTACGGATGCTATCAATACCACAACAAAGTCGGTGGTGACAGAAGTGAGGAATTAGACGAAGAGCAAGCTGTAAGAGATGAAATTACCAATTTGCCCCAATCTGGGAAAATCATAGGCGCTAAAAATCGAAGACAGCCTCGCCAAGTCGCCGGCTTTTGGGGGTATACTTTTCAGATCATGTTTCAGGTAAAAAAAGGATTAAAATCCCAAGAATACGAATTAAACTACAAAAACTTTACACAAAAAATGAAAAATCCATGACAATATTTCATTTTTTTTTTCAGATGCAAGCAGGTGCAGTTGTGCTTACTGACTGCGTTTTCTGGTTTATCATAGTCCCATTTCTTGCCATTAAAGATTATAATTTAAATTTTGTAAGTGTGACTTTTTTTTTTTTTTTTGAATTGAAAAAATATATATTTGGTTTATGTTTTTAATATATCTTGGAGTTTTATATGTTGCAGTTCATTATTAATATGCACTCGATCAATGCTGTGTTTTTGCTTGGTGACACTGCATTGAATAGCTTGGTAAGTATTTTTATTTTTATTTTCCAGTTCTTGATATTAAAATAGAATTTAGATTTTTTTTTTTGTATTATGAGACTAAAAAGTTGTTATTTTTCAGAGATTTCCTTGGTTTCGAATTGCATACTTTGTCCTCTGGACATGTGTTTTTGTTGTTTTCCAGTGGATTGTTCATGCGTGCATAGCACTTTGGTAAACTATCCCTCTTTCTATTTCTCTAAATTTTCATTTATTTGTGTTTTACAGAATCTACTTTTTTTTTCTTCTTAAGACATTACAATTTGAAAAATCTATCCAGTTATAGCCATGAAAAATATTTTGTATATTGATGAAATTGTTAAATATTGTAGATTTTTCAAAAAACGATGTTGTACTCGGAAAAAATAGGATACTATAAGTCTATAATAAATTAACTAATCAATAAAAGTAATTCATTTAACCTTTTTAAAGTGGAATCACTAACCAATGACATGATTTTAATCTTAAACAGGTGGCCTTACCCTTTTCTTGATCTCGCATCTTCATTTGCTCCATTATGGTACGTTCTTTTACAAGAACACACAGTGAAGGTGTTGTGTGTGTGCATGTGTTTTCATCAAGAAAAAACTTTCTAAATAACTCTTTTTGATATATATTGATGCAGGTATTTATTAGTAGCATTGTTGCAGATACCATGTTATGGAATTTTTGTTCTTGTGATAAAACTGAAGCATTTTCTCCTGTCCAAATACTTCCCTGATTCTAATCAATACACTCTATGATGATGATGACGACGATGATACACATGGAGATTTAATACACATGGAGATTTTCTAGTGAGACTGATAAAAATGTTAGAATGTTAATAGCATTCGTAGAGAAATTGGCATATAATTGTTTGCTGTAATTATACGTTATATATACAAGCTTGGAGCATTAAAATTGTTATTTTTTTTTTTTTTTGCGTTGTTATACCAAATAGTATATTGTGCTTTATAATACGTACATTGGATGATTGATAGTTTGATATAGGTGAAAGTGGCATACATGAGCACATGGAAAAAGGGTCATAAGTGATAAGACTCTCTTTTTGATGGGTTTTATTGTGAAATAATGGGGTGTTCTAGGACCCTGGTCAAAAAGATAGAAAATGAAGGTAGAATTGGGAGCTTTACACGCTTTTATGAACCATATGTTTTTGGGCCAAGAATCTATTCAAGATGGTTGAAGTCTTGAAGAATCCCACCATTGTACAGCTTTTGAGAAATTGATCTGCAAGTTGATCATCATTGCTTCATAAGTGGAATTGATAAAAGTCTGTGTGATCACAAACTGTTTTCAACTAAATTGGGCACAAACTAGTGGATAAGTGATTGACCTTTTTATCTATGGTAGCTGCTAAATAAACAACCCATATACACCTCATTTTAAAAGTCAAACTATTTTTTCTAAAAAAACACCCTATTTACTAGGTATATTGAAGACCTAAAAAAATTCAAACTTAGTAACCTGTGTCTCAAACTTAGTAACCTGTGTCTGACATCTTGTAAATTGTATATATAATAAAACCACATTAATATCGATATAACTAATAACAACTTATATTTTATTATAAAAAGATAGATCAACATTAATCTAACCATGTAATCCAGTTTAGGTAAAATTTCTAACTTTGTCTATTATTTCAAAATTTAAAATATAATTTTGGTTATTTCAGTCCAACCACCGTCATCATCGCCGACGGCTAGCGGCACTGCCGCCGGAAAAGTATAAAACGTCGATCGAGAGAGAGAGAGATAGAGAGAGAGAGAGAGTTATGGTAATCATTGCCGACGTAAGCATCGCCTAGATCTTCGCTGCCGGAAAAGAGAAACCGTTTAATGAGACAGATCAATGGATGGTGTATTTTGTGTTGGCGACGCTCTGGTGTGCTCCGGTGGCATCGATCTTCGGCGGTTGCTGTGCTCCGGCAGATGAGGCGACGTTGTTGCTCATTCAGATGGGGGCGACGTTGTTGCTCTTTCACAGCAAACTGCAAATGAAAGTGAAAATGTTTTAACGTTTTTAGGGTTTTAATTGGGTAAATGGACTGAACATTAACTGGTGGGCTAACCTTTTAAAATAAATTAGTTTTGTAAGTGGACATTTCAAGCTATGCGTCGGTTGCTGGAAAAACTCAAATACATATTTATGTTTAATTATTGCCTTTTGGTTGCTATATATATATATATATATATATATATATATATATATATATATATATATATATATATATATATATATATATATATATATATATTATTTTATTTTTTTTAACAATTTTTTTTTTTGTTATGTTCATAGTTTTACGAAAAGATGGCGAATTTTTACGAGGAAAACTCACTGTTTTTCACCGAACGGGTATGATACTTATCATGATATTAGATTTTTTTAATCATTGTAATGTTCACTAGTTATTAACATAGATTATTTGAATTTTTAGGTGTTCTATTCTCTAAATGAGTTGATGGGATGGGTACAAAACAAAGCATTTTCTCTTGGTTATGTCATCGTAAGAAGAAGATCAAAGACAAATGAAAATGGTGTGGTGTCTTATGTCACACTTATTTGTGATCGTGGTGGTGAATACAAAATTAAAGCAATAAGTAAAAATTCCGGCACAAAAAAAATCAATTGTCCATTTAAATTGGTTGGTTCGTATATAAAACAATTTGATGGTTGGACGTTGAGAGTGAAATGGGATCAACATAACCATCCACCAGCACAACATATGGAAGGACATGCTTATGCTAGACGGTTGAAAGAAAACGAAAAAAAGTTGGTGGCTGACTTGACAAGTCAGAATGTTGAACCACGCAACATACTCTCGATACTAAAAGAGCATGATGAGAATAATGTTTCTATACTCAAAACCATATACAATGCACAATACAAGCTTCGCTCGTCCCAGAACGATGGAAAAACTCCGATGCAGGTATAATATTTCAACAAGTATATTTTACATATAATTTATATATTGAATTTTTATTAATTAACGATATTTCAATGTAGGTTCTTATGGGAATTTTGAATGATAAAAAATTTGTTATCGAGTTTTCCGTAAATAATATTTCAAATGAATTGGAAAACCTGTTTTTCATTCATCCTCTGTCGTTAGATATATGGCAAGCATTTCCACACGTTTTGATTATTGATGCAACATACAAAACAAACAAATATGATATGCCTTTTGTTGAGATTGTTGGAGTAACTTCAACCAACAAGACATTTAGCATTGCTTTTGCCTTTATCATTAACGAAAAGGAGGAAAGTTATAAGTGGGTGTTAACGTGTCTAAGGTTGACACTAGAAAAGTGCATGCAACCACGCGTTATAGTGACGGACAGAGAATTGGCATTGGTGAATGCATGCCAACAAGTTTTCCCTTATGCAACTCGCTTACTTTGTAGATGGCACATTACCGAAAATATTAGAAAGCATTGTAAGACGCTAATCCCATTGAAAGCTGAGTGGAAATCCTTTCGTGCTATGTGGAGTATACTTGTTGAGTCTCCAACATGGACATCATACACTGAAAACTACAGAAAACTGCAGTCAATGTTAAGAGAACATCAAGGTACAATGCTACTTATTTTTTAATTACTTGTTTATAAATTTAGAAGGCTTTTTATGTATAAATAACATTTATATAAATCCAGATGTCTTACAATATTTGGACGATGTTTGGTTAAACAAGTATAAGGAAATGTTTGTCTCTGTTTGGATTGATCAACATCTGAACTTTGGACAACGAACCAGTAGCAGAGTTGAGGGCCAACATTCAGCGTTAAAGAAGTACTTACAAGAAAAAAATTATTCTTTAGCTAAATTTGTTGGTGCTATTGATCGGTTTGTGAAGTCTCAACTTACTGCAATAAATGAGAGTTTTGAAAAGAGCATGATTGTCTCCAAACACGAACACAAATTTTCGTGTTTCAACTTATTGCGGGGTAATGTTTCAATTAAAGCTCTAGATATGCTTGTAGAGGAACTTCAACGGGTACATCAAGTTGACTCTTCAAACTGTGGTTGTAAACTACAAAATAGTTGTGGTTTACCATGTGCTTGCATGCTATCAGCGTACTTGAACTCCGGTGGGTACATTTGACAATTATTTTTTAAATTTAAGTTATATATTGGTTGTTTATATATTAATGATATTTCAATGCAGGTGAGTGTATTCCATTGGAATCGATAGATGTATTCTGGAGAAAGCTTAAAATTTCACCGTCAATTCCTAAGGAAAATGAAGATATATGTGGTGATGGTAAATTTGAAATGTTTAAAGAAACCTACAATAAGCAACCGGAAGCTGTGAAAAAAAGCATGATGAGAAAGCTACTAGATATATTCCAGCCTAGTAAAACACACATTAGAGAACCCGCAATTCAAAAAAATACACGTGGACGACCAAGTTTGAAGAAACAAAAACAAAAACAAACTGATTCTATCAATCAAGCTCCTAAAAGACGCAGCTTTTCAACCATGCCAAAATTTGTTGAGTTGAACAATAGGGAACCGGCAAGACATAGTTCATACATAACCACAATTCCAGACTTGAATGAAATTCCAGACTTGAAAGAAGAACCAGACTTGAATGAAATTCCAGACTTGAAGGAAGAGCCTCAATCATGCTACAATCATCGACTAATAGATGAAATTCAAGTGATGTTTCATCCTTACATCACACATATACAAGATGTAGAGGGGGATGGAAACTGTGGATTTCGAGCAATATCTGTTTGTCTTGGGTATGGCGAGAATGATTGGCTCTATGTTCGACGTCAACTACTAGACGAGTTATTGAGTTCATACGATGCATATGCTAGAGTTTTCACTGATGGAATCGGTGAACTATATACTTCGTTGAATTTCTTAGAATCGCCGGCACCTAAAAGATACTGGTTACTTATGCCTGAAACAGGTATCCTCATTGCCAACAGATTTGGTGTAGTCCTTACTTTTTTAACCAACCAAGGCTCTCTCACGTTCTTTCCTCTTTGGAAAGGTCCGGAAGAATTTTTGTACCATCGCGTTTTTACGATTTCACTTGTATATGCTAATCATTATGTGATGGTACAATTAGAAGAATATTGCCCGCTGCCTACCATTTCAGCTTTCTGGATCCGCCACAAAGCCCCATGTGCAGCTGGATGGAAAACTATGTTCATGTCACGTCTAGAACTTTATAGACAACTGAAACCTTACAATCCTGAAACACCTTTTATAACTATAGAGGATTGTTAGAGGGTATTAATTTTCTCTCGAATTATACATTTATGTATTCATGAAGGATTGCTAATGCTATTGTTTTTTGCATCATATTTTTGTTTTTATATATTCATTTATATTTAATTATTAAATAATATACAAATATATATATGTTATTAATCTATATTAATTAAAAATAAATAATTAATAATTTATATATATATATATATATATATATATATATATATATATTTATGTTTTAAATACTCCAAAAAAAATATTAATATTCAAGCATAAAATAAAAAAGAAAATATAAATAAAAAGTAAAGAAAATAAAAATAAAAAGAATGCACGTGAATTAAAAAAAAACAAAAAGTAGGGTATACAAACTTCGATGTAAAATGGCATTGTTGACTTTTTTTTATTAAGGTGTTTTTTTAGCATAGGGTAGCTGCTAAATAAACAACCCATATACACCTCATTTTAAAAGTCAAACTATTTTTTCTAAAAAAACACCATATTTACTAGGTATATTGAAGACCTAAAAAAATTCAAACTTAGTAACCTGTGTCTCAAACTTAGTAACCTGTGTCTGACATCTTGTAAATTGTATATATAATAAAACCACATTAATATCGATATAACTAATAACAACTTATATTTTATTATAAAAAGATAGATCAACATTAATCTAACCATGTAATCCAGTTTAGGTAAAATTTCTAACTTTGTCTATTATTTCAAAATTTAAAATATAATTTTGGTTATTTCAGTCCAACCACCGTCATCATCGCCGACGGCTAGCGGCACTGCAGCCGGAAAAGTATAAAACGTCGATCGAGAGAGAGAGAGAGATAGAGAGAGAGAGAGAGAGAGTTATGGTAATCATCGCCGACGTAAGCATCGCCTAGATCTTCGCTGCCGGAAAAGAGAAACTGTTTAATGAGACAGATCGATGGATGGTGTATTTTGTGTTGGCGACGCTCTGGTGTGCTCCGGTGGCATCGATCTTCGGCGGTTGCTGTGCTCCGGCAGATGAGGCGACGTTGTTGCTCATTCAGATGGGGGCGACGTTGTTGCTCTTTCACAGCAAACTACAAATGAAAGTGAAAATGTTTTAACGTTTTTAGGGTTTTAATTGGGTAAATGGACTGGACATTAACTGGTGGACTAACCTTTTAAAATAAATTAGTTTTGTAAGTGGACATTTCAAGCTATGCGTCGGTTGCTGGAAAAACTCAAATACATATTTATGTTTAATTATTGCCTTTTGGTTGCTATATATATATATATATATATATATATATATATATATATATATATATATATATATATATATATATATATATATTATTTTATTTTTTTTAACAATTTTTTTTTGTTATGTTCATAGTTTTACGAAAAGATGGCGAATTTTTACGAGGAAAACTCACTGTTTTTCACCGAACGGGTATGATACTTATCATGATATTAGATTTTTTTAATCATTGTAATGTTCACTAGTTATTAACATAGATTATTTGAATTTTTAGGTGTTCTATTCTCTAAATGAGTTGATGGGATGGGTACAAAACAAAGCATTTTCTCTTGGTTATGTCATCGTGAGAAGAATATCAAAGACAAATGAAAATGGTGTGGTGTCTTATGTCACACTTATTTGTGATCGTGGTGGTGAATACAAAATTAAAGCAACAAGTAAAAATTCCGGCACAAAAAAAATCAATTGTCCATTTAAATTGGTTGGTTCGTATATAAAACAATTTGATGGTTGGACGTTGAGAGTGAAATGTGATCAACATAACCATCCACCAGCACAACATATGGAAGGACATGCTTATGCTAGACGGTTGAAAGAAAACGAAAAAAAGTTGGTGGCTGACTTGACAAGTCAGAATGTTGAACCACGCAACATACTCTCGATACTAAAAGAGCATGATGAGAATAATGTTTCTATACTCAAAACCATATACAATGCACAATACAAGCTTCGCTCGTCCCAGAACGATGGAAAAACTCCGATGCAGGTATAATATTTCAACAAGTATATTTTACATATAATTTATATATTGAATTTTTATTAATTAACGATATTTCAATGTAGGTTCTTATGGGAATTTTGAATGATAAAAAATTTGTTATCGAGTTTTCCGTAAATAATATTTCAAATGAATTGGAAAACCTGTTTTTCATTCATCCTCTGTCGTTAGATATATGGCAAGCATTTCCACACGTTTTGATTATTGATGCAACATACAAAACAAACAAATATGATATGCCTTTTGTTGAGATTGTTGGAGTAACTTCAACCAACAAGACATTTAGCATTGCTTTTGCCTTTATCATTAACGAAAAGGAGGAAAGTTATAAGTGGGTATTAACGTGTCTAAGGTTGACACTAGAAAAGTGCATGCAACCACGCGTTATAGTGACGGACAGAGAATTGGCATTGGTGAATGCATGCCAACAAGTTTTCCCTTATGCAACTCGCTTACTTTGTGGATGGCACATTACCGAAAATATTAGAAAGCATTGTAAGACGCTAATCCCATTGAAAGCTGAGTGGAAATCCTTTCGTGCTATGTGGATTATACTTGTTGAGTCTCCAACATGGACATCATACACTGAAAACTATAGAAAACTGCAGTCAATGTTAAGAGAACATCAAGGTACAATGCTACTTATTTTTTAATTACTTGTTTATAAATTTAGAAGGCTTTTTATGTATAAATAACATTTATATAAATCCAGATGTCTTACAATATTTGGACGATGTTTGGTTAAACAAGTATAAGGAAATGTTTGTCTCTGTTTGGATTGATCAACATCTGAACTTTGGACAACGAACCAGTAGCAGAGTTGAGGGCCAACATTCAGCGTTAAAGAAGTACTTACAAGAAAAAAATTATTCTTTAGCTAAATTTGTTGGTGCTATTGATCGGTTTGTGAAGTCTCAACTTACTGCAATAAATGAGAGTTTTGAAAAGAGCATGGTTGTCTCCAAACACGAACACAAATTTTCGTGTTTCGACTTATTGCGGGGTAATGTTTCAATTAAAGCTCTAGATATGCTTGTAGAGGAACTTCAACGGGTACATCAAGTTGACTCTTCAAACTGTGGTTGTAAACTACAAAATAGTTGTGGTTTACCATGTGCTTGCATGCTATCAGCGTACTTGAACTCCGGTGGGTACATTTGACAATTATTTTTTAAATTTAAGTTATATATTGGTTGTTTATATATTAATGATATTTCAATGCAGGTGAGTGTATTCCATTGGAATCGATAGATGTATTCTGGAGAAAGCTTAAAATTTCACCGTCAATTCCTATGGAAAATGAAGATATATGTGGTGATGGTAAATTTGAAATGTTTAAAGAAACCTACAATAAGCAACCGGAAGCTGTGAAAAAAAGCATGATGAGAAAGCTACTAGATATATTCCAGCCTAGTAAAACACACATTAGAGAACCCGCAATTCAAAAAAATACACGTGGACGACCAAGTTTGAAGAAACAAAAACAAAAACAAACTGATTCTATCAATCAAGCTCCTAGAAGACGCAGCTTTTCAACCATGCCAAAATTTGGTGAGTTGAACAATAGGGAACCGGCAAGACATAGTTCATACATAACCACAATTCCAGACTTGAATGAAATTCCAGACTTGAATGAAATTCCAGACTTGAAAGAAGAACCAGACTTGAATGAAATTCCAGACTTGAAGGAAGAGCCTCAATCATGCTACAATCATCGACTAATAGATGAAATTCAAGTGATGTTTCATCCTTACATCACACATATACAAGATGTAGAGGGGGATGGAAACTGTGGATTTCGAGCAATATCTGTTTGTCTTGGGTATGGCGAGAATGATTGGCTCTATGTTCGACGTCAACTACTAGACGAGTTATTGAGTTCATACGATGCATATGCTAGAGTTTTCACTGATGGAATCGGTGAACTATATACTTCGTTGAATTTCTTAGAATCGCCGGCACCTAAAAGATACTGGTTACTTATGCCTGAAACAGGTATCCTCATTGCCAACAGATTTGGTGTAGTCCTTACTTTTTTAACCAACCAAGGCTCTCTCACGTTCTTTCCTCTTTGGAAAGGTCCGGAAGAATTTTTGTACCATCGCGTTATTACGATTTCACTTGTATATGGTAATCATTATGTGATGGTACAATTAGAAGAATATTGCCCGCTGCCTACCATTTCAGCTTTCTGGATCCGCCACAAAGCCCCATGTGCAGCTGGATGGGAAACTATGTTCATGTCACGTCTAGAACTTTATAGACAACTGAAACCTTACAATCCTGAAACACCTTTTATAACTATAGAGGATTGTTAGAGGGTATTAATTTTCTCTCGAATTATGCATTTATGTATTCATGAAGGATTGCTAATGCTATTGTTTTTTGCATCATATTTTTGTTTTTATATATTCATTTATATTTAATTATTAAATAATATACAAATATATATACGTTATTAATCTATATTAATTAAAAATAAATAATTAATCATTTATATATATATATATATATATATATATATATATATGTTTTAAATACTTCAAAAAAAATATTAATATTCAAGCATAAAATAAAAAAAAATATATAAATAAAAAGTAAAGAAAATAAAAATAAAAAGAATGCACGTGAATTTAAAAAAAACAAAAAGTAGGGTATACAAACTTCAATGTAAAATGGCATTGTTGACTTTTTTTTATTATAGTGTTTTTTTAGCATAGGTTGTGTTTCTAGTAAATGAGGGTGTTTATTTAGTCATTCCCTTTATCTATTTCCATTCAAAAAAAAAAAGAAAAACAATATGTTAGAAAGATAAAAGGGCGTTTGGAAACTATTTCCGAGTGGGATTCACGATTTTCAACCAAAGAATAAGCAAATTGTGAGGAAGATACTTGGTGTTTTCTGCTTAAGAAACTATGGATCTAATCTAATTATGCAAAATGGTAGATCATATATGAACCTAGAAACTATGGATTGAATCTAATTATGCAAAATTAATTATAAAACAAATTAGAAACACAAATGACGACATAGATTGACCATCATTGTGTTGTGTAACGAGTAAGGGACTAAGGGTGAAGGGGACTTCCTTTTTTTTTATCTACCTTCTTTTCTTATCATTCCCAAAACCCAGTACACAAGGCCATTCTTCTAACCCCCTTTTTTTTTTTTTTTTTTAATATTTATTAAAACATTTAGAAAATAAAAATCAATTTGGTTATGAATAGTATATTTATGGCTTTTAGATTTTAGCCATAATAGTTTTAGATTTTATACTTTGGCCATAATATTTTTGTATGTAGTAAGTTTGGTCAAAATGTAAAAAATAAAATTACAAAAATTGTCCCAATAATTTACGGTATATGTTCATATGTATTTTTTTTTTACAAAACGGTTCATATGTTTAAATAGTATATTGAGACTTTGTCCACAAGATTTTCATATGTTGACATATTTGATCTCCTTGTAGAAAATAAATTACAAAAATGTCCTTGTAATTTACAGAAAGGTCCCTGTGTAGAGTTTATTTTACGGCAAATGGTCCATGTGCTTAAAAAAATAGAAAAATGGTCCATGCTTAATACAAAAATTATAGATTATGCCCCCTACAAAAGCGGGCATTGAAACCTATGAGTTTGGTAAAGACAATTGAAAATTAATGGTGCGCCCCCCACGAAGCAGGGAGGAGACAATTTCTTGTTAAAATAAATACATAAAACTAAAATTAATAAAAACATTTCACTACAAAAACACACAACTACAAACCAGAACTAAAATCCCAAATATGGGAATTTAATTTCTAAATACGATAATTAAAACGATAATAAAAATGAACTAGTCGCCATAATATACACGTAGACATGCTTAATATGATCTAGAAGATCCGATTGAAGTTGGTGGTGGGTTTCGGAGTGGTACAATTCCATAATCATATATGGATTTATTTCTACCTCGGTTGGGATATTACTATTATGTACCATACATATAGAAACACCTTCATCTTTCAGTATCATATTGTGTAATATAACACAAGCATACATTATATTGTTACACCTTGCCAAATCTGTAGACCGCGCAAGGTATCTTGTTATACCCATAATGACTTTTTTGTATGCCAAAAGCCTTTTTCATGTCATTTCTTGTTGCTTTTTTTTGCTGTAATGAATCATTTCTTCTTGTCTATAGCCAGATGCATGAGTGTTTTCGCTAAAGATGCCCAAGTTGGGTATCTCATCAATAAGAAAGTACACATGTGTAACAACCCAAAATTTAGAACCAAAAATTTCGTTTTTAAATAAGTAATTATAACAACCAGTAGTCTGAAAACATCGATAGTGTCATCTCATATCATAATCAAAACCAATATGTCAATAACCAAAACATGTCATAAGAAAACAATATCATAGTACAATTCCCAAAGATCCCATAATGTGGAAAACCATAGTGTGATGTGTCGCGATCATGCCGGCTCCTTTCCTTTCGAAGAAGAAGTACCTGAAACCAAAACTAAAAATCGTAAGCACGAAGCTTAGTGAGTTCCCCCATCATACCACATAATCACATACTGCCAGGCATAACTGGGTGTCCGGCCTACCCTGTCAGGCATATCTGGGTGCCCGACCTACCCTGTTGAGCATACCTGGGTGCTCAACCTACCCATGTCATGCATACCTGGTGCCCGACCTACCCATGTCAGGCATATCTGGGTGCCCGACCTACCCTGTCAGGCATATATGGGTGCCCGACCTACCCTCCGGTCTATTTCAAACGTTTACGGGGTCTATTCCACCCCCTTACAACTACCACATAATAACATATCATAAGCATACTGTCATGCATATCTGGGTGCCCGACCTACCCTTCGGTTTATCTCAACCGGTTACGAGGTCTATTTCACCCCTCCTACCACTACCACATAATAACATAACATGCAAGCACATAAATCTCTACAGATACTGGCATACCAGACAATTATCACAAAGACAATCATTTCTACTATAAAAAACTACTAGTGGTCCGACATTGGTGCCTTCGACCCACTCATATAGGGAAGGTGACTCACCTCGAAAACTAGAAGTATCTGAATAGTCCCCGACTCCGAATATCAATCCAACTCAATCCCCTACACATAAAAGATTTCCTTAATTACCCTTTCATACTCATAACCCCTTAAGGTTCAACTTAGGTCCAAGTCAAAGTCAAAGTCAAAGTCAACCTCCGAGTTGAGTCAACTCGTCGAGTTTGCCCTTCAACTCGCCGAGTTCCTAAGAATCACAAAATCGTGAAATCACGATCCAACTCATCGAGTTCTTCCATGAACTCGTCGAGTTCTTCCTTTTCAACATAATCGTAACTTCCCAATACAACTCGTCGAGTTCTTCCCTGAACTCGTCGAGTTCTTCAGTCTGTTAACCCTTCTTAATGCATTAAGCCCTTATTCTTCAGATCTACACCCTATACTCCAGACCTAGATTGGAAATGCCTCTAGGAGGGTAAAGTTTCCAACTTTACCCATCAATACCCTTCCTGATGAGATTGAGCTCAACCCCTAACCCAAAAAGGCCAAAGTCTTCATCCCAAGACCACTAAAATTACAAGATAGACCATGAGATCATAGATTTGAACTCTAGGGACTGAAAGATCACGTAAAGTCCCAGCTTTCTCTTCATGCATGGCAATTAGAAGCTCCAAAAGGCCAAAATGGTGGTCTAAAGGTTGTGTGACATTCCCATTTTCACGGCCAGAAAAGACCGATTATGTTTATGCTTTATAAAAATCAGAGTACCTCTTTTAATAAAAATGTTGCGGAATTTGTTCCCAGAAAACATGATAAATACGTTATCAAAGCATTTCCGAAGAAATGTATTTTTATTTATTTTCAAAACCTTGGGATGTCATCGTCAATACATAAACATAAGCATAAACAGAACTTACATTCATTTACACTAGTGATCTACATCTCTTTTAAATCTCTCAGTGTAAAGTAGCTTCGTATCGACACCTGTGATACAAATAAGCTTGAGTGGGTCAGGTTGGGAAACCTGGTGAGTACATAGGGTTTTTAACCCACAATAATAAAATCATTATGTTCAATCATCAAACAATCAATCAACCCAATTACCCATCCCCATTATCTTATTTACTCTTAAGGATCTACCCTAAGAATCAACTATTCCCCGTTCATTCATTCCTAAGGATTATCCTAAGGAATAGGCACGAAATCCATCGTTGCTAATGACACATCTGTCAAGCACAGCTGCTCATATTATCACTTAGGCGCAGCTGCCAAAATTGCAACATTCTTTATGCGGTGCATCTGCCGGTATAGTCCTTTAGGCGCATCTGTCGGGGTTATGAGGTTCTCTATTAGGCGCTTCTGTTGGTAGAGTTCTTTAGGCGCATCTGCCAGGGTTTTATTGACAGTATCGTTTTCGAGAATCCACTCGCGATACAGGTCAATGGGTTTTTAGAGTACACCGGTGAACACATCGTTCACAACACCTACAGGTTGCGAGCCTGCTAGTGTTCCACTGGACTGTCTAGAATAGTCCGTGGTTGTCATCCATACTCTGCTAGATGACGGGGCCATCATTTGGAAAAAGGCTTCTCACATCGTCCACTTCTCACCCTTACCTCATGGTCTATATTACCTCTCAACTTATCGTCCAACTCATATTTCATCTACCCATGTTTTACCCAACATATTATGTAGATATAAATACATATACAGTTTAAATCATATATAACTTGTATAAAATCGTTCATCCAGCATAGATAGCAAGTATACAGATAATATGCACACATAGCATGTAGTTTATATAAAATATTTCATATCTATGTGTAAGATGAAAGTAACTATGCATTCACTTGTTAAGGTGGTGATTCCGAACTCAGACAGCGCTTCGCTTCTTAAAAATAATTTCCTTCGACGAAACCTAGTATTATTACCACTAGAATTTAGTCTAATATTTACCGTGACTAATTATTAGTATTATTATTATTATTATTATTATTATTATTATTATTATTATATAGACGTTTAAACAATATTTTCCAACCACTATGTACAGACAGGGGCCAGACATAAAACACCGGAGGGCATGACCATTTTGGCATATAGCACTTCTGAAATCCAACAACCTTATGCGGTCCTTTAAACCGGATTTCCCGTACCGCGAGTAGTTAAAAAAGATATTATAACGACACTTATATAAGTCATAATAATAGCTCAAGTATTTATTATAAGTTCATAATAACAATACTAATTTTAAATATAAGCTATATTAAAATAGGGTAAGCATAACTTACTTACAAGAGGGTTTTAGCTAGGAGTCAGGCTCTACAGGAGCAGAACTTCGTCGCTGAATCTTTCTAGGAAAGATTCGTGCAACGCTTCAGCGCTCACCTTACTATACTAAAACTATAGAAAGAGAAGTCGAATCACGATGGACCGAAATGCTCGGGGGATAAGAAGTGAAAGACTCTTGAATCAAAAGAATGGTGCAAGATATATGAGAGCCCAAGGCTCTTATTTATAGTAATTGAATTTACAAAAACTACCCTCCATAGTTACTTAATGACCTTATAGTTATATAAACGACTAAACACCCCTTCATAATACTATTTTAAATAGATTGAACGATATTTGTACTAAACTAATGTCGAAAGTACTCAACGCTAGTCTTATAATGACTGCATCGTCGATACCTTTCTAATGATATATACATTTGTATATATATGTATACGTATATATGATTTATACTTTATTTTAATACGTAAATTTGCTATTATAATTTATAATTTGTTCATACGAACTCCATTTTAGACGCTCTTTATATCCATGCGTAGGTGGAGACGTACTCTACAACTTTCATTTAGACTCCGTCGGTTAATTTTGACTTTATTTTTAAAGTTATATTTTTAACAGGCCGGGACAGGAAAAGTCCGTTAAAAATTCATAACTTCTTCATCCGATGTCCGTTTTCGTCTGTCTTTTTACCGTTGCGCTACTATTAATGAGATCTTCAATTCTCATTTAGGTTGCGTTGGCCAAAAATCGATCGATCTAAAATTTGAATTTCGGGTTGTGCATTGCTATGTCAAATCTTAGAAAAATCATAACTTCCTCATACGAAGTCAGATTTTGACGTTCTTTTTTGTATGTTCTCGGTTTAACGTATACTACAACTTTTGTTTAGATCACTAAGGCTAAAAAGTCTTCTATCGTAAATTCACTATTTACGTCTCCCGGTGCCGTGCAGGTTTTGCCGTAAAACTTCGACGGGCCATAACTTCTTCGTTATAACTCGGATTCCGGCGTTCTTTATATGTACGGAACCCTTGTAACATATACTATGACTTGGTTAAGATTATTCATTCTAAATAATCTTCTATTAAAAAGTCATTTTTGACGCTTATCGTCTCTAAATTGACTAGCCCGAATCTACGGGCATTACAGGTTGCATGAGACTTCCATGGCAATAAAGTTGGCACCTTTATGCCATGAAAACCCCTCAAGACCCTAGATCTGAAGTGTTAACTCACTTGGGACGTCCAACTCCCAAGGACCATGATATTTGGGCCAAAACCAAGCAAAATAACCCTAAAAGAATATCTAAACAACTACAAGGCAAGGTTTAAGCTTTATACCAGAAAAGTGACAAAAATGAAGCAAAGTTTCTGGATCCAACGGCTCCACCTCGTTCCTCCAAGGTTCTCCTTCTTCCACAAGCTTCAAGTACACAAAAATCCCTCAAAATGGCTCACAAACTCTCACAAATGCCTTAGGGTTTCGAGATTAGGGTTTTGGACAGTGGAGGCTGGAAATGAGGCCAACACGTTGGGGTTAAGGTGTTTAAATAGGGTGCAAAACCCCATAAATTAGGGTTTCATTTCACCCAGCCAACTCGTCGAGTTAGTCACCAAAACGCGCGGTCCAAAACATCTCTACTCGACGAGTTTGGGGCCTCCAACTCGTCGAGTTGCTATATAAAAATGAATAATTATGAGTTAAATACATACCAGGAACCAGGCGTTACAATTCTCCCCCACTTGTCTCAGACTTCGTCCTCGAAGTCCGCTGTCTCAAATAATCCTTGATAATGCTCCCCCATCTCCTCCTCTGGCTCCCACGTCCATTCTGACCCCTTGCGGTGCAGCCACTGCAACTTCACTAACTGCACAACCTTGTTCCTCAAGGTTTTTGTCTTTCCATCCAGAATCGTCACTGTCTTCTCAACGTAGTTCAGGCGGTCGTCCACATGAATATCCTCTAACGACACAATTGCGGAGTCATCCACTAAGCATTTCCGCAGCTGGGAGACGTGAAAAGTATTATGGATCTGACTAAGCTCGGCTGGCAGATCTAGTCGATACGCAACCCGGCCCACCCGACCCAAAACCCTGAACAGACTGTGACAACCCGTTAATTTAAATCTTGTAAAAGTCAACCAAAGTCAAATATATCAAATTAAAGTCAACTTTGTATTTTAATTAATTTAATAAAGTTAAATTAATGATTTTGGTTAGGATAAATCTTGTGTAAAACTGTGTAAAGTTTAGAAGGAAAATCACTCAAGAAACCGAGGATTCTCGCCTAGACCGAAAACCCTCGGACTGCCCTTCTTTCTTCGGACCGCAAACCCGCAGGACGGCAAACCGTTTAGAGTCGAGAACCCTCGGACTGCAAACATGCGAGACAGTAGAAAACTACCCAGGAGGGTTTCCTTTTTTCAGTTGTAAACCTCGCAACCTTATCCCTTCTGACCGCAAACGAGGCTTCTTCCTCGGTTTGTGTTCGCAGCCGAAAACCCACATATATATATATATATATATATATATATATATATATATATATATATATATATATATATATATATATTTATATATATATATATATATATATATATATATATATATATATATATATATATATATGTTTCACGAAAACTTTCCTCATTCTTCCACATTTCAGCCGAAAACTTCACCTTTTTCTCTCAAGAACTTCAACCGAAAACTCCTCTCTCCTCTGAAGAACATGCGAAATCACTCACTTCTCATGAATTCCATGCAAAAATCCTTTGTATCTTCTTAGAATCTTGCAAAGTATCATCTTTTGTTCTTGATATCGTCCATAAACACCTTCCAATCTCCTTATATTGGGCCGAAAACACCAAAATTCACTAGTTTACACAAAGAACATGAAGAACACGAACACCCTGTTCTAAGAATTATTGTAAGTCTTCTTACAATAATTAAGTGTTGTTTAACACTTTAAACATTACTAGATTATCTAATTTATACTTAAATTAATGTTAATATAAATGAGGATTCGGTTTTTATCACGAGCTCTAACTTGTGGATTTAGCTCTACAACACCGTATCTTCAACCGGAAACTCACAAAAAGGTGAGTTCATCCCCCTACATTTTTACTATTTTTCACTGTTTTAGAGGGGGATACAAGTCTAACGCAAGAATATTGTGTTTACAAATAGATGATTTCTAAATATTTCTAAAATGACTTTAAGTTACTGAAACTCTTTTAAATATTGTCAAATTCCTTTAAATGTTTTAAAAACTCTTTTAAACTTATATTTTGCCAAAATCATATATATATATATATATATATATATATATATATATATATATATATATATATATATATATATATATATATATATATATAAGATTTAAAGGGCTTAGGGCTAATAATTCGCTTTATTTCCTTTTCCTTGTTTGGATATGGGCTTAGGGTAGCATTATTTGTCCGAATGTCGTTTCAATTTTAATTATATATATATATATATATATATATATATATATATATATATATATATATATATATATATATAAATATAAATATAAAAAGTTACTTGAATCAGATTTATTAGCCTTTGTAACATGTCGGGCAAAGGGGTACTTTCACGAATAATTCACATCAAACAGAAAATACATATAAATTATAATAGATATAATTTATGATACATTCACAATATTTTACTAGTCAAGTTTACAAGGTTACACTATTTCCCTAAGACATAAATACAATACAAAACTAAGCACACAAGTACAATTCACTTTACGTTCAAGTATACTAGAAGAGGATCATACAATCAGTTCATTTATTTCAGAATAACTTTTCATCATTATTATACACATAATTGTCAATATGGTTTTTGTGAGACAAAGTTCACTCACTTAATTATTTAAGCAATACTATTAAAGACCTGATAATTATAACCAAAATCTCCCGACAGAGAGCAAGACAAATGTGTATAGATCTATACGGGATTGACAATCCCGCACTCAGACTGTTCGCTACAGTTAGGTTGTTATGCCTGTGAGTGACAAATGTCGTTACAGTTCTAACGCCCGTAAAGCGTTGTATCAGGCTTACTAGTCTTAGTATGGTTATAATAACTCACAAAAAAATATGAACAATACGTTTTACAGTATGATACTATGATTTACAATTACAGCTGGTGGAACCAAGCATACTCACAATTACAGAGTTTTCAAAGAATACAATAACAACATATTAGTTACCACAAAGAGAAACATAAACAATACAGAAAACATTCTTTTTATAGTTTTATTGCGAACTAAAACTATGTTACACTAAATTATAGCACAACAAGTCAACAACACTTACACAGAACGGTTTTATGGTATTATAACTACTTTTCAATTATATTAGAAAATATTAGATTTTCTGTGACAATAAACATGATTACTATTTCAAAGAAACAAATAACATGCTTCTAAACATAATCACTTATGAACTCACCAACTTAAATGTTGATACTCTCTTTTTCAAAATACTTGTATTCTCAGGGAACCAGTAGACAGGTACATTCCCAGGATTTTGAGAAGACGGAGCAGTATAGAGTCATGTCTTCTATCTTTTGCTATATATAATTTTTGATATCATATATACAATGACTTGAACACTATGTAAAACTTATACATTACTATCATTGTCATCCTAAGACATATATCCCGAATCAGAGCCGCAACCACCTTGCGACCGAGTGCATCGGCCACCATATTGGCCTTTCCCGGGTGGTAGAGGATCTCGCAATCGTAATCCTTCACCACATCCAACCAAATTCGCTGCCTCATGTTCAGATTTAGCTGATCCATCAGGTACCTCAGGCTCTTGTGGTCTGTGTAAATGGTACAACGAACCCCATAGAGGTAGTTGTTAGAAATATGGGTTTAATGGCACTTGGAAATGTGAGAATCGTGATTATCACTTTCAAATCGAAGTATTTGGGTGGTACTCCCAAATCCCCAATTGGATAAGACTCAGAGAAAATCAGAGAGAAAGAAAGAGAATGAGAGGGTATAATTTTGTGAGTACCAGAAAAAGAGACCAAAACTGACTTTTAGGTCCTTGTCTGAAAACTGTCATATGACAGTTTAAAACTGTCACAAACCACCAAAACGGTCATAAAAACGGGTATTTTGAATAAAAGCCAGGGGCTCTGCCCCTTGGACCCCACCAGGGGCTGCCGCCCCTTGGACCCCGCTCCCAGGGGCGCTGCCCCCGGACCCCCATTCGTTTAGGGGCTTCGCCTCTAAATGACAGTGTACTTTGATACTTGATCAAACTTAAACAAGTGTGTACTCCACATCTTCCTTACTTGTTTAATATTTATCAAGATCACTTTTGGTCAACAAAGTAATCCCATTACACTCAAATAACATTTGATGATAACAAATCACCAACAGTAGTGCCGCCAAATCTTGAGGGAAAAAACAACGGCCCCTAACTCCAAATCATGCATCGGGTAATTCACTTCGTGAGGCTTCAGCTGCCTTGAAGCGTATGTAATCACATGACCTCGCTGCATCAAAACTGTACCCATACCCGTGATTGAAGCGTCACAGTAAACCACGAAATCGTCGACGCCCTCCGGCAAAGTCAGAATCGGTTCCTGGCACAACCGCTGTCTGAGAGTCTCGAAATTTGCCTGCTGATCAGGCCCCCAACGGAATGTCACCGACTTCTTGGTCAGTCGGGTCAGTGGAACACTTATCTTGGAGAAATCCTGGATGAATCTCCAATAGTAACCCGCCAGACCAAGAAAACTCTAAATCTCGGATGGAGACCTCGGAACCTCCCATCTCATCACGGCCTCTACCTTGGCCGGGTCGACCAGTATACCGTTCTGGTTGACGAGATGCCCCAGAAACTGCACCTCGCGCAACCAAAACACGCACTTAGAGAACTTTGCGAAAATTATATCCATCCTCAGTGTCTCTAACACCTCCCTCAGGTGCTCCTCGTGCTGCTCCTGATTCTTGGAATACACCAAGATTTCATCAATAAAAACTATCACAGACCGATCCAACATCGGTTTGCACACGCGGTTCATAAGGTCCATGAACACGACAGGAGCATTAGTGAGCCCAAACGCATCACCACGAACTCATAGTGACCATAGCGAGTCTGAAAGGCTGTCTTCTGCACATCGTCGTCCCTGACTCACATCTGGTGATAACCTGATCGCAGATCAATCTTGGAGAACCAAGATGCACCCTGTAGCTGGTCAAATAGATCATCAATCCTCGGGAGGGGATAACGGTTCTTCACCGTTACCTTATTAAACTCTCGGTAGTCTATACACGTCTGATGAGACCCGTCCTTCTTCTTCACGAATAGAATCGGGGCTCCCCATGGCGAACTGATCGGCCTGATAAATCATTTTTCTAACAAATCATGTAGTTGTGTAGACAACTCCTTCATCTCGGGAAGAGCCAACCGATACGGTGCCTTGGCTATTGGAGCCGCACCCGAAACTAGGTCAATCCTGAACTCCACCTTGTTGGATAAGATGTCTAAGTCCATAACTTATTTGGTATATACTTGACCCGACCCGGCATGGTCCATTTGGGTTGCACTTCATCCAAACTAGTTATGGATAATTTTATGAGAGTTGTATACTTACAATTTATTAATATATTATAAGTTATAATATATTAATATGAAGTCGTGTTACTTAATTAGTTTTAATCTTGAATTAATTATGAATTAATTTAGTGATTAAAAGGAAGACTAATTAAATCATGGGCTATTATATTTATATGGTGTGGGCTAACACTCATTTGGGAATGGGCTAAGCTTATATGGAAGTCCATGGATGATTCATGGAGCTTTTACCCATGGATCCTTGGAAGAGGAAAAGACATGGGTTATTAGGGTTTCACCCTAACCATGTACACTATATAAACAAGCTTATGTTGCATGAAAAACACCCTTATGTGTGTGTAAGTGTGGTGGCCAAAATCAAGAGTTAGTATACTCTCTCATACATTTTCCAAGTTTGTGGTGATTTGTGATTTCCATTTGAGGCATTCACATTATTGGTGCTTGGCTCTCAAACTCCAAGGAATCAACAATCAACAAAAGGTATGTAATTCATCTAGTTCTTTTATGGTTAAAAGTACCCCATGCCATGCTAGATAGGTTATAAACCTTGGAAAATAATATTTTGCATGTATCTTAGACAAACATAGATCCAAGGTTTAATAGGGTTGCATGTACACTTAGGAAGTGTTAGAATGCTCAAAACCCAACAGTGGTATCAGAGCCTAGGCTTGTTTGTTTGATACTTGATGCAAAAGAAGTGACCTTATGAATGCAGATTTTCGACTTTTGCTGCTGGAAATGGACTAGAAACATTACCCTAAACTATTTTGGTGTTTTAAAACTTGTTTTAGTTGGTGTAATGGTTGTTCTAATCCATTTACAATAGCTTATATCAAAATTTCATGCTTTGTATGTGTTCATATAATTCTTGAAACTTTGATGATCATGTTCATGTTCTTATGAATTTAGAAGATGATAGGAATTATTTGCTGAATTGTTTAGGATTAATTCTTGATCATTTATGTGTTTTAATGGAGTCCATAATTTGTCCTCAAGTTATGGATATCCAAAGGTCACTTCTTTTAAACACACACTTAAAACACATAAGTTACATGGAAATGAAGAGTCTTCATTTTATGAACCTTTAATTCATAAGTTATGAAATGAAAAGTTTTGAATAGTTTCAAAACTTGTCCTCAAGTTTTGGAATTTGTAAAGTTACACACACTTTAATATACTTTAATTCCAAACCCTTAGAGTTTTAAAAGTTAAAATTCAACCCTTATACTATTTATAACATTAATGGTTAATTATTATATATATGTATAAGATCAAAGTCGTCTTACCGCTAGTACGCCTCATTCACGAAGCCAGTCTATAAGGTGGGTATAAGGTTGTTGCCTATAAAATGGCAACTTAATGGGTGTCCACTCTCACCCACCGCTTGCTTGACTGGTGGAGGGTCGTTAGCCGAACGGGTAGGACAAGGACTTATAAATTCTCATTAAAAGTATGATGAATATTATAAAGTAACTAAACCTTATATAAATTCTCAATCTTAGTTACTTTAGGAAAATGTGAATATGGTGCTAACCCATGAAATTCACACTTTGTACCTTACCAAGTCGTTGGTGGAGCGTGTGTGGTTAACCGGCACACTAACTTGGACTAGTAAGGATCACGAAGGGTGACTTAATGTTTATCATAGATCGGTGGAGCGTGTGTGGTTAACCGGCACATTGATTAGGTGATAATATTAAGGGTACCAAGTGAATTTGCATGGTTATTCACACCTTGTTTTGTGATCCTCGGCATCCCAGTCACAAAACTTGAAGAGCTCAATCAAGACTGAAACATGTCATTGAAAATTTCAATGAATCTCAAAAGAATCTAGGAATTTCAAAAAACCAATTAAACCTAATAATTCATTTCGTTTTCATGGTGGAAATTGGTGAATCGTCATTCACCTACCTTCAAATATATTATAGCTTAGATTACGGCATCCCTCTTCTAAGTTATAATATATTGTGTTGGATCCTAGCCTTAATATTACATTTGGGTGTATTATTAAGGATTCGATATATCTAATCTAAACTTGTTTTCTTCTTTTCAGATGTCTTCCGACAACAAAGCTTCGGGCTCTAACCCTACTGGCTCCTTTTCCCTCATGAACCTTTGTGGGAGGGTCATCTTTGATGGTTCCAACTTCATGGATTGGATCCGGAACATCAGGATGGTTACTCGTTACGAGGACAAGGAATATGTCCTCGATAAGGAGCTAAAGGAGCTTGATGAGTCCACTGCTACTCCTGAGGAGGTCGCTGAGTATCAGGCACATGAAAGAGATGCCACCAAGGTGGCATGCATCATGATGGCCACCATGACAGCTGAACTCCAAAAGTCCTATGAGGACTATTACCCTTTTGAGATGCATCAGGATCTGATGGAAAGGTACCATCAGAGTGCTCGTCAAGAGCGGTATGAAATAATCTCCTCCATGATCACTACCCGTATGAAGGATAGCGAACCAATCACGAGCCACATGCAGAAAATGCAAAGGTATGTGGACCGTCTAATGAAACTGAATGTGAACTTCCCTGAGGAGTTGGCAATTGATATCATTTTGCACTCCTTGCCATCGTGTTATGATCAATTTCTTATGACATACCACATGAACAAGGAGGAAGTCACACTCAGTAAGCTTCAAGGATGGGAAAGTGAAACCATCCCATGCAGGTATTTACACTATATTGTCTAATAACTCACCATATTCTAATTCTTGGGTTCTTGATACAGGTTGTGGTATTCACATCTGTTGTGACTTGCAGGGCCTAAGAAGAAGTGAGGATGTGGAGCACGGAAAGATAAACTTAATCATGGGGAACAAGAAGGTTGCACCTGTTACCAAGATTGGAGTTTATACTTTGTTGCTAGATAGTGGGTTAAAGTTAGATTTGAATAAATGTGTGTACTCGTCTGAAATGGCGAGGAATATTATTTCCTTTCATGCTTTGTACAAACAAGGTTTTACCTTTTCTTTTGATAATGAAGTTGGTAGTATTAATGCTTTCTTTAATAATGTTCTTTATTTTAAAGCATTACCTTGTGATGGTGTGTATGAAGCTGTATCGGTTGTAGATAATTTAGGAAATAATGTATTATGTATTGATTCTTCTACTAGCTTGGATAAAGCATCTTTGTGGCATTGTCGTCTTGGACATGTAAGCAAGAAACGCATAGGCCAGCTCCAAAAGGATGGAGTCTTGGAGTCGTTCGACCTCAAGTCGGATGATAGTTGTGAGTCTTGTCTACTTGGAAAAATGACAAAATCACCCTTCACTGGTACTTGTGCAAGGGGTGAGGATTTGTTGGACCTTATACATACTGATGTATGTGGACCATTCAAAACCGCCACAAGGGATGCTAATCGCTATTATGTGACTTTTATTGATGATTTTAGTAGATATGGTTATGTCTACTTAATCAAACATAAGTCAGAAACTTTTGAAAGGTTTAAAGAGTTTAAACAGGAAGTAGAAAATCAATTGGGCAGGAACATTAAGATGCTTCGATCCGATCGAGGTGGTGAGTATCTTAGTACTGAGTTCCTCGACTATCTTAAGGAGTGTGGGATTGTCTCACAATTGACACCTCCCAGGACACCACAGCTGAATGGTGTAGCTGAGAGGCGCAATCGAACGTTGTTGGACATGGTTCGCTCTATGATGAGTCGAGCTTCGCTACCAATCTCTTTTTGGGGGTATGCCTTAGAGACTGCCGCCCACATCCTTAATCTAGTCCCTACAAAGAAAGTTGCCAAAACACCTCATGAAATGTGGACTGGGAAAGTTCCCAATCTAGACCATATCAAGATTTGGGGTTGCGAGGCTTTTGTGAGGCGCGAAACTCATGACAAGCTCGAACCTCGAAGTGAAAGGTGTATTTTCATCGGCTACCCACAAAAATCCTTTGGTTACCTCTTCTACAGACCCAGTGAGAATGTGGTCTTTGTGGCTAGGAGAGGGGTCTTTCGAGAGAGAGAATTTATAAACCAAGGAGACAGTGGGAGGCAAATTGACCTTGAAGAAATTCAAGACTCAATTGGTGAAGGAACCTCAGACACTAGCAATCAACTTGAGGAGGAAATTCCTGTTGATCCAGCTGACGAGTCTATACTTCCGAGGCGTTCCACAAGGGTTAGGAACACACCTGAGTTTTATTATGGATTTCATATTACTACGGAAGGTGATACATTTATCAGTGACAGTACACTGGTAAATCTGGATGAACCTAACAGTGTTAAGGAAGCCATGGCAGGCCCAGAGTCTGCTAAATGGAAGGAGGCTATGGACAGCGAGATACAGTCCATGTATGACAATCAAGTTTGGAACTTGGTTGACAATGTACCAGGCCGTAAGACAGTCGGGTGCAAATGGATCTTCAAGAAGAAGACCGGCATGGATGGGAAGGTGCACACTTATAAGGCTCGACTGGTTGCGAAGGGGTTTACTCAGACTCAGGGTATTGATTATGATGAAACCTTTTCACCAGTAGCAAAGATTAAGTCTATTAGGGTTATGCTAGCCATTGCTGCATTTCATGATTATGAAATATGGCAAATGGATGTCAAAACCACTTTCCTTAACGGAAAGTTGGCTGAGGATGTTTACATGAATCAGCCAGAAGGTTTTGTCAGTGCAGAGTACCCTAATAGAGTGTGCAAGCTTGAGAAATCCATTTATGGATTGAAACAAGCATCTCGAAGTTGGAATCTTTGTTTCGATGAGAAGGTCAAAGAGTTTGGTTTCTCAAGAAGTGAAGATGAGTCCTGCGTGTATGTCAGAGCTAGTGGGAGTATAGTTAGCTTTTTGGTACTATATGTGGATGACATACTACTCATAGGAAATGACATCCCAGCCTTGCAGGAGGTTAAGTCCTGGCTTGGGAAGTGCTTTGCTATGAAGGACCTTGGAGAAGCTACCTATATCCTAGGGATAAGGATATTAAGAGAAAGAAGTAAAAGACTAATTGGACTTAGTCAGAGTATCTACTTGGATAAGGTGTTGAAAAGGTTCAACATGCAGAATTCCAAGAAAAGAGAATTACCGATCCAAAGCAATGCCAAACTGAGCAAGGCTCAGAGCCCGAGTACAGAAGATGAGATAGCTGAGATGAGTCGATTACCTTATGCTTCCGCTGTTGGTTCGATCATGTATGCTATGACTTGTACCCGTCCTGATGTGGCCTTCGCTTTGAGCATGGTCAGCAGATATCAGGGGAACCCTGGTAAGGCTCATTGGACTGCGGTAAAGAATATTCTCAAGTACCTGCAGAGGACTAAGGATTGGATCCTTACCCTTGGTGGGAGTGATGACTTGAGAGTAGTAGGGTATAGTGATGCTAGCTTTCAGACTGATAGGGATAACTTCCGCTCTCAGTCGGGCTGGGTCTTTACCTTAAATGGAGGGGCAATCACTTGGAAGAGTTCCAAACAGGAGACTGTAGCTGATTCGACTTGTGAATCAGAGTACATAGCAGCGAGTGAAGCGGAAAAGGAGGCGATATGGCTGAGGAACTTCATCGGAGACCTTAGAGTTGTACCAGCTATTAAGGAGCCTATGGAGATTTTCTGTGACAGCAATAGTGTGGTTGCCTTAGCCAAGGAACCAAGAGATCATGGCAGATCCCAACACATTGACAGAAAATATCACTTCATAAGACACAAGATAGAAGAGGGACTCCTCGTGGCAAAGAGGGTATCGTCAGATGAGAACCCTGCGGATCCCCTTACGAAGGGACTGACGAGGGTGAAGCATTTGCAGCATGCGAGGCGCATCGGGCTGAGGGACGATATTAGTTTTACAGATCAGATAGCCTTTTCTGAAACTTGTAAAATGTAATCGACGTTTGATGATGAATAAAATTTGTGATTTATTTATGAGTAAAGTGTTGCTATCATTGTCAATTATTTACTATTGTTTCAGTTTTGCATGTTTTGACTTCCAGAATAATTAATTTATTCAAACTCTCCACAGTCGGTCATATGTCGGAAGTAGGTATGAATCAAGACTGTCATGAATTGGGATTGTAGATGGCTAAAGGTGTTTAGCCATAGCAATGGTTGCTACAACATTCATGAGTACTCATAAGTTATGAGTATTGGAATAAACCCACGCTCACTTGTATCACTTTATGGAATTTATCTCGAGTGATCGTGAGACGGTAATATCATATAAGTCTTCAAACCTAGAGATATGAGTTGTTACCTATGAGTTGGTTGTGCATTGATTGCACGTAAACGCATCAGTAACTTGATGTTATAAAACGTGCCTTTGTGTGCAATTCAATAAGTAGTAGAACAAGCATATGAGTCGAAGTTCATCTGTTCCTTCTAGAAATAGAAGCGATATCTGGGCCCCTCGATGATTTTGTGTTGACCCATGTACCGGGCCCGGTCAGAACTAAATTGATGTGTTCAGTTAAGTTCTTTGTCAAACAAATCGGAAATCGAGAAACAACTGCTAGACAATAAGTAAGACATTGTTCCATGTATTTGTCCGGCTGATATCATGAGAGCAGAGGATTATATGATCACTTATCTAAAATGGCGCTTCATAGTTCACAAGAGTTTTCGAGAGCTACGATTGCCGGTTGGTTCCTGAAGTAATATAGGCAAATACAGTTATTAGACTTATCCAAGTGGGAGTCTGTTGGATAAGATGTCTAAGTCCATAACTTATTTGGTATATACTTGACCCGACCCGGCATGGTCCATTTGGGTTGTACTTCATCCAAACTAGTTATGGATAATTTTATGAGAGTTGTATACTTACGATTTATTAATATATTATAAGTTATAATATATTAATATGAAGTCATGTTACTTAATTAGTTTTAATCTTGAATTAATTATGAATTAATTTAGTGATTAAAAGGAAGACTAATTAAATCATGGGCTATTATATTTATATGGTGTGGGCTAACACTCATTTGGGAATGGGCTAAGCTTATATGGAAGTCCATGGATGATCCATGGAGCTTTTACCCATGGATCCTTGGAAGAGGAAAAGACATGGGTTATTAGGGTTTCACCCTAACCATGTACACTATATAAACAAGCTTATGTTGCATGAAAAACACCCTTATGTGTGTGTAAGTGTGGTGGCCAAAATCAAGAGTTAGTATACTCTCTCATATATTTTCCAAGTTTGTGGTGATTTGTGATTTCCATTTGAGGCATTCACATTATTGGTGCTTGGCTCTCAAACTCCAAGGAATCAACAATCAACAAAAGGTATGTAATTCATCTAGTTCTTTTATGGTTAAAAGTACCCCATGCCATGCTAGATAGGTTATAAACCTTGGAAAATAATATTTTGCATGTATCTTAGACAAACATAGATCCAAGGTTTAATAGGGTTGCATGTACACTTAGGAAGTGTTAGGATGCTCAAAACCCAACACACCTGTCTCTCCAGATGTACCCCAGGCAAGTCCTCTGGGAACACGTCCGGATACTCCCGCACAACTAGCACATCATCCACGGTCGCCTTACCCTTATCCTGGGTAGCCATAACATAGGTGACATAACTTGCGCAACCCTGCTGAAGATAGCATCTAGTTCTCGCTTCAGAACACATGATCGACCCACGTTGTGGCCCTTGCCCTGAATCACTAGCTCTCCCCCACTTGGGGTCCTAACCCGAACCAACTGCTACTCACAGTCGATCACCGCCCCATTGGGGCTCAACCAAACCACACCTATGATGACCTTGTTCCCACGCAAAGGAATGGGAACCAAATCCACGAGATAACGCTCACCATACATCCTCAGAACACAATCCCTATAAAGGACAATCCAACATGCTCATAGACTCGGAAAACCTCTTGTTGAGTGCAAGAGATACAAACGATCGGGTATCCCCCGAGTCGAATAATACCAACACTAGGATACCGTTCACATGGAACGATCCTAAGACAGAATACATGAAACATAAATATCAAAACTGACATATAAAAAACGTTAGGGAGAAGAAACATACTTGTCACCACATCTGGTGCGACAGGTGCCTCCTCGACGGTCAGCTGGAAGGCTCGGCTCCTCACCACGGGAGCATCTGACTTGCCCTGATGACCATCTGTAATCCGCAGGGTCGCTGGAGTTGGCGCCGCCACCGGCTCTCCTGATACTAATCTCGGGTAGTGGGCCTTTTTATGGCCCCACGGATTACACTGGAAGAAAATCAGGTTTGATGTCTGAATGGTGGGGGTAGGGGCAATACAATCCTTAGTAAAGTGCCTAGTCTTGCCGCACTTGTAGCATCCCGATCCCCCAGCTCTGCAAACTCCCTCGTGTGGCTTGCCGCATTTCCCACAGCGACTCCGGCCCTGCTGGCCCTTCGACCTCGACTCGAATCCCTTGGGTTTCTTCACCGAAACCCCAGTCGTCTGCCCAGTTTCCGCCTTCCTCTTCCTAATGTGCTCTATATCAATCTCCCTCTATCGTACCCTGGTTATCATATCATCCAAAGTCGGGCACACCGAATAACTTACATAATTCCGAATGTCAGCTCTCAACATATCTGTCACACCCCAAAACCGGAACGGCGGAAACGTTCTGGGGTGGAGGACGTCATGCGTAGTATCACAAAAATTATATCATAGCAAGCATAGTAAACACAACCAGACATTGAATACATATATGAAAAAGGTTTACATTGTTTACTACATAGTTTTGTTCATATCAAAGGTAAAATAGAAAGACGCGACTTGAACGCTTTGACTTCTCCGAACTCCTGGAAGTACCTGTCTACTAATTCCCTGAGAATACAAGCAGTTTTGAAAGAATATCAGCATAAAGTTGGTGAGTTCATAAGCATTTAGTTTTGGTGAGAAAATGTTCTTTGAATCCTTTTGAAAAGTGTTCTTCAAGAAAATCCTGTATTTTCTTATGAAAAGTGGTTTTGAAAGAGTGTCTATTAGTAGAAAATAAACCATCAGTTTTAGAAATACCGGTGTTATCTTGGGAAAATCCCATATTTTCCTTAGAAACAGGTTATTAGTCCTAGAGGTAGAGATGTAAGTTTAGAAAATCCCTGATTACTATCAGTATGTATATGAAAGTAGTTTTATTACTCAAAATAAAACAAGTGAAGAGTAGAGTACGTAAACCAAAGTTAGTTTATACTTAGTTGCGAGTCGTATAACCATACTTGATATGACCTAGAGACCTTTATAACGTTCTTCAGGCGTTTATGCTAAATGACATTTGTCCACCACAGGCATGCATGCCTAACTGTAGCTAGCAGTTCTGGTGTGGGATTGTCAGTCCCGAATAGATCTATTCACAAATCTCACGCTCTCCCTCCAGGAGACTCTGGTTATACTGAGATAGGATTTATCACTATACACCTAAGGGTACAGTATTGAAGTAGAGCCTCACAATTCTGTATAATCTAGTTTACTAGCGAGAAACAGTATAAAACAATAATTATCCTTGAATAATAGTACTTTATACTCCTGAGAAATATATAACATAAACTAAATCTGTCATAGTTTATATATATTCATTTATAAAATCTGATTAGGTAGAAACTGCCTAGAGGGTTATCCCAAACTATACCCATTATAGTTTATTAGAATTTGTATGGAAATTGCTTTGTAAAAACCTTTCTGCAAGCTATGAAGTTAGATTTCCAAAATAATAGTTTCCCTTATGCTCAACATATTACAAAAAGGGATAAAATATCTGAATATGTTATTAAACGTGGAAATCGTTGGACTGTATTAATAAGTTTAAAACTTAATAAAATACTTTGAGTTTGGCTGGTATTCCCCCCTAAAAACATTAAAAACACGGAAAATGTAGGGGTATGAACTCACCTCGGGCGATTTGAATGAAAGATCGATACGGAGTACCGGATGTTCAAGTGAAGCCTTGAACACGATTGGATCCTAATTAACATGTAATGACACATAAAGGAGTCAAATGAAGGTATTTCTCTACTAAATGTGATGGAGAACCACTCTAAGAACTTGGGACTACTTGCACTAAGTGTTAGAACCTTGAAGGATTGCATGAGGGGAGTGTATGGCCACCTTTAAGGTGTGTGCGGCCATGGGTGTGTGGCCCAAGGGGTGTGCGGCCGTACACTCATTTTGGAAGGTGTTCTTGGGGTGTTTCAAGGTCCATACTTGCAATCCATGAAGTGTCCTAGGTCTAAACTCGATTGTAGTGCAAGTTAGGGGTCCTAAAAGTGTGTTTGTGGCCCTAGAATGAGTGTGGTCGCACACTAGGGTGTGTGGCCGCACACTTGAGTGTGTGGTCGCATACTTGAGTGTGCTGCCGTACACGGGAGTGTGTGGTCGCACAAGGGTGTGTGCGGCCGTACACAGGTGTGTTCGGTCGTACACCCCATAAGACGATGTCCAAAAAGCCAATTCTAAGGTGCAGCAAGGCTATGGTCAAGTCTAACACAAATATGGAAGTCCAACTCTCACTTTGGAGGGTCTTTTAGGAGTGTACGGCCCACCTTATGAAGGTGTGCGGCCGTACTCCTTCAAAGAGTGAAGAACATGATGATTCAAGGCTTAGATCAATGGGTCCTTCATGTATGATAAGCTAGGTGATGGAAAACTCACATTTTTTAGGCCTTGAGAGGGTTTGCGGTTGAAGAGTCTTGAGAGAAAAGGAGTAGTGTGCTGCCAAGATGTTAAAGGAATGAAAGGAAAGGGGTCTACCCTTTATATAGGGGTGAGTGTGTGGCCATGAGGGGTGTGTACGGCCGTACACCCATGTGTGCGGCCGCACACTCCTCTAAAAGGGGTGTATGGCCGGATTTCGTCCCTATACGACTTGTTGACTCATTCCTAATCTCGACCTTGGTTGTACTCAAGCTTAGAACGCGTAAATGAACCCTTAATCAGTGCTAGGAGTTAACAGAAACGAGTTTAACTTAGATTAACTAACTAGATGTACCAGGTAGAAGTTTTCGGGTTGTCACAATATCATGGTACTAGGTTTTCTTCATCTCCTCGTCACTCGAGTACTGGGGCACCAACAAGGCCCTCTCCCTAAACTTGGCAGTAATCTCTATCGCCGTCTCAGTAGTCTGTCTCATATCCAAAAACTCCATGGCCAGCTGTTGAACCTCCACAGCTGGTGCAAACTCGTCTCGGACCCTGGACACAAAATCCGACCAGGTCATGGCCTCAATGGTTGGGGCTCCCAAAGTATCACCAACTGCCTCCCACCAGTATCTAGCTCGCTCCCTCAAACATCCAACAGCAAACCTAACCTTCGACCCCTCAGGGCAGAAGCTTGTCACCTGTGCAGACTTGATGTCCGCAATCCAACGTCTAGCCACAATGGGGTCTTTCACCCTACTGAAGTCTGGTGCTCTGCATCCCCTGAAATCCTTGAAGGAGAGCATACGAGTCCTAGACTGGCCAGGTGCAATGTCACTCCTGAATGCCCTAAGGCGATCCTCCACCAGCTCAATGATACCCTCCTTGATCGACCCGAAAATCATCGGGGTCGCCTCAAGGATGCCTCTCGTAATCTCGGATGCAATGAACTCGTGCAATCCAACATCAATCGGTTCGATACCCGTACCCGAACCAGACCCAGATCCTGAGCCCCCTGCTCCATATCGTGTCACCACCATTTTGAAACAAACCACACAATCATCAGGGTCATACATAATCATCGAGAGGTATCACACTCACTACAAGTTCCCTGGTTCTATCTCGGTCCTCTTGACTCGAGTACGGATCCTCTGCTTTCAGTAGTACGGGCCCATACTGTTGGGTTTTGAGCATTCTAACACTCCTATGGTGTACATGCAACCCTATAAACCTTGGATCTATGTTTTCTCTATTATACATGCAAATATTAACTATTCCAAGGTTTCATCCTAACTAGCATATTATGAAGCACCTATACTACAAAGTTCTAGTTAGATGACATACCTTTTGATGTAGCTTGATGTCTTCAAGCTTTACGAGCTTAGCCCCAATAGTTTGGAAGCCTTAAATGGAATCACAAATCACCAAAACACCTTGGAAGAACTTGAGAGAATATGTATGCACACTAAAATCGGCCCACTCTTATTTTCACACACTTGTGCCAATTTTATGAGCCAAGGACACCTTTATATATTATGGAGGATTAGGGTTACATCCATGTAAACCCTAATACCCATGACCTTTCATTTACATAGGATCCATGGGTTAAAAGCTCCATGGACCATCCATGAAAGCTTAGCCCAACCTAAATGAACTTGGCCCATTCCATATATATAAGAGTCCATATTTAATTAGTTCTTTTTGATCACTTAATTAATTCTAAATTAATTCTTGATCAATACTAATTAAATAATATGATTCCATATTAATATATTAGAACTTATAATATATTAATATAAATCATAAATATACTATTCTCAAAAGACTATCCATATAAATTGTGTCGGTGAAGTGCAACCCAAATGGACCATGCCGAGTCGGGTCAAGTACATACCAAATATAGTTATGGACTTAGACATTAATCCAACAGTCTCACACTTGGATAAGTCTAAAACTATTATTGAGTATGACTTCAAAACCTAACTGGCAATCGTAGCTCTTAAAGCCGCTGTCGAACTCTGACCTTGTCAATGACTTGTCCATTAGATAAGGGATCATATATTTCTCCATTCTAGATATCATATGGACTGAGACATGGATTAGAATCATTCTCTCTATCCATTTGTTGTTTCCTGATTTTCGATTTATGATGACTGACTGATTGAACAAATCAAATCAGTCCTGGCTTGGCCAAGCACTCACATGTGTCATCGCTAAATCATCGAGGGGCCCACAGATATCGCTTTTATCCCGAAGGTAAAAGGAATGGATAAACTTCGACTCATATGGCTTGTTCTACTACTTGTTGAATCATACACAAAGGCACGTTTTATAACATCGAGTTACCAAATGCGTTTTCGTGCAATCAATGTATAACCAACTCATAGTAACAACTCATATCTCTAGGTTTGAAGAATATAAGATATTATTGTCTCATGATCACTCGTGATAAAATCCATGAAGTGATTCAAATGAGCGCGGGTTGAATCCAATACTCAGAACTTATAAGCACTTATGAGAGTTGTAGCACCACTTTGTCCACCAACTTGGACCTCTACAAACCAACCCATGACAGTGTTGATTCATATCTACTTCCAACATATGACCGACTGTGGATGGTTTGAAGAACTTAATCATTCAGGAAGAGCGACTTAGTTATTCTGGAAGTCAAAACATGCAAAGTGAAACACAAGAATAAATGAATCAAATATGGTATCAAACCCTATGAATATAAATAAACCACTTTTATTTATCACCATACTGATTACTCATTATTTCATTGTTTCGGTTTTATCAACTTTATACCTAAATTAAAAACACTAGTTGTCACATGCTCCAAGCATGTACACTACGTTTTTCTTAAACAATAGCTTTGCCATACACCAAGTATGCACTCTATGTTTGTCTATGATCCTTACTTTGTGAAATAAACCAATTGAACATAATTTCAATGATTCTAATTTCACACTCCCAAATCCTTATCGAAAAATGTGAGAATTTCAAATTCCTATCATTTATCGAAATATGTTTAGATTTTAAACTTATATGCACTGACCCTCCTGTAATGAATATGTACAAAGTCACAAAGACTTGTCAACAATCATTATAAGGTATTCCAATGGAGATCAACTCCATGGAAACTAAGTCTCATATTCAAAGTACATTGCTTTGGACATGCTTCTTGCATTAAGTTTTCTAATCTTACACAGATAACTTCCACCTATGGAGACAACTCCATATTCTCATTTTGACTATCACTTCTGAATAAGAGATGCCTCTTTTCAGAATATGTCAATATGGTCCTTCCAAAATTAGCACTATACTTCCAACTGTCCCTGAGCAACCAATCTTTGGTACACCTCAGATTTTCCTCGACAATTGCTTAATCATTTTAGTCATATCCAATTCTAGACCTTTTCCCTTCTTAATGCCTCTGGACATTTGGAAAAATTTAGAAATGACAAATATTATAGCACATGCAATCGATCCTGTACCCAAAGCAAATGGTACACGATTCATGATGACTCACATAAAGACATGATTCTAGACCAGTCTTTTGCTACAATATTTTTATTTGCCATGTTTTCAAAATTTGACTATGAAGAGGGATGTCGTAATCATAATCGAATTTTGAGAACGCAATATATAGAATTTCCTTAAGTTGAACCAATCCAACATGAAATTCATATATATATTCTTGACTAAAGATGATTAAGGTCTCAATCTAAGCCTTTAGAACTGAAATGAAGTATATCATCTCCCTTAATTATAGCAAAACAACTTTTTCAATCCCTGCAGCCTCACGAATTGAAACTTTTGTTTTCTATAATTAACATTGCTAACTTGCAACACTAACTATAATTATCATGCTCCCACTAACATGATGATTATTAGCATAACACTTATGCTCCCACTAGCTTTGACATGTACTCAGAAATTAGCTGGACTTCTAGAAATCAATACTTTATTGACTTTCTTACCAAAGTTCAGATTTCTGATACGAGATGCTTTGATAAAACTTTATTAAAATCATACACCTTTCCTTAGATAGCATGCATGTGTGTCTAAACAATTTCATAACTATGAAAAGGGATGCCATAATCATAGTCTCAATTGTTTAGACCTTTTGCCATCTGCTTCAAATCTACTTGGTGGAAGTGTTTCCTCACCATCATTTTCATGAATCGGAGAGAAACCTTATGACCCTTAGATTTTATGGTGTATGTGTTCTTATCCATGTGAATCGTCAAAACCATAGTCACAAGACAAGGATAATGACAAATCCAAACTCATATGGACTGAACTTATGCAATCTTAACTTCTTGCCACCTGGCAGTACAGGGCCTGCCATTGCTTCCAAGTTGTTATGCAACCAATTGAGAACTTTCAGAACTCCTATGCAAAGCCAACTTTAACTGGAATGGGCACAGAATATGTCAACACGATAGGTTATAAACCTCAAGTCGTGTGGTAGTGAAGAACCTCAGGTTTTATTCTTGATTAGTTCTTGAAATTATTTTTAGGATCTTTAAGACTCCCACTATCCTCTTGACATATAAGACTATCTTGCCAAATATTCAAGAGATAGTGCGGATTCTTTATCAAGACAAACACTTCACACAATTGGCCTTAGTTGGTCTTTGTTTTATCCAAAACATCACAACTTACCAATTTCAAATGTACAAGAGTAGGACACTTTTACTCTTACATTTGACAAGTGTTTTAAACCTTTCTTTAAGATATATCACTCAAGTTACAATCTTGGAGTATGACTCTAAGAATTGTTTTGGAACGAAGTATGACTCATCTTCCTGATCTAACCATTTCAACAATTCATGACTCCTCTTCTTAGTCATAAGAATGCACTAAGATGACATTTAGAGGACTAATTGTGATATGATTTCTAAATCATTAAGATGATCACAAACATGATACTAAAGTACTCTCCCATCTTTTTAGATTTGAGAAACTTTTATCTTTCTGCCTAATTTGATTCTTCCCATTCGTTCTGCCATACATTGAGACTTTTTCTAATGTTTCAGAATTATAATTAAACTTGTAAGTATAACCATATTTACTAAGCTTTAGTAAATCAAATAGTCTTAACGAGCTTTGTGGTGGACATGACCAGTGCACAAGAATGTGTACTCGATCCCTTTAGTCCTTCACTTGACTCACACATCCATGTGAACAAGTAATTAGTCTTGATTTTCCAATGCTTGAAAGTTCTCATTCATCATACTATTCAACTTGCATGATTCCAAGTTTAGGTCCAATTGAAACTTGGGCGATGAGGAACTTTCCTGATTTGGTAAATTTAGACACTACCACAAATAAAAGAATCAAATCCATTTTCCAATATTGCTGTCAGTGGAATCATATAAGCAACAATTTTCCACAAATTCCATTGTAAGGATACTTCAAATAAATAAAATTAAACAATTTTCTTTTATTTTAAAACTTTGCGGAAAAACTTATCCTTACAATCCACATGGAAAATTGCTGTTATCTATTCCTTAGCAATATATCATAACTTCTTAAGCAACTGCTCAAAATTCTGATGCGATCCAAATCCACCTTCGCAATCAGAATCAGCATATACTTCCTTTAAGATTTCTCTCTATTCTTTGATTCTTAAAACATCAACATGTGACCCAGTCACATCATGTAATGAGGATCTCAGAATAGAACTTAACAGAGTTAGATAATGGGCTCTACCTGATGTAGAGTCAAACTTATTGACTTTAACATCCTTAGGTAAATTTGGCAGCTTTGCAATCAACGCCCCTTCCTTTGGCAAAATAAACATATGGACCCTTTGGTAATGGGACTATCTCAGACTTAGCCTTTCTCTTTACCATTTGGTCAACCGGGTTGACTATGGCCAATCCCTTTCCATTGGGAAGAGAATGCTTTTTCTGGATTTCCAGTGTCACCATTGTCACTGTCCATAAAGTTTTTGGGAAGTTGATCTTCTAATCAAATTTGCTTTACTATCGTTCCAAATCATTGCTGATTCAGCAGCACCAAGCAAATAGATATGATCATTAAGGTTCATGTCATAGTCTGTTTCATAGTAGTCCCAAAGGAACTCACTATGTGACTTAGAAAGTGATTGAACATCCAACTTTCTCAAGACTTTGACACCTAACTCTCCCGGCTTGTCAATATGTGACTTCATCTCTAAGATGTGATCACACATAGACCTTGCTTGCCATTAGGGCTTGAGTGACCTTGAACTTGTGGGTTAGGGAGAATAATTGGAGGAGGTGGAGGAAGAGAAGTATGACTTCCATGAGCCAAACTCGGGAAGTCATATTCATTAGGAAAGCTTGGTTTGGGAAGATCATTGTTGTCTAAACCAGACATCAACAATGGGAGAAATTCACGTAAAGTTGATTTAAGTCCTTAATATAACACCCAATATGATATATTAAGGCTAGGACCCAACAAACTATTTTATAACTTGGAAGAAGGATGTCGTAATCCAAGCTATAAAATATTTGAAGGTAGGTGAATGACGATTCACCAATTTCCACCAAGATAAACGAAATGTATTATTAGGTTTTAATTGGTTTTGAAACTCCTAGATTCTTTTGAGATTCATTGAACTTTTCAATGACATGTTTCAATCTCGAGTGTGCCCTTCAGGTTTTGTGACTGGGATGCCGAGGATCACAAAACAAGGTGTGAAGTAACCATGCAAATATACTTGGTACCCTTAATATTTACCCCTCAATCGATGTGTCGGTTAACCACACACGCTCCAACGATACTATGATAAACATTAAGTTACCCTTTGCCTACCTTGTTAAGTCCAGGTTAGTGTGCCGGTTAACCACACACGCTCCACTAACAGCTTAAACAAAGTGCAAAGTGTAATTTCATGGATTAGCACCTTATTCACATTTTCCTAAGTAACTAAGATTGGGAATTTATAAGTGTTTAGTTACTTAGTATTTATCATTATACTTATAATGAAGGGAGAATTATAGTCCTTGTCCTACCTGTTCGGCTAACGACCCTCCACCGGTCAAGGAAGCGGTGAGTGAGAGTGGACACCCATTAAACTGCCATTTTATAGGCAGTAACCTTATACCCCCCTTATAGACCGGCTTCGTGAATGAGGCCTACTAATGGTAAGACGACTTGCTCTTATACATATAATATATTAAACTTTTAATATTATAATAGTATAAGGGTGTATTTTAGACATTTAAAATACTTGGTGGTTTAATCTATTAATTAAACTAGACTTTTAATTTAATTAAACTCAAACCATATATTTATGGATTTAATAATACTCTTTTAATTAAACGCTTTAATTAACTATTAATAAAGTCCATAAGAGTTAATTTGAACTATTCAACAAAACATTATAATTCCAATTATTAAACTCAAAATTAAAACCATTTAATTAATTGTTTAAGTTATGAACCCAAGAGTTTTAGAATTCAATTCTTTTTTTCATAAAAAACTTTTCTCAAATTCCAAAACTTGAGGGCAAGTTTTGTAATTCTTGAAAACCTTTGGATTCCATAACTTATGGAATTAATGGTGTTTTATGATGAAACTTTCCATGTTCCATAACTTAAGAACAAGTTATGGAATTCTTTAAAACATTAACACCAAATTTTGTAAATCCATAAAAACTTTGAATCAAATTTTTTTTTTAAAAAAAAACTTTCATATCCATAACTTATGGAAGTTTCAAAAACCCTTAAGATCACAACTTTAAAAAAAACTTTTGAGCTCCAAAATTTTATGACAAAATATGTAACTCCTTAAAACATTTAGATCAAACTTTTAAAACTAATAAAATAATCATATCATTTTATCTTTTACTAAATTTGACCTAATTCAACTCATATAAGAAATGATTCAAATTTTACAAATAATTCGTTTTTCACAAAACAAGTAATTATCTTAAAATTTGACAAACGTCATGTTTTTTTTTCCTTTTTTTTCAACTTGAAAATAAAACATTTGCATCTATATAACAGAAAACAACCCATGGCTCTGATACCACTGTTGGGTTTTGATCATTCTAACACTCCTATGGTGTACATGCAACCCTATAAACCTTGGATCTATGTTTTCTCTATTATACATGCAAATATTAACTATTCCAAGGTTTCATCCTAACTAGCATATTATGAAGCACCTATACTACAAAGTTCTAGTTAGATGACATACCTTTTGATGTAGCTTGATGTCTTCAAGCTTTAAGAGCTTAGCCCCAATAGTGTGGAAGCCTCAAATGGAATCACAAATCACCAAAACACCTTGGACGAACTTGAGAGAATATGTATGCACACTAAAATCGGCCCACTCTTATTTTCACACACTTGTGCCAATTTTGTGAGCCAAGGACCCCTTTATATATTATGGAGGATTAGGGTTACATCCATGTAAACCCTAATACCCATGACTTTTCATTTACATAGGATCCATGGGTTAAAAGCTCCATGGACCATCCATGAAAGCTTAGCCCAACCTAAATGAACTTGGCTCATTCCATATATATAAGAGTCCATATTTAATTAGTTCTTTTTGATCACTTAATTAATTCTAAATTAATTCTTGATCAATACTAATTAAATAATATGATTCCATATTAATATATTAGAACTTATAATATATTAATATAAATCATAAATATACTATTCTCAAAAGACTATCCATATAAATTATGTCGGTGAAGTGCAACCCAAATGGACCATGCCGAGTCGGGTCAAGTACATACCAAATATAATTATGGACTTAGACATTAATCCAACACATACTACCTTCCACATTTATCCGTACTTTCCTCAAGGATTCCCTTGAATTCACCAGGTCCCTTTCACTACTACTGCTCTCCACACTAATCACATCTTAGGCTTGACCTAGGGTAATCTCCGACCCACTCTCCACCATCAGCTGCATAAGAACTCCCTGCTATCTCTCTCTAACTAGCTCGCGAATACCATTACATATTACTAAGACCAGATAATTCTTCGAATGAGAGGTCCTACCCTACAACGGTTGCACTCAAACGAGAGCTATGAAATAAGGCTAGACCTAACTTTCCGAAATTATTTAGTCCTCGTAATATGTATCTTAACGTATTCGTTTACTAGTTAATTAAAGATAACTAGAACTCCTAAAAGCACAAAGCAAGCAACATTCGACAATTGAGTAACCAAAACCAGACATATCCTAAACAGGCCATCATATCACTGACTAATCAGTACTAGCATGCAGTTCAATAAGCACATACAGTAGGCATACAAGGCATCCTTCCTAGATCCTTATCCCTAATCTAGCATCTCACGCTTTATATCATAATATAACATGTATGGGTATCTTGGGGAAAACTTACTTGAGCTCGACTGATTGCACACATCACACTCCTTGTTCTTTATCAAAAACCCTTCATTTCAATTCTAGAAAAAATATTTTTCTTGTAAAAACCTCTCAAACCCTCGATTTGAGTCCAGACACCCCTGAAAGTGTGTCTGAATCCCTCAAACCAAGGATCTGATACCAACTTGTAACAGCCCAAAATTTAGAACCAAAAATTCCATTTTTAAATAAGTAATTATAACAACTAGTAGTCTGAAAATATCGATAGTGTCATCCCATATCATAATCAAAACCAATACGTCAATAACCAAAACATGTCATAAGAAAACAATATCAGTGTACAATTCCCAAAGATCCCATAATGCGGAAAACCATAGTGTGATGCGCTGCGATCATGTCTGCTCCTTTCCTTTTGATGAAGAAGTACCTGAAACCAAAACTAAAAATCGTAAGCACGAAGCTTAGTGAGTTTCCCCCATCATACCACATAATCACATAATGTCAGGCATATCTGGGAGCCCGGCCTACCCTGTCAGACATATCTGCGTGCCCGACCTACCATGCTGAGCATACCTGGGTGCTCAACCTACCCATGTCAGGCATACCTGGGTGCCCGACCTACCCATGTCAGGCATATCTGGGTGCCCGACCTACCCTGTCATGCATATCTGGGTGCCCGACCTACCCTCCGATCTATTTCAACCGGTTACGGGGTCTATTCCACCCCCTTACCACTACCACATAATAACATATCATAAGCATACTGCCAGGCATATCAGGGTGCCCGACCTACCCTCCGGTTTATCTCAACCGGTTACGGGGTCTATTTCACCCCTCCTACCACTACCACATCATAACATAACATGCAAGCACATAAATCTCTACAAATAGTGGCATACCAAACAATTATCACAAAGACAATCATTTCTACTATAAACAACTACTAGTGGTCCGACATTGGTGGAGGCTGGAAATAAGGCCAACACTTTGGGGTTAAGGTGTTTAAATAGGGTGCAAAACCCCAGAAATTAGGGTTTCATTTCACCCAGCCAACTCGTCGAGTTGAGACCTCCCAACTCGTCGAGTTGGTCACCGAAACGTGCAGTCCAAAACATCTCTACTCGACGAGTTTGAGGCCTCCAACTCGTCGAGTTGCTATATAAAAATGAATAATTATGAGTTAAATACATACCAGGAACCAGGCGTTACAACATGCTTGTATTCTACTCTATTCAAAACAAATGAACATTTTGGTACTTTTCAAAGCATCGTCTTAATGAATAGAGGTGATTTACTGCGTTCAATGAGACCCAAATATGTATGTCATATCACAAAATCTTAGGACGCTACAACTTCAAGTATCATTAATGATGCTTTATGATCACCACGGTAATATTGGGCTCGCACTAAAATTGAACAGTTCATCTAATCCCAATATGTACAATCAATGCTACCTAGCATGCCTGAAAATTCATGTCTAGATTCGCGTGCAACATACAAAATTTGAATGTCGTTGGATGTTTGTTTACACAAAAATCCATCCCCATCGGTCTTGGTAATAACATATAAGAAGTAGAGTCTTTCACATGAAGTTTTTTCTGACATATTCAGGTACTCATCTAGCGTGTCTGTCGTGTTATCGTACGCTAGTTGTTATACTTCAAATGTGCATTTTTGTAATGTTGTGAAACTTTTTTGCATCACGACATCATAAGTTGTTTAAAAAATTGATATTTTCTTTCCATATCCTCATTAGTACACAGAAATAAATTTCTACTCATTTGAAACCTTCTTCTAAACATTTCATCACCAAACTTTGCATTAGCAGCAAAGTAATCTTGTATAAACAGTCTTTTGACAACTTTTTGATCTCTTTCATGATAAGTTTTAGACACGTTTGAAGTTGCAGTATATTGCAGAACCGCTATAGCAACCCGAGAAGTTGTTAAAATGTTGTAGTTACTTGATGATTCGGAAAAAGATAAGTAAAGAGAAGGTTTATTTTCATTATCTCATTTGCAATGAAGATATGAATCAGAATTATCTGAATAAATCATTATGATAAAAAGAAATAGAATTATAGGAATAAAAAAAGCAAGTTTGAATAGATTTGGAGTTGGATAATGGTTGTATATATAGTTGGAAAAAATAATTAAAAATATTCTTACTTAAATATAGTCGTTGTCTAACAACTTCAACTCTTTCGTTAACCCACCCAGCCTCACCCTTCCGAAACCCATAGGGACAGAACCATTGATAACTTTTTCCAACCAAATTCAACCGACACCATGCACCCTAAGTGTAACGCCCGTAGATTCAAGCTAGTCAATTTAGAGACAATAAGTGTCGAAAAAGACTTTTAGATAGAAGATTATTTAGAATAAATAATCTTAACTAAGTTGTAGAATACTTCACAAGGGTTTCATACATATAAAGAATGTCAAAATCCGAGTTATAACGAAGAAGTTATGACCCGTCGAAAATTTACGGTTAAACCGGCACCGCACCGCGTAACGTAATAAGTGAATTTTTTATAAAATGCTTTTTAGCCTTAGATATCTAAATGAAAGTTGTAGTATACTTTAAACCGAGAGCGTGCATAAAAAGAACGCCCAAATCCGACTTCGTATGGGGAAGTTATGATTTTTCTAAGATTTGGCATAGCAGTGCACAGCCCGAAATTCGAATTTTAGATCGATCGATTTTTGGCCAACGCAACCTATATGAGAATTGAAGATCTCATTAGTAGGATCTCAACGATAAAAAGACAGACGAAAACAGAGTCCGTATGTAGAAGTTATGAATTTTACACAGTCATTTAACAGTATAATCTTCTCATACTGTTAAATTTAAATCGGTCGAAGCCGATGGAGTCAAAAGGAAAGTTGTAGATCTTGTCAATACCTATACGTGGATATAAAGAACGTCGAAAACGGAGCTCGTATGCGAAAGTTATGGGGCTTAGAAGTCGGGAGTGTGCTGCTGCGAAGGGGGTGACGTGGCGCGATATGAGCCATTGCTTTCTCCCCAAGTCTTGCCACCAGATGGTGACATGTGGAATGGACTGGGCGTGTAGGTCTTCTGACTCGACGAGTTGATCAGATTTCTAGCCTATAAATAGAGGTGTGGGGTAGCCTTATTTTCCACACCATTCCCCATTCTCTTTCTCTCTCTAACCCTCCCCCAACCCCCCAAAGCCTATGGTACCCCCTAGCACCCGAAGGAAGCCCCGGAGCTCTCGAAGGCTCCGAGAAAAAGAGCTTTTCGGCTCGGAAACGCCGCTCTAGCAAAGCCCGGTTTTAATAAAACCCGCTATAAGTGAGATACACTTACCCTACCTTAAATATAGCTTATATTTAAATATAATATCGTTATTCTGAACCTATAAATAAGATTTATCAGTGATTCAAAGTCGTTATACTGATTGAACTACTTACGGGAGAGGTGTCTAGAATGGTCACGTTGGGTTTGGTTGTTGGATTTCAGAAAAGCTATATGCCGAAATGGTCCTGCCTCCCAACTGTCCTGCCTGGCTGATCCTTACTTGATAGATCATGAAGTACACTCTGAGTTAATGATGAATCCAGACTAATAATTAGTCGCAATGAATATTAGACTAAAATCTAGTGGTAATGATACTAGGTTTCGTCGAAAGAAAATAAATTAATAGAATCGAGGCGTTGTCTAAGTTCGGAATCACCACCTTAACAAGTGAGTGCATAGTCCCTTTCATGAACATGATTTTAATACAAGTATTGATTGAAGTATTAAATATATGTTTATGTGCGAGTTATTTTGATGTTGCCAGAAATACGTGTTAAAGAACAAGCCTGATTATATATGGTGATTTAGGATAAAGAGTAAACCTAAATTAATTATGAGGAATATTGGGTAGTATCTTCTTATGAGTACGAGTGAGTTATACACAGAGAATAGAACTTTAAAATATGTCATCGATCCGGGAGCATGGATCAGACATAGTCATTGTCCTTAGTCCAAGAGTATGGATAGGACATAGTTGTTTGTCATTAATTCGGGAGCATGGATTAAGACATAGTCAGTTGTCCTTAATCCGAGAGTATGGATAGGACATATTTATTTGTCATTAACCCGGGAGTATGGATTTAGACATAGATAATTGTCCATAGTCCGAGAGTATGGAACGGGCACAGTTAATTATCCGAGGGTATGGATTAGATCTGGGAGTATGGATTAAGTAAAGAGGTAAATTTTAAGGTCCGAGAGTATGGATAGTCTCGTTGTGAGGATTGACGGGGTGGAGTAAGAGTTGCTTATATATATGGTGAAATTGTATATTTTGTGAGTTCTAAATTATATATATGATATAACATTGTGGGATTGAAATCCCTATTTACTCACCAGGTTTCCCAACCTGACCCACTCAAGCTTATTTGTATCACAGGTGTCGATATGAAGCTACTTTACACTGAGAGATTTAAAAGAGATGTAGATCACTAGTGTAAATGAATGTAAGTTCTGTTTATGCTTATGTTTTTGTATTGACGATGACATCCCAATGTTTTGAAAATGAATAAAAATACATTTCTTCGGAAATACTTTGATAACATTTTATCATGTTTTTCTGGGAACAATTTCCGCAACATTTTTATTAAAAGGGTACTCTGATTTTTATAAAGCATAAACAAAATCGGTCTTTTCTGGCCGTAAAAATGGGAATGTCACACTAAGCATCATATGGACGTGTATTGTATAAGTGTATATGCATCAACATATATGTATGATGTATCAACTTCGACCACAAATGTAAATAAGAATTCTTTTATATTATTATAACTTATATAACAACGAAAATTAGAATAAAAAAAAGAAAAAAAAAGACTTCGTAAAATTTAGCCAATAGTGGAACAATTTTTCAGCATGATGTTTGGTATAACTTTTAAAGAACAAAACCTATAAAAGGATATTGTTTATACTTTGAGCTTTTCAAGAACAATTCTATCTTAACATGATACTCTACAATGCCACAAAAAGGTATTGTTAATTTGCAAAAGTAATCATGAATCATTTATTCTTTGATACCTTAAATACTAAAATACATGGAACAACATGGATTCTTAAATCTATAACTCTAATTTGAACGATTACATATACTATAACATTTGACAAAATGTAGTTATTGTTCGTAAGAACACATCAAACTACAATGTTTTTCATCGTGCTTTAAAGATGTCATTTTTCTCAAAACATTCTTCTTCCTTTCTGACACCACCACCAGAATTTACTTCAACCAACATTCTGGTTCGTTATTTCTCTTAATACGCTATGATTTATTTCAGCCATTGCACCACCGCCGAGGTGAAATTCTCTACATGTACTTATTGCATCTACTTGCTTCTCTCTCTCTCTCTCTCTCTCAAAATTTTCTTCATTTTTTGTTTATTGTTTTTATTCTTCTTACTTCACTTCTTTCTTAAACCAAAGATCGTAGCTCCATTCTTCCTTCTTATTGCTTCTCATTTAACAAGTTTATCACAAATTACTTTAATTTGATTTATATGCGTCCATTCTATTTTTCATTTACTACATTGTTTTGTCGTTTCCTTTAACATTAAACTTGTAGTCAACAACAGTTCTAGGCTTATATTTTTTTTGTCATTTACTACATTGATTTATATTCTTTCACTCCATCTGAGGCTGATTCAACAGCTGTTGAGTAAGTTTTATGTTCATATTTATATAATTTTGTAACAAGTCTAAAAATGCATTTGCCTTTTAAGTATGTTGTATGAGATAATCAAAATCTCATACCCGATGTACAATAGCAAAAAACTAAAGATATAGAAGTCAAAAAGCAAATAAATATATTTATAATGGCATGCTTGCTCTTTTGAAACCTAAATTGTTGTGTGGTAAACCATTAAACCTCTGGTTATCTAAAAATATATGTATATAGGTATAGTTTCATAATTAATATAAATAATATTACAGGGAGCCCAATTCACTTACAAAAAATCTATGGTTATCATAGTCTTATGATGCTATCGTTTGAATCAGATCTATAGTCTGTTGCCGACCGGATCTGGAAACTTTATGTGTTCAGATTTCTAAACATTTAGTTACGGTATTAGAACAGACATATAACTTTTTGGACTGATAAGGAGATTTATACGTCTATCGTAAATAAAGATTTCCTATCTAAATTCTCGTTATTGCACACCGAACGTCTAATTTGGTGCATATATCGACATGGTGGGAACTCGAAGCGGATTTGGGAATGTTAATGCTAATCAACGTCCTGTAATTGAGCGTGCACCAGAAGTAGCAGCTGCAACTGATCCAATCACTATGGCACGAGTACAAGTAATCATTCAAATGATGTTGGATCGTCAGATGGAAGAGACAAGGCGTCTACTTCAACAGAATAGGGATGAACCTATTATGCCTGTTGAACAGCCTGAACTGAATGAAGGTCAGTCAGAAGAAGGAAACTATAGTAGAACCGTTGGCCAAGATGAATGTGACAACCGTCAAATTCTGGTCAAGTGAAAGTCAAATAAAGTCAACAAGTCAAACCGGTCAACTCTACTAACTCTTGTATACTAGGGTTTACGTTATGTGATTATTGTACGACTCGTTATTTTAATAAGAAGTTATCACTTGAAAAGGTCGTATCTGCAGGATTCTTGAACCCTAATCGGGGTAAGTGATGTAGCAATACGATAAAACACTATTGCATACCCTTCGGGGGTGTGTAAGATCCTTAATCATGGCTTAACAGGGTTTACGAACCTTACGTTACAAAGCCAAACACTCAAAAAGGTCACAAAAGAAGTCTCTCCCAATCTCTTTCACTCTATCTCTCTCTATTAAAAATCTCTCCCAAATCTCTCTCTCAAAAGTTCCTATAACTTTTTGAAAGCATTCGGGTCATCCCGACCCTTAACCGGGTCAAAAATCGCTTAAAACGGGGTAAAAATGGGTAAAACAGCCTAAAGGAACCGAAACCACCCCTTGGGGAGTGAACCCTCTTAGGACCGAAGGTCCCCTATAGGGACCGAACCTGCTAAGAACCGAAGTGCTTGAACCGAACCCGAAGCTGGAAGAGCCGAACCCGAACCTCGCATCGGACCGAACCCTCCTTTCGCCTTCGCTCCATTTCGCCCAGTTCGCCTTCGGGCCCAGCAGCATCAGGGACCGAACCTCGGCCCAGTACCGAGAAGCCTCGCAGGTTCGCCATTTTCACCCGGTTTTCGACTACGACTTCGTTTTAGGCCCTTTTTCATGATTTTTGCGCGGGATTTTTACCCAAAATTATATTTTAACATATAAGACCCCTTAATTCATAATTAATCATGTTTTTTAGTGTAAATCTTATCCAAGATTAGTGGGTAGGGTATTTTGGGTGGAATGTTGACTTTGCTTTAGTGTATGACACAAGAAACCACCCCATGCCCACTCCATGAACCACCCTTGTCCTTCCACCATACCTAGTCATTCAACAGTACTTTCCCCATCATTTGACCAGCCACACTCTTGGTCAAAGGCTGAAAACTCTTATCTCTCCTCACATTTCTCTCATTTCTCTCATTTTTCCTCCAAAAGACAAACACCATTCTCTCTCAATTCTCTCTCTAAATTTCAAGATTCAAGGCCATTCTCCAAGCTTTTCTTCTACTTTTGGTAAGTATTATCATCCTCCACAAGATTATTTCACTTCCTTCTACTCAAATCATAGATATCTTACACAAACATCATCACATTCATGTTAGATCTTCGAACCTTCAAGGCATCTTCTTAGTGTTCTTGAGTAGAACACTTCTTTTCTTCAACATCCATCCACTAAGAACACACAAGGTGAGTTCATAACCCTACATTTTCATGTTTTCTTCAAGTTTTAGGGGGGGAATACAAGTTAAAACACCAAAAACTTAACTAAACTCAAACAACAGCTTTCATCAGAAAAGTTGAGTCTTATTCACGGACTGTTTTGACTATCTTAAACTCAATATCTTTCAAAACTGTTTAATATGAAAATATTTCAGGTTCATACCTTTAAAATGACTAATTGCACACGTTCATACGACTTTTCTACTAATTATGGTGATTTTTACAAAACTTCATATCACTGTAGCTACGAATTCGGACCAGTCAGTGAATATGAACGTTTTCACACCAGTTAGCAACTTCTAAAAATCATAATAAAAATTATGTACATACTAGACACATTTTATAAACTCTCAGAGTTTACGGATCTAGTTTTCGGTTTCGTATGAACTGTTTGTGATTTTCTAAAATCAGTGCAAAAATGGTAAAAACGAATTTACAGTTTACAACTTTCATAACACTTGTAACATGTTGAGCAAAGTGTTAAACCTTGATGACTTCATATTTTGCATGTGTTTTCTGTTGTGATAAAAATTATATAACAGAAAAATAGACATTTAGTTGTAAGAATCCTTATTATTACTAAATGAGGCATAATAAACATAGTTATGTTTTTGCTATAAATCTACTTACACAGAAAAAGGTCCTTTTACATTACAAACACTTATGATAAACTATGGTAAGTATATTTTATGTTTCATACACATTACAAACAATTATGTTAAACTATAATAGGTATAGTTTATGTTTCATTAACCAGTCAAACTCATTACCAAGGGGTTTTCAGTTCAGTTCATGTAAATCTGTTAATGAATAATTTGTGAGACATTCGCTTCGTGTTACCTTCAAAGTAACAAAGTCAAAAGTCCTGTAAATTGTAACCAGAGTCTCTTGTAAGGAGAGCGTGATAGTTGTGCATAGATCTATATTGGGTCTGACAAACCCGCACATGAGCTGCATGCAACACCTAGACCGGCAGGTCTGAGGTGACAAGTGTCATTTAACTTGCGACGCCTGAAGAACGTCGTATTACGAGGCCGTCTGAGTCTTAGTATGGTTATAATAACTCACATGGGGTATTAACAAAACATAAGATTTACGGGTTTTACTTCTAAATTAAACGAGTTTATGTTGATTTAAACTTGCATGAACTATTTTAAGTATGGAAAAATACTTGTACATTTCGGTCGTGACTTTCAAGTCTACATAACTTTTATAAGGAAAATATTGGATTTTTCTGGAATCATACTCTATCGTTTTTACAAGGAAAAAAACGGCTTTTTACTCAAACAAAACTCTTATGAACTCACCAACTTAATTGTTGACACTTTTTCAAAACTACTTGTATTCTCAGGAAATCAGTAAACAGGTAATCGGCCGCTTTTGAGGATGGAACGCTAAGGCGTCAAACATTGTATTTTTGTCAACATAATGTAATTGATTCAGAAACATGTAAACATATACTATGATGTAACTTTTTCAATTATATTTATGTTGGTTGTGTTTACTTTGATCATTATTAAAATTGTTGTTGTTATGATACTATACATGAAGTCCTCCACCCCCGGACGTTTCCGCCATCCTTGGTTTGGGGTGTGACAATGAACTGCCAGTGGTTAGGAGAAATAACCAAGACGAAGGGATTGAAAGAAACGAATTCAAGTACAAAGACTTCACCACTTGAAAACCATCAACTTTTACTGGGAAAGAAGATCCAATCGGAGTTATGGAATGGATCTCTGAAATGAAGCTAGCTTTCATAACGTGTGGTTGCAAGGGCAAGCTACAAACCACTTATGCAGTGCGTTAGTTTAGGGGTGGTGTTGTTCGCTGGTGGAACACCTTGGGGCAGACCATAAGCCCCAATGAGCCACCACAACTGACATGGGCAGAGTTATTGGTCCACTTTAAACGCAAGTTCTACTCAACCCAAAACATGTTGGAACTAGAAAACCAGTTTCTGACATTGAAGAAGGGCAACATGTCCATTGACGAGTATACCAATGCTTTCACAGAAAAGATGGAGTTTGCTTTGCGCATCGTCCCTGACGAACTAACGAAAGTCGATAAGTATATGAAGGGACTACCATGGGAATATGTTGTGCCAGCACGACAGCCACCTACTCTTGAGGTGACTATCTGGGCTACTAAGTCTGTTGAGGAGATGATCAAGAGTAGAGCCGCCAACAAGGTCGAAGTTGGCAAGAAGAGAATGTTTGAAGGATCTTCAAGGTCCAATGAGAAGAGCAAATTCTCGAAGTCTGGTTCGAAGAAGTTCGGAGGAGGAGGAGGTGAAGCAAGATGGTGCGATAAGTTCAAAAAGAAACTCTTTGGAATATGTGGCGAGGAGATGACATGTTTCAAGTGTGGAAAGTCTGGGCATTACGCCAATGAGTGCACATTCAACAAGAAGGTGTGTTTCAGATGTAACAAAGAAGGACATATTTCTGGAGACTGCCCGAAGAAAAATGAAGCAGCAAGGCCAAATGCACCGCGAAAGCCAAAGGCAAGAGCATTCCAGATGATCCTCGACGAAGCAGGTGACAATGCAAGGAATCAGGAGTGAGGACTTTATATCTGAAGATCGAGATATGAAGTAGCCATGCGGATAGTATCATGTGGTGTAGCCTATTAGAGGTATAGTATAGGTTGAATTTGAACATCTATGTAATCGTTTCTAGAAATAATATAAATGTTGGTTATGTTATCCGATGTGTTAAATCTATGTGAAATCTTATATGGTGATTTGGAAAACTGCGAGACAATACTTGGGACAAGTATGAGTAGGTGTGAAAGGTAGTAGAGGTCTATACCACCGGAAGTACAGGACTCGCACTTAGATCAGGGAAAGTCACAAGGTTACCAAGGCGCTAGTAATTGATTTTGTTTTGTTCATGTCTGTCATTACCATCGTTTCGGTAAAGACTAAGAAGATGATTGTTATTCCGACCCTAGTGGTCATGTCAAATCGAGTCCGGATAAGATAATGTAATACCTATTCCAGGTATTATATAATTTATCTAAGTTTTAGGGTTTTGTGCATGGACTCGGCGAGTTGGGGTGCTCCAACTCGTCGAGTAGAGACTATTATGAGGACACGGGATTTGGATTCTACTCGACGAGTCTGAAGGCCCCGACTCGACGAGTAGGCGCTGTAGAGAGAAACCCTAATTTTCAGGGGTTTGCACCCTATTTAAAGGACTTATGGCTCATTTGTAGCCTCCCTCATCGTCCTTACAGCCCAGAAAGAAACCCTAGTTGCATATTTGAGCTTCCTTGAGTGTGTGTGAGCCTTAGAGAGTAAAACTTGTGCCTTTGAAGAAGGAAACTTGAAGGTAGAGGATCTTGAAGAGAGGAAAAAGCTTGGGATCTAGCATCTACTGGTTGTGAGCATCCATTTAGAGGTAAAAAGTTACCACCTTGATCTCTATTTGCTTAAATCTCATTTCATGGAAGGATGTGGTCACTTTTGGGTGCAAAATGGGGTCAAACTCGGATCTGAACTTATCACAAGGATATGTTTCCCGATTTGGACCTCTCTAGGTCTCCAATGACATAAATTTGCTCACTTTATACAGCTTAGCCCCTTTCCGTGCACTAAAACCTTGTAGGAAGCTTAGTTTTGACGTTATAGCCTTGGAGGGCCTTGCATGCACGTAAAGTTTTCAACTTTACATGGTATCTGCACTAGGGGAGGTTGGATCTGAAGTTTGGGACCTTAGATCCCACTGAAAAGGGCTGAACATGAAAGGGACTGAAGGAAATCGTCGAGTCCCTTAGCCGACTCGATGAGTCGGGGTAGGGTTTGCCCGTTTCTGAGCTTCTGAATGAGTGCAGTGAAGGATTAGGATTTTGGTCTGAACGGAATTTAGTTTTCTGGACGTTTGATGAACTCGTCGAGTCACTAGGTTGACTCGGCGAGTTGACTCGGGATTCATTGGAATGGACTCAGGAGGAACTCGACGAGTTACAAAGGTAACTCGGCGAGTTGACAAGTTATGCAGCTAACTCGACGAGTTGTTGGATGCACTCGACGAGTTGAGGTCAACATGGATTGTTGACCTTTACTTTGACCAGGGTTGACTTTGAGGATAATTATGGTATTTCGGGATTGTGACAAGTAAATCACATGATGATTATAGGCAGTTGAGTTGGAGCAGCGCGTGGGATATATCTGATTTTAGCTTGTCAGATCAGCATTCGAGAGGTGAGTCTCCTCACCATACCAATGGGTCTAAGGCACCAAGGTTGGCCCATTTTGTAGTATATGGTACACTAGCTTTAATAGAGATATGTGGTGTGATAGTTGGCTATATGCTAAGTGGAATGCTAGTGATTATATGATACTTGCAGGGAAGGCCATGGGCGGAGCCCATGACACTTGGATAAGACCATGTGGGGAAGCCCATGGCTTGTTAGTTAAGGACCATGGGGGAGCCCATGGCAGTCGTATGAAATACCATGTGGGGGAGCCCATGGCTTGTCAGTTAAAGACCATTGGGGGAGCGCATGGCACTTTGGTATAAGACCATGTGGTGGAGTCCATGACATCCTTATATGTTTGTATGCATGGCTTATGTGATATATGTGGCTTATATAGCTAATATGATATGTGATATGTGGATTGTGTGTGGGGTATGCTCTGGGGAACTCACTAAGCATTAGCTTACAGTTTGTGGATTGTTTCAGGTACATCTGAACCCAAGGGCAAGGGCAAAGCTTGATGGCGCGGCGTGCACTCTCTCTCAGGCGTTTGTGGGACACTGTGATGTTTTGGAATAAAATTGTTATTGTATTGAAAACAATTATATTCAGGGATTTTATCGTTTGTGGTAAATATTTGATTTATTAAAAATGAAAATTTTCTTTTGAAAAATTGGGTTGTTACAAATTGGTATTAGAGCCTTGGTTTGAGGGATTCAGGCACACTCTCGGGTGTGTCAGGACTCAAACTAAGGAAATGGTAAAATTGTTTTCAAAAATAAAATAAAAGTTAAAACATTTTAAGTATGGAAAAGAGGAGAGTGCAATGCGCGTGATCGGTCGAGACAAGTAAGTAATTCCCCAATGTGTTAGCCATGTTATACTGATATTTGAGCTATGATAATCGTATGGATCTTGCCATGTGTATGCTTTTAAAATTGTATACGGTTAGGAGCTTATAGCCTTAGAATGATTGATTTGGCCTTATTTCCTATTCCTCATTTGGTTGTGGTCCTAGGGTAGAATCTCTTATTCGAAAGTCTATTTGATCATTTTCTGTGTATAATTTGCATGCATAAAGGCAACCTGTTATGATTGGTTTGATTGATGTGGGTAGAGCAAATCTTAGGATAGCCTGGGATTTGGCATATGCGGTAGTCTGTGGGATATGATTTATTTTGGTACGAATTGGAGTTATCATGTAGAGCTTTGGGGAAGGTACGGGTAGGTGTGGAAGGTAGTATTGGGCCCGTACTACTGAAAGCACAGGACCTGTACCCGAACCAATGTTAGATCTGACAGCTCTAAGGAGGACCGGTGTGGGAAGATCCCCTACATAGATATCCTGATCATTATGAATTATGACATTTCAGTTCAGCATGGTGGTGACACGATTGCGAGCAGGGGGATTAGGATCAGGATCGGGATCGGGATCTGGATCCGGGTCGGGCAGCGGTACTGAGCCCATTGATGAGAGGCTGCGCGAGCTCATTGCAGCCGACGTGACGAAGGGCATCCTTGACGCCACCCCAGTGATCTTTGGGACGGTCAAGGAGGGTATGATGGAGATCATGGAGGAGAGGCTCAGGTCATTCAGAGCCGCGATTATTGCGGGCCAGGTCGGGGCCCGAACTCCCTCGTTCCGGGAATTCAAGGCTTACGGAGCGCCAAAGTTTTCCAGGGTCAGGGACCCCATTGTTAGCCGACGCTGGGTGGCAGATATCGAAAACGCCCAGCGCACGAGTTCTTGCTCGGATGCGGCAAAGGTGGGTTTTGCTTCACGTATGCTGAGAGACAGAGCCCGAGACTGGTGGGGCTAGGTGACTAGTCAGGTGGGAGCAGCCGATGTAGCTGAGATGACATGGGCCGAGTTAGTTTGGCGATTTGATTTGGAGTTTGCACCAGCTATTGAGGTGCAGCGGTTGGTGACGGAGTTCCAGGAGCTCCAGCAGACCACCGACACTGTGTCGGAGATCACCGCCAAGTTTCGGGAGCGAGCATTGTTGATACCACAGTATGCTACCGATGAGGACGTGCGGAGGACGAGATATCATTCCAAGATGAGGGATGATATATAGGAGTTTGTGAGCTTTACAGGGTGTAAAACCATGAATGAGATGGTGGAGAAGGCCCGTGAGCGGGAGATGGAGTTGGACATCCGCACCAAGCAGAAGCCGGAGCAGGCACATACAGTGGTAGGTCAGGCTAAAAAGCCTAAGACCTCAGATACTTCCAGTAGGGGCCAGCAGGGTCGGGGCCGGTGTGCCAAGTGCGGTAAACCGCAAAGTGGGGCTTGTCGGATAGCATGCTCAGTGTAACATCCCGAGATTTTGCAGGTATTTCCGAATCCTCTCTTTTATTATTATTTTGTCATTTGTAGTCCCAGGGGTTAGAAGAGTCGACCCATGAGGAGCCTAAGGGCTGAAGTTGCAACTTTAAGAACAAGACTAGTACGCTAAGCGTACATAAGGTACGCTAAGCGTAATAGGCGTGCCTTAGTACGCTGGGCGTACACTTGTGTACGCTAAGTGTACTCGCGTCAGATGCAAACCCTAATATTTAGGGTTTGAGTGCTATATAAACATCCTTATGAGCTCATAACCCTCCCTTACATCAGCCTCCACAGTTTTTAGCCGTTTTCCCCAAACCCTAATCCTTTCCTTGAGTGTGTGAGCTTATAGAGTGTGTTTTGAGTAGTTGGAGAAGAAGGTGTTGCATCAAGAAGTTGGAGAAGGAGAACAAGCTTGTAGATCTGAATTTGTTTTGTGCCCTAGAAGCTCCAGAAGGTAAAAAGCTTCAAACTTTATGCTTGTATGATATAGATCTTTCCATGCTATCTGTAGTGGTGTTGATTATGATGGCATGTGTGGAATAAGAAAAGATCTAGTGAATCATCATACAAACTCAAGAACACAAGGAGTAAATAATTCTGTGTAAGCTCATATTAGATCTAGAAAGGATATACAAATGGGTTTGTACAAATTTTCTCTCTCTAGTCTAACACTCCAAATGGTTTCTCACATAATGGGAGTCACTCACTTCCTTTTTATAAGAAAGACTCAACCCATTTACACATACAAAGGGGAAAGCCTAAAACACTACATCCAAGAGTGACTTTGCACCCTAACATTCTCCCCCTCAAAGTTAGGATTGGATGTCCCGGCTTCAGTCTCCAACGAGCTAGCGCGATAAAGACCAAACTCCCCCTCGAAGTAACACCGGTCTTCAAATCCGCAAATGAATATTCGACAAACCCGAGAAGCTTCGAATACCCATCATTCTCCCCCTTTTTATAATCAAAAAATGATTATCAAACCCATTAAGGGTGAGAAGCGCTCGAGGAATGAACAATACAATACTCCCTCTTGATGTGTACCAAAAATGAATCACCAAAAATCTTGCACGGAAAAACAATCACGAAAAAGCCACAAAAAATTTCCAATTTATGAAAATTTTTGACTTTTTGGGTGAAAGTTGCAAGATTTTTCAAAAACCGGGTAAAAATCGTCACTTTCTGAATTCTGCAGGGACCCGTTGCGCCAAAAACAGCCAAATATGTGAAACTCTACCCCATTTGCGAAACTGGGTAGAAAATGTTAATTCGCACAAACTGCAAGGACCAGAAATGAACATTCTTCATTTTCTCAGAAAATTAGCCCAATTTCGAAGTTGGGTTATTTTTGCCAACATTTCGAAACTGCAGGGGCTAAAAGCGAAATTCTGCCATTCTTCACAATTTGTTACCATTTTGAAATTGGACCACTTTTGCCATATCTTCGAAACATTAAGGACCCAATTCGAAACTTTTGGTTTCTTCTTCAATTTGTTATACAGACAACGAAGTATCACCACTTTGCTTTTCATCTACACGGTTAATAACAAAGCACGAACAAAACAACCCTTCGCTTTTAATTCCACAATCGGTCAATAACGAATCAATCAACCCTTCGTTGTCGACAAATCTATGCTCGACTTCAAGTCTTAGATTCCTAATCATCAGTCGATATCAAGCCTTCAACTGTTAAACAATAGTCATCGACATCAAATACTAACATCAAACTTTCGAATATTGACTCCAAAATCGAGTTTTCGTTACTTCAAATACGATTTTGACTCAAAGTAACAGTAGTCGATCCCAAATCAATTGCCAATTAAAATTCCTGATATGCGAGTCTAAATTTGTGACCTTCGAAATCAGATTACAACCCTTCGATACTTGACATCGATCGCTGAAATCGTCAATTGTTATTTCCTGCTTCGATTTCATTCACTGACCCACACTCGCAAATCCAAAATCAATAATCAAATCAACCCAAACCTTCGAAATCTTCCATTAACAGATTTCCATAAACCATTTATAGTCTTTTGAATCAAAATCGATTTCCCTTCTATTCTCATCAAAATCGAACCTTTGACCAGCAACTGCTTTCGTGACCATAGCATCAACTACAAATCGATTATAATCCTTCGATTGTTTGACCAGTGATACCCAAGATCGAACTCATACTCCACAAAACTCCAATTCCGATTTTGACTTTCAAAGCGAACTAGCGACCAACACCAGTCGACATCAATCGACTTCAAATTCAAATCAACAATCAAAAACTGATATTCAAACATTGAACTCAAGAACCACACAATGATGATCCAATGGCACAACTCAGTGAAGCGTGCGTACAAGTTGAACCAAGAACAACAATTTTGACTTTTTGTTTGACCCCAATGAACATCAAATTGATTTGCTCACCGATCATATAATTGCATTCAATCGAGTTCAAAATCGATATACAATTTTTATCCAAAATCGAAATCATCGATCATTCCGATTTCAATCATCGACAAACCCAATTAAAAGTCAAATATTGACTTTCAAAATCTTCTATTCCTGTTATTCCATCTTGATTCGGAGATCCTCCATTTAAGTTGTAACATCGATTCGTCCTTCTTATTTCAATCAAATTTGTGAGATATTTGTGAGAATCACGGATCATAAGAAAAAAGAAAGGTCAAAACTGGATTTAGATATTGAAGAACATGATCTCGAATGAAAAGAAAAGGAAATTTTGATGAACAGTGTACTGATTATCAAGTTGGGCTCGAAGTAATGAATCATGAACAGTAATTACATTTGATTTTAGCTCAAAATCAATAACAAATGAATTAATGTTGGATTGGGCTTTTAAAATTTTTGTTCAAACAACTCATGATTTGTTTGGGCTTGATCTAAAAAAAATTCTTGTTGGATCACCAATGGGGTTGAAATGGATTAGATCCAACGAAACAAACCGATCAAAAATGAAAAACGAAAAGCATGAATCAAAATCATGGACGTTTTGGAATCCATTTGAGAATTTGAGATACCTTTTTGACGAATCGAGATCCATTTTCAACGAACGAATCAAATTTAGAAGATCTTGGTTCTTTTGTCGGAACGAGAAAATCTCCAATTTGAACATTGTACCACCCATTATGCGAGATGTACAACCCGTTCTTCGTGTTCTTCGTGTTCTTCAACGATCCAAGAACATCTTCAAAAGAACCAACAACACATTTGGGTTTTGACTTCATATTCAATGCAACCTTTGGAGATTGTTGCTTTGGAACCCAAATTTGCTTCACGGATTTCGACTTCACAACATTTGACGATTTTTGTGAGTGAACCCGCTTATTTTTGCGATTGATCTTCTTCTTCTTTTTCTTTCTCATCTTTTTGCATCTTGAAGACTTGATCTCATGAACAAACCCACTTTCCACAACATCAACTTTATGAGTTTGAATCAAATCTTTTGGAGTTTGATACTTGTGAATTTCTTGGATCACCGGCTTCCGATAAGGAATCATTCCTTCAAACGAATCACAAGAACACAAAATATCATCGGTTTGAACTCCAATTGAGCAAAAAACTTTTTCATCTTGAGAATCAACTTGAATCTTCTTATCATGAACTTCAAGAACATCAAGAACATCACATTGAACTCCATTGTTAACAACTTCAACAACCTTAAGAGCACGAAGATCATTTGGGTCTTCAATAAGAGAAATATATTTCTTTCTGAACAAATATTTTTCTTCTCCAATCACTACTACGTGATGATATGGACCATGTAATATCAACCAACCATTTGATCTCACAAAGTGGTTGAAATATCAAGTTTCCATGATCATCCTTCAAACCTCCATAAGAAACCATAGTTTCCCAATATATCGAATTCTTTAACACCAACCCATAATATTGATCTTTATTGACTTTGTATTTGATATCTTCAACGATCACAATCCAAGAATTGTAAGGCAAATTTACCATGATCACAAAAACTTAAAGATTTCTAGAGAGAGAAAGTGATTTTGAATGGGTTTTCTAGAGAGAGAAAGTAAAAATCACTTGAATTCTAGTGAAGAAAATCGAATTATGAATAAAAACAATGATGAATTCGATTTCTAGAATCCAAAAACTCTCCAAATCACGAAGATCAAAGATCAAAAAATGAATCACCAAATCAAGATAGCCATCAAGGATCAATTCTTGATCCAATCAAGAACACCCGCTCTGATACCAATTGTTGTGGTGTTTATTATGATGGCATGTGCGGAATTAGAAAGATCTAGTGAATCATCAAGTAAAATCAAAATCACAAGGAGTAAATAAATATGTGTAAGCTCATATTAGATCTAGAAAGGATATACAATTGGGTTTGTACACAATTTCTCTCTCTAGTCTAACACTCCAAAATGGTTCCTTACATAATGGGAGTCACTCACTTCTTATTTATAGGAAAGACTCAACCCATTTACACATACAAAGGGGAAAGCCTAAAACACTACATCCAAGAGTGACTTTGCACCCTAACACTATCTTTATGGAACCATTTCTTGTCCCAAAGTCCCCAACTGGGTGCATGATATGATTTGGACGAAATAAGTTGTCCTTTCAGACCTTAGAGAGGGTCCTAAGTGATAAAAATGATGTCCCAATGGCTTAAGATGTCCCATGCATGTAGTAGAAAGGTCTTAATGGATTAATACCATGTATTAAGAGCTTTCTGGACGTCCAAAGTCTTAAAGTTCGAGACTTTATGGTTCTAAGACATTTTTGGTCGATGGATCTAGAATTTGGGCTTAAGTGCTTAATCCATTAAGCACTTATTAGGGTTTTGGTGAAACCTTCCGTACGCCCCGCGTAATTTCTGTACGCCCAGCGTACAGAGTCAACCACCCCGATGGTGGTCAATTCAAGGCAGAGAACGCCCAGCGTACCAGAGGAGTACGCCCAACATACGACCCCTGTTGGGCTTTTGCGATTTGGGCTTCGGGATTGGGCCGCCTTTGGACTAGTTGGACTTGGGACTTGATGGCCTCTCTGGATAAAGAGTATTTTGGGCCAGTTTTGGTAGTGATTCTTTAAATGAGGCCCAATTAGGGAGTAGAGCCCAATTTGGAAAACTGGGCCAATGATGGGCCTTGTATATGTGGACTTGTGGATCATGGATTTGGTATTGGTCCTTGGCCCAAATTAGGGAAAAGGCAAAATGGACTATGATTAGTTGTAGGACTCTTGATCAAGAGTGATATTCCCATTTATTGACTTAATATTCGTTATTTGGATAGTTCGGGATTTTTGGTGAGACAACGATTCGGGAGTTCGATTCTTCAGTTCAGATCGACATTGCGAGGTGAGTTATCCTCATTATACTAAGGGGTCTAAGGCACCAAGGCCGGCCCATTGGATTTGATATCCAAGTAGTTGATTATGAGATAGTTATGCATGCTAGTTTGCTATGCCAGTTTGGTAGATCTGTAAGACTACATGTGTTACTGTTTGATTATTTGTATGTGCAATTAGATGTATATGTAGACATGTTGTGTGGGTAGGGTTGAGGGTGCACTGTTTCGTGCAGTGACCAACAAACCCTGTAGTATGCCAGATATGAGCTGAGGGCCGGGAAGGCATACCAGACTCATACGGAGGACTCATTATCATACCAGATACGAGCTGAGGACCGAGTGGTATGCCAGACTCGTACTGAGAGCTTGAGGGTATTGGAGCATTCCAGTGCGAGCTGAGGGCCAGGGGAGCATGCCAGACTCGTACTGAGGGCTAATAAGTTATGTTTCAGTCGTAGGACTGAAGGGGGAGAGCCAGTCATAAGTTGTGGGCTCGAAAGCAATCCAGACTTATGTTGTGGGCTCAGAGGCAAGCCAAATGTGAGCTGTGGGCCCGAAAGGCAAGCCAGACTCACACTGTAGGCCCAGGGGGTAATCCAGTTTGTAGAGTTATGGACCCATTACATGTTGTTATTATGTGTATTGTTTGTTATGTATCGGTATATTGGGGGAACTCACTAAGCTTCGGGCTTACAATTTCAGTTTTGGTTTCAGGTACCTCAGATGATCGCGGGAAGGCAAAGGCGTGATCGTACAGCTCCTCACATTTTAGGACTATGTTTCTGGGATACTCTGACATTATACTATTTTGAAAACAAGTTTTGTAATAATCATGGGTTTGAAATGTTTTAATAAGTTTTAATTTGGCATGATTTTTATGGATGTTACAAGTTGGTATCAGAGCCTTGGTTTGAGTGAATTGGAGGAACACTCGTGTGAATCCAGTCTCAAACTAAGGAAAATATTTTCAAAATGATTTTTAGTGGTTTTCAAAATAAGAAAAGGAGGATGCAGAGTGTACGATCAACCGGAGCCAGTAAGTAGACCCCAAAATACCATGCAGTTATTTGATTATGTGATATGTTAGAACATCATGCTAGTACTAGGCTAGGGATCGTCAGGAATTGTGTGATTGTATGATGACTGATAGCCTAGGGTTTTCCTTATATGAAATTGACATCATTATTGTAGTTGCTTAGTGTATGCATCACGGTCGTACATAATTAAGATCTTATAGCCTGAGAATGTTTGGTTTGGCCTTATTTCTTGTTCTTGTTTGATGAAGGGCTTAGGGTAGGATCAGGTATTTGAAAGTCTATAGGGTCCAGTGTTCTGTATGACTAGCATACACTAGTGCTGTAGGGTTGGTGGAAGTTTCTGATGGGTTTTGCGCATTCTAACACTCCTAAGTGTACATGCAACCCTAAATACCTTGGATCTTTGTTTTCTCTATTATACATGCAATTATGAACTTTCCAAGGTATTACCCTATCTAGCATACAATACTTGATACTTGGGTAATCAAATGGATAGAATACATACCTTTGTTTGATGTAGCTTGTCTCCATGAAGCTTGAGTGCCTAGTGCCCCAAGTGTGACACCTCAAATGGTTCACACAACACCAAATGCACATGGAATGACTTGAGAGAAATGGAACACTCCTTGAAATCGTCTAGCCCTCATATTCACACATTAGTGCACGATTTCTTGAGCCATGGGATTCTTTTATATGGTGGCTATTAGGGTTACACCATGTAACTCATAACTTTACCCATTCCTTATGCTCCATGGATTTTAACCTCCATGGAGTATCCATGGGTCACCCCATGGACTTAGTCCAACATAAGGAATCTTGGATCACAAGCTCACATATACAAGAATGAATGATTTACACAATCAACCCATATATTTAATTAGTCTCCTTTTGATCACTTAATTAATTCCAAATTAATTCTTGATCAATACTAATTAAATAACCTTATTAATATATTAGAACTTATAATATATTAACCAACCTTAAGTGTTATTTCTCTCATTATAGTCTATCCAAATGCATGATGCCATGCAACCCAAATGGACCATGCCGGGTCGGGTCAAGTCTTACCAATTATAGTTATGGACTTAGACATTAATCCAACAGTCTCCCACTTGGATAAGTCTAAAACTATTATTGCGTATGACTTCAGGAACCGATCAGCAATCGTAGCTCTCAAAAGCTTCTGTCGAACTCTGACCTTGTCGATGAACTCTGACCTTTGTCAATGACTTGTCCATTAGATAAGGGATCATATATTCCTCCATTCTAGATATCATATAGACTGAGACATGGATTATCAATCATTCTCTCTGTCTATTTGTTGTTTCCCGATTTCCGATTCATGATGACTGACTGATTGAACAAATCAAATCAGTCCTGGCTTGGCCAAGCACTCACATGTATCATCTTTAAATCATCGAGGGGCCCACAGATATCGCTTTTATCCCGAAGGTAAAAGGAATGGATAAACTTCGACTCATATGGATTGTTCTACTACTTGTTGAATCATACACAAAGGCACGTTTTATAACATCGAGTTACCGAATGCGTTTTCGTGCAATCAATGTACAACCAACTCATAGTAACAACTCATATCTCTAGGTTTGAAGAATATAAGATATTATCGTCTCATGATCACTCGTGATAAAATCCATGAAGTGATTCAAATGAGCGCGGGTTGAATCCAATACTCAGAACTTATGAGCACTCATGAGTGTTGTAGCACCACTTTGTCCACCAACTTGGACCTCTACAAACCAACCCATGACAGTCTTGATTCATATCTACTTCCAACATATGACCGACTGTGGATGGTTTGAATAACTTAATCATTCAGGAAGAGCGACTTAGTTATTCTGGAAGTCAAAACATGCAAAGTGAAACACAAGAATAAATGAATCAAATATGGTATCAAACCCTATGAATATAAATAAACCACTTTTATTTATCACCATACTGATTACTCATTATTTCATTGTTTCGGTTTTATCAACTTTATACCTGAATTAAAAACACTAGTTGTCCCATGCTCCAAGCATGTACACTATGTTTTTCTTAAACAATAGCTTTGCCATACACCAAGTATGCACTCTATGTTTGTCTATGATCCTTACTTTGTGAAATAAACCAATTGAACATAATTTCAATGATTCTAATTTCACACTCCCAAATCCTTATCGAAAAATGTGAGAATTTCAAATTCCTATCATTTATCGAAATATGTTTAGATTTTAAACTTATATGCACTGACCCTCCTGTAATGAATATGTACAAAGTGTCAACAGTCATTATAAGGTATTCCAATGGAGATCAAATCCATGGAAACTAAGTCTCATATTCAAAGTACATTGCTTTGGACATGCTTCTTGCATTAAGTTTTCTAATCTTACACAGATAACTTCCACCTATGGAGACAACTCCATATTCTCATTTTGACTATCACTTCTGAATAAGAGATGCCTCTTTTCAGAATATGTCAATATGGTCCTTCCAAAATTAGCACTATACTTCCAACTGTCCCTGAGCAACCAATCTTTGGTAAACCTCAGATTGTCCTTGACAATTGCTTAATCATTTTAGTCATATCCAATTCTAGCCCTTTTCCCTTCTTAATGCCTCTGGGCATTTGGAAAAATTTAGAAATGACAAATATTATAGCACATGCAATCGATCCTGTACCTAAAGCAAATGGTACACGATTCATGATGTCTCACATAAAGACATGATTCTAGACCAGTCTTTTGCTACAATATTTTTATTTGCCATGTTTTCAAAATTTGACTATGAAGAGGGATGCCGTAATCATAATCGAATTTTGAGAACGCAATATATAGAATTTCCTTAAGTTGAACCAATCCAACATGAAATTCATATATATATTCTTGACTAAAGATGATTAAGGTCTCAATCTAAGCCTTTAGAACTGAAATGAAGTATATCCTCTCCCTTAATTATAGAAAAACAACTTTTTCAATCCCTGCAGCCTCACGAATTGAAACTTTTGTTTTCTATAATTAACATTGCTAACTTTCAACACTAACAATAATTATCATGCTCCCACTAGCTTTGACATGTACTCAGAAATCAGCTGGACTTCTAGAAATCAATACTTTATTGACTTCCTTACCAAAGTTCAGATTTCTGATACGAGATGCTTTGATAAAACTTTATCAAAATCATACACCTTTCCTTAGATAGCAAGCATGTGTGTCTAAACAATTTCAGAACTATGAAAAGGGATGCCGTAATCATAGTCTCAATTGTTTAGACCTTTTGCCATCTGCTTCAAATCTACTTGGTGGAAGTGTTTCCTCACCATCATTTTCATGAATCGGAGAGAAACCTTATGACCCTTAGATTTTATGGTGTATGTGTTCTTATCCATGTGAATCGTCAAAACCATAGTCACAAGACAAGGATAAAGACAAATCCAAACTCATATGGACTGAACTTATGCAATCTTAACTTCTTGCCACCTGGCAGTACAGGGCCTGCCATTGCTTCCAAGTTGTTATGCAACCAATTGAGAACTTTCAGAACTCCTATGTAAAGCCAACTTTACCTGGAATGGGCATAGAATATGTCAACATGATAGGTTATAAACCTCAAGTCGTGTGCTAGTGAAGAACCTCAGGTTTTATTCTTGATTAGTTCTTGAAATTCTTTTTAGGATCTTTAAGACTCCCACTGTCCTCTTGACATATAAGAGTATCTTTCCAAATATTCAAGAGATAGTGCGGATTCTTTATCAAGACAAACACTTCACACAATTGGCCTTAGTTGGTCTTTGTTTAATCTAAAACATCACAACTTACCAACTTCAAATGTACAAGAGTAGGACACTTTTACTCTTACATTTGACAAGTGTTATAAACCTTTCTTTAAGATATGTCACTCAACTTATAGTCTTGGAGTATAACTCTAAGACTTGTTTTGAAACGAAGTATGACTCATCTTCTTGATTTAACCATTTTAACAATTCATGACTCCTCTTCTTAGTCATAAGAATGCACTAAGATGTCCTTAGAAGACCAATTGTGATGTGGTTCTTTAATCATTAAGATGATCACAAAACATGATACTAAAGTACTCTCCCATCTTTTCAGATTTGAGAAACTTTTATCTGTCTGCCTAATTTGATTCTTCCCATTCGTTCTGCCATACATTGAGACTTTTCCAATGTTTCAGAATTATACTTAAACTTGTAAGTATAACCATATTTACTAAAATTTAGTAAATCATGACGAATAGTCTTAACGAGCTTTGTGGTGGACTTGACCAGTGCACAAGAATGTGTATTCGATCCCTTTAGTCCTTAACTTGACTCACACATCCATGTGAACAAGTCTTAATTTTCCAATGCTTGAAAGTTCTCATTCATCATACTATTTAACTTGCATGATTCCAAGTTTCTATCGAACTGAAGCCTTGGGAATGAGAATCTTTCCTTATTTGGTAAATTATGACACTACCACAAACGAAAGAATCAAGTCCATTTTTTCCAAATATTGCTATCAATGGAATCATATAAACAACCATTTTCCACAAATGCCACTTCTAAGGATATTTAAAATAAATATAAAATTAAAAACTTTTATTTTATTTCAAAACTTTGCGGAAAAAACTTATCCTTATAGTGCAAATGCATAAGGAAAAACTTGTTGTTATCTATTCCTAAGCAATATATCATAACTCCTAAGTAACAACTTCAAAATTCTGATGCGATCGAAATCCTCCTACGCGATCAGAATCAGCATATACTTCCTTTAAGATTTCTCTCTATTCTTTGATTCTTAAAACATCAACATGTGACCCAGTCACATCATGTAATGAGGATCTTAGAATAGAAACTTAACAGAGTTAGATAATGCGCTCTACCTGAAGTAGAGTCAGACTTATTGACTTTAACATCCTTAGGTAAACTTGGCAGCTTTGCAATCAATGCCCCTTCCTTTGGCAAAATAAACATATGGACCCTTTGGTAATGGGACTATCTCAGACTTAGCCTTTCTCCTTACCATTTGGTTAACCGGGTTGACTATGGCCAATCCCTTTCCATTGGGAAGAGAATGCTTTTTCTAGATTTCCAGTGTCACCATTGTCACTGTCCATAAAGTTTTTGGGAAGTTGATCTTCTAATCAAATTTGCTTTACTATCGTTCCAAATCATTGCTGATTCAGCAGCACTAAGCAAATAGATATGATCATTAAGGTTCATGTCATAGTCTGTTTCATAGTAGTCCCAAAGGAACTCACTATGTGACTTAGAAAGTGATTGATCATCCAACTTTCTCAAGACTTTGACACCCAACTCTCCCAGCTTGTCAATATATGACTTCATCTCTGAGATCTGATCACACATAGACCTTGCTTGCCATTAGGGCTTGAGTGACCTTGAACTTGTGGGTTAGGGAGAATAATTGGAGGAGGTGGAGAAAGTAAAGTTCCAAGAGATTTGGGAAGATCATAGATGTCTGAACTAGACATATTTTGGGAGATATTCAAGATAGTTGATCTAAAGTCCTTAATATAACACCCAATATGAAATATTAAGGCTAGGATCCAACAACCTATTTATAACTGGAAGAGGGATGCCGTAATCCGAGTTATAAAATAGTTGAAGGTAGGTAAATGACGATTTACCAATTTCCACCATGAAAAACGAAATAATGTAATTAGGTTTTTAATTGGATTTGAAACTCCTAGATCTTTTGAGATTCATTGAACTTTTCAATGGCATGTTTCAATCTCGAGTGTGCCCTTCAGGTTTTGTGACTGGGATGCCGAGGATCACAAAACAAGGTGTGAAGTAACCATGCAAATATACTTGGTACCCTTAATATTTACCCCTCAATCGATGTGTCGGTTAACCACACGAGCTCCACCGATACTATGATAAATATTAAGTTACCCTTTGCCTACTTTGTTAAATCCAGGTTAGTGTGCCGGTTAACCACACACGCTCCACTAACGGTTTAAACAAAGTGCAAAGTGTAATTTCATGGATTAGCACCTTATTCACATTTTCCTAAGTAACTAAGATTGGGAATTTATAAGTGTTTCGTTACTTAGTATTTATCATTAATACTTTTAATGAAGGGAGAATTATAGTCCTTGTCCTACCCGTTCGGCTAACGACCCTCCACCAGTCAAGGAAGCGGTGGGTGAGAGTGGACACCCATTAAACTGCCATTTTATAGGCAGTAACCTTATACCCCCCCCCCCTTATAGACCGACTTCGTGAATGAGGCCTACTAACGGTAAGACTGACTTGCTCTTATACATATATTTATTATTAACTTATAATACTATAAAGTATAAGGGTTGAATTTTAACTTTTAAAATTCTAAGGGCTAACTTGGAATTAAAGTATTCATGGGGAAAACTTTACAAATTCCAAAACTTGAGGGCAAGTTTTGAAAATATTCAAAACTAATTAATTCCATAACTTATGTGTTTAAAGTAGTTTTAATTAAAAAAAAACTCTTCAAGTTCCATAACTTGAGGACAAGTTATGGAAGACTTTAAACTAATAAAAGAATGTAACTTTTCTTTATTTTTGTAACTTATGAAACTACTTAAGGTTACACATTTTATCATTTAATGAAGTGACTCTTGAACCTCCATAACTTGAGGACAAGTTATGGAGTCATAAAACCATTTAATGAGGACAAGACTCTTCATTTTTGTAACCATTGCCAACTTTTTATGAGTTTTATGAAACTTAAATGTGACTTTTCATATAACTTGAGGACAAGTTACAAAAACACATTTTAGAATCAACTCTTAGATTAAAATGGATTGAAAACACATAATCAATTAACTTTTCTATTAATCTAATAAACTCATATGAACAAAGATAATTCACATCAATTTTTTTTTCAAGTAATTAGCATAACTTTTAAACCAATACAATTCGATTTTTCAGCTAATTTTGCAAGTATAACAAGAAAACAAGCCTTGGCTCTGATACCACTGATGGGTTTTGCGCATTCTAACACTCCTAAGTGTACATGCAACCCTAAATACCTTGGATCTATGTTTTCTCTATTATACATGCAATTATCAACTTTCCAAGGTATTACCCTATCTAACATACAATACTTGATACTTGGGTAATCAAATGGATAGAATACATACCTTTGTTTGATGTAGCTTGTCTCCATGAAGCTTGAGTGCCTAGTGCCCCAAGTGTGACACCTCAAATGGTTCACACAACACCAAATGCACATGGAATGACTTGAGAGAAATGGAACACTCCTTGAAATCGTCTAGCCCTCATATTCACACATTAGTGCACGATTTCTTGAGCCATGGGATTCTTTTATATGGTGGCTATTAGGGTTACACCATGTAACTCATAACTTTACCCATTCCTTATGCTCCATGGATTTTAACCTCCATGGAGTATCCATGGGTCACCCCATGGACTTAGTCCAACATAAGGAATCTTGGATCACAAGCCCACATATACAAGAATGAATGATTTACACAATCAACCCATATATTTAATTAGTCTCCTTTTGATCACTTAATTAATTCCAAATTAATTCTTGATCAATACTAATTAAATAACCTTATTAATATATTAGAACTTATAATATATTAACCAACCTTAAGTGTTATTTCTCTCATTATAGTCTATCCAAATGCATGATGCCATGCAACCCAAATGGACCATGCCGGGTCGGGTCAAGTCTTACCAATTATAGTTATAGACTTAGACATTAATCCAACAGTTTCATGGATGGTTGAGTTGTGGGAGGTCTATAGACCAGTCATGAGATAGTTAACTTTCCTCTAGGAGTGAGGATTGAGCGATCACCATGCATATGTATGTTGTTAGGGCGTTGTGATGATACTTGAGACAAATATGGGTAGGTGTGGAAGGTAGCATGGGCCCGTACTACTGAAAGCACAGAACCCATACACGTAGCAAGGAAGTCACAATCCCTAGGTTTTAGTTGGGAGTTGATTCCGTGTTATTTATGCGGATTATCTGATATCTTTGTGGTGTATTTTCAGTATGGTGGTTATGAGGTGTTTTTTGATTGGATCCGGATCGGGATCTGGGCAGGGTGATCAGGGTGCTCCGACAGAGCCCGAGATTATCGGCCAGGGTGGGCCACCGTTGACAGAGGATCGTGTCAGGGAGATCATCCGCGAGGAGGTGGTCGGGATTGTCCGGGGTCCGATTCCGGAGATGTTTGGGTCTATTAAGACCGCCATGATGGAGTATTTTGACGACAGATATGCAGCCCTAGCTGAGACGGCTGCCGCAACAGCTACAGCGGCTATAACAGCGGCAGGGGGAGGAGTTGGCCGAGCTTTTCAGTACCAGGACTTCGATAACACGAAGTCCCAGACATTTGATGGTACTCATGATCCGATCAGAGCCATGAGTTGTCTGTCTGACGTGGAGGGTTGTTTCTTCACGTGCTCATGTCCTACTGACCAGAAGGTCAGGTGTGCCCTGAACCTGCTGAGGTCCGGGGCAAAGGACAGGTGGAGACTGATGACTGGGTCTTATTCGGATGACCAGAGAGCTGCGGTTACTTGGGATCAGTTCAAGGATATGTTCCGCGCTTGCTATATTCCACGGGTCGAGTGGGAGCGGCTAGCTCAGGAGTTTTTGGAGTTGAGACAGGATGGTGAGACCGTGACTGAGATCACCCGTATGTTCATAGAGAGGGCAATGTTTTGCCCGGAGTTTGCTTTCGAGCAGGCTCAGATGACACGTTATCTGAGCATGCTCAAGAATGACATCCTTCAGTTTGTTGCTACCCAGCGATGTGACACTTTGCTGGAGTTACAGGAAGCTGCCATGCGGCGTGAGCTGGAGATCGAGTTACAGTTATGGGAGCAGAGGCGGGCCTCGACGCAGTCACAGCCGGCGCCGAAGTGGTCCAAGACCGCTGATACTAGGACCGGAGGTCAGCGCAGCCGCACTTGTGGAAAGTGCGGAAAGGGTCGTTCTGGAGTTTGTCGATCAGGTGGTGGGTGCCACAAGTGTGGCAAGGAGGGGCATTATGCGAAGGATTGTCGCCAACTCGCCCCAGTTCCGAGTGTTAGGTTATGTTACCACTGTGAGCAGATTGGCCATGTGAAGGCCAACTGCCCGTTGCTTGCCGCTAAGCCGATGCAGGCTCCTGCACCGGCTACACTGAGGATTACTGACGGGGGTCAGGGTCGAGCAGCGCCCCCGAGGGCCTAGGGACGCGCCTTCCAGCTTACAGCCGAGGAGGTCGGAGCAGCACCGGTTGTGGTTGCTGGTATGTTTCTATCCCTTATCTTACTGATTATATATGTTTTATGCTTATATGTTTGTACCTGTTGTTAGGTACGTTTTTAGTGAACTCCTTACCTGCCTTCGTATTATTTGACGCGGGGGCAATTCGGTCGTTTGTTTCTCATTCTTTCAGTAGGGAGTTCGGGTTGCTAGTGGGAGAGTTAGAGCGTCCGTTGCGAGTCTCCATCGCCAAAGAACACGGGGTTTCCGCTTCTTCGATCTATCGGGGTTGTGTATTGGAGATTTTCGAAGTATCTTTTCCGATAGACCTGATTCTGATTCCCATGGGGGATGTATGTGTGACTGTGGGTATGGACTGGCTTAGTCGCTTTGGAGCTATGATCGATTGCGAGGGTCAGTGAGTGGTGGTTCGAACCCCAAGTGGGGGAGAACTGATTGTCTATGGCGAGGGTAGCAGATTGGGATCAGGGTTTTGTTCAGCTGCCAGGGCTCGACAGTACATTCAGCACGGGTGTGCGGGTTATCTAGCGTATGTGGTAGATACGCGGGTCAGAGATCAGATTCCAGTTTCAGAGGTTCCGGTGGTCAGGGAGTTTGCTGATGTGTTCCCAGAAGAGTTACCTGGAGTGCCTTCGGAGAGGCAGGTCGACTATAGGATCGACTTAGTGCCAGGTGTGGCCCCTATCGCCAAGGCGTCGTACCGGTTGGCACCACCAGAGATGTAGGAGCTGTCATCACAGCTGCAGGAACTATTGGGCAAGCAGTTCATTCGATCGAGCAGTTCCCCGTGGGGAGCGCCGATACTCTTCGTCAGGAAGAAGGATGGTTCACACCGGATGTGCATCGACTGTCGGGAGTTGAACAAGTTGACGGTGAAGAACCGTTATCCACTCCTGAGGATAGATGATTTATTTGATCAGTTGCAGGGTGCATCTTGGTTTTCCAAGATAGACTTGAGGTCTGGGTATCATCAGGTCAGGTTTAGAGAGGAGGATATGGAGAAGACAGCATTCCGGACTCGTTATGGACATTACGAGTTCGTGGAGATGCCATTTGGGATCACCAACGCGCCAACAGTATTTATGGACCTGATGAATCGGATCTGTAGACCGATGCTTGATCGCTTGGTCATCGTGTTTATAGATGATATTTTGGTATACTCCAAGACCCGAGAGCAGCACGAGAAGCGTCTTCGGGAATTATTGGGAGTTCTGAGGTGAGAACGGATTTATGCCAAGTTCTTGAAATGCAAGTTTTGGTTATGAGAGGTCCAGTTCCTGGGACATCTCGTTAACCAGGAGGGGATTTTGGTCGATCCGGCCAAAATCGAGGCGGTTATGCAGTGGGAGGTTCTAAAATCTCCCTCAGACATCAGGAGCTTTTTGGGATTGGCAGGGTACTACCGGAGATTCATACAGGATTTCTCCAAGATTACAGTACCCTTCACTCGTATGACGAGGAAGGGGGTGGATTTCTGGTGGGGCCCTGAGCAGCAGAGGGAATTTGAGACCCTCAGACAGCGGTTGTGCGAGGCTCCAGTCTTGACTCTCCTAGAGGGAGTGGATGATTTTTATGGTTTACTGTGATGCATCCATCACAGGTCTGGGAGCGGTCCTCATGCAGAGAGGAGGGGTGCTAGCCAACTCATCTCGGCAGCTGAAACCGCACGAGACGAGATACCCTACTCATGACCTGGAGTTGGGAACGGTGGTATTCGCTCTCAAGATATGGAGACATTACCTATATGGGGTCCGTTGTACCATCTACACGGACCACAAGAGTTTGAGACACATCATGGATCAGCCAAACCTGAACATGAGGCAGCGCAGGTGGCTGGATGTAGTCAAGGACTACGACTGTGAGATCCTTTACCTCCCAGGTAAAGCGAACGTGATTGCAGACGCTTTGAGCCGCAAGTCAGCTGGATCTTCCACTCCGGCAATATGTATGAGGATATTAGTGGATTCTCTACTTGTGGGCTTGATCAGGGAAGCCCAGGCAGAGGGTATGCGTCAGGAGAATTGGAAGCTGGAGAGGATTAGGGGTGATAACACCCGGTTTGTTCAGTATAGCCAGGGATTATTGACCCGATGCGGTCGGGTATGGGTTCCGATGTCTGATGGGGCCAGACAGATGGTTATGGAGGAGGCTCATAAGTCTCACCTCTCTATTCACCCGGGAGCCACCAAGTGTTGGATTAATGTCTAAGTCCATAACTATATTTGGTATGTACTTGACCCGACCCGGCATGGTCCATTTGGGTTGCACTTCACCGGCACAATTTATATGGATAGTCTTTTGAGAATAGTATATTTATGATTTATATTAATATATTATAAGTTCTAATATATTAATATGGAATCATATTATTTAATTAGTATTGATCAAGAATTAATTTAGAATTAATTAAGTGATCAAAAAGAACTAATTAAATATGAACTCTTATATATATGGAATGGGCCAAGTTCATTTAGGTTGGGCTAAGCTTTCATGGATGGTCCATGGAGCTTTTAACCCATGGATCCTATGTAAATGAAAGGTCATGGGTATTAGGGTTTACATGGATGTAACCCTAATCCTCCATAATATATAAAGGGGTCATTGGCTCACAAAATTGGCACAAGTGTGTGAAAATAAGAGTGGGCCGATTTTAGTGTGCATACATATTCTCTCAAGTTCTTCCAAGGTACTTTGGTGATTTGTGATTCCATTTGAGGCTTCCACACTATTGGGGCTAAGCTCTTAAAGCTTGAAGACATCAAGCTACATCAAAAGGTATGTCATCTAACTAAAACTTTGTAGTATAGGTGCTTCATAATATGCTAGTTAGGATGAAACCTTGGAATAGTTAATATTTGCATGTATAATAGAGAAAACATAGATCCAAGGTTTATAGGGTTGCATGTACACCATAGGAGTGTTAGAATGCTCAAAAACCCAACAGTGGTATCAGAGCCAGGTTGTTTTCTGTTATATTGATGCAAATGTTTTATTTTCAAGTTGAAAAAAAAAGGAAAAAAAACATGACGTTTGTCAAATTTTAAGATAATTACTTGTTTTGTGAAAAACAAATTATTTGTAAAATTTGAATCATTTGTTATATGAGTTGAATTAGGTCAAATTTAGTAAAAGATAAAATGATATGATTATTTTATTAGTTTTAAAAGTTTGATCTAAAGAGTTTTTTGAAACCTCCATAAGTTATGGATATGAAAAGGTTTTTAAAAAAAATTGATTCAAAGTTTTTTATGGAGTTACAAAACTTGGTCTTAATGTTTTAAAGAATTCCATAACTTGTTCTTAAGTTATGGAACATGGAAAGTTTCATCATAAAACAAGTATTTAACTCTATAAGTTATGGAATCCAAAAGTTTTCAAGAGTTACAAAACTTGCCCTTAAGTTTTGGAATTTGGAAAAAGTTTTTTTATGATAAAAAAAAGAATTGAATTCTAAAACTCTTGGGTTCATAACTTAAACAATTAATTAAATGGTTTTAATTTTGAATTTAATAATTGGAATTATGATGTTTTATTGAATAATTCAATTAACTCTTATGGACTTTATTAATAGATAATTAAAGTGTTTAATTAAAAGAGAATTAATAATTCCATAATCACATGGTTTAAATTTAATTAAATTAAGAGTATAGTTTAATTAATAGATTAAACCACCAAGTATTTTAAATGTCTAAAATACACTCTTATACTATTATAATATTAAAAGTTTAATATATTATATGTATAAGAGCAAGTCGTCTTACCATTAGTAGGCCTCATTCACGAAGCCGGTCTATAAAGGGGGTATAAGGTTACTGCCTATAAAATGGCAGTTTAATGGGTGTCCACTCTCACTCACCGCTTCCTTGACCGGTGGAGGGACGTTAGCCGAACAGGTAGGACAAGGACTATAATTCTCCCTTCATTATAAGTATAATGATAAATACTAAGTAACTAAACACTTATAAATTCCCAATCTTAGTTACTTAGGAAAATGTGAATAAGGTGCTAATCCATGAAATTACACTTTGCACTTTGTTTAAGCTGTTAGTGGAGCGTGTGTGGTTAACCGGCACACTAACCTGGACTTAACAAGGTAGGCAAAGGGTAACTTAATGTTTATCATAGTATCGTTGGAGCGTGTGTGGTTAACCGACACATCGATTGAGGGGTAAATATTAAGGGTACCAAGTATATTTGCATGGTTACTTCACACCTTGTTTTGTGATCCTCGGCATCCCAGTCACAAAACCTGAAGGGCACACTCGAGATTGAAACATGCCATTGAAAAGTTCAATGAATCTCAAAAGAATCTAGGAGTTTCAAAACCAGTTAAAACCTAATAATACATTTCGTTTATCTTGGTGGAAATTGGTGAATCGTCATTCACCTACCTTCAAATATTTTATAGCTTGGATTACGGCATCCCTCTTCCAAGTTATAAAATAGTTTGTTGGGTCCTAACCTTAATATATCATATTGGGTGTTATATTAAGGACTTAACTCAACTTTACGTGATTTCTCCCATTGTTGATGTCTGGTTTAGACAACAATGATCTTCCCAAACCAAGCTTTCCTAATGAATATGACTTCCCGAGTTTGGCTCATGGAAGTCATACTTATCTTCCTCCACCTCCTCCAATTATTCTCCCTAACCCACAAGTTCAAGGTCACTCAAGCCCTAATGGCAAGCAAGGTCTATGTGTGATCACATCTTAGAGATGAAGTCACATATTGACAAGTCGGGAGAGTTGGGTGTCAAAGTCTTGAGAAAGTTGGATGTTCAATCACTTTCTAAGTCACATAGTGAGTTCCTTTGGGACTACTATGAAACAGACTATGACATGAACCTTAATGATCATATCTATTTGCTTGGTGCTGCTGAATCAGCAATGATTTGGAACGATAGTAAAGCAAATTTGATTAGAAGATCAACTTCCCAAAAACTTTATCGACAGTGACAATGGTGACACTGGAAATCCAGAAAAAGCATTCTCTTCCCAACGGAAGGGATTGGCCATAGTCAACCCGGTTGACCAAATGGTAAGGAGAAAGGCTAAGTATGAGATAGTCCCATTACCAAAGGGTCCATATGTTTATTTTGCCAAAGGAAGGGGCGTTGATTGCAAAGCTGCCAAATTTACCTAAGGATGTTAAAGTCAATAAGTTTGACTCTACATCAGGTAGAGCCCATTATCTAACTCTGTTAAGTTCTATTCTGAGATCCTCATTACATGATGCGACTGGGTCACATGTTGATGTTTTAAGAATCAAAGAATAGAGAGAAATCTTAAAGGAAGTATATGCTGATTCTGATCGCGAAGGTGGATTTCGATCGCATCAGAATTTTGAGCAGTTGCTTAAGAAGTTATGATATATTGCTAAGGAATAGATAACAACAATTTTCCATGTGGATTGTAAGGATAAGTTTTTCCGCAAAGTTTTAAAATAAAAGAAAATTGTTTAATTTTATTTATTTGAAGTATCCTTACAATGGAATTTGTGGAAAATTGTTGCTTATATGATTCCACTGACAGCAATATTGGAAAATGGATTTGATTCTTTCATTTGTGGTAGTGTCTAAATTTACCAAATCAGGAGAGTTCCTCATCACCCAAGTTTCAATTGGACCGAAACTTGGAATCATGCAAGTTGAATAGTATGATGAATGAGAACTTTCAAGCATTGGAAAATCAAGACTAATTACTTGTTCACATGGATGTGTGAGTCAAGTGAAGGACTAAAGGGATCGAGTACGCATTCTTGTGCACTGGTCATGTCCACCACAAAGCTCGTTAAGACTATTTGATTTACTAAAGTTTAGTAAATATGGTTATACTTAGAAGTTTAAGTATAATTCTGAAACATTGGAAAAGTCTCAATGTATGGCAGAACGAATGGGAAGAATCAAATTAGGCAGAAAGATAAAAGTTTCTCAAATCTGAAAAGATGGGAGAGTACTTTAGTATCATGTTTGTGATCATCTTAATGATTTAGAAATCATATCACAATTAGTCCTCTAAAGGTCATCTTAGTGCATTCTTATGACTAAGAAGAGGAGTCATGAATTGTTGAAATGGTTAGATCAGGAAGATGAGTCATACTTCGTTCCAAAACAATTCTTAGAGTCATACTCCAAGATTGTAACTTGAGTGACATATCTTAAAGAAAGGTTTAAAACACTTGTCAAATGTAAGAGTAAAAGTGTCCTACTCTTGTACATTTGAAATTGGTAAGTTGTGATGTTTTGGATAAAACAAAGACCAACTAAGGCCAATTATGTGAAGTGTTTGTCTTGATAAAGAATCCGCACTATCTCTTGAATATTTGGCAAGATAGTCTTATATGTCAAGAGGATAGTGGGAGTCTTAAATATCCTAAAAACAATTTCAAGAACTAATCAAGAATAAAACCTGAGGTTCTTCACTAGCACACGACTTGAGGTTTATAACCTATCGTGTAGACATATTCTGTGCCCATTCCAGTTAAAGTTGGCTTTGCATAGGAGTTCTGAAAGTTCTCAATTGGTTGCATAACAACTTGGAAGCAATGGCAGGCCCTGTACTGCCAGGTGGCAAGAAGTTAAGATTGCATAAGTTCAGTCCATATGAGTTTGGATTTGTCATTATCCTTGTCTTGTGACTATGGTTTTGATGATTCACATGGATAAGAACACATACACCATAAAATCTAAGGGTCATAAGGTTTCTCTCCGATTCATGAAAATGATGGTGAGGAAACACTTCCACCAAGTAGATTTGAAGCAGATGGCAAAAGGTCTAAACAATTGAGACTATGATTACGGCATCCCTTTTCATAGTTCTGAAATTGTTTAGACACACATGCATGCTATCTAAGGAAAGGTGTATGATTTTGATAAAGTTTTATCAAAGCATCTCGTATCAGAAATCTGAACTTTGGTAAGAAAGTCAATAAAGTATTGATTTCTAGAAGTCCAGCTGATTTCTGAGTACATGTCAAAGCTAGTGGGAGCATAAGTGTTATGCTAATAATCATCATGTTAGTGGGAGCATGATAATTATTGTTAGTGTTGCAAGTTAGCAATGTTAATTATAGAAAACAAAAGTTTCAATTCGTGAGGCTGCAGGGATTGAAAAAGTTGTTTTGCTATAATTAAGGGAGAGGATATACTTCATTTCAGTTCTAAAGGCTTAGATTGAGACCTTAATCATCTTTAGTCAAGAATATATATATATATATATATATATATATATATATATATATATATATATATATATATATATATATATTTATATATATATATATATGAATTTCATGTTGGATTGGTTCAACTTAAGGAAATTCTATATATTGCGTTCTCAAAATTCGATTATGATTACGGCATCCCTCTTCATAGTCAAATTTTGAAAACATGGCAAATAAAAATATTGTAGCAAAAGACTGGTCTAGAATCATGTCTTTATGTGAGACATCATGAATCGTGTACCATTTGCTTTGGGTACAGGATCGATTGCATGTGCTATAATATTTTTCATTTCTAAATTTTTCCAAATGCCCAGAGGCATTAAGAACGGAAAAGATCTAGAATTGGATATGACTAAAATGATTAAGCAATTGTCGAGGACAATCTGAGGTTTACCACAGATTGGTTGCTCAGGGACAGTTGGAAGTATAGTGCTAATTTTGGAAGGACCATATTGACATATTCTGAAAAGAGGCATCTCTTATTCAAAAGTGATAGTCAAAATGAGAATATGGAGTTGTCTCCATAGGTGGAAGTTATGTGTGTAAGATTAGAAAACTTAATGCAAGAAGCATGTCCAAAGCAATGTACTTTGAATATGAGACTTAGTTTCCATGGAGTTGATCTCCATTGGAATACCTTATAATGATTGTTGACAAGTCTTTGTGACTTTGTACATATTCATTACAGGAGGGTCAGTGCATATAAGTTTAAAATCTAAACAGATTTCGATAAATGATAGGAATTTGAAATTCTCACATTTTTCGATAAGGATTTGGGAGTGTGAAATTAGAATCATTGAAATTATGTTCAATTGGTTTATTTCACAAAGTAAGGATCATAGACAAACATAGAGTGCATACTTGGTGTATGGCAAAGCTATTGTTTAAGAAAAACATAGTGTACATGCTTGGAGCATGGGACAACTAGTGTTTTTAATTCAGGTATAAAGTTGATAAAACCGAAACAATGAAATAATGAGTAATCAGTATGGTGATAAATAAAAGTGGTTTATTTATATTCATAGGGTTTGATACCATATTTGATTCATTTATTTTTGTGTTTCACTTTGCATGTTTTGACTTCCAGAATAACTAAGTCGCTCTTCCTGAATGATTAAGTTATTCAAACCATCCACAGTTGGTCATATGTTGGAAGTAGATATGAATCAAGACTGTCATAGGTTGGTTTGTAGAGGTCCAAGTTGGTGGACAAAGTGGTGCTACAACACTCATGAGTGCTCATAAGTTCTGAGTATTGGATTCAACCCGCGCTCATTTGAATCACTTCATGGATTTTTTCACGAGTGATCATGAGACGATAATATCTTATATTCTTCAAACCTAGAGATATGAGTTGTTACTATGAGTTGGTTATACATTGATTGCACGAAAACACATTGGTAACTCGATGTTATAAAACATGCCTTTGTGTATGATTCAACAAGTAGTAGGACAAGCCATATGAGTCGAAGTTTATCCATTCCTTTTACCTTCGGGATAAAAGCGATATCTGTGGGCCCCTCGATGATTTAGCGATGACACATGTGAGTGCTTGGCCAAGCCAGGACTGATTTGATTTGTTCAATCAGTCAGTCATCATAAATCGAAAATCGGGAAAGAACAAATGAACAAAGAGAATGATTATAATCCATGTCTCAGTCCATATGATATCTAGAATGGAGGAATATATGATCCCTTATCTAATGGACAAGTCATTGACAAGGTCAGAGTTCGACAGCGGCTTTAAGAGCTACGATTGCCAGTTAGGTTTTGGAGTCATACTCAATAATAGTTTTAGACTTATCCAAGTGGGAGACTGTTGGATTAATGTCTAAGTCCATAACTATATTTGGTATGTACTTGACCCGACCCGGCATGGTCCATTTGGGTTGCACTTCACCGGCACAATTTATATGGATAGTCTTTTGAGAATAGTATATTTATGATTTATATTAATATATTATAAGTTCTAATATATTAATATGGAATCATATTATTTAATTAGTATTGATCAAGAATTAATTTAGAATTAATTAAGTGATCAAAAAGAACTAATTAAATATGAACTCTTATATATATGGAATGGGCCAAGTTCATTTAGGTTGGGCTAAGCTTTCATGGAGGGTCCATGGAGCTTTTAACCCATGGATCCTATGTAAATGAAAGGTCATGGGTATTAGGGTTTACATGGATGTAACCCTAATCCTCCATAATATATAAAGGGGTCCTTGGCTCACAAAATTGGCACAAGTGTGTGAAAATAAGAGTGGGCCGATTTTGGTGTGCATACATATTCTCTCAAGTTCTTCCAAGGTGCTTTGGTGATTTGTGATTCCATTTGAGGCTTCCACACTATTGGGGCTAAGATCTTAAAGCTTGAAGACATCAAGTTACATCAAAAGGTATGTCATCTAACTAGAACTTTGTAGTATAGGTGCTTCATAATATGCTAGTTAGGATGAAACCTTGGAATAGTTAATATTTGCATGTATAATAGAGAAAACATAGATCCAAGGTTTATAGGGTTGCATGTACACCATAGGAGTGTTAGAATGCTCAAATACCCAACACCAAGATGTACCGAGATTTGAGTTTGAGCTATTGGTGGTCGTGCATGAAGCAAGAAATCGCTTGGTACGTCGAGAGGTGCTTGACCTGGAGGATGGTCAAGGCCGAGCATCAGAGGCCGCATGGAAAGCTACAACCTCTAGATATTCTCATGTGGAAATAGGAACAAATCACGATGGACTTCATTACCAAGTTGTCGAGGACGGCGAAAGGATTTGATGCTATATGGGTCATCGTGGATCGATTGACCAAGAATGCCCATTTCCTGGCCATACAGGAGATCTCATCGGCCGAGAAGGTGGCCGACGTGTATGTACGCGAGATCATTGCTCGCCATGGAGTTCCAGTCTTTATTGTTTCCGACCGTGATGTTAGGTTCACCTCCCGCATCTGGCAGGGGTTCCACGAGGAGTTGGGCACGCGGCTGCACCTTAGTACAGCTTATCATCCGCAGACCGACGACCAGAGTGAGCGGACCATACAGACCCTCGAGGACATGCTGAGGGCTTGTGTCATCGATTTCGGTTGGAGCTGGGATTCCCACCTACCCCTTGCAGAGAGTTCGCCTACAACAACAGCTATCATTCCAACATTGGCGCCCCACCTTTTGAGTTGTTGTACGGGTGGAGATGTCACACCCCGGTCTGTTGGGGTGAGGTTGGTCAAAAAGTGATGGGACGGACAAAGGTAGTCTTGCAAACTACCGAGAAGATTCAGCAGATTAGACAGCGATTGCAGACCGCTTAGAGTCGGCAGAAGAGTTACGCCAACAGACGCCGATCTGAGTTGGAGTTCCAGGTAGGTGACATGGTATTACTAAAGGTTTCACCCTGGAAGGGTGTGATCCGCTTCAGAAAGAGGGGAAAGTTGGGTCCCCGATACATTGGACCATTTCGGGTTATTGTCAGGGTTGGCAAGGTTGCATACAGACTGGATCTTCCGGCGGAGCTCGTCAGATACATAGCACTTTCCACGTTTCCCAGTTGCGGAAGTGCATATTGGACGATGATACGGTAGTGTCGTTGGATGATGTTCAGGTTGACGAGTGCCTGAACTATGTGGAGCAGCCGGTGGCTATTTTGGAAAAGAAGGTAAAGGTTTTGCGCAACAAGGAGATACCTCTGGTAAAGGTGCAGTGGCGACATTGGAAGGGATCTGAGTGGACATGGGAGCCAGAGTCTGAAATGTAGGAGCATTACTCGGATCTCTTTACCACCGCAGACTTCGAGGACGAAGTCAAGGTCAAGTGGGGGAGAATTGTAACATCCCGAGATTTTGCAGGTATTTCCGAATCCTCTCTTCTATTATTATTTTGTCATTTGAAGTCCCTGGGGTTAGAAGAGTCGACCTATGAGGAGCCTAAGGGCTGAAGTTGCAACTTTGAGAACAAGACTAGTACGCTAAGCGTATATAAGGTACGCTAAGCGTACTAGGCGCGCCTTAGTACGCTGGACGTACACTTGTGTACGCTAAGCGTACTCGCGTCAGATGCAAACCCTAATATTTAGGGTTTGAGTGCTATATAAACATCCTTATGAGCTCATAACCCTCCCTTACCTCAGCCTCCACAGTTTTGAGCCGTTTTCCCCAAACCCTAATCCTTTCCTTGAGTGTGTGAGCTTATAGAGTGTGTTTTGAGTAGTTAGAGAAGAAGGTGTTGCATCAAGAAGTTGGAGAAGGAGAACAAGCTTGTAGATCTGAAGTTGTTTTGTGCCCTAGAAGCTCCAGAAGGTAAAAAGCTTCAAACTTTATGCTTGTATGATATAGATCTTGCCATGCTAGCTTTATGGAACCATTTCTTGTCCCAAAGTCCCCAAGTGGGTGCATGATATGATTTCGACGAAATAAGTTGTCCTTTCAAACCTTAGAGAGGGTCCTAAGTGATAAAAATGATGTCCCAATGGCTTAAGATGTCCCATGCATGTAGTAGAAAGGTCTTAATGGATTAAGACCATGTATTAAGAGCTTTCTGGACGTCCAAAGTCTTAAAGTTTGAGATTTTATGGTTCCAAGACACGTTTGGTCGATGGATGTGGAATTTGGGCTTAAGTACTTAAGCCATTAAGCACTTATTAGGGTTTTGGTGAAACCTTGCGTATGCCCCACGTAATTTTTGAACGCCCAGCGTATAGAGTCAACCACCCCGATGGTGGTCAACGCAAGGCAGAGAACGCCCAACGTATGACCCCTGTTGGGCTTTTGTGATTTGGGCTTCGGGATTAGGCCGCCTTTGGAGTAGTTGGACTTGGGCCTTGATGGGCTCTCTGGATAAAGAGTATTTTGGGCTAGTTTTGGTAGTGAGTCTTTAAATGAGGCCCAATTAGGGAGTTGGGCCCAATTTGGAAAATTGGGCCAATGATGGGCCTTGTATATGTGGACTTGTGGATCATGGATTTGGTATTGGGCCTTGGCCCAAATTAGGGAAAAGGCAAAATGGACTATGATTAGTTGTAGGACTCTTGGTCAAGATTGATATTCCCATTTATTGACTTAATATTCGTTATTTGGATAGTTCGGGATTTTTGGTAAGACAACGATTCGGGAGTTTGATTCTTTAGTTCAGATCGACATTGCGAGGTGAGTTATCGTCACTATACTAAGGGGTCTAAGGCACCAAGGCCGGCCCATTGGATTTGATATCCCAGTAGTTGATGACGTGTTGAGTATAAGATAGTTATACATGCTAGTTTGCTATGCCAGTTTGGTAGATATGTAGGACTACCTGTGTTACTGTTTGATTATCTGTATGTGCAATTAGTAGGGGTGGCAATCCTCGACCCAACCCGTAACCCGACACTGACCCAACACAAAAATAAACGGGTTTGGGTTGATATTTTTGACCCGCCAACCCGTTTATTTCATGGGTTGGGTTGGGTTACCTATTTGGGTTCGCGGGTCAACCCGTCAACCCGATTATATATATATATATATATATATATATATATATATATATATATATATATATATATATATATATATAATGCTTAAAAAATATGTTTAATTATTTATCAGTTTTGAATATTTGATTATCGTTTAATCGTTTTCCGAATTCCAAAACTGCAAAACATCTTCGAGTCGACTTAGTGTGCCCTAGCCCCTAAGAAGCCCCTAATCAAAAAGAAATTCAGTCTTCAGTCTCCAAACTCACGACTCCGTGTCTCCCGTCGCCGTCGATTGAGGCATCGAGTCATCGACTGTTGCAGTGTCGCACGCACACCAATCGTCTTCTCGTCCTCCGGCTGTCGCACACCACTCATCATCGTCACTCTAGTTTATGAATTTATGCTTATGACGTTATGTTGAATATTTAAGACTTTATGAGTTCGTTTTATTTGTATTTTTTTATTTCATTTTAAAATGTGTTGCTTATTAAATGGGTTATACGGGTTGGGTTCGACCCACTAACCCACGAACCCATATACTTATATGGGTTATATGGTTTGGGTTGGGTTGATGTTTTCAACCCGCCAACCCATATATTATATGGGTTGGGTTGGGTCAATGTATTCTGACCCGTCAACCCGAACCTAACCCATTTGCCAGGCCTAGTAATTAGCTGTATATGTAGACATGTTGTGTAGGTAGGGTTGAGGTTGCACTGTTTCGTGCGATGACCAACAAACCCTGGAGTATGCCAGATATCAGCTGAGGGTCGGGAAGGCATACCAGACTCATACTGAGGACTCATTAGAATACCAGATACAAGCTGAGGACCGAGTGATATGCTAGACTCGTAATGATGGCTTGAGGGTATTGGAGCATTCCAGTTGCGAGCTGAGGGCCAGGGGAGCAAGCCAGACTCGTATTGAGGGCTAATTAGTTATGTTTCAGTCGTAGGACTGAAGGGGGCAAGTCAGTCATAAGTTGTGGGCTCGAAAGCAAACCAGACTTATGTTGTGGGCTTAGAGGCAAGCCAGATGTGAGCTGTGGCCCCGAAAGGAAAGCCAGAATCACACTGTGGTACCAGGGTTAATCCAGTCTGTAGAGCTATGGACCCATTACATGTTGTTATTATGTGTATTATTTGTTATGTATCGGTATATTGGGGGAACTCACTAAGCTTCGAGCTTACAGTTTCAGTTTTGGTTTAAGGTACCTTAGATGATCGTGGGAAGGCAAAGGCGTGATCGTATAGCTCCTCACATTTTAGGACTATGTTTCTGGGATACTCTGACATTATACTATTTTGAAAACAAGTTATTGTAATAATCATGGGTTTGAAATGTTTTAAAAAGTTTTAATTTGGCATGATTTTTATGGATGTTACACTCAGGATGCTACGCATGTGGCCAGCCGGGTAAATTGAGCTAGGATTGCCCCAAGAAGGGCCTGATATGTTTCCACTACAACTAGACTGGCCTTAAAAGGTAGATTGTCCGAGGTTGCAGGGAGGGGGAGGAGCAGTGGCGGCGCCTGCGCCCACCACGATGAGGATTACTGATGGCCGCCCTGCTAAGGAGGATGCTCCAGCGGTGAAGATCCGCGCATTTCAGTTGACAACCGAGGAGGCTCAGGCAGCGCCAGACGTTGTGGCTGCTATGTGTTTATTCTCCTCTTCTCTATGTTTATTTGCAATGCTTATGCGTACGTTGTGCTTGTATAGGGACCTTTTTGGTCAATGGTATGTTGGCTCATGTTTTGTTCGATTCGGGAGCTACCCGATCGTTTGTGTCTCTTGCGCTTAGCAAGAAGTTTCGATATGCATCGGGAACTTTGGATTCCCCGCTCGAGATGGAGATTGCGGATGACCGCACTGTGAGTGCTGCGAGGGTGTATCAGGACTGTGTCCTAAATGTGCTTCGGGAGAGGTTTCGTGTTGATCTAGTCCCGATACCGTTGCGAGGACTGAAGGTGAATGTCGGGATGGACTGGTTGGGGGCCAATGGGGCCATGATCGATTGCGAGCGCTAGTTAGTGAGGGTTCGAACCCTAAGTGGGGGAGAACTGGTTATTCATTGTGAAAGGGCCTCGCGGGGGCCTACCCTTTGTTCAGCTGCGAGGGCTAGGAGATTTTTTTAGTAGGGATGTACGGGATTTCTGGATTATATCTCGGATACGAGGGTTAAGCCCACGACGGATGTGGGCAGTGTGCCAGTTGTACCGGAGTTTCGAGATGTCTTTCCCGAGGAGTTACCGGGAGTGCCTCCGGAGAGGCAAGTGGAGTTTCACATTGATTTAGTGTCGGGTGCCGCACCGATAGCAAAGGCACCGTACCGACTAGCACCGCCCGAGATGAAGGAGTTATCTACGCAGCTTTAGGAGCTGCTAGACTGAGGGTTTATCCGACCGAGCAGTTCCCCGTGGGGGAGCTCCGATCCTGTTCGTGAAAAAGAAGGATGGGTCATACAGGATGTGTATTGATTATCGAGAGCTAAAAAAATTAATGGTGAAGAACTGTTATCCGTTACCGAGGATCGATGATTTGTTAGATCATCTGCAGGGTGCGTATTGGTTTTCCAAGATTGATCTTCGGTCAGGATACCATCAGATGAGGATTCAGGATGAGGATATACCGAAGACAGCTTTCAAGAGTCGGTATGGGCACTATGAGTTTGTGGTGATGCCATTTGGGCTCACCAATGCTCCAGCAGCATTCATGGATCTCATGAACAGAGTGTGCAGACCGATGATGGATCGGTCGGTGATCGTTTTTATTGATGATATCCTGGTCTATTCTAAGACGAAGGAGCAACATGAGCAGCATCTGAGAGAGGCATTGGAGACCCTGAGGGCGGAGAGGTTGTATGCCAAGTTCTCCAAGTGTGATTTCTGGCTGCGAGAGGTACAATTTTTGGGGAACATCATCAACCAGGAGGGCATTTCAGTTGATCCAACCAAGGTTGAGGCAGTGATGTGGTGGGAAGTTCTGAAGAATGCTTCCGAGATCGGTAGTTTCTTGGGTCTAGCGGGCTATTATCGGAGATTCATCAAGGATTTCTCCAAGATTGTTGTGCCTTTGACTCGCTTGACCAAGAAGAATGTGACATTTCGGTGGGGCACGGATCAGCAGTTGGCTTTTGAGACCCTGAGACGGAGGTTATACGAGGCTTCGGTTTTAGTACTACATGAGGGGCTAGGCGATTTAGTGGTGTATTGTGATGCATCGATCTCAGGTTTAGGCGCGATACTGATGCAGAGGGGGCATGTGATAGCTTACGCCTCGAGGCAGTTGAAGCCTCATGAGGTGAATTACCCCATTCACGACCTGGAATTAGGGGCAGTGGTGTTTGCCCTCAAGATTTGGAGGCACTATCTGTATAGGGTACGGTGCACTATTTATACTGATCACAAGAGTTTGAAGTATTTGATGGATCAACAGAACCTCAACATACAACATAGGGGGTGGTTGGATGTGCTGAAAGATTATGACTGTGAAATCTTGTACCATCCAGGGAAGGCCAATGTGGTGGCCGATGCTTTGAGCCATAAGGCGACAGTTTCCCCCATGGGGAACGTTTGTTTAAGGATGACGGTGATCTCTCCATTATTGGATATGATCAAGGAGGCTCAGGGTGAGGGGGTGAAGAAGGAGAATTGGAAGATAGAGCGGATTCGGGGACAATATCCTTTGTTTTTTAAGGATAGCCGAGGTCTTCTGACACAGTGTGGTCGAGTGTGGGTACCGGTGACTGGAGGAGTGAGACAGAAGATATTGGAGGAGGCACACACGTCCAAGCTCTCTATACATCCAGGGGCTACGAAAATGTATAGAGATTTGAGACTGAGTTACTGGTGGCCCTGCATGAAGCGGGAGATCGCCTGGTTTGTGGAGCGGTGCTTGACCTGCAGGAAGGTCAAGGCCGAGCATTAGCGGCCTCATGGCAAGGTTCAGCCGCTACCCATTCCCATATGGAACCGGAAGGAGATCATTATGGACTTCATCACGAAGTTACCGAGGACAGCGAGGGGTGTGGACGCCATATCGGTGATTGTGGACAGGTTGATGAAGAGTGCCCACTTTATTCTGATCTCTGAGAGTATATCCGCTGAAAAGTTGGCAGATATTTATATGCGAGAGGTGGTGGCTAGACACGGGGTGCCAGTGTCGGTAGTCTCTGACAGAGATGTTTGATTTACATCTAGGTTTTGGAAGAAGTTCCACGAGGAACTGGGTACTCAGTTGCATTTTAGCACGGCGTACCACCCCCAGACAGATGGCCAGAGTGAGAGGACGATCCAGACACTTGAGGATATGTTGCGGGCATGTCTGTTGGATTTTGGAGGGAGTTGAGATACGTACCTTCCATTTGCAGAGTTTTCATCCAATAACAGTTACCATGCCAGTATCCATCGACCCCCGTTTGAGATGTTGTATGGTCGGAGGTGTACGACCCTAGTTTGTTAGGGGCGAGGTTAGACACCGGGTCATGGGGAGCACTGAGGTAGTGCTCAAGACTACCAGGCTGATTCAGCAGGTGCGCGACCGACTGCGGGTCGTGCAGAGCCGTCAGAAAAGTTATGCTGACCGGCGGCGATCGGATCTTGAGTTCCAGGTGGGGGACTTTATGTTACTAAAGGTTTCGCCATGGAAAAGAGTCATCAGGTTTCGAAAGAGGGGCAAGCTTGGGCCCTGATATATAGGACCGTTCAGGATTACGACCCGGGTGGGCAAGGTGGCCTATCGCTTGGATCTGTCGGATGAGCTTAGCCAGATTTACAACACATTCCATGTGTCACAGCTTCGGAAGTGTGTCACCGATGAGGCCGTAGTCGTTTCTTTGGATGACATTTAGGTGGATGAGAGCATGAACTACATTGAGAGGCTTGTTGCGATCTTAGATAGAAAGACCAAGGTTCTTCGAAACAAGGAGGTGAAGATGGTGAAGGTGCAATGGCAGCAGCGCAGGGGCTCCGAGTGGACTTGGGAGCCAGAGGATGAGATGTGAGACCACTACCCGGAATTGTTTAGGCCAGCAGACTTCGAGGACGAAGTCTTGTTCAAGTGGGGGAGACTTGTAACACATGTTCCATGTATTATTTAATTTATCCAAGTTTTAGGGTTTTGTGCATGGACTCGGTGAGTTGGGGTGCTCCAACTCGTCAAGTAGAGACTATTATGAGGACACGAGATTTGGATTCTACTCGACGAGTCGGAAGGCCCCGACTCGACGAGTAGGCGCTGTAGAGAGAAACCCTAATTTTCAGGGGATTGCACCCTATTTAAAGGACTTATGGCTCATTTGTAGCCTCCCTCATCGTCCTTACAGCCCAGAAAGAAACCCTAGCTGCATATTTGAGCTTCCTTGAGTGTGTGTGAGCCTTAGAGAGTGAAAATTGTGCCTTTGAAGAAGGAAACTTGAAGGTAGAGGATCTTGAAGAGAGGAGAAAGCTTGGGATCTAGCATCTACTGGTTGTGAGCATCCATTTAGAGGTAAAGAGTTACCACCTTGATCTCTATTTGCTTAGATCTCATTTCATGGAAGGATGTGGTCACTTTTGGGTGCAAAATGGGGTCAAACTCGGATCTGAACTTATCACAAGGATATGGTTCTAGATTTGGACCTCTCTAGGTCCCTAATGACATAAAGTTGCTCACTTTATACAGCTTAGCCCCTTTCCATGCACTAAAACCTTGTAGGAAGCTTAGTTTTGATGTTATAGCCTTGAAGGCCCTTGCATGCACGTAAAGTTTTCAACTTGACATGGTATCTGCACTAGGGGAGGTTGGATCTGAAGTTTGGGACCTTAGATCCCACTGAAAAGGGCTGAAGGAACTCGTCGAGTCCCTTCGCTGACTCGATGAGTCGGGGTAGGGTTTGCCCGTTTCTGAGTTTCTGAATGAGTGCAGTGAAGGATTAGGGTATTGGTCTGAATGGACTTTAGTTTTCTGGACGTTTGATGAACTCAACGAGTCACTAGGGTGACTCGGCGAGTTGACTCAGGATTCAGTGGAATGGACTCAGGAGGAACTTCACGAGTTACAAAGGTAACTCGGCGAGTTGACAAGTTATGCAGCTAACTCGACGAGTTGCTGGATGCACTTGACGAGTTGAGGTCAACATGGACTGTTGACCTTGACTTTGACCAGGGTTGACTTTGAGGATAATTATGGTATTTCGGGATTGTGACAAGTGAATCACATGATGATTATAGGCAGATGAGTTGGAGCAGCACGTGGGATATATCTGATTTTATCTTGTCATATCAGCATTCGAGAGGTGAGTCTCCTCACCATACCAATGGGTCTAAGGCACAAAGGCTGGCCTATTTTGTAGTATGTGGTACACTAGCTGTAATAGAGATATGTGGTATGATAGTTAGCTATATGCTAAGTGGAATGCTAGTGATTATACGATACTTACAGGGAAGACCATGGGGGAGCCCATGGCACTTGGATAAGACCATGTGGGGGAGCCCATGGCTTGTTATTTAAAGACCATGGGGGGGGCCCATGGCAGTCTTATGAAGGACCATGTGGGGGAGCCCATGTCTTGTCAGTTAAAGACCATGGGGGAACCCATGACACTTTGGTATAAGACCATGTAGGGGAGCCCATGGCATCCTTATATGTTTGTATGCATGGATTATGTGATATATGTGGCTTATATAGCTAATATGATATGTGATATGTGGATTGTATGTGGGGTATGCTCTGGGGAACTCACTAAGCATTAGCTTATAGTTTGTGGATTTGTTTTAGGCACATCTGAGCCCAAGGGCAAGAGCAAGGCTTGATGGCACGGTGTGCACTCTCTCTCAGGCGTTTGTGGGACACTCTGATGTTTTGGAATAAAATTGTTATTGTATTGAAAACAATTGTATTCGGGGATTTTACGGTTTGTGGAAAATATTTGATTTAAAAATGGAAAATTTCTTTTGAAAAATTAGGTTTTTACAGATACGTATGTTACGTGGTTCAGAGAACCAAGTTCGATGTAGCATCTGACTTAAGCTAGAAGATTAAAGTGAAAGATAATCAAAGCGATCAATAGAAGTATAGCGATCGTTGTTAAAGTAAGAAGCTTGTAGCTAGAAGTGCTACATGCTAGAATGTGATTATATCACATTAGAACATGAAGGAATGTATCTTTCATTCTGGAATTTGACTCTAAAAGACATGAGTCTAAGCGTTGCATCATACGATGAGAGGTCATTAGAACATGACCCATCGGTCTATTATGGTAATGGAAGGAAAGAACTTATCTTAAGTCTTTTAAGAAGAAGAAGGGGTCTCCAAAAAGGATTTAGTTTGTAACTCGAAGGTTACAATTGAAAGTCCAACGCGAGTTAGAAAGCGGGTGCAAGTTTAAGCACCGCCTGCAGTCAAGAAGTCCAAGAATTAGATACTCATTCGAAGGAACATAAGAGTTACTGTAATTACCTAGGATGAAAAGATAACGTATGGAGTCATTATACAAGCCCTGACTCGTTGATGATTCTGGGACGTAATCATCCTAAGGGGGAGATAATTGTAACGCCCGAATATTCGGGCTACTCAATTTAGAGACAATAAGCGTCAAAATAACTTTTTGATAGAATATTATTTAGAATAAATAATCTTAACCAAGTTATATTATAAGTCACAAGGTTTCCGTACATATAAAGAACACTGAAATCCGAGTTATAACGAAGAAGTTATGACTCGTCGAAGTTTTACGGCAAAATCGGCACGACACGGGAATCGTAAAAAGTGACTTTGTGATAGAATACCTTTTAGCCTTAGAGATCTAAACAAAATTTGTAGTATACGTTAAACCGATAACGTGCATAAAAATAACGTCCAAATCTAACTTCGTATGAGGAAGTTATGATTTTTCTAAGATTTAGCATAGCAGTGCACAACCCGTAATTCGAATTTTAGATCGATCGATTTTTAGCCGACGCAACCTAAATGAGAATTGAAGATCTCATTAATAGGAACTCAATGATATAAAGACAGACGAAAACGGACGTCGGATGACAAAGTTATGAATGTTTAACGGACTTTACCTGTCTAAGTCTGTTAAAATATAACTTTAAAAATAAAGTCAAAATTAGCTGACAGACTCTAAGTGAAAGTTGTAGTGTACGTCACCGCCTATGCGTGGATATAAAGAACGTAAAAAACGGAGCTTGTATGTGAAAGTTACAGATTTTAGAAGAAAGTTAGTTTTTGGAGTAATCTGCAAGTGACACGTGGCATAATCCTGACCATTGCTTCCTCCCCACGCCTTGCCACCAGATGATGACACTTGGCACCAACACGTTGTGTAGGGCTCTCAAACACGCCATGTTGAGCTAAATTCCAACCTATAAATAGAGGCGCAAATCACCTCATTTCTCACACCTCTCTCAACCCTTCTCTCCCAACACCCCCAAACCCTCTCTTCCTTTCCCTAGTAACTTCCAAGTGCTAGAGACAAGCCCCGGAGCGCTATAAGGCTCTGAAAAGAAGAGCTTTCGGCTCGGAAGTTCTGCCCCCGCAGAGCCCGGTTCCTAGCCAAACCCTCTTATAAGTGAGTTATGCTTACCCTACTTTAAGTACAACTTATGTTTAAGTTCAATATCATTATTATGAACTTATAAACAATATATATATATATATATATATATATATATATATATATATATATATATATATATATATATATTATAAAATATAATATAAAAACTGTTATTATAATATCTTTTAACTACTCACGGTACGGGGAATCTGGTTTGAAGGGTCGCATAGGGTTGTTGGATTTCAGAAGTGTTATAATGCCAAAATGGTCCTGCCCTCCGGTGTTTCATGTCTGACCCCTGTCTGTACATAGTTGTTGAAAAGTATTATTTAACACTTATAAAACATATCGCTCGTAAATAGTCGCAATAAATATTAGACTAAAATCTAACGGTAATGATACTAGGTTTCGCCGAAGAAAAAATAGAATTGTTAGAAGCGAAGCGCTGCCTGAGTTTGGAATTATCACTTTAACAAGTGAGTGCATAATTACTTTCATCTTACACATAGATATGAAGTATCTATATCTATATTTATATATACTTATAAAGGAAACATTTTTCCTTTCACCACATTCATTTTAACTCCCATGCATTTTTCCTTTCACCATATTCATTTGAAACTCTCATGACTTTTCAGTTTCTTTCTAATAATGATTATAAGTTGGTTAATAAGATTAAATAAATATCAAACCTAAAGTGTAATCATATATAAACTAAATTTCAATATTAAAAGAATATCTTTACTTCTACTTATAAAGTTATGTTTTTAACTTTTAACATATTATACTTAATTTATTAATTTAAATATATTGTTAGATGTAAACCAATATCATTTTAAAGCTACAACTTTTGAACAATTTGTATAAAATACTGAATTATAAATTTAAATATAACATTATAGGATCAACTTAAATATAAATTTTAGTTTAACGTAAACAACCTAAATAATATTTTGTAAATAGTTAAAAGTGATAAATTGTAGTGTTTTTCTAATAACGATTATAAGTTGGTTAATAAGGTTATATAAATATCAAACTTAAAGTGTAATCATAAATAAACTAAATTTTAATATTAAAATAATATCTTTATTTCTACTTACAAAGTTATGTCTTTAACTTTTAACATATTATACGTAATTTATTAGATTTAATATGTTGTTGTATGTAAACCATTATCAGTTTAAAACTACATTTTTTGAACAGTTTGACCAAAATACTTAAATTGTTAATTTAAATATAACATTACAGTGTCAACTTAAATATAAATTTATGTTTAACTTAAAACTCCCAATGAATATTTTTTGAATAGTCAAAAGTGATAAATTATAATGCTAAATGAAAAAACTAAATTATAATCTCAATTTAACTAAAATATTTCCTAAAGATATTTTTATAATCGTTAAAATTTTTCAAATAAGTAGCTTAAAAATAATTTACAATAATAACAGTTAAAAATAACTCTATATAAATGATTATATTGTTACTTTTAAAATCAAAAAACAATGTTTGATGTTTTAAATAATTATAATGATAGAAATTAAAACATTAAACAAATAAATTTTTAAAAATTAATTAAAAATAACAACAACTATAAATAACATTAAACCATATATTATATTTAATTTTATTCATGAATAATTCGCAGGTAGAAGTCATTCAAACGGTTGAGATTATACAGTTATAATAGATGTATATGTTATCATATAATTCAATATAATCATTATATTATATCAATTTAGTATACAAATTATTATATCAAATTTAACAACTTTATTGTTATATTTAAAAAAAACATACATATGTAATTATGTAAAGATTTCAACTATATAGGTGTTTCTGCGCAACGCACGGGCATTCGCCTAGTTTAATACAAATTACGTGCTATGTGTGCATATTATCTATGTTCTTGATATCTATGATGGATGAATAAAATATACATGTTTTATTCGATTTAAACTGTATACATATTTTATACCTATAATTATGATGGGTAAAGATAGGTAGATGAAAGATGAGATGAGATGAGATATGAAAGATGAGATGAATGATGAGAGATGAAAGATGATATAGATGATGAGAGGTGAAAGATGATGAGAAGCGATGACTCAAGCGATGGCCCAGTCATTTAGCAGGGTATAGATGACAACCACATACTATTCTAGACAGTAAAGTGGAACACTATCAGGCTCGCAGCCTGTAGGTGTTGTGAACGATGTTTCCACCACATGTACTCTATAAACTCATTGACATGTATTGTGGGTGGACTCTCTAAAATAATATTGTCGATAAAATAGATAAACCCTGACAGCTATGGATTTAGTGCCCTATAGATGAACATCGGCAACTATGGACTTAGTGCCCGTTAAATAAACCCTGGCAACAATGGACTTCGTGCCTATTCCCTAGGACAATCCTTAGGAATGAACGAGTGAATGATAGATGATTCTTAGGGTAGATCCTTAAGAAATAAAGAAGATAATGTGGATGGGTAATTGGGTTAATTGTTTGATGATGAAACATAATAACTTTATTATTGTGGGTTGAAAACCCTATGTACTCACTAGGTTTCCCAACCTGACCCACTCAGTTTATTTGTATCACATGTATCGATACGAAGCTACATTACACTGAGAGATTAAAGGAGATGTAAATCACTAGTGTAAATGAATGTAAGGTCTGTTTATGCTTATGTTTCTGTATTCACGATGACATCCCAAAGTTTGAATATAAACAAAATACATTTATTCGGAAATACTTTGATAATATATTTATCATGTTTTTCTGGGAACAAATTCCACAATATTATTCTTTAAAAAGGATACTATGATTTTCAAATAAGCATAAATAAAATTTTTAAAATGACCGTGAATATGGGGATGTCACAATATATACATTGACGCTGATAGATAGCGTGTATGAGAGTTTGACTCATCAGATCATAAGGCGTGACCTTATAGATTTCCACCGGGAATTGAGTCACGTTTTACGAAAAAGTATCTTCCTTTCCAAGCACCATCATTATGCTTGGATTTTAATACAAGAGGTGATCCATCGGTTTTGACTTTCAACAGGAAACAGGAATTCCCAAAGGTAGAGAGGTCATAAACATAAGCTAATTCGCTTAGACCAATGTTGAGACCCGTGGAGCGATTCAGATTATCAATCCAATAAAGGATCCTCCAAACTGTTGGCATAGCTTGGATATATGAAATCTTATTAATTTAGAAAAAATTCAGAGATGATTCCGGAAAAGGGATAAGTAAGGCCTAAGAATCAAGGAGAGGTAGAAAAGGTGATTTGACCCATTCCAACAACTAGAAATCTATCCGTTGAAATTTAAATTACCCTATTTGTTAGAACTTTTTACTTTAAAATTATACCTCTAAATATCCAAACACTAACGTTTGTATTTCGCATGTATAATTTGGGGGCAATTGTTAGGGGCAGGATCCTTAACTCATATTCAGGATCCTAAATATTTCTGAAGCCTCAGGATCCTTAAACATATCCCAAGATCCTGATTATTACCACTAATATTTCCTAACAGTTATAGCGGTTATATTTTTCTTTATTTTTCTCACATGTGCAGAATTAGTCCACACATGACTTATTCTCAACGGATAATCACTTCAACCAAGCTTAAGACCCAGAATACCAAGTCAACTAACGTGCAAATACTGTTTCAAGGAGGATCTCGGAAATCTCGGACTTCTTGTTGATTAGCTTAGACTATAAATAACACATGGACTTAGCACACCACACACATGTTTACCTCGAACATTACACTTGTATTTGTATTACCTTCATCATCTTTGTAATCTTAGATTAAAATCAATAAAATGTTGGATTAGGTGTCTAAGCCCATAACTATAATTGGTATGTACTTGAATTGATAGCAGCACAGTCCTTTTGGGTTGCCCTCAACCTAGCAACTGGACAAGGAAATTATGAAAGGAGAGATATTAATTTATAAGATTAATAAATTAATATATATATATATAAATGATTTATTAATATGTTATTGGATTAATATATTAATTAGAAATCATTATGTTTAATTAATTGTTAGCCAGAAATTAATCAGAATTGATTTTGGGGTTAAAAGAATTAATTATAAGGTGCAGGGACTAGTTTGCAATTATCTAATAGTTGAGTGGAAGGCTCTAGAACCCCCTTGGAAGAGGGTGGATGAAATCTTTAGGGGAAACCCTAATAATTTCGTCCATAGGGGCTTGGATAAGGCCCTTGGGTTTGCTTAGGCCCTAAGCAAAGGATAACTAGGGTTTCCCTTAAACCCTAGATCCCTCAGCTATATAAGGAGCCTCCTGGTTCATGTTTTTGGTACTCTTTCTTTTGAAGAAACCCTAAGGCCGAGATTTTGCATACTCCCTCTCCCCTCTCTCTTCTACTTTCCGTCTTGCTAGTTTGGGTGTGATTCCATTAGAGGCATTACACTTGTGGTGCTAAAGCTTCCAAGAAGATCAAGATCAAGATCAAGGGAATATCAATTGTTTGCTATAACAATTGAAAGGTATGTAAACCCTAAACCCTAGTTTACTATTTTCGAAAATAGCCTCTCTCCTCTAGGGTTCTTGTTTTGCAATTCAAAGTTGCATGTTCAATAGTTAAAACATAGATCCAAAGTAGGTTGCATGTGAACTTAGGAATTGTTTTCTAGTTTATTTGTTGTACCTAAAACCCATCAGTGGTATCAGAGCCATTGTTGTTTTAAATTGAATTGCTACAATTGTTGAATTGCAAATTAGGGTTTATAGCTATTAAACCCTAAAGGCCAATTTTTCGATTTCTAGGGTTTTGGATCAAAGGGTTTTTTTGAAAACCCTAGCCTCCAAAGAACCCTAATCGAAATTAGGGTTAGGGTTTTGAAAACCCTAGCCTCCTCCCTTATGAATTTCGAAATATGCTAAGAGGATAGCTAGGGTTTCTTGTTTTTGGATAATTGTTACTTAATTAGATTAATTGGATAATTATCCTTACCCTATTTTTCGAAATTAGAGGGATAAGGATTAGGATTAAATTAATTGATTAATTTAATTAGATAATCCTTACAAGATTTAATAATTTGATTAATAGTTAATTAATAGATAAATATTAAATCTAGTTAATTGGTTTATTTAAATTTGAATTTAATAGCTTAAATTTCGAAATTTATATAAACCCTTGAAGTTTTAAAAGGTTTTAAAACACACCTTATATATATATTATAATTAAAGGTTTAATATTATATGTATAAGAATATGGTCAGTCAGATCGCTAGTATGCCTCATTCACGAAGCTAATCTATAAGGGGGGTATAAGGAAACTGCCTATAAAATGGTAGTTGAATGGGTGTCCACTCTCACCCACCGCTTCCTTGATTAGTGGAGGGTCGTTAGCAGAACGGATTTGATAGGACAACTACTTCTCATTAAAAGTATAATGATATTAAAAGTACTAGAACATTATTTTCAAAAATCCCAACTCTAGTTACTTTAGGAAAAATGTGAAAAGTATGTTAATCCATGAAATTGCACATTATGCTTTATTGGTCGTTAGTGGAGCGTGTGTGGTTAACCAGCACACTAAAAGGCACTAATAAAGAGTAGTAATGGGTATCTCATAATTATCATTTTGATGGAGCGTGTGTGGTTTACCAGCACATCAATAGTTAATGATAAAGACAATGAGGTTACCAAGCACATTTGCATGGTTATTCACATCTTGTTTGTGATCCTCGGCATCCCAGTCACAAATAGAAGAGCATAATCTGAGATTAAAACATGCCATTGAATAGTTTCAATGTATCTCAAAAGAATTAGGAATTTCACTTCGTTTGTTTCGTCTAATGGTGGAATTGGTGAATCGTCATTCGCCTACCTTTATGAAATTTGCACTTGGATCTCGGCATCCCATTTCTGAGTTGTGAATCTTCATAGTTGGATCCTAACCTTGATATTATATCTTTGGGTTATTCTATTAAGGTATCTTGAAATCTAACTAAAACTTTCTTTCTTTTCAGATGTCTACTCCTGGAAACACTTCTACTTCATCCTCCTCCAACCAGAACTTCTCCTTGCTAAATATATGCTCCAAAGTCATTATGGATGGCTCAAACTATAACGATTGGATGCGCAACATCAAGATGGCTCTTCGTTTCGAGAACAAAGAATATGTTCTTGAAAAGGAGCTCAAAGAGCTTGATGAGAATGAAGCTACTCCTGAAGATCTTGTTGCCTACAAGAAACATTACGATGATGCTACCAAAGTGGCATGCATCATGGTGGCAACTATGTCCCCAGAACTGCAGAGGTACTATGAGGACTACTGGCTTTTCGAGATGAACAAGGACCTTATGGAAAAGTACCATAAGCGAGCTCGTCAAGAAAAGTTCGAAGTAGTCAAGTCACTCATGGCTTGCAAGATGAAAGATGGGGAGTCGGTTGTGTCACATGTGAAAAGAATGCAACGCTACATAGAGCGTTTGGTCAAGCTCAATATTCACTTTGATGAGGAATTGGCCATTGACATGGTCTTGAACTCACTTCCTGAATGTTATGGTCAGTTTATTCTAACTTACCATTTGAACAATACTGAGCAGACCTTGGCCCAATTGCACAACTTGTTGCAGACAGCTGAGGCAGGGATGAAGGGTAAAAGTATACCCTCCACACCTACGAGTGCCCCTGTTTTGGCTATTGGACAGGGAAAGGGGAAAAAGAGGAAAGGTCCTCCCAAGCAAAACTGGAAGAGCAAGGCTCAAGCTGGGTCATCTAGTAATGGCCCAAAGGCTAAGCCCAATGGTTCCACTCCCCATGTTTCTGATCCAAAAGAGGCAGTTTGCTTTTACTGCAACCAAAAAGGGCATTGGAAGAGATCTTGCCCGCAATATCTGCAAGATATCAAGGATGGCAAAGTGAAGCCATCTTCGGCAGGTATTTACACTATTTCTGCTAATAAATCATTATCTTCTCGTTCATGGGTCCTTGATACAGGATGTGGTTTTCATATATGTTCTGATTTGCAGGGTCTAAAGGAAAGTGAGGAGATAGAGCGAGGAAGGATAAACCTGATCATGGGAAACAGAAAGTCTTCACCAGTAACCAAGATCGGAGTTTATCAGCTTCTGCTTAGTAATGATGTTAGATTAGATTTAATAAATTGTTGCTATTCGTCTGAGATGACGAGAAACATTATTTCATTTCATGCATTGTTCAGACAAGGTTTTACATATTCTTTTAATGATTTGAATGGTTCAATTTCTGTTTATAAGAATGGTGTTTTTATGTTTGAAGCTTTACCTTATAATGGTGTGTATGAAACAGTGACTTGTGTTGATAGCATAGGAAATAGTGTACTTAATATTGACTTGTCTAATAGTGTAGACAAGGCATGCTTGTGGCATTGTCGTCTTGGACACATTAACAAGAAACGCATAGCCCAACTCCAAAAGGATGGAGTGTTGGAATCATTTGACCTAAAGTCAGATGATATGTGTGAATCTTGTCTTTTGGGAAAGATGACAAAATCACCATTCACAGGGTCTTGTGAAAGAGGTGAAGGTCTGTTGGATCTCATACACACGGATGTGTGTGGGCCCTTCAGATCAACTACAAGAGATGCTAATCGATTCTATGTGACTTTCACTGACGATTATAGCAGATATGGATATATCTACTTGATCAAGCATAAGTCAGAAACTTTTGAAAAGTTCAAAGAGTTTAAGCATGAAGTCGAAAATCAATTGGGCAGAAAGATAAAGATACTTAGATCCGATAGAGGCGGGGAGTATCTTAGTATCGAGTTTAATGACTATCTGAAAGAATGTGGGATAGTCTCACAATTGACTCCTCCTAGGACACCACAGTTAAATGGTGTAGCTGAGAGGCGCAATCGAACCTTGTTAGACATGGTTCGTTCTATGATGAGTCGGGCTTCGCTTCCCATTCACTTCTGGGGGTATGCCTTAGAGACAGCCGCCCACATCCTCAATCTTGTCCCTACAAAGAAGGTTGCCAAAACACCTCGCGAAATGTGGACAGGGAAAGTTCCCTCGTTAGCACACATTAAAGTCTGGGGTTGTGAAGCTTTCGTAAGACGAGAGACTCACGACAAGCTAGCAGCTAGAAGTGAGAAATGTGTTTTCATTGGTTACCCAAAGCAGTCTTTTGGATATTTGTTCTACAGGCCTAGTAAGAACGTGGTCTTTGTAGCACGAAGAGGAGTCTTTCTTGAAAGAGAGCTCATATTCAAAGAGGACAGTGGGAGCACTATTGACCTTGAAGAAATTCAAGAGTCAGCCAATGAAGGAACCTTAGATGACACTAGCACTCAACCAGAGGAAACAGTTCCTGTTGAACCAATCGATAACTCATTACCTCTTAGAAGATCCACTAGGGTGAGTGTGCCACCTGAGTTATATGGTTTTCATATTACTTCAGATGGTGACACATTCATAAGTGACAGAACACTGGTAAACTTAGATGAACCAGTCACTTATAAGGAAGCAATGGCAGGCCCAGAGGCTTCCAAGTGGAAAGAGGCAATGGACAGCGAGATTAAGTCCATGTATGACAACCAAGTTTGGAATTTGGTTGATAGTGCACCAGGTCGTAAGACAGTTGGGTGCAAATGGATCTTCAAGAAGAAGACAGACATGGATGGAAATGTGCACACATTCAAGGCTCGACTGGTTGCAAAAGGTTTCACTCAAACCCCAGGGGTTGACTATGATGAGACCTTCTCACCAGTAGCTAAGATTAAATCTATTAGTATATTGCTCGCCATAGCTGCCTTTCATGATTATGAAATCTGGCAGATGGATGTCAAAACTGCTTTCCTTAATGGGAAGTTGGCTGAAGATGTTTACATGAGTCAGCCAGAGGGTTTTGTTGATGCAAAGTTCCCCAATAGAGTGTGCAAGCTTGAGAAATCCATTTATGGATTGAAACAAGCATCTCGCAGTTGGAATCTTTGCTTCCATGAGAAAGTCAAAGAGTTTGGTTTCTCTAGAAGTGAAGATGAGTTCTGTGTGTATATCAAGGCTAGTGGGAGTATAGTAACTTTTCTGGTGTTGTATGTCGATGACATATTACTCATTGGTAACAACGTTCCAACCTTGAAAGAAGTTAAGTCTTGGCTTGGAAAGTGTTTTGCCATGAAAGACCTTGGAGAAGCTGCCTATATTCTTGGGATTAGAATATTGAGAGATAGAAAGAAGAGACTAATTGGACTTAGTCAGAGCACATACTTGGATAAGGTACTAAAGAGGTTTAGTATGGAAAATTCCAAGAAGGGAGAGCTACCTATCCAGAGCAATACCAAATTGAGTAAGACTCAATGCCCGAGTACAGATGTTGAAATAGATGACATGAGTCGTGTACCTTATGCTTCCGCTGTCGGATCGATCATGTACGCTATGACATGTACTCGCCCTGATGTGGCATTTGCTTTGAGCATGGTCAGTCGCTATCAGGGAAACCCAGGTAGAGCTCATTGGATAGCAGTTAAGAATATACTCAAGTATTTGCAAAGGACAAAGGACTGGGTTCTTGTGCTTGGTGGCAGTGATACTTTGAGAGTAGATGGTTACAGTGATGCCAACTTTCAGACGGATAGAGATAACTTCCGTTCTCAGTCGGGCTGGGTATTTTTACTGAATGGAGGAGCAGTTACTTGGAAGAGTTCCAAGCAAAATACGGTGGCTGATTCTACTTGTGAATCAGAGTACATTGCAGCAAGTGAAGCGTCGAAAGAAGCAGCTTGGTTGAGGAACTTCATCGGGGATCTCGGAGTTGTTCCAACCATCCAGGAGCCTACGGAACTGTTCTGCGATAATGAAGGAGCGGTTGCCTTGACAAAGGAACCGAGAGATCATGGTAAGACCAGACATATCGACAGAAAGTACCATTTCATTAGACATAGAGTTGAAGAAGGCCATTTTATAGTAAAGAGGGTGTCATCTGAAGATAACCCAGCAGATCCTCTCACAAAGGGTCTGAGTAGGGCTAAGCATATTCAGCATGCTCGGAGCATAGGACTGAAAGATGATATTAGTTTTAGTAGTTAGATTAGTTTTTGAAACTTGTAACAAAGTAAATGTAATTGACTTTTGGTGATTAAATAATAAAGTATTATTTATAAGTTTGGCTACTACCTTTTGTCAATTGTTTATTATTGTGTTTCATTTTTGCATGTTTTACTTCCTGAATAATGAGATTATTCAAACTCCACAGTCGCTCGTACTCTTGGAAGTAAGTAGTGAATTAAGACTGTCATGAATTGGATTGCAGATTGTCTAAGGATAGACATGGCAATAGAATTGCTGCAATGTTCATGAGTACTCAGAAATTGAGATTTGAGTATTGGATAAACCCTCGCTCAGAGTATCACTTCATGGAATTCATCACGAGTAATACTGAGACGATAATATCTTATAATCTTGAAACAAAGATATATGAGTTGTAATTTACAAGTCGGTTATGCATTGGTGATGCGAAAACGCATCAGTAACTTGGTGTTATAAAACGTATTGTCATGTATAATTTGATGAGTAAAAGATACAAGCATATGAGTCAACGTTTATTCGTTCCTTTTGCCCTAACAGGAAAAGCGATATATGTGGGCCCCTCGATGATTTGGTGTTGACTTATGTGCTGGGCCCAGCCAGGACTAAATTGACGTGTTCAATTAGAAGTCCTACATCATCACAAATCAGGAATCGGGAAACATAGATTCTGGACAAAGAGATTGATTACATTCCATGTCTTATGTCTAGGGATATCTAGCAGAACGAAGGATTATATGATCACTTATCTTAGGACACGTAACTGACTGGGTCAGAGTTCGGCAGCAGCTTTTGGAAGCTACAATTTGCTGGTCAAATTTAGAAGGCATACTAGCAATTATAGTTACAGACTTATCCAAGTGGGAGACTGTTGGATTAGGTGTCTAAGCCCATAACTATAATTGGTATGTACTTGAATTGATAGCAGCACAGTCCTTTTGGGTTGCCCTCAACCTAGCAACTGGACAAGGAAATTATGAAAGGAGAGATATTAATTTATAAGATTAATAAATTAATATATATATATATATATATATATATATATATGATTTATTAATATGTTATTGGATTAATATATTAATTAGAAATCATTATGTTTAATTAATTGTTAGCCAGAAATTAATCAGAATTGATTTTGGGGTTAAAAGAATTAATTATAAGGTGCAGGGACTAGTTTGCAATTATCTAATAGTTGAGTGGAAGGCTCTAGAACCCCCTTGGAAGAGGGTGGACGAAATCTTTAGGGGAAACCCTAATAATTTCGTCCATAGGGGCTTGGATAAGGCCCTTGGGTTTGCTTAGGCCCTAAGCAAAGGATAACTAGGGTTTCCCTTAAACCCTAGATCCCTCAGCTATATAAGGAGCCTCCTGGTTCATGTTTTTGGTACTCTTTCTTTTGAAGAAACCCTAAGGCCGAGATTTTGCATACTCCCTCTCCCCTCTCTCTTCTACTTTCCTTCTTGCTAGTTTGGGTGTGATTCCATTAGAGGCATTACACTTGTGGTGCTAAAGCTTCCAAGAAGATCAAGATCAAGATCAAGGGAATATCAATTGTTTGCTATAACAATTGAAAGGTATGTAAACCCTAAACCCTAGTTTACTATTTTCGAAAATAGCCTCTCTCCTCTAGGGTTCTTGTTTTGCAATTCAAAGTTGTATGTTCAATAGTTAAAACATAGATCCAAAGTAGGTTGCATGTGAACTTAGGAATTGTTTTCTAGTTTATTTGTTGTACCTAAAACCCATCATAAAACATATCAAGACAGGTGATCATTATCACCTCCCTAGGTTTTATGTCGGAGATCCTATAAAGGATCAAGGGCTTTCCTTGTAACTCACTCGTCTTACTTTGATCATTGTCCTACACTTGCATTGCAACTAACACCACAACCTCTCATACACCTTGGTTGATATCCACTTAATCAATTTTTGACCAAAACAGTTACAAGGAGATTACCATGCTTAGGACTTTTAGCAGCAATGGTTATTTTATTTTAATTATTGACATATTTATAAAAAATAAAATAATAAATAATAAATAAGTAAATTAAAAAAGAAATTATTAGGACAAAATAGTCTTTCTACTTCTAGTAGAGTTCAAAGACGCAAAAAAACATAATAGTAAAAAGAAAATAATTAGAAAGTAGAAATAATAAAGAACTTGGGTTTTATAGTTATGCATGCTACAACAACTTTCTATATTGATAATTTCAGTTTCTAGCTTTTTTGAATTTCAACGTTTTTTTTTTTTTTTTTTTTGAATAGTAGAATTTTATTAAACTAGCAAGAAGCTAGAAAAGAACCATTACAAAATAATTGTAGCAGAAATAGGATTATGGAGTCAAGAACTCCATCTAATTTTGGCTTTAGAACACCTATTGGAAATCCCAAAAAAATGATCTATAAACAACATTATAAAAAAGATGGGATTTCCTAGGGGTCTCCGCTCCAAAAATCAAAGAATTTCTAAAGTTCCATATACACCAAAAGCAAGTGGAAACCACTGCATCAAAGGCCTTTCGCTGCCCAGGTCTCATGGAGATAACATCTGACCACGAAATAAGAGACTCGACAGAAATCTGATTGGGAACTTGAAAACCCCACCAAACCGCAATACGTGACCATAAAACAGTCAACTTAACACATCCTACAAAGATATGGTCAATAGTCTCCATATTATAAGAACATATGGGGCAAGTAATCGAATCCACCATAATACCCCTAAGGGATAAAGACTCCCTAGTAGGGATGCTGCAAAGCCTGATCCTCCATATAAGAATGTTTATCTTAATTGGAATCCAATTGTTCCACCGGGTGATGGGACCTACCGAAGTAAGCATAATTCCATCCAAATAATTCCGAGCCGAAGAAACATAAAATATATCTGATGAATCAATAGTCCAGCCCAATCTATCAGGGACGAACTGGAGCTGGAAACCCCCTAGACACAAAAGCATGTCTAAAGTTGTCCAGAGAAAAAAATATAGAAAAAGTATAACACAACGACTCATCACCCAACCGGACGTCCTGCCATAAAGACGTAGAATTCCCGTCCCCAACCCTGATAGGGCAAAAATATTGGAGATCTATGCATCTCTCTCAGATGAATAAACATACGAAGGACCCCATGCCAAGGGCTACCCCCTGATCTCACAAGGGTCAAAGATCTACAACCACCATCAGAACCAAATGTAGATTTTATGACACGAACCCATAGAAGGCGAGGGTTGTGAAAATCTATACCACCAATGAAAGACGATGGCTCTATTAAAGAAAACAAACTCCCAATCCCCAAACCACCGTTGTCCCTGGAAGCTAAAACTTTATCCCATCTAACCCAGTGCATCCTTCTCTCATCTAAGTCTGCGCCCCAAAAAAATCTAGCCCTCAAGGCCTCCAAAGAGGCCAAAACCGAAATAAGAGAAAGAAAAATAGACATCATATAACTCCCAAGCGAACCCAAAACAGACTTCACCAAAGTGAGACGACCTCCAACGGAAAGACACTTGGCTTTCCAACCAGATAATCTACTCCGGAAACGATCAAGGATAGGAGACCAAGCGGAAATGCGATTCATAGACTGCCCGCCCTACCGGAACACCAAGGTGAGAAAAAGGCATCTCAGAGGCAGCACACCCGATTCTTTATGCAACGCTAGCAATCTCGGTAAAAGAAACACCCACACCAATCAATTTGCTGTTAAGCAAATTAATTTTGAGCCCAGACGCCATATAAAAACACCGAAGAATACGAATAAAACGGTTGACATTCTCAGGATCGCAAGAAGAAATCAACATGACATCATCCGCATAAAGAAGATGCGAAATCTCGACCCCCGAAATAGAAATCCCCCTGAAGGCGTTAGCCGAACGGGCCCTAACCAAAGCAACATGAAGCCTTTCCATAGCCAAAATGAATAGAAAATGAGATAAAGGGTCGCCTTGTCTCAAACCACGATGAATTTGAAATTCATCAGTCGGGGAACCATTGACCAAAACAGAGGCCCTAACAGTACATAATAACTCCTTAACCCATCCACACCATATTTCTCCAAATCCCATAATCATCATAATCTCCAAAAGATGATCCCACGATAATAAATCGTAAGCTTTTTCGAAATCCACCTTAAACAACATCAATGGATTTCGAGAGGTCTTGCTCCAGGCAACCACTTCATTTAAAAGAAAGGGACCATCCAATATTTGTCTACCTTTGACAAAAGTAGACTGTTCCATACTGACAACACTATCAATAACCTCCGCCAGTCTATTAGCTAACAATTTACCAATAATTTTATATTGGCATCCAATTAGACTAATAGACCTAAAATGTTTTGCAGTCTTCGGGTCTCCGGGTCTCTGATTTTTGGATTTCAAAGTTTGACTACAATACTTTTATATATTATGGATAATGATATAAAAATCTTTAAGTTTTGTAGAAATGTGCGAATTTACCCTTTTGTGGATTTTAGGTTCACTAATATCGGATACTTGCAACTTCTTTTTTTTTTTCGATTTTACCATTTTGTGTATTTTTTGTTTATTAAAGCACTTAGGTTTGGCAGAAATCCTCGGTTACCCTTTTTTCTGGTTCATAAAAATCCTTAAGTTTGGTTTTTTGGTTCATTAAAACCTTTATATTTGGCAAAAATGTTCAATTTTACCGGGTAAATCTATAAAATAAATAAAATCAAAAAAAGAAATTGTAAGTATCCGATATTGAACCTAAAATCCACAAAAAAAAAAAAAAAAAGTAACTTATAAGTTTTTATGTCATTGTCCCTTCGGATATTATATTTATTGGCAGGGTTGTTTTTTATACTTTTGTATATTGTAATGTTTCGTCCCAAGACTTTTTGAATTTGATATTTTCACCACAAAACTTTTACATATTGACAGTTATAGTCCCTAGTCTTTTTAAGTTTAGTACAAGATTTTCGTATATTTGCATATTTCTATAATCGGAGTTATTAGTTTATGGCTAATCGGAGTTATTAGTTTATGGCTAATCTAGAATTGTTTACGGCTAATCTAGAATTGTAAATTTTTAATTTTGTACAAAGATTTTGAGGCGTCCTATTCCCACCCTTCTATAGTTCTATAATCTATAGTCTATACTACATCCTGTGGGAATGAATAATCAGTAACATTGGTCTTCTTCCGTTTGACAAAAACTTCAGCCGACCTCCACCGGTCGTCTAAACCCTAAACCCTAAAACCCATTCTGATTTTGTTGAATTAAACAACCAAGCGGCTAATAATGGCGGCGATACCCTCCGCCGGAGCAGAAGCACTCCACCGCCTCAAGCTAGCGGAGCCACCAATGTACCTGACTCCGTCTTCGGAACTTGCTTCCGCCGCTCGTATTGCTTCGGAGCACCTATTCGCTTCGCTCAAACCCTACACTCCTAAATCACCTTTCGACCGCCTCCTTGTAGACGACAAGTTTGATGCCGAGCAGATTTGGCAGCAAATTGACCTCCAATCCCAGCCGTTAATCTCTGCAATCCGCCGTCAAGTTAACAAGTTTGAGAAGGATCCGCAAGAGCTTAAGAATATTTTTAAGAGTGGTGAAACTGAGCCAGAGAAAAAGAGGGAGTTGGTCTTAGAGGGAGAGAAAGAAGAAGACGAAGATGATGAAGACAACGAAGAAGAGAGTGACGACGAGGATGAGGATGAGATGGAAGAAGATGAAGATGAAGACGAAGACAAAGACGGAGTGAGTGAAAACAAAGAGGGAGGTGCAGGTGGAGTTGAAGATAAGTTTTTGAATATAGAGGAGATGAAGGAGTTTATGGAAGATGATGAAGCTAGAGAGTATGGTCTTAATAAAAAGAAACAAGTGGTGAAGAAATTGGCTAGAAAGCATGTACAAGAAGATGAGGAAGATGAAGAAGAAGATGACGATGAAGATGAAGATGACGAGGTAAGCACATTTGTAGGAAGAATGATAGACATTAGAAATCGATTCACATTCTAACTTCCAAATTTTAAACTAGTTAATCTAGTCTTTTGACTTGAGTTGGGACTACTTCCTTACATAAATCTTTTATACCTTCTGGTATATTACACAGTTGGAGCTCGTTTAATACCTATTTATATCTGAAGTTATGGAATTGAAGTATCCGTTTATCTAATCATCCTACTTGGTTATTGTAGCTTGGAGTTCTTGGAGAAGAAGACATGTCAGATGCTGAAGACGCTAGGTGATCTTTTATCATTCACTCATGTTGTGCGATATTATACAATATGATCCCAGCCATTCATTTGCATGTCCTGAAAATATGATTTTTTTTTTCTTTGGCAGATATGAGGATTTCTTCACATCCAAAAAGCCACGCGACCAATACAAGAAACCTAAACAAAACAAGGAGGTGGAAAATGTAGACATGGGCGATGGAGAAGAAACTGAGGGTTCAGATGCAGGTGATGAAGATGAAGATGAAGAAGATGATGAAATGGGGCCTGATGATGAGGTAATATCTACAATCTACATGTTCATAAGATGTGTTGTTTTTGTTGTCAAGACTATTGAGTAATGTATCTTTCTTCTCAACTCTTTTAGATGAAGACAGACAATCTTTCTACTCATGAGAAGCAGCTCTTAGAACAGCGTGCCAGAATAGAAGAAGTTGAAAGAGAAAACCTGGAAGCAAAGTCATGGACAATGCAAGGAGAAGTACAGAATCTTGTTTATCTGAAGCTTTTGTGACTTGTAGTAGTTCTCATAATAACTTGTTTGCTTATTTAAATACATGGTGACAGGTAAATGCAACTAAAAGACCTAAAAATAGTGCTTTGGAAGTTGATTTAGACTGGGAACGCAATGCAAAACCACCACCAGTAATCACAGAGGAAGTTTCACAGTCCATTGAAGAAATAATCTTGAAAAGAATATCTGAGGTAAAAATGATGCTAAAAGATATAGTAAAAACTGAATGTAAGCATGCATGTTTTATCTTTCTGATAAGCAACATATGTGTTGTAACTTTTTCAGGGACACTTTGATGATGTTCAAAAGGCTGCTACTTTACCTTCTAAAGCACCAAGGGAAATGAAGGAATTGGTAAAACATCACTCAACAGTATCTAACTGATGCTCATTTTTATTAATCCTTGGTTTTATGTTTATGTTGTGTTTGTTGGTGAATAAATGTTTTTTAATGTTATATGTGCAGGATGAGAATCAGAGTAAGAAGGGTCTTGGTGAAATATATGCGGTTAGTAGTATATTCTTCTTGGTTTATTTGGTTCAAAGATAACTTCTTTTTAATTTTGCTTATTATCTTTGTGCAGGATGAGTATGCTCAAAAGACTGGCCTGGTTTCACAAGCCTTGACGTTCTCAGATGAGCAAAAGAAGGAGGTAACTTTTTTTTATTTTTTTACTTTAGACAATGTTTTATTTTATAATTATACCATAAGTTTCTCATTTTATACAGGCAAGCGTTCTTTTCAAGAAACTATGCTTAAAGTTGGATGCTTTATCGCATTTCCACTTCACTCCAAAACCAGTATGTTATTATTTCAAAATTTCAACCAACATTTTTTAAACTCCCTTAAATTCTTATCTAACTAACTAAAAATAACATGAACAGGTGGTTGAAGACATGTCTATTCAGACAAATGTACCTGCCCTAGCAATGGAAGAGGTATAATATAACATTTTCACTTTTCTTCTACATTTAAATTTGTTTATTTAAAAAAATATATATATTGGATTTTGTTTTTATGTGTATAGATTGCACCTTTGGCGGTTTCGGATGCAGCTATGCTGGCACCTGAGGAGGTGTTTTCTGGGAAAGGAGATATTAAAGAAGAAGCTGAACTAACACAGGCTGATAGAAAGAGAAGAAGAGCTACCAAGAAAAGAAAATTCAAAGGTATAGAATATAGATAGCCCTTGTTTGTAAAACCATTTATCTGAATTTTATATTTTTATGTGTTGGGCTTCATTGTCTGATTGGAATGATGATGTGGCAGCTGAGAATGCAAAGAGAGTGATAGCAAAGAAGCCACAAGAAAGCACAGAGACAGCTGGCACTGGTGATTATTTGTGTTATAAAGTCTTTGGTGACTCTATGTAATTGTAGTTGTTTAATTTTGTTTTTTAATGCTGCAACAGGCAAGGAAGAATGATATGAGTTTTTGCAGAAATTTTCTGTTGAAGAACAGATGGAAGGTGATTGTGAAGAGCTGTAGCCTCTAGCCATGACTTCTGGTTTGATCCTTCTTCCATCTGGAAAGTTTTGTTCTAAATATTATAAAGGTGAAGAAGATGAGTAATAGTGTATCTGTTTTGGTATAAAGAATCTCATTTTTAGCAATTGGTTTGATTACCCGATGCACATCTTGTAAACACAATGAATTATTAGTTTAGCCAAAGAACATCAAAGTGTTGTTTCTTTTTTACTTTTATTGTGTTGATGTTGAATTTTATTACTTCATTCTGTTAATGTTGTTGAATTTTATCAGTTTAATTGGACACAATTGACAATGCCATATCTCTGTTTTGTCATCACACCATTCCAAAGATTGAGATACAACCAACTTTCGTGTCACCAAATGCCTTACAGAAAATAGATTCCACATAGTAGTTTTCTTTTCATTACCACGAAAGCACTTTACTCAATCATCTTCACTTGGTCCATGTTTGGCTAAAGTTCAAAGAGAAATCAAATTCTTCTGAAGATCATGATCATACCGTATACTATTATCACCCAACTTTACCTTGTCGCTTCATTCCTTGAAACAAACAAATAAATAACGTGAGAAAGTCATATGAGGAGATGCACATGTGTCCAATGTATTTAAAATGTCACTTGTGTCTCCTTGGGAACAATCTTGAACCACAGACACTGCCATAACCACTTGATTCTGCATTGGGATTTTCCTTTTTGTGATGTGGACAATCTCGGGCGTGTTCGGCACGGAGCGTTTTGGAGCGTTTGAGAGCTTCTAGCTTCTAGCGTTTGACAAAACGCTCCGTTTAAAACAAAAAGCCTCGTTTGACACTACAAGCTTCTAGCGTTTAGTTTAATCAAAACGCTCCAAATCCAAATGCTACTTCACGTAGCATTTAACAAAACGCTACAAACTACAAGCTACCCGCTACCACCTAGTTTTGCCGAACACATCCCTCGTCTAAAGTGTTCTCATTCTTTACACTAATATCATGTGACTTTAGCAAAAGCTATGGATTTGGAGCATGACTTTCCCTTGTTTCCATCATCTCTATCTTGTGTTTTACCCTGCCCACAAAGACCAAAATCATAACCCTCTTTTTCTCGTAGAAAATTTAAGTTTTAGTTCCTTAGACAATATAGCATTCTTCATGTCATTTAACAATAATCGATGATTTACTATACAACATGATATCAATGAAATTCTCACATGAATTTGACAAAGAACACGACTGAATAAGAGCTTGATCATTACCTTCAATTTAGCTTCCACGCCTTGTAAATCAAGAATAATTCAACTGAAATTATACATATGATATTTTACCTTAGTACCTTCTGTCATCCGCATGGTATACAAACGTTTCCTTTGATACAACTGATTTGTGAGAGTGCTATTATGATACATGTCGGAAAGTTTCTCCCATAGCACATCAACAGTCGTTTGATCCACAATATCCCATAGTACTTTATCGACACTTTTTCCAAAATATCCCTCTCCGCATCCGATGTCGTCTCCTTCGGTAGTTTCGTCTCTCCTTCCAATATCGCCACACAACCCTACTGAACCATAAGAATGTAACATCCCAAAATTCAATACCAAAAATTTTATTTTTAATTTAAAGGTTCATAAAACAGATTACTGAAAACGTCATCAATGTTATCTCATATCATGAAAAACCATAAGTCAAATATCTCAAAAACATATCATAGAAAAATAACGTCAGAGTACAAATCCCAAGAATCTCATGTGCAAAAAATCGTGTGTGTGAAGGGGTGCTGTCATGCCGACTCCTTTCCCTTCGAAGAAGAGGTATCTGAAACCAAAACTGTAAACCGTAAGCACGAAGCTTAGTGAGGTCCCCCATCATACCACATACCATACTATAAGCATACTGTCAGACATATTTGGGTGTCCGACCTACCCTGCTGAGCATACCGGGGTGCTCAACCTACCCCTGTTAGGCATACCGGGGTGCCCAACCTACCCCTGTCAGACATACCGGGGTGTCCGCCCTACCCCTCCGGTTTATCTCAACCGGTTACGGAGACTATTTCACCCCTACCACTACCACATAATAACATATCATAAACGTACTGCTAGGAATATATGGGTACTGTCTACCCCTTCAGTCTCTTTCAACCGGTAACCGGGGACTATTTCACCACTCCTATTACTATCACATAATATCATAGCATACTAGCACATAAAGCATAACAGATAGTAGCATACCAGACAATTATCACAAAGACAATCATCTCAACTATAATCACCTACTAGTGGGCCGACCTTGGTGCCTTATACTCACTTCTACTGGAAGGTAACTCACCTCAAATGTCGTGAAGTAGCTGAACTGTCCTCGGCTCTGGAATAAACTCTACTCAAACTCTTACACATACAAAGCTCCTTTAATTACCTTTTCATACTCATAACCCCCTTAAGAGTCAACTCTGGTCAAAGTCCAAGTCAAAGTCAACGTTCTGGTCAAAGTCAACCTTCTGGGTCGAGTTGAGTCAATCAACTCGCCGAGTCCCATAGATCATAAACCTCTTAAATCGCGATCCAACTCGTCGAGTCCTTGCACGAACTCGTCGAGTTTCTCCTATCAACAGAATCGGGACATTTCACTACAACTCGTCGAGTTCCTCCTTGAACTCGTCGAGTTCTTCAATCTTCAAAACCCAAAAACCATGGCCAACTCGTTGAGTCATCTCCTAGACTCGCCGAGTTTGCTTAATAACAGAAAAGGTTGGGGAACCACGATCCAACTTGCCGAGTTGGATGAACAACTCGTCGAGTCCCCTTTAGTCTAAATCCATTCAGTCACTTCCAATCGAGTTCAACGCTTTCAAACCATAGATTTGGTCATATAGGACTAAGTTACCATGTAAAGTTGCTAACTTTACATCCATGCATGGTGTCATGAAGCTAGAAACACCAAAACTAAGCTATATAAGAGATCTAGGGCATGAAGAAGGGCCAAGGCTTTATAAAGCTGGCAACTTTAAGCCTCAAAAGCTCATTAGGGCCTAGATTTGAAGTCACAACTTCATGATACTCTCAAATCCCGAAAATGACTTCAATATGGCCCAAAAGTGACAACATATTACCCTAGAGGAAGATCTAAGTAATAGAGAGCCAAGGTATCAACTTTATACCTCAAATGAGTCAGAAATGCAGCTCAAACTCTGGATCTACTAGCTTCCTCTTGAATCCCCAAGCTTCTCCTTCTTTCACAAGCTTCAAAATCACAAAGAATGCCCAAAATGGATCAAAACTCTCCAAAAGTGGATTAAGGTTTCTTGGCTAGGGTTTGGGACGATGGAGGCTGTAAATGAGGCCAGCCTTTGGAGGTTAAGGTGTTTAAATAGGGTGCTAAATCCTGAAAATTAGGGTTTCATTTTGGCAGCCTTACTCGTCGAGTTGAGGCTCTCGACTCGACGAGTAGGCTTTAAATCCCGCGTCTAAATTCCATTCCTACTCGACGAGTTTGGGGCCTCCAACTCGTCGACTTCCTGTACAAAAATGAATAAATTGATTTAAAATACATACCAGGAATCGGGCGCTACAAAGAAGCTTCATCTCCACCTTCCAAAGTCATTTGATCAATCCAACTTCTTCAAATCAAACTTACTCTATTCAATCAACAAATCTAGCTGCTTGAATAATCATCGATTGCTCTGATACCACTTGTTGATCAAGCAATCAAAGAAAGGCAATAAAAAGAACACACATAATTAATGTGTTTGGTCGATGTGACCTACGTCCACGAGCATGTACATTCGAACTCTTCTATGACTCAAATGTTTCAAAAGTGATACATTGGAAAAACCTAACTACGAATATTTATAACCATAAAAACCCTAACTATTGCTAGAGGGTTGGACACACGTACAAGAAAATCCTAAATAACTAAAAAGGTTCATACCATAGGAGGGTTCCACCCCTCGCAACCCTGGTGGGATAAGTGTTTGTCGTGTACGACTTTGGGCCTAAAGACCCTCATCCTACTTTAAACATTTATCCATTCGAAATCACAATTCAAGTTTCGTCACTTCGTTTAGAGTCGGGTTATCAATTTGCATCACCAAATTCTAAATCGCACTTTAACATCATTCAATTTCAAACACCGCCCCTTGGACTTGCTAATTCCATATATAATTTACCTATGATGTATTGTATTTATATTTTCATTATTTTTGTCGATTCAGTTCCAGTTTTACATGAAAAACATAATAAAACCAATAAAAATTAGAAACCACGCCACCATTATTATTAATTGTTTGGTTATAATGGTTATTTCGATCTTGCTTTCAGTGAATAAGAACATCTCCAATGGTAAATTATGTTATGACTCAAAATAATTGAAACATCATCATTCCACTAACTTTAACCTCTAATTAAATAATTTTTCCAATGGTTAATTTTTTTTTCAATACACTTTTTTATAAATTAAACTAATTTATCACTATATATCGAAATTTTTCAATAACCAAATATTTGGTCATCTTTCTTATAACTGTCACAACACCAAAGGATATAAATATGTTAAACTTAAAGTTTTGTCTGATGTATCGGATATACATTATAGGATTTCTCCATTACCTAAAGGTAGACCTGGCAATGAGGTGGGTTTGGAGCGAATCGACCTTGATCCAAACCCTTTTAACAAATTTCAAAATCCGATCCAAACCCGCTCCGTAACCCACAAAGTTTTGAATAATCAAATCCATACCCTTATCCACCGAATCAACGAATATCCAAACCCGCCCCGTAACTCATAGGCTTTTTGAATTATCAAACACATTTTACTTAATTCATAAAATAATACTTCTTAAATAAAACAAATGTTGATTTAGAAAACACATTACGTACTCGAGGACTTCCGATTGGAATTAAAAATCACTATTGTAGTAACTTCTGATTTATTTTTTACTGTCAATTGTAGTGATAGAGAATAGCAATGACAAACTTTCTTTCATTTGATGAATGAATTCAATTTATGAATGAAATATGATGATTTCTTGCTGAAATATAAATGAAATGACATTATAATTCTTAGTTGAAGACTGGAAGTCTAGAAGTCGACTCCTCGATTCTTATGTATAAACAGTTTGGACTTTGGCATTATTCCTTTGGACTTTCAATTGGAATTAAAATTAAACTTTAAGAAATATAAAATATAAACCAATAATTCAAAATTTATACGGGGCAGGATATAAACGGAGCGGATCAGTGATGATCCATACCCGACCCTTTTAATAAAAGGGTTAGCGGGTAAACGAATCAAAAACTATGCTCCAACCCCATATAATTCTTAAGGGTTTGGATCGGATTAGGGTTAAAACCCGCTTCATTGCCAGGCGTACCTAAAGGAAGACAATTGCCTATTGTTTCTCACAATCACATATTTAATAAAGTCGATCATATTGCGATATTCGGGTCCCTATAGACACAGATACTTTGCCACTATTGTTTTTTTGGAACATTGGAAACATATAAACAAATTGCTCTAGTAAGGAAATAGAGAAAAAAAGTTACACATAGTTAAAGCTGAATGAGGATTACACAACACCTATCCCGATGCATTTTTTCTAGGGGTGGCAATTGTTGACACGACACGAAACGAAATTGGGACGAAATTGAAATTCGTGTTCGTGTCAAGTGTAAAAAACACGATGTCGTGTCGTGTTCGTGTTCAAAATTCGACACGAAATTGACACGATTTAGCATTTATATGTCGTGTTTTTCGTGTTACGTATGATTAAATATTAATTAAATAAACTAATTGTTATATTATGTTATCTTTTTCGTTTCGTGTTTGTCGTTTTTTAATTGGTTCGTTTTCGTGTTAGCTAAAAAAAACACGACATCGTGTTGTGTCGTGTTCGTGTTACAAAAAACATTGTCGTGTCGTGTCAGACAGAAACACGACATGATGACCCGATTTGTCACCCCTAATTTTTTCCTCTTGTTACTAATCTAAAAGAAAGACAGAGACAGAAGATGACAATATCATCAAAAAAATCTTCTTTCCGCATCAAAACACATTTTTTTCAATGCATCTAAAAAAGTCATTTCAGACGAAAAGACAAAGCTAGAAATTGATTACACTGCAGGACACGAAACATTCCACCAAACATCAATCCGACTTCATAAAGACGTGACTGAGGGACAATAAGTGAACAAACACATAATATAATACACTCCCAAATCCCCTCACAGTAAGGGCCAAGAGTAAAAGGAAGATCAACCTTTATCACTTAGATTTAACTAGATGGAAATCCGATTTAAAGAAATGCATCAAAGTAGGACACTTACTTTAATACGAACGGAATTCTTCCATCTAGTAGAAACTTCATTAGTGGTCAAAGTACCACTCTCTGGGAAAAGACGTGCTGACGACAGGAAAAAACACTGAAGTGTCCAAGTCTCAAACCAACCCTTCCGCTCCACTCAAGCATTGTATTTGCAAATTTGGACATGCAACACTTCCCATTGGGCTGCCTTGGTACCTCCTCTTTGCTCTCTCCTCAACTACCACAAATAACAAGTCGAATCAAACCAAACCAAACCAAACCACAACGATGGCGTCTTTCTTTGGAACTAGGGCATATATATTCTCGGAAGGTTGTCTTCAAACAGAATATTTCCAAACCGTGGATCCGTGTATAACTTAGTAATTTGCCCATTGCCAACTTTGATGCTATAGAGTTCTTGCAAATCAGATCTAATCCCTTTTGAGTGAAGCTATCTAATGGCTCGAATAATGTTTAGCCAAGGCCTGTGAGAACCCAAATTAGCCTCGGCTTCACAAAGGTACGCATCACAACTTTAATCATACAAAAACCCAAAGAGCTTCTTGACGATGCTACGTTGTCATCATTCTATACAACACTCACGTCTCACTTGGGCGTTTTTTTATTAAAAACAAGTATGATGTACAATAGAGGTCTCGTGTTTTCACATATCACTTCAATGTGAAAATCAAGATCAAAGGATTGCAGTTTACAAGTTTATACATATAAAAAAAAAAAAAAACGTTTATACATTTATTTACAGAAAAAAGTATTACTATTGAATTGTCGTTGATAATAAATGAATAAAAAATATATAAAAAATGTCATATGCAATTATCGTATCAATTATTTTCTTAAAAGTCAAAACAATAAAATGCATATCACACTAAAAAAGTTGATCACTTCATCATCACAAATAATCAACCAAAACGCATTCAAACACTCCTACAACAAATGAGTATTACTGTATTAGATTCTATTTATTCTATTCTAAAACACACATCACACATACATCTATCTGCAAATATATGTTGTTAACTTAAAATGTTATTATGGGATCCTTACATAATCCATACATCATACATATTAAACAAAACACAAATCCACAGTTGCAATAGACACATATTTGTTATCCTATACCCATTTCCATTATTTATTTAATTATCGACACCAACCTTCAAGATTCATATATCATATGCTGGAGAGCTGAGCAGAGTTGTTAGCAATGGCACCTGCTTCTGTTAGCATCGGCACCAGCTTCCCAGCTCTATGCTTCTCCATAACAGCTGCAATACAAGCAAAACCAGATCAACACCAATCAAACACACCAAAAACCAACATGAAAAAAGTTGAAGAAATTAAACACTCACCATCTGAACCACCGATGTGCTGCCCACCGATGAACACATTTGGTACAGTTGTCTGTTTGGTCCACTCTGCTAGAGCTGATTGAATTTCACTGCCATCACCTTCCAAAATCATCAAAGTCAACTTCTTGAACTGTTCTTGGTTAGGAAGAAAATGATGGGAGAGAGTTTAAAGTTGAAACTTACTTTCTTCATCCAATTCCAGAAGCTTGTAAGATACATTAAGCTCTTTGAACAGCTGTTTCACCCTCTTGCAGTATCCACAGTAAGTTTTGCTGCCAAAAATCACCAAATTTCATCAAATTCCACTTTGCTACGACTAATTTTTTATTTAAATCGACATAATCACCTAATTCATAACGAAAGAGATAACGTGAGTTCGACATGTAATGGAGTTATGGTGTGTTTTGATCATAATTCAAGATAGGGATATGGTTTTACATCTATATATTTCACGATTTGTTCTAAATGCAGCAAGAGAAGATGCAAGTAGATCTAAAACGTAAATGACTATAAGATCGACGAGTCAAAGATGCTAAAATAATAATTCGACAGGCAAAGGATGATGAAGTTCGATTGTAAATGAATTTCTTAGTAATTAGAATAAGAACTTAATACGACGAAGATCAAAAGGCACAAAATACTTGAAAATGGGTCAGAAACACAATTTCCAAGTATCGGAAGGAAGAAATTAACGAAGGAAAACCTGAAGACGACGACCGGATTTGAGGAGACGACTTCTTTAACTTTGGAAAGAGCCATTTCGATTTCTTCTCTGGATTTGTGTCCTCCGCTCCAAATGGTTCCCATTTTAAGCCCTAATTCTTGCTTGTTTTTCAAGCCACCAGAGATAGCAGGTGTATGAGGCCGGCTTTTGCTTAGTGTATTCACACCATACCCACGTGGCAATCGACATAAGATATTGCCGATTCTGACATGACGTCGTGCAGCAATCAAGCAAATTACCACTTTCGTCCTCGATTTATACGTGTAGGCTGATGTCATGGTTATTAATCGTCAATTTTTAGAAAATGTTTGTAAAATAATCTAATTAAATTGTAGCTAAATATAATAATATATAACATGCCCCATATAAAAATCAGAATGCATGCATGCCAGATTGCCAGCCAAATGTGTTAGTAATATACATGGTTCTAAAAAATCGCGTCATGGCACGCCTTAAGGTGTGTCATAGCGTGAGGCGTGGTGTAGCCGTTACGAAAACATCCAATGCGGGTTTGTTAAGCGTGACGCTCAAATAACGTGTCAAGGCGCGACTTATCGCGATATGACGCGAGTTTTTTTTTTTTTTTTTTTTTGATTTTTTTATCGCACCTAAAATAATTGAGTTTTTGTTAACTTTTATATTAAATACTAATATAACACTTCTAAAAACTTGATATACTTGATAAAAATCAATAATTATATGATTTATCTCTTTTAATATATAGAAAATAGTCACGCCTTGAAATACGTCATGGCTCGCCAATGCTTGTCATGGCTTAACTTTTACCTTGCCGCCAAGCCACGCCTCACGTTATTTAGAACCTTGGTAATATATTAACTATGAGGCAAGTGGTATACCGAGGACGAGGACGTTCGTGGTCGAGCTGGCCACGAACAACGGGCGTGCACACTACCCCGTTGTTTCTTGGTGGCTCGTGTTCGTTCTCACACGTGTTCGGGATAACGGAATCGCACGACCAATTGGGTTGAAGGAATCGATTTGAACGTTACACTAGTCGTTGAACGGCTAGTTTGTTAAAAATAAATAATAAATAATAATAATCAATTTATTTACCTATATAAATACAACACTTTTACTCCTTATTTTTTACACCATTCTTTTCTATCTATATACACAATTTACATACTACATCTTCACAACCAAAAACCATGGATCCCAACCAAAATACCCCTCCAAACTACAGAAATCACAAACCCGATAATGCTTTTGCGTTAGATACAACACGTCGCCAATTCCCGACTATGGAGTCACCTCAAGGCGGTTTTATCAATCTACTTCAAACCGGTTCCCCTATCCAACAAACACCACTTTTCCAACAACAATATCAACCTTTTCCGTCTTTCCATCAACAACAAATTTCACAACAATACCAACAATTCCAACAACTACAACTCCAACAACAATCGTCACAACAACAACAACCTCCAATTACACAACCACCAAGCTCACAACCACCACTTTCGCCGGATTTTGTTGCGGAAACGCCACCTTCACCACCACCTCAACCAAAAAAGAAAAAAGAAAAAATATCGGCCCGACCCACTACCGCCCAAGAAAGGGTCCCATGGACAAAAGAAGAAGAAGAAAAGTTAGCGGAGGCATGATTGGCGGCTTCCGAAGATCCAATTGTAGGAGATAGTCAGCCTTACGGAAGTTTTTAGGAGAAAGTCCAAGCCATTTTCTACGAGTTAATGGAAAGTGAAAGTCGAAACGCCGATCAAATTACGTCGAAATGGCGAGATATTCGACTAAAATGCACCGAGTTTGGAGGAATCTACAACAACCTCCTAAACATACGCAAAAGCGGCTCGAACGATTTTGATGTTTTCAAGGCGGCCATGGACCAATTTGAAAAAACAACGCCAACACGCAAAGCTTTTCCGTATATGAAACCGTGGCTAAAATTGAAAGACGCCCCAAAATGGAAAGAGCAAACGGAAGGAATTTCGCAATCTTCTGGTTCAAAGCGTTCGAGAAACCCCAATGCAACTTCTCAACAATCCGACGGCCGAACACACATCGACATCAACGACGATCCGCTAGATCTTGGAAACGACCAACCTCTTTGTCGGCCCGTTGGAAGAAATAAAGCAAAAAAGCGGCTTCAACATCTTCGAATTCTAGTGTTATGGATATGTTTGGCGATAAATTTGATTGATATGTGCAACTTCAAGAAACGAAAGCCGAGGTAATGACTCGGATGAAGCAAAAAATGATCGAAGCACAAACATCATTTCAAGAGGCACAAGCGACGATCCAAACAAAAAACGATATGGAAATCTTGAAAATGAAAGCGGACAACCTCGAGGGCGAAGACTTGGAACTTTTCCAAGCAATGAAAGAGTCGGTTCGAGCCTGGCGTAGGCGTATGGGATAGTTTATTTTATTTATGGTTGTTTTTATTTAATGTAATTTTGTCTTTTAATTTAATGGAAAACTAGTATTAAAAAATGATTTTAATGTATTTTTGAATTAAATTTAAATAAAAAAAATAAGGTGGAGTTGTGTGTTAGTGGTAGGTATCCCATACTATTGGTAGGAGAATGTGATGCTGATGTGACACCACCACATATGTGGTATGTGGTGGGTATAACGGATGGTCTGAGGTGTATTTCTGTTCAAGTACTCGTTACAAATCTTTTTATATGTTACTTGATGTTCTTTTGAAAAAGAGGAAATTACATTTTTGTTTTCATATAGTCAACTCTACTTTTTTTAATTAACATCCTTGTAGTTTATTTCCGCTTGGTAATGACATCAACTAAAATACTCTTATTAGTTTTTTTTTTGTTTTTTTTTTGTGTTTTAAATCATTGAAGTTTTCTAATAATCTTTCCCATAATCATGAACTTCTCTCACCACCGTTATGGTATTGCCTTCTCCACCTCAGTACCTCACCGAGTCACCTCCTCCCAAACAAACATAAATTCAAATATATTCAGATTAGGCGTCGGTAAGAAATAGGGATGAACATGGGACGAAATTAGTAGACTCAAGAATCTCGAATACCGAAGTAGGTGAGAAAGTGATACATAATACCAAACCAAACTAACATTATCAATACCGGTACCGGAAATAGTACCGGTTTTTTGTACTAGCATTGTTACCGATACAATATCAGTACGTGATCGGAATTTGGTACCAATTGCTAATCGTTAGTTGGAAAAAGAAAAAGTTTGTTTGGAAACATGAACTTTTAGCTTTTCGAAACTTTTAGTTTTTAGTTTTCAACTAATTTTATATATTTAAAAGTTGATAACTATTTTTGTCAAATACTTCTACATAAATAAATACTACAACTACCGGTTACTTTTTGTCAAATGCGCCCATAACATATAAATCATCAAGCAACTTCTAAACTTGTGGATGTATCTACTATCTACTACACATTTGACCTACCAAATGCAAGCATGCATCGTTGTTTGTTGTACACTCAACAACCTATAATCCTACTAAATCTGTTTCCCTCAAAAAATCATTCGCTGCTTGATCATCAAGATTTTGGTGGGTGTCTAAAATTTCCTATGGATTAATTTGATTTTGCCTTTTGCTTGATCATTAAAACATTGATCACGGCGTAACCGGATATCATAAGATGGTAGATTCTTTGTTGGAATCAGAAGTAGAAGTGCTAGTTTTGAGGTATTGACGATTGATCTGACCGAGAAGGGGATTAGTGGTACTTATCGTGGAATGGGAGTGAGGGTTATAATTATCCCTTCTCATTTCGATGGATGATGATTCTCTAAGAGATAATTGTAATTATAACTAGCTGGGGTGCCCCACTCCGCAGGGATCGGTTTTGATCATGGTTTTATTTTAACTATTTTTGGAGATCTTTTAGATGTATCGAAATATACATAACTCAATTCAATAAAAAAATAAGAAACAAATCGAAATATCTCATAATCAACCATAGTTCACTATTCATCTTGGTGCACAACTTTCATATATACTAGTTGGGAAACCCGCTCCGCGGGGTTTGGTTTTGAGCATTGTTTTCGTCTTTTGATAATTGAATCAGTCAAACCATCTTTAAAATCAAAAGACGAAAAGTATGTTCAAAACCGATTTTGAGATTACTTTTTTCACAATATTAGATTTCCACTCTGCATAACAAAACACAAAATAACAACTTAGTTTATTCAATCCATGAAATGTGTTTTTGTAGGTGGATGCTTGTTTTTTATAGGAATTGAGAAAAGAAGACAGATAAATGAGAGAGAATAGAAATCTTATTCCAAAATCAAATAAGAGAAGCTCAAACGAGTCTTCCTGCCCAAGCTTCATACAGCCGAATACATTCTTTTGAAAACAAAAAGATGATCTCACTCATTCAACAACATGACCTATATAAATCTATTCTCTCTAACAGAATCACAACTACCCCAATCGTTCCCCTCCACATGGCTTTGGCCTCCTCCTGTAAACTTTCCATGTGCCAAATTTGTTAAATTGTTCCAACTAGTGGTCCCAGTAGCAACTTCCCTATCAATACTCGCTTCTTGAGGAATAAGCTTGTCCACAAGCTTAAAAGAGGGAAATAGAGTTTGGATATGGCTAGCATCCTCCCAAGTTGAGTCTTCATCTAAATCTGTGGTCCATTGGATAAGCCACTGTTCAACTTGCATTCCGTCTCTAGTGATCACGCGTGTAGCCAAACATTTCTCAGGAACGCGCTCCGTGGTGGGGTCTCCCATCAGTCCTAGTGATAGGGTGGACTCCACTGTAGCATTTCCCACTGCCCGTTTAAGTAACGAAACATGGAACACTGGATGTATCTTAGCTGAGTCGGGAAGCTGCAACTTGTAAGCCACTGGTCCAATACGTGCTGTGATTAAAAAAGGGCCAAAGAAACGAGCAGACAACTTCTGGTTTATCCTTCTTACAACTGATTGTTGTTTGTGGGGCCGGAGTTTTAGAAACACCCATTCCCCGACTTAGAACTCAATGTCACGACGGTGTTTGTCGGCTATAGACTTCATTTGGGACTGGGCTCGTAACAAATGGTATTTTAGCTGCCTTATTGCCTCATCTCTATCTTGCAAATCTTGTTGGACCGCTTCACATTTCACTTCATCAGCAGCGTAACGGAAGATAGTCGGGGGGAACGCCCGTACACGATTTCAAAAGGTGTAGTGTTGGTAGATAAATGAAAGGTGGTATTATGCCAAAACTCGGCCCACGGAAGCCAATAGGACCACGATTTGGGTTGGTCAGCAGCAAAGCATCTCAGGTAAGTTTCCAAACTCCTATTCACCACTTCGATTTGTCCATCCGTCTCGGGATGGTATGCTGAACTGAACTTTAGTTCGCTTCCCTGCATTTTGAAGATCTCCTGCCAGAACTTGCTGAGAAATAGAGGGTCACGGTCACTAAGAATAGATTTAGGAATCCCATGGAGGCGTATAATTTCTTTGAGGAATGTGTCAGCTAGAGAACGAGCAGTGTATGGATGTTTTAATGGGATGAAGTGGCAATATTTAGAGAGGCGATCGACGACCACAAGGATAGTCTCAAAACCTTTAGACTTGGGGAGCCCGGTGATGAAGTCTAAAGATATATCTTCCCAAATGACTGCAGGAATTGGGAGTGGCTGTAATAAACCAGCTAATGCTAAGGTGGATGACTTATAACGGTGACACGTGTCACATTGTTGTACAAACGTTTTGACCAAGTTAGTCATGCCAAACCAGTAGATATTGGCCGACAGTTTCTTATAGGTGCGATAGAATCCGGAATGCCCTCCGCCCGGACTACAATGAAATTCTTTTAGCAACCGTTGTATCCCTGGAGAAGAAGCTGGGATAACGAGTTTGTGCTTATAGTAGAGTCTCCCGTTCAACAGTGAAAACTTGGGATAGGAGAGAGGGTTGTCGGTAAGGCCTTTAACCACTTTTTGTATTTGGGCATCCGAGTCATAACCGTCCAGCAAGGACCACCATCCATCCACTGGGGCATTGAAACCATAGTAAATAATTCAGACCCTTCATGGATGCGCGAAAGAGCATCTGCAGCTCGATTATCAGAACCAGGCTTGTAAGCAATGGTGAAATGATACCCCATCAGTTTGGCGAGCCAGTTTTGTTGATCCGGAGTGGTGATGCGTTGTTCCAATAGATGTTTTAAACTTTTCTGATCAGTAAATACTGTGAAGGATCGACCCAGAAGGTATGGTCGCCAATGTTGGATAGACAAGGCTAAGGCCATAATCTCTTTTTCATAGGCAGATTTGGCCAAAGTTTTCTCAGCTAGGGCCTTGCTATAAAAAGCAATGGGACGTTTATTTTGCATCAAGGCAGCGCCGAGCCCCCTCCCTGAAGCATCACATTCAATTTCGAAGGGCCTAGTGAAATCCGGAAGTGCGAGAACCGGGGCAGTAGTCATATAACGTTTCAGGTTAACGAAGGCCTCTTGAGCTGGTGGGCCCCAATGAAAATTATCCTTTTTGGTGAGCTCAGTAAGTGGTTGAGCAATTTTGCCATATCCCTTGATAAATTTGCGATAGTAACCGGTGAGGCCAAGGAACCCCCGTACACCCTTCACGTTACTCGGTGTTGGCCACTCCGTGATTGATTGGATTTTGGCTGGATCCATTGAGACTCCATTTCTATCGATAATATGACCTAAATAGTCGACTGATGCAAGGCCAAAGTGACTCTTCTTCTTATTAACCACCAGCTCGTGTTTCTTCAACAATAGTAGGACGCTCGTGTTTCTTCAACAATAGTAGGACAGAAGACTGGAGTTCTATATGATGTTGCCACGTAGGACTATAGATGAGTATATCATCAAAAAAACGAGAACCCCTCGTCGTAATAAGGGTCGGAAAATCTCGTTCATCAGTGCTTGGAAAGTTGCTGGAGCGTTTGTTAAGCCAAAAGGCATAACCAGGAACTCGAAGTGCCCGTCATGAGTGCGGAACGCTGTTTTCTCGATGTCCGATTCTCGCACACGAACTTGATAGAAACCCGATTTTAGGTCAATTTTGGTGAAGTATTGGGACCCATGCAATTCATCAAGAAGTTCATCTACCACGGGTATCAGGTATTTATCCGGGACAGTAGCTTTGTTTAAAGCTCGATAGTCGATGCATAATCGCCAAGTAGCGTCCTTCTTTTTAACCAAGATGACTGGGCTGGAGAAAGAGCTTTGACTGACCCGTATGATGCCAGATTGCAACATCTCAGCTACTTGTCGTTGTATTTCCTCTTTGTGAGCATGAGGGTATCGATAAGGGCGCACACAAATGGGACCCTACCCCTCCGATAGAACAATCTTATGTTCAATGGCTCGAGTTGGGGGTAACCCTTGGGGGTTTTGAAAAAGAGAGGTATAGGAGGAAATTAAATCGTCCAGTTGTTGTTGCTGAGTTGAACTCAATATTGAACGCTCACAGGAGTCAACGCTGAGACTGACCAAATGATTGTCTAGGCATTTTCGTAAAGAAGCTTGATCAGTTAGTGGAGAATTTATACCCTTAAGACGAATCTGTTCACCTTGTTGCCAGAATTTAACCTCGTGAGTTTGCCATTTGAATAGAACATCCCCCAAACGGCGCAGCCAAGCTATTCCAAGAATGAAATCCAATGGACCGAGATCGTACACAAGGGCATCGACATTACAGATGAAGGAACCAAAATTCAAGGAAACATTTTTGCATTGATGAGTGACCCAAACACGATTTCCATCCCCCAATCTGATACCAAGAGGTCCGACAGCATGGAGTTCCAGACCCAGGGCTCGGGCTAACTTTTTGGAGATGAAATTGTGGGTAGCTCCACTATCGATGAGAATAAGAGCAGGGAAGCCATGGATTTCCCCCAAAACTTTCAGTGTTTTAAGGTCAGTGGATGAAGAATCGATAGTAACCCCACAAAGCTCTAGAGATTGGCATTCGCCATCCACAGGGATGTCGGCATGAGCCTCGATTTCAAGCAATTTCACCTCCCCGTCATCGGAGATTTCATCGCCGTCTGCTAGAAGCATGATGCGTAGTTGGCCGGCAGAACATTTGTGTTGGGGAGTGTATTTCTGGCCACATCCGAAACATAGACCCAATCGGCGTCTCTCTTCCCACTCCGATTTGGATAAGTGTCGGGTACGGGTAAACGTAGGAGTAGGATGGGCTTTAGTCATAAGTGGGTTTTGAGGTGTGTTGGGCTTAGATGAGGTAGTGGACTGGGTGGAGTCCAATTTAGGGTAGAAATTCTTGCCTGTAGACGGTGAAGAATACGTGTACCCGAATTGAGATGTCGATCGGAATTTACTCGTCTTCTCCGATGGACAAGAAGTAGCGATGGCAACGTGTCTGGCATAATCCATAGCCTGATCGCAGGAATCGGGGTTTAGAGCACGTACCCAATTTCGGACCTCATCCTGTAGACCACGTAAAAACATGCCAATGGCTTGTTCCTCCGACTGATCGGGAATTAGGGCAGAGATGGCTTCAAAGTCTTCAATGTAATCATCGACAGATCCCTCCTGGAACAATGAGCCAAGGGCTTCATGGGCGTTTCCGAACTTAGTATCGTTGAAGCGGACCATCAATTTGTCACGAAACTGAGGCCAGTCGGTGTGCGGGTGTTTGATCATTTCATTGGTGTAGCAGTTGAGAGCGATTCCTTCCATACACATCTGGGCGAGCTGCAACTTCTGAGATGTAGGGATCTGGTTCACTATGAAATACAGTTCAGCCTTTGTAATCCATCCTTTAGGGTCGATGCCTTCAAATTGTGGGAGTTTCACCTTTGGCAAGGAGAACAAGGAACTGTCGAAATGATTTTCATGGATGATAGGAGGGATGAAGATGGAGCTAGAAGACTTGTTAGTCGGGATAATGGTGGATTTCGGGATGGGGGTGCCAGAATCATCGCCCAACTCAGTCACCTTTGTCTTGCCTTGAGATGAAGCTTGAACCATCTTCTCAATTGTGGTGGGAAGATTGGTGAGGACAATTTGCATAGAAGACATCTGTTTGGTGAGATCCAATAGTTGGTTGGAGAGATGCTCGATTTTTTCATCGGAGGTCAACACTCGGGATTAAGATCGAGTGTTAGCAGCAAGGGTATCGGGGTGCACCATGGTGCACGGAGGAGAGAAAGGGTAGAGGCAATGGAACCAATTGATAGGAATTGAGAAAAGAAGACAGATAAATGAGAGAGAATAGAAATCTTATTCCAAAATCAAATCAAAGAAGCTCGAGTCTTCCTGCCAAGCTTCATACAGCCGAATACATTCTTTTGAAAACAAAAAGATGATCTCACTCATTCAACAACATGACCTATATAAATCTATTCTCTCTAACATAATCACAACTACCCCAATCGTTCCCCTCCACGTGGCTTTGGCCTCCTCCTGTAAACTTTCCATGTGCCAAATTTGTTAAATTGTTCCAGACTAGTGGTCCCAGTAGCAACTTCCCTATCAGTTTTACTTCAAACTCAATTAGGACATAAATAATGGTTGTTGATCATACTACAAAAATCTACCCGATGTTGGAATCTATTTCTAAAGACTCAAAAAAAATCAATAATAAAACATGATACATCACCTAACGTACTTTATATACGGGTTGAAGAGTCATTTCTGGATAAACTTCATTAGGTTCGCATCATGCTGCAACCTTGAGTAAAACAGTAGAAAAAAAAAGGAAGAATTCCATAGTAGATAGAATACATGTAATTTAAAAAAAAAAAAAAAAGATATTGCGAAAGAAGCTTACTTGCTCGTTGTGGGCTTGTGGAAAATAGACGACGACGTTTCCAATTCAAGGTAAAGGGACTAAAGGGCCAGCACACACATGGCATAAGAATCTTGACTTTTAACAAATTCATGATTGTTTGTGCTAACGTCTTGGATTATGTATCAAAATGAATTTGAAAACCCATAAGATGAATTTCATGAATCCCATTGTTAAATTGAAATCGAATGAAAACAAAGCATCAGTCATGGATAGAACGCATACCTGAATTTGTGTTCAGCATAACTCAACTTCAATAATATCTCAAATCAAAGGAATTGTCAATCCTACTTTAAACTCCATATCAATTCAAATTAATTATTAATTAATAAAAAAATATAAATAGAATCCACCACACATAATTGTAATAAAATGAATAAAATAATTACCTTTGAAGTGGATACCTTGAAAAAAAGTGATTTTGCAAACTTCACACCTCGTGGGAAATAATATTAATAACGATTAAAAAAAACCCTGAATTTGCTATAAAGGCAAGACACTTATAAGGCAAAAAAATTATAAATTTATAATAAAATATGAATCTAAATGATATCTAAATATAGTAATATTCAACATAAACAATCTAAAAGTATATGTTTTACGGAAGAGAGTAGGTGGACCTCATAACCATTTTGATTAAATCCACCTCGAACAAACGCACTGTAAGTTTTACCTCTTCTGGCTACAGTGCTTTAGGTGAATAAGATTAGCACAAAAAATTTTAAATTTGAACAGTGAAAAGTACATAATTAATATGAAAATACCTTGTAAATACCAAAGCTCAAATACATTTTCGGTTCCCTCTTGACAATAGATGGTGTTGAATATATTCCTAAGTATAAGCATTTGCTCCTCAATGAGCACATTCAATATTCTAATCTGATTGCGATTCCAGACGGCACTACCTCCTTGCACCACCACCCATTTCCGTTTCATACACCAAAAAATCGAGAAATCAGAATCTAAACCCATAATCGGACCAATTTGTGTGTCTTATGATATGTGATTTTATGTTAATTCTTCTGGAGGCTAAAAATAATGCTAGACATGAAAGTATAAGATTGTCAGTTGGTTTTACCTGGGATTGGTGCAGTAAAATTGGTAAAGGGCAATTTGGTCTTTTGTGGTTTAAAAAAGGATATTGCTATTTCGATCAAGTTAACATCTGGTAGGAAGGTTTCTGTTGGAATAACCAGATCCAAAAGAGAAGAAAGAAAAGGTTTTTTAAACGGCTCGAGACTTTTAGCCGTCCATAGAAAACGGATAAGATAAGACGGAGCAGGAGTGCACCAATGCTGAGAAGAAATGGTGCATATGTTGATGATCAGGTGAGAAAGTTATGATTACATACATGTACAATTGCAATCAGGTGATGCAAAATAGGAAAAATTATGTCAAAAATAAAAAGTTAAATAATTGTTTCTTAGCATAACAAATGAAGAAAATGATATTCGTAATCAGAAAATAATTACTAACCAGAAGAAAAGCACCGATTTTACTGCTAAAGATGAAAAGCAGGCTTCCAAAATCTTTCAAGACTATTGATCCAGCAATGAAGTGTTTCACAACTGTAGTCTATCATAATCAGACTACCATATAAAATATCACAATAAGTCTTTCTTTATATAATCTGCTCAAACTTATTTAAAAGAATTGATTTTGAAATACCTGGGTGACAGGCTAATCGGGTTCCAGCTCAGTCATGAATGCACCCACAAGGACTGAAGTTGAAACGTTGATATGTTAAAATATGAAACATATTGTTTTCTTAGTATTCTAACAAACAACATTTAATATTGAAGTGTAAGAACATACATGTATCTCCTCAAAGATATCCACCGAGGTGATATTCTTCTCCCACAACCTAAACAACAAAATAAAATAAGAAAGTCAGTCCAAATTTGTAACTTAGGAACAAAAATATAATGAAGACGTAACCAAAAAAGGAATTGGTTTTCTTAATTGAAGTCATTGTTGCAATAAAGGTCCATGAAACAATCAGAAAGCTTCAACACCTAGGGACCCTGCTGTTGACAACATTACGGTTTCTGTAGATGGGAATATTAAATAAGCAAAAAAGGTTTGATATTAAAATTGTGAATTTGTACCCATATGCATCAACAATCACCTGCACACAATTTTTTTGCAAAACATGGCGTACTACCTCTATTCTGATGGGAGAAACCAAGACTTCCACCTGTCTCTCAGCAAAAACAAACAAAGCAAAGAAGTGAAACAACAAACCCTAAAAAACCCAAATACAATAATTAAAAAAAAACAAAACACATAAACAAAGCTGATGGGAGAAACCAAGACTTCAGATCGCGACACACTGAATAACCCACAAAAAATGAGAGAACTTAAAGTCGAATTTCCCAATTTCAAGAAAACCCAGATGGAATTGAACATTAACCTGATGAGTTTGAAGTAGGACCCAACGTTTCCTCATGTGCACCGAAATTTCGGAGGAGTCGGAGGAGAAGAACCGACCCAAAATCGGTGGTGGTTCACCGGTGATGCTCTGCAACTCGGGTGCCATAAACCATCGTCAGTTCTTGTGGTGGTAGAAGTAATGTGATAGTGTTTTTTAGATAATAGCGTATTGTTTTTGGTGCCTAAAATTTATAGAATTAAATCAGATGTGGATGCAATTTAAAAGAAATCATCTTCTTCTATTAGTGTATTAGTTGCAGCATCGAAGAACATAATTATGAAATTAACTTATTTCCAGAATCACAGTGTTCTTCTGCGTAATTTTAGGGCCAGGCGTCAGGCTTTGATAAAAAGAACCTGATAATTTGTGCCACTAGTAGCAGCATCGCCGGTGTATGCTGTTGCTTAATCACCCTATGTCACAGAAGAAGAGAAAATATCTTTAAAAAAAACAAAAAAAAAAAAACTAAAGATATAGCAGAAGACGATGGATTTTGAAAACCGTAACCTGAGCGGCGATGGTCGACAATCAGCAAGCTGACCGGTGGTACCAGTGCATCATTTTTCGGCCCTGTCTCAGTCGTTTGCAAGTATTATTGGACCGCCGGAAGTAGTAACTGATGCTTCATGATCCGGTGAGAGAGAGCAGAAGCTGACATCGGTAACGCCTCCCCACTGTCGCCACCGGTAATACGCCTCCGTCCTGAGGCCGTTTCGACCATTCAACGAAGATCCGTCAGCGATTTCGGATTTGGGAGAGATGCTGTATTGATAAGGTGGTGGGTAGAAACCCGTTTTCATCAGGAGGATACGAAGGGGTGGAGAAGGATCCAGAAACGCGAAGATAAACATCAAATACAAATACAGACAAATCCAACCGATGAACAACACGTATCCGAAAAATATACATAATTTCATAAAATACCCTCCTACCAAAAACTCATAATGAAGGGACCATTTCTGTCAAAAACCCGTCAGTTCACTGTTCATGTTGGCAAACAACTTTAATATATATATAATAATTTGAAGCTTATGTTTGATTCGCTGGTGAACAGAGTTTGGAGAAGACATTGATGGTTGGTCAACAATTATGAGTTTACCATCAAACCATTACACAGAACTTTAGAAACGATTAGAGAATCACATCACAGAAGGATAGAACGTTAGACGTCGTCCGGGGAAGAATCCCAAAATGAAGCTCTGACGGTCTAGTCAGTAACCAGATGAGAGAATTTGAGTTCTATTGGAAAAGGTAGAGAGAAAGGTGATCCCTTCTCTTGGAGGAGAAAGGTTCTACTTATACCTGCTGTCAGGGGGACAGAACCCCGACAATACCTTTTTGTCTCTTCAGAGCCGACAAGACATGGGGGCATCCTATTGGTGAGTTGTGCTCCTCTAGCTGTTATCTTCTATTGGTGCAGAGTCCCAAGAGGACCATGTCTTGAGCATTACACCCGTCGCTCTGGGAAGCGACTGATATTGTTTTTTCTTGGAGTTGACTTTGTTGCTTGGGCACCAAGGGATGAGTTCGGGGCCATGAGGGCGAGGTACCGACCTCGGTGTTAAACAGGTGATAGCCATTAACCAGGGCATCTTTAATGGTTCCGTTATATTTGGCGTATTCCTAAAGGGATATGTTAACAAGTCCCCTAGGCTAGTAGACCTTTGCATTGGGACGACGTAGCCAGGTTGTAACATCCATAAAAAAAATCAAGCAAATTTGAAACTTTTTAAAACATTCAAAACCATTAAGTTATTACAATTTTTTTTCAAAATAGTTTAAACATCATAGTATCCCCAGAATCAAATCATGAAATATAAGGAGGTGCACGATCACGCATTTGCCTTGACGCGATCATTAGAAGTACCTGAAACATAATCAACAACTGTAAGCCCGAAGCTTAGTGAGTTCCCCCAAAATACCAACGTTATACAATCATAATCATATCGTATAAGAAAATAGCATGCATAATGAGCCATCAGCCTGACTGGACCGCCTCACATGCCATCAGTCTATCTGGACCGCTCTCCGAGCCATCGGCACATCTGGACCGCCTCTCAGGGCCTTCAGCCTATCCGGACCGCTCGCCGGGCCTTCGGACTGACTAGTATGCCCTAACCGGGTCTGCAGTCTATCCGGTCCGCCCTGGGTGTCTTGGCCTACATCACAAAGCAGGACATGCCTCAACCCAATTCCCAATCAAACAATCATGTGCACATAAATATCATGCGCTAGCTATCACGTACATATAATCATAAAGATCTAACAGATCACTAACATAGCAACCATCCTATAACCAGGATATAGATCTAACCGATCACTAACATAGCAACCATCTTATAACCAAGATACCAATCTAAACCGATCACTAACATAACGCCCATCCTATAACCAGGATACCGATCTAACCGATCACTAACATAGCAACCATCCTATAACCAGGATACCGATCTAACCGATCACTAACATAGCAACCATCCTATAACCATGATACCGATCTAACAGATCACTAACATAGCAACCATCCTATAACCAGGATACAAATCATAAAGGGTCGGCCTTGGTGCCTTAGACCCTATTGATATAGTGAGAAGAACTCACCTCACAATGTCGAACTGTAGTGATAAGATCAAACTCCCGAATCACCGCCACGAACTCAACCACTTATAACCACCATGGACCAAGTCCATCAAAATCCCAAATTACCAAAATACCTTCAAAAGTCCAACTGGTCAACCCTTGGTCAAAGTCAACAGTCCATGTTGACCCAACTCGTCGAGTGCAGCTAGCAACTCGTCGAGTTCCGTAAGAACTCAGGAAATCATAAAAACCCTAATTGACTCGTCGAGTATCCAACCAAATCGTCGAGTCCATACGTGTCCAAATGTCGGGGAAAACCCTAACTGGCTCACCGGGTTCATGAAGAACCAAAACATAAAATCTTCATCCGACTCGTCGAGTCGGCTATGCGACTTGTTGATTCCCTTCAGTTCATTTCTCATCCAGACGTTTTTAAGCCACCCCAAATCTCCATATTACAGATCTAACCTCCTAGGGCATGGTTTCCACGTAAAGTTGCAAACTTTACATACGTGCATGGTCCTAAATGCCAAAACCATGCTAAGGGAAAGGTTTAACCCAAAGGGAAGGGCCAATGCTTGCTAAATCTGATAACTTTATGACTATAGGGACCAAGAGGAGTCCATATCTGAAGTTACAACTTCATATCATGCCCAATACCCGAAATGACTCCCAAATGTGCTAAAAATGGCCCTAAACCTAAGCATGAAGAGATCTAGCTAAAGATAAGTCAAGGTAACGACTTGTTACCTGCCAGATGATGCCAAGATGAAGTAGAGTCAGATCCACAAGCTTCTCTTTGCTCCAAGTTGTGACAACCCGAACATTTTTCCGTTAACGTTAGTCGATTCTGTTAAATAAATTTCGAATTTTATTTGTTCCGTTAAATTCTCATGGTTTAGAAGATCGTTTATATATATATATATATATATATATATATATATATATATATATATATATATATATATATATATATATATATATATATATATATATGTGAGTCGGAACCAAATCGCGCGGAAACCCGAGCTACTTCGAAAATCAGCGAAAACCGGCCTGACTAGTGTTCACGGTCGTGAACCCGATCACGGACGTAAACACGTTCACGGCTGGTGGACCCTCACCGACCATGAAAACCCCTATATATGAGCCTCTACCCCTCATTTGCACTTTTCTGGCCGCGAACACCCTTTCTCTCTCTAAAAATCATCACCCGAAAACACAAGATTTCTCTTCATCTATCACTCTATCCGCCTTGGAACACGTTTTGGAGCATCAAACACCAGCCTTTTCATCAAAATCAAGTGTTGCTGTTCTTGAGTTCACGGTCGTGAACCCTTCAAATCTTCATAGTTCATCAAGAACAGGCCGTGAACCCTTCAAACCTTCAAAGGCCGTAAACCATTCAAAAGCAGTAAACTGTTCACGGCCGAGAACATTTCACGGCTGGAAACCCTTCATGGCCGCAAACCCATCCTAAGTCGTAAACTTAGCTGAAAAACCCGCTTTCTCCGATTCAATCGAGTCCCGGTAACATTCCTAAACCAAAAGAAAGTGTTTTTCTAACACTATAAATAACGGTTTCGCTAATAAAATGCATATATGTATTTAACTGTTATTAGGATCCCGTTAAGTTCCGCATACATCAACCCGAGGGCCTTCATTTCCAGTTTCGTTGTCCGACACTTTCACGCAACTAACAGTGAGTTCATACCCTTACACTTTTAATGTTTTTAACGTTTTTAGGGGGAGGATACAAGCAAGACATAAATAAATATTGTGACTTATATAAACAGGATTAAAACTCATGCGATTGATTCAACCAAAGATTTTTACATTTTATAAAACATTTAGATATTCATCCCTTTTGTAAAATGCTGAGCATAAGGGAAGTTTTTCAACATAATCGTAGAGTTTTCGGTGTAAAACATGAATTGAATACATTAACGAACATATAAACTATAATAGGTATAGTTTATGAAACAAGTACCTTATCAATGTACGAAACATAGATTCAATGCGAACAATCATGTAAGCTATATAGGGTATAGTTTATGGATCATAAAAACAGTCATTTAAATTCAATGGATTCATTTTATTCTACACTTAATCGTTAGTATAGCATGTTATGAGTGAGCATTCTTCGCGTACTTACTTAAGTACTAACAAAAGTCCTGAGATTATAACCAGAGTCTCCTTGAGGGAGAACGTGAGTTTGTGTATAGATCTATACGGGATTGACAATCTCGCACCATAACTGTTAGCTACAGTTAGGCCGGCAGGCCTGGGTGACAAAGTCATTTCGATTCCGACACCTGAAGAATGTCGTTCAGGCAATTCAATGGTCAAGTATAGTTATAACAACTCATAAATTTGGTACTAAATAATACGATTAATCTATGAATGGTAATAACTTCAATTAGTTTTATTTTAAAGTAATAGAACTACTATACATACTGGAGGATTCCAGAGTTTTTCCTAACTTACTATATATATACTGGTGATAATCAGGTTTTTCATGAAAAAGGGTTTTTCATTCAAAACAACAATATACAACACACCTAGTAGTAATCAGCCATATGAATTAATACATTATGGGATACCGTAACAAAAACACACATGTTAGAAAATACTGGATTTTCTTGGAAACATATAAACATTTTCATTGATTTATTAACAGGTTTTCATTACAAAAACATGCTTATGAACTCACCAGCTTAATGCTGATACTCATTCAAAATCGCTTGTATTCTCAGGAAATCAGTAGACAGGTACCCCCGCAGACTTTTGAGAAGACGGAGCGTATAGAGTCACGTATTTATATTTTGCTACTTTTGATGTATATAAATATGAATCAAACAGATGTGTATACCTTTTATATATTCAATGTAATGGTTATGTTTACTTTGATTACTATGATGCAATTGTTGTGATACTACACATGACGTCCTCCACCCCCGAACGTTTCTGTCACACCCCCAAACCGAAATGACGGAAACGTTCGGGGGCGGAGGACGTCATGTACAATATCACAAAAATTGAATAATAGTAATCAAAGCAATAACAACCATTATATTAATATTATAGTGCTTACATTACATTTGAATCATACAAGATTGACTCCAAAAGTAAATACAAGTAAAGACTCGAAGCTACTATGCTCCATCTTCTTGAATCCGGGCGTGTACCTGTCTACTAATGTCCTGAGAATACAAGTAGTTTTTGAAAGAGTATCAGCATAAAGCTGGTGAGTTCATAAGCATTTTGTTTTGGAAAAGCTGTTCTTTGTTCTTTTGAAAAGTGCGTTATCTTTCTCTAGAAAACCTTATATTTTCTGATGTAATGAATGTATAAACCTTAAGTAAAAATGATTCTTACCAGTTCCTCCTGCGAGTACTTAGTGTATACAAATCATATACAATCCAGATCGAACAAGCAATCGATTGTGTGGGTCTGCCCCAAGTCCACAACCAAACAAGGAACAGGAAGTAAGGCGGAAGCCACACATTCCACTGATTGTCGGATCCCCTTGTACATAATTCTGAAGTATTCACTAGATACTTACAAAGTTAATTGTATTGGTCCTTTGATATCTGTTGAAAGTGTTCCTCAAGAAAATCCAATATTTTCTTATGAAAAGCATGATTAAACCCATTCCTTCTATGACTTCTTAGTTCACAGTAGTTACGCATAAACCAATATCGAATAGACAGTTAATTGTGTGGATATGCCCTAAACCCACAACCAAACAAGGAACAGGGAATGAGGTGGAAACCACACATTTCACAGTCTATCGGGTATTCTTCATACGTAACCCGGATGCATAAACTAAGGAGTCATGGAATTAATATGAATATTCGTTAGTTGAATAATAAACCAACTGTTTATAAAATACTGATGTTTACTCTGGAAAATCCTATATTTTTCCTAAGTGTAAGTTATTGAATTATCCGTTCTAAATCGAAAAGTACAAGTATCTACCATACTTATATTGTTTAAGCATTGTTCTTTTTGAAAACCCTGGCTACCTCCAGTAATGTATATTAGTCTTATTACATAAATAAGACTGGTTGAAAACGTGTTATTCTGTATACCAAAAGTGTTATTAATACCCTCATGTGATCACTCAGTACATACGAGTTATAGAAATCTAGATCGAACAAACAGTCGATTGGGTGATCCCGCCCTAAGCCCACAACCAAACAAGGAACAGGAAATGAGGCAGAGATTACACATCCCACTGCAAGTCGGATGTTAATTTCATATTACCCTGGTGTATATACTAAGTTATCACATAGTTATTAACCCTAATGTTAGTTCGTTAGATATATTATTACGTGGACGAGTCATTGTTTCACCTGTGGATTCTTATAACTATGTTGATGGACGAATACCAATACGATGTACTTCGGACGTCGAAAACTGAACAGACGTTTGTCACCCCCGGTTGACTGTAGCTAATAGTCAGGGTGCAGGATTGTCAGTCCCGTATAGATCTATACACAAACTCACGCTCTTCTTCCAAGAGACTCTAGTTACAAGGCGTCTCACACTGTAGTTCTCTCAACGAATCCACGAATAATACTATGAAAACTCCTTTTGTTATTAACATGAATCCTTATAAAATAATATCTTTTATTTCATAATTCATAAGTTTGTTTCCTTAGTTCTGAAAACTGCTTTTGCAAGGTTTGTATCCTAACACGTTTTGTAAAACTGATTTCTACATTCGATGTATACTAATGATGGAAAATATATTAAACAAAATAATATTTTCGAACACAAGATTACTTGTGCTTTTACTTGTATTCCCCCCCTGAAAACATTAAAAACTCGGAAAATATAGGGGTATGAACTCACCTTAGGTGGGTAATTCGATTGAAGGTTCGCGTAAGGATGAGAAGTTCCACGAATGAATTCCCGAGACACAACGAGTCCTAAATGACATATAATAGCATATATAGGCATGTAATTAGTGTTTTGGACAACTAACATGCAAGGAAACACCCTTAGGGACTAGGAAACACTTGAAACTAAGTGTCACAATCACATGTGATTGACTAAAAGGGGTTTACGGCCATACAAGAGAGTGTACGACCAAGGGTTCACAGCTAATATGTGTGTACGTCCCATGAGTGTACGGCCAATGAGTGTACGGCCGTATACTATGGAAGAAACGTGCAAAAATGTTGATTTGATCCATGGGGAAACTAGTGCGTCTAATGTTCAACAAGGAGATGGGTAGAACACTTGATTTGGACCCTTTTTGGGTGTGTACGACCAACCTATGAAGGGTTTACGGTCGTACACCCTTCAAGATCATGAAGGTGATGCTGAAATGTGCAGAATCAAGGCTTGGATCTAATGGTCTTTCAAGTATAACAAGTTAAAGGTTGAAATACTTACGTTTTTGGAGCCTTGGGGTGTTCACGGGCGATGATAGATGAGAGAGAATGGGAGTGATTTCGGTTGGGAGGAGGGATAAATGAGAAGAAATGTGAACTATATATATATATATATATATATATATATATATATATATATATATAGAGAGAGAGAGAGAGAGAGAGGGTGGTGTACGGCCGTGGACCCTGTGTACGACCGTACACACCTTGGGAATGGTTTCCGGAACGAGTCAAACTCTCCAGCCTCGAATAAACACTAAAGTTAGAAGCTCTTGAGGTGAAAGTGAAGGAATATGATACATATGGGGTGAGTTCATGGCTACCCTGAGTGTACGGCCGTACACCCATGTGTGCGGCCGTACACTCATCTTGAAGGAGTGTTTGGCTTGAATGCAACTCGATGAACTTAAAATAACTCATCCCCAGACCCAAACCTTGAATGTACTAGGTTTAGAACACTCAAACCGACCCTAAACAATGCTGAAAGATAGTAGAAATGAGTCTGACTTTCAATGATCGAGGTAACTTAGAGATACAGATTTCCGGGTTGTCACAGTTTCGGCCGTTCCGGTTTGGGGGTGTGACAGATTGGTATCAGAGCTATTGTTTATAGTGAACTAAGTATATCAAACCTTACATGGTATACAACTATAAACACTAAAGGGGTCGAAGCTCTCTGAAACTAAAAGTATACTTTAAAATACAAGTATTTTTACAAGAAGTATACAAGTATACATACGTACAAGAAGCTATAACATAGTAATAACTACATAAAAGTATTTAGGGCGAATTGGACACTACGGTTAAACCTGGATAGTTATGTAGTCATATGTGGGGCCAGTATAACCTGATCAACTATATTTGTCCGAGATATGACCAACATGTGTTTGGGAGTGACTGTGGTGTGCGACAAGTCTAAAACTCACCAAATCTAATACTAATGAAGCACATAGTTAAAATACTATAGGAGTATTTTATGGTTCTATACCACTGCACATAATTGTTATAAGTAGTACTAACCCTCACAAATGAAAGACCTGCAATTCCTTGTCTATGTTAGTAAACTTTTACTGTAGTTCTCTGTTATCGTTGTAGGATTAAGATATATCTTGCTCGAAAATATTCGATTCATGATCGTATAGGAGGCTTATCGTCATTTTCCCCTTGTATCTTTTAGAGAAATATGCCTCCCAGAAAGAGACCCAACAAGAAGAACAATGATCCTCCACCGCCGCCACCTCCTTAGTTCGATCCTGTCATGTTCCAGGCAGCAATTACAGTCGTTGTGGCTGCTGCAATGTCGCAGATGAATCCTGGTGGCGTTGGCGGATCGGGAAGTTGACCCAACCCCCGAAATCTTGATGGTGGCCAGGGATACCCAAAGGAGTGTTCCTACAAAGATTTTATGAATGCGAAACCCAAATCCTTCGACGGAAATGGAGGTGTCATTACCCTAACGCGTTGGTTCGAGAAGATTGAATAAATTTTCGAAATTTGTGCGTGCTCCGAGGTGAGCAAGGTGAAGTATTCATCCTGCACCTTCACCGATAGAGCACCGACTTGGTGGAATAGCCGAGTCAAATCCCCAACTCTGCCAGTGGCCAATGCCATTAGTTGGGAAAGTCTAAAGGAACTAATGCTCGCCGAGTACTCCCCGAGGGGCGAGATGCAAAAGCTAGAGCACGAGCTCTGGAACCTAAAGATGAAAGGTTCCGACATTGCTACGTACACTGCTAGGTTCAACGACCTGGCTCTTCTCTGTCTCGGGATGGTCACTCCGGAAAGCAAGAAAATTGAGAGATACATTTGGGGATTGACACCCCCAACTCAATGGAATGTCTTGGCTGCTAAACCTTCCACTTTTGACAGCGCCAAGTGTCTAGCACATACCCTAATTGATCACGAAGTTGATCATGAAACAGTAGCAGCTGCTCCTGGACCACCAAAGGAGAGTGGTGAGAAGAAAAGGTTCTGGAACAAACGCAAGGGAAAGTCTTCGCAGGAGCCCTCCAAGAAGCAACAAACAGTGGCAGTCCACGCTGCTGTTCCCACTACTCCAACCACTCCCAGTCGTTATGCTGGAAACCTGCCCTTGTGCAACAAATGCAACTTCCATCATTTGGGAGTTTGCAGAGAGATGCAATGTGACAAGTGTGGCAGAAAGGGGCACACAACTCGTTTTTGCAAGACATCAGCCCAACCAACCAATCAGGCTCCTGGAACGGGCGTTGGTCAAGCCTGTTATGGCTGTGGGGAAACCAGGCACTTCAAGAGAACTTTACCCAAGGTGACAACAGCTGGCAACACAGGGAGAGTGCTAACGATGGGCCAGGAGGAGGCAGTTGCTGATCCCATCGTTGTTACGGGTACGTTCCTCCTCAACAAATCTTATGCATGCATTCTTTTCGATTCTGGTGCGGAGAGAAGTTTTGTTAGTCATTCATTTAAACACCTACTCAAGCATAAATCCCAACCTTTAACAGAGACATTCACCTTCGAGGTGGCTTACGGAAAGAAAGAGAGCACTAACGACGTATTCATAGGTTGTATCCTTACCCTAAACGACCATTCTTTTCCAATCGACCTCATGCTAGTTTCCATAAAAAGCTTTGATGTCATCATCAGCATGGATTGGTTGAGCCCCAATCGTGCTGACATTCTTTGTTACGAAAAATCCATTCGCCTCAATATGCCATCAGGCGAAACCCTCATTATTTATGGTGATAAACTCAGCTAAAGCCTTCGCATCATTTCATGCATCAAAGCCCAAAAATATATGCGAAAGGAGTGCTATGCATTCCTAGCCCATGTTGTTAACGAAAAACAGGAAGTTAAAGACCTCGAGAGCATCCCCGAAGTCTGCAACTTTCCTGATGTCTTTCCCAAAGATCTTCCCAGAATTCCTCCCGAGCGCCAAGTTGAGTTCCGAATCGACTTAATCCCCAGAGCTACCCCTGTAGCTAAATCCCCTTATCGTCTAGCGTCGGCAGAAATGCAAGAGTTATCCAGCCAGCTCAATGAACTACTCAGCAAGGGATTCATCAGACCAAGTTCCTCACCTTGGGGAGCCCCGATCCTATTCGTGAAAAAGAAGGATGGATCATTTCGGATGTGCATAGATTATCGTGAACTGAACAAGATTACCATAAAAAACCGTTATCCCTTGCCCATAATCAACGACCTCTTTGATCAACTCCAAGGAGACGGTTATTTCTCAAAAATAGACCTGAGATCAGGGTACCATCAGTTGTGATTCCATGAAGGTGATGTCCCTAAGACAGCATTTCGGACTCGGTATGGTCACTATGAGTTTGTAGTTATGCCCTTTGGTCTAACCAGCACAGCCGCGGTATTCATGGATCTAATGAATCGGGTGTGATGCCCCTTCCTAGACAAGTTTGTGATAATGTTCATAGATGATATACTTGTCTATTCTCGGAGTGAGGAAGATCATAGACAACACTTGAGGATAGTGCTGGAAACCCTAAGGGCGAAGAAACTATATGCAAAATTCTCTAAGTGCGAATTCTGGATCAGAAAGGTAACTTTCCTCTGTCACGTGGTTAGCGAGGAAGGCATGCACGTGGACCCTTCCAAGATCAAGGCGATTAAGAATTGGTCAGCACCGAAGACACCCGCAGAAATCCGTCAATTCTTGGGTCTCTCTGGCTACTATCGCAGGTTTATCCAGAATTTCTCCAAGATTTCTAAGCCTTTAACCACCCTGACTAAAAAAGGTGTACCCTTTAGTTGGGGAGAAAAGCAAGACACTGCGTTCCAAACATTGAAGCGGGCCCTATGCAGCGCACCCATCTTGTCCCTTCCAGAAGGGACGGAGGACTTTGTTGTCTACTGCAATGCGTCCAACCAGGGCCTAGGCTGTGTGCTCATGCAGCGAAAAAAGGTTATTGACTATGCCTCGAGACAGCTGAAAGCACACGAAGTCAATTATACAACTCACGATTTGGAGTTGGGAGCAGTGGTCTTTGCGTTAAATATTTGGAGACATTATCTCTACGGAACCAAGTGCACTGTCTTCACCGGCCATAAGAGCTTACAGCAAATTTTCGATCAGAAATAGCTGAACATGAGGCAATGGTGATGGTTTGAGCTACTCAGCGATTATGAGCGTGATATACGCTATCATCCCGACAAGGCCAATGTGGTAGCAGATGCCCTCGGCCGGAAATAGTATTCAAGTCGCAGAGTGAAGGAACTTACGATGACTATCCATTCCCATCTGTCCACACAAATCAGATAGGCTCAGTTAGAAGCCTTAAAATCAGAGAACGTGGTGGATGAAGCCTTGAGGGGAATGGAAAAGAACATAGAGATCAAGGGAGACAGAGTTTATTATTTCGTGAACCAGATCTGGACCCTGAAGTTCGGTGGTTACAGAGAGGTTGTTATGAGCGAAGCTGAAAGTACTCGATACTCCGTTCACCCAGGTTCGTATAAGATGTATCTGGATCTCAAAAAGCTATATTGGTAGCCAAACATGAAAGCAGAGATCGCTACATTCGTGGGCAAGTGTCTGACTTGCGCCAAGGTGAAGGTGGAATATCAAAAGCCCTCAGGTTTGCTTCAGCAGCCTGAAATACCTGACTGGAAGTGGGAAAGGATTGCGATGGATTTCATCACCAAATTGCCCAAAACCCAGAATGGCCATGATAGTATCTGGGTAATCGTCGACAGATTGACTAAGTCTGCCCACTTCCTGCCAATTAAAGAAACATACAAAATGGAGAGACTTACCCGAATCTACATCCAAGAGATAGTTCGACTGCATGGTGTACATGTGTCCATTATCTCCGATCGAGATAGCAGATTCACCTCGAGATTTTGGCAGTCTTTGCAGAAGGCTCTTGGAACTAAGCTGGATATGAGCACAGCTTACCATCCACAGACAGATGGGCAGAAGGAGAGGACCATTCAAACATTAGAAGACATGCTGAGAGCATGCATTATCGATTTTGGTAAGTCATGGGATACTCATTTGTCCTTGGTCGAGTTCTCCTACAACAACAACTATCATTCTTGTAACACCCCGATTCTCAGGTATTGAACTAATATAATAATTTTCTTGTTTTCAAGGTCTACTCGACGAGTTGGTTGTCCTACTCGTCGAGTAGCAGCGGGTTGGGTCGCGTGTTTTAGTGACCTACTCGTCGATTCCAATAAGAGACTCGACGAGTAGGAGCTGGAGGATGAAACCCTAAATTCTGGGGTTTTGCATCCTATTTAAAGCATCATTTGCCCTTAGCCTCCCTTGCAGCCTCTAGAGAGTTCAGCAAAACCCTAATACGTGTGTGTGTGATCCATTTGTGTGTTTCAAGCCTTGGAAGAAGATTCTTGGAGAAGGGAACTTGAAGATCAAGTAGCTAGCAGCAAGGAGCTTGTGTGGACCTAAAATCTACCTCAGATAGCACCATTTGAAGGTATCAAGTCGTTACCTTCACCTTCTTTCCTTCTAGATCTCTTTTGGGTTGAAGATTAGGGCTTTTCATCATGTTATGAAGCTATTCTTGGGTATGAGATAAGATCTGAAGTTGCGACTTCAGATCTGAACTCTCCTTGGTCCTTAGGTCCATAAATCTTACAGATTTAGCAAGTATGAACCCTTCCTTTTGAGTTAAACTCCATTTCAAGTTTAGATTTGGCATTATGAGTCATTAGAGCCTTGCATACACGTAAAGTTTGCAATTTTACGTGATAAACATGCGTTGGGAAGCTGGATCTGCAATATGGAGCCTTTGCATGACTTAAAAAGCATCTGTATGGTTAAAGGATTGAAGGGACTCGGCGAGTCACAAGGTCGACTCGGCGAGTCATATGAAGATAGTCATGTACTCGACGAGTTGGATGAACAACTCGACGAGTCCGATGAAGATTGCCTTGGGCTCGACGAGTCAGATGTATGACTCGGCGAGTCGGCTAGGGTTTTTCCACAACCATTTGACATGCGTGAACTCGGCGAGTTGCGAGGAAACTCGACGAGTCAACCAAGGATTTCACGACATCTCGAGTTCAGGAAGGACTCGACGAGTCCATGAACTGCACTCGACGAGTCGAGTCAACATGGACTGTTGACTTTGACTATGGACTTTGACTTTGATCAAGAGTTGACCAGTTGACTTCTGAGGGTATTTTGGTAATTTGGAAATTTATGAAAAAGGGTTTTATGGTAACTATAGGTGGTGGAGTTCGTGTTGGTGATCCGGGAGTTGAGCTTTCTAGTTTCAGACGACAGTTGCGAGGTGAGTTATCCTCACTATACTAAGGGGTCTAAGGCACCAAGGCTGGCCCATTGGATATGTTATCCTAGCAGTGTTAGATGTTGAGTATGAGTTAGTGATGCATGCTAGTGGTTATGCCAGTTAGGTAGGCATGTAGGGCTACCTGTGATGTTATATGATTATTGCATGCTCAGTGGTTATGTTATATGTTATATGTTATGTGGGATGGGTTGAGGTTGTACTGCCCCGTGCGGTAGCCAACAAACCCTAGGAGCATTCCCGTTACGGGCTAAGGGAGACTCTTACTGTGGGCTCGGGAGCATTCCAGTTACGGGCTAAGGGAGACTCGTACTGTGGGCTCGATGGCAAGCCAGATGTGAGCTGTGGGCCCGTAAGGCAATCCAGACTCACACTGTGGGCCCAGGGGGTAATCCATTCTGTAAAGCTGTGGACCCAGTACATGTTGTTGTTTATATATGTGTTATGTGCAATGTTTCAGTATTTTGGGGGAACTCACTAAGCTCTCGGGCTTACAGTTTCAGTTTATTGTTTCAGGTACATCAGGGGATCGCGACAAGGCAAAGGCGTGATCGTACAACTCCTCATGTTTTGTTTATGTTTCTGGGAAAACTCTGATATTATACATTTTGAAAACCAGTGTGTAATGTTTTTGATGAATTTGGAATGAGTGTGAAAGTTAAATTTTGAAAAAAAATTTATGGGTGTTACAATTCTAGCATCAAGGTTGCGCCGTTTGAAGCCCTCTATGGCCGTAAGTGCAGATCCCCTCTGTGCTGGGCTGAGGTGGGTGACACGCAGCTAGTTAAAGTCAAGTCCCCGATAGCACTCTCACAGGCCCAGAAATCATCCGAGAAACCACAGAAAAGATCGTACAAATCAAAGAACGAATAAAAGCTTCAAGAAATAGACAAAAGAGCTACGCCGATAAGAGACGAAAACCTTTGGAGTTCCAGGTTGGTGACTGCATCCTGTTGAAGGTCTCACCCTGGAAGGGCATGATACTCTTTGGAAAGTGTGGAAAGCTAAATCCGAGATACATAGGACCATTCGAGATCCTCGCTAGGATTGGTCCCGTAGCATACCAACTTCGTTTACCCCAAGAGCTTAGCAACATTCATCCCGTCTTCCACATGTCGAACCTTAAAAAGTGTCTATCCAACGAAGGCCTTGTGATTCCTCTTGATGAGATCGAGGTCAACGAGAACCTTAATTTCGTGGAAGAACCAGTCGAAATCATGGATCAGGAAGTCAAACGAACTAAACAAAGTCGCATACCGATAGTGAAGGTCCGCTGGAATGCCAAGCGAGGACCTGAATTCACTTGGGAGCGCGAAGATCAGATGAAACAGAAGTACCCGCATCTTTTTCCGAGTCCATGATTGTATTCTACGTTTGAATTTCGGGATGAAATTCCCTCTATCGGGGGGATGATGTGACAACCCGAACCTTTTTTCGTTAATGTTAGTCGATTCTGTTGAATTAATTTCTAATTTTATTTGTTCTGTTAAATTCTCATGGTTTAGAAGATCGTTATATATATATATATATATATATATATATATATATATATATATATATATATATATATATATATATATATATATATATATATATATGAGTCGGAACCAAATCGCGCGGAAACCCGAGCTACTTCGAAAATCAGCGAAAACCGGCATGAGTAGTGTTCACAGCCGTAAACCCGTTCACGGCTGGTGGACACTCACCGACCATGAAACCCCCTATATATATGAGCCTCTACCCCTCATTTGCACGGCTGGTGGACACTCACCGACCATGAAACACCCACCTTTTCATCAAAACCAAGTGTTTCTGTTCTTGAGTTCACGGCCGTGAACCCTTCAAATCTTCATAGTTCATCAAGAACATGTCGTGAACCCTTCAAACCGTCAAAGGTCGTAAATCATTAAAAAGCAGTAAACTATTCACGACCGAGAACAGTTCACGGCCGAGAACAGTTCACGAATGGAAACCCTTCACGACCGCAAACCCATCCTAAGTCGTGAACTTAGCTGAAAAACCCGCTTTCTCCGATTCAATTGAGTCCCGGTAACATTCCTAAACCAAAAGCAAGTGTTTTTCCAACACTATAAATACTGGTTTCGCTAATAAAATGCATATATGTATTTAACTGTTATTAGGATCCCGTTAAGTGCCGCATACATCAACCCGAGGGCCTTCATTTCCAGTTTCGTTGTCCGACACTTTCACGCAACTAACAGTGAGTTCATACCCCTACACTTTTAATGTTTTTAACGTTTTTAGGGGGAGGATACAAGCAAGACATAAATAAATATTGTGACTTATATAAACATGATTAAAACTCATGCGATTTATTCAACCAAAGATTTTTACATTTTATAAAACATTTAGATATCCATCCCTTTTGTAAAATGCTGAGCATAAGGGAAGTTTTTCAACATAATCGTAGAGTTTTCAGTGTAAAACATGAATTGAATACATTAACGAACATATAAACTATAATAGGTATAGTTTATGGAACAATTACCTTATTAATGTACGAAACATAGATTCAATGCGAACAATCATGTAAGCTATATAGGGTATAGTTTATGGGTCATAAAAACAGTCATTTAAATTCAATGGATTCATTTCATTCTACACTTAATCGTTAGTATATCATGTTATGAGTGAGCATTCTTCACGTACTTACTTAAGTACTAACAAAAGTCCTGAGATTATAACCAGGGTCTCCTTGAGAGAGAACGTGAGTTTGTGTATAGATCTATACGGGATTGACAATCCCGCACCATAACTGTTAGCTACAGTTAGGCCGGCAGGCCTGGATGACAAAGTCATTTCGATTCCGACATCTGAAGAACGTCGTTCAGGCAATTCAATGGTCAAGTATTGTTATAACAACTCATAAATTTGGTACTAAATAATACGATTAATGTATGAATGGTAATAACTTCAATTAGTTTTATTTTAAAGTAATAGAACTACTATACATACTGGAGGATTCTAGAGTTTTTCCTAACTTACTATATATATACTGGTGATAATCAGGTTTTTCATTCAAAACAACAATATACAACACACACCTAGTAGCAATCAGCCATATGAATTAATACATTATGGGATACCGTAACAAAAACACACATGTTAGAAAATATTGGATTTTCTTGGAAACATACAAAATTTTTTATTGATTTATTAACAGGTTTTCAGTACAAAAACATGCTTATGAACTCACCAGCTTAATGCTGATACTCTTTTAAAATCACTTGTATTCTCAAGAAATCCATAGACAGGTACCCCCGCAGACTTTTGAGAAGACGGAGCGTATAGAGTCACGTCTTTATATTTTGCTACTTTTGATGTATATAAATATGAATCAAACATATGTATATACCTTTTATATATTCAATGTAATGGTTATGTTTACTTTGATTACTATGATGCAATTGTTGTGATACTACACATGACATCCTCCACCCCGAACGTTTCCGCCGTTCCGGTTTGGGGGTGTGACACATGCTCCTTAGATTTCAAGCCTTATTCACAAAATGCACCAAAAGCACTCTTTAAGTCTCACAAACACTCAAGAACAAGCTTGGACTGATTAGGGTTCCTTCTGGCCGTCAAGAAGTGGTAAGGGGGTTGGAGGAAAGGACTTAAGGTCCTTTAAATAGGGTGAAACCCTAAAAATTAGGGTTTCCATGGACAGACTCTACTCGTCGAGTCGGGGTCCTCCGACTCGTCGAGTAGGAATCCTAATCCACGCGGGCCAACTAGGTTCGACACGACGAGTTGGGGCCTCCACCGAGTTCCCTCAGTAAAATGAATATAAAGCTTTTGAAAGTTATACATGGGAGTCGGGGTGTTACACATGTTGTTATAGCCTTGATTATAACACGTATTAGATGGAGGCGATCCTGACAGCTGCTGATGTGACAGGGCCGTTTTGCATGGATAATTTTTATTGCAAAGACTGTACGATTTTCCCGCTTCACATTTTGAACCTCCCTTATTTAGGAGCGGTTGGATTCTTCTATGTCTTTTACACTTCTCTGCGCGTTTGGCTTTTCTCTCTTGTTCGTTTTCCTTTGTTGTGTTCTTTTTCTTTGTTCGTGACGGCGTTCGTTTGATCAGGGAATGACCCAACATCGGAAGAGTTTGAGTCCATGTAGTTCCGTTTTGGGTTTACATCTGACCATGGGGTGCAGTTTCCGAAGAAAAGGGATATCCTTTACCAACCGCCGGTGGGGAAGGTTAGGATTCCCGTGTCGATTTTCGAGGCGGGACTTCCTCTACCGGTCTCGGATTTCTTTGACGAAGTTATGAGAGAGTATGGTTTCTCCATCCATGATCTTACGCCTAATGCTGTTAATAAGATCGTTAGGTTCGAGTTGGCATGCTGAACCCTGGGTGTGCACCCTCACTTTCGGGCCTGTCAAGCTTTTTTCAATTCGTCCACACAATCCGTCCATACTATTTCTCAGCATCGCAACACGCACGAGTTCATAAGGTTTAGGTCCTTAGGAAAGGAAGGATTTGGCCCAATTCGGATGTGGGTGTCATAGTATAAGTGATCCAAGTATTCGACTGCGTCTTTGGAGGCCAAGGGTATAATCGTAGTTAGATATCTCGATCTTTTATGGATTTTGGGTTTTTTTCGGGAGGTTTTAAGGTTTGGGTGTGTTGTTAGGAGCGTAGGGCTTCTCGCCACCTTTTCGTGGATATAAGGTTTGTTGGAAACGGACTTATGATGAAGGAGTTATGGTATTTTGAAGATACTAACAGATTTGGCCCCTAATGGAAATATTTGGCAGATCAGTCCCATGCATGCAAGGATGCATTCGCGTGTTGGCTGGGTACACCCAACGTAAGCTAGGGTACGCCCAACGTATAAAGATAAGGGGTCAAGGGTGGTTTGTGAGTACGTCGGGCGTACTCCCTGCAGAGCAAAACCCTAATTTCGGGGTTCCTACCCTATATAAGAAACATTATACCACCCCTTTGGTCATTTTAAGTCACCACCCATTTTTACGTTCATGAAACCCTAGAGTGCCTTGGGTGAAGCTTGGAGCTTTAAAGAAGATTCTTGGTGGTTTGTGCAAAAGAAGAAGAAGGTGAAAGACTCAACCTCTGGAGAAGAGCTTAGAGATCCAGTGTTAGCATCTCCATTTCGAGAATTTAGAGGTATATAGTCTCTATCTTGGCTATTCATTGTATAGATCTACTTTGGGTTGGTTTTTGGCCATTTTAGTCCCTTTTTCTTGGTCTTGGTGAGCTAGGGTTGTCTTAGGACCTCAATCTAGTGGATATGGACATTTTAAGGGCCCCTCATTCATAAAGGTGCAACCTTTGTGGAGTTTTTGAGCTCAAGCATGAGTTAAGACCATCCATTAAGATCTTTTGAGCTCTAGAGTCCCATTAAGTCATGCATGCTAGTAAAGTTGCCAACTTTACTTAAAAAGTCATCCATAGGAATCAGAATGGAGAGTTGGAGCAAGGGATGAAGTGATTAAGTGCTTATTGGAGAAGTTTGGAGTCCAGGGGAGTATGTTGGGCGTACCCAGCTGGTACGTTGCGTGTACTGGCCCCAAAGGGTGTACGCTTGGCGTACCAGATGAGTACGTAGGGCGTACTCGGCCTGCTTGACTCATCTTGTTTTGTTGACTTTTTGAACTTTGGACCTTGAACCAAGAGTTAACTAGGGTTGACCATTCAGTATTTCAGGCCTTTTTGGATATTGGTCCTACTCGGGATAGGTCCATGATGGATTTGGGCCTAATTGAGGTAATTGGGCCTTATTGGGCCGAACGACATTTTTTGGTAACAGAATGTGTCGCGGTCGGTGTGGAAAGTCGTTTTTTCTTCATCTTCCCTACGCATTTGGACTTGGTGGTATCCTTTATAGGTGTCGAGGAAGCATTTGAGTCGGAAGCCTTCCAAGGATTCGACCTTTTGGTTTATCTCTGGTAAGGGATAATGGTCTTTTGGGCACACGTAGTTTAGGTCGGAGTAGTCGATGCACATCCGCCATGATCCACCATGTTTCTTTACCATCACTGAGTTTGCTATCCATGTTGGGAAAATCGTTTCCCTGAGAATTCCTTCTCCTACTAGCTTTGCTACTTCTTCGTTGATTGCCTTGCTCCTGTCGCCCGCCTGCCCCCTCTTTTTCTGTTTTACTGGGACACTTCCTGGCACGATATTCAGAATATGTTCAATTATCCTGCGGTCCACCCCAGTCATATCTGACGGCTGCCAGGATAAGACGCTGGAGAATTGTCTTAGGAGCGCAATTAATTTCACTTTAGTTTCTTCTGATAGATCGGAACCGATCCGTACTGCTTGCTCTAAGTGATCTAGGTGTATGGTGTGGCTTTCCGTTGGGTGGTCATCCTTGGAGTTTTGGTGGTTCGAACCAACTTTGTAGCTGTGAGGATTTGGTGGCAGATTTGCCGACGTGGGGTGCTGGCGACGATTGTGGCTGAGCCCGTACATGTGTTGAACTTGATTGTTCCATGGATAGTCGATGGTATGGCTTGCAGTTGGAATAGAATCGGTCTTCCCAACATGATGTTTTGTTCTGCCGGATAGCGTATTATGTAGAACTGGATTGCTTGTGTTATGTTTTCTCTCCCATCATGGCTAACTAGTATGAGAGCGAGGTGTATGGTACCTAGTGGCCATAGGATGTGCCCTGTAAAGCCTACCAGTGGACCCCCAGTTGGTGGTTTTAGGTCTTCTTTCCAGGAGGTCGGTAATTGCATGAAGCAGTGTTCGTACAAGATGTCGGTGTTGCTGCTATTGTCTATGTAGACGCGGTGGATATGCTTTTGGCGTATGTAAGTTGTAATAAGGAGTGGATCCTTGGGGTCCCATTTGTGAGGATGCGGGTCGGCTAAAGAGAAGTTGATTTTTCAGATGCTTCCTGATAGCTCGTATACATCGTTCATTTGACGGCGTGCGTGCTCGTTGCGTGGCCTCTTGATTGTGAAGGTTTTCCGCTTTTGATGGTGTTCGTCGGTATCCCGTTAAGGTTTGGATTTCTCCATGTTGGTGTTGGTTTTGGTCGATCAACCGGTGTTGTTGACTGTTATGGTTAAAGAGTTCGTTGTAGCGGATAATGGAAGTCACAAGTCGGCTGTATGGCCCGCTGCTAGACTGTGAGCCAACATCTCTCAAGTGTTGAGAGAAGGTTGCGCTTTTGGCGTAGGCGAACCTAGTGTCAAGGGGTGGCTTCGATTTTTTCACACTAGGTTCACCAACGTTCCGATAACGTGGTGCCTTTATCCGCCATCGTCGATGTATAGTGTCGTTTTTACTAGTTGTGTAACTCTGAGTACACACCTGGATGGCGCCAAATGTTGTGATATGTCGTTCGGACTTAACTCCATCTCTAGGTGTCTTGATGGGGCTAATCCTGAGAATCACACCATAAAAGGAAAGACTATTAGACGTCGTCCAGGGAAGAATCTCAGAATGAAGCTCCGACGGTCTAGTTAGTAACCAGATGAGAGAATCTGAGTTATATTGGAAAAAGTAGAGAGAAAGGCGATTCCTTCTCTTGGAGGAGAAGGGTTATACTTATACCTGCTGTCGGGGGGACAGAACCCCGACAATACCTTTTTGTCTCTTCAGAGTTGACAGGATATGGGGGCTCTTCTAGTGGTTATCTTTTATTAGTGCATAGTCCCCAGAGGACCATGTCCTGAGCACTACACCCGTCGCTTTGGGAAACGGCTGGTACTGTTTTGTGCTGGAGTCGACTTTGTTGCTTGGGCACCAAGGGATGAGTCCGGGGCCGCGAGGGCGAGGGCCCGTGTAACATCCCAAATTTCAAGGCCAAAAATTTCATTTTTAATTAAGTAACTCATAGAATAGTTTACCAAAAACATCACCAACGTCAAATCAATTTATAAAACTGTAACACGTTGTCTCAAACCATATCATCCATAGTAATAAAAATCAGAGTACAATCCCAAGAAATCTCATAGTGCGGACATCATGCGTGTGTATGATGTGTCGCTACTGCGCCGGCTCCTTCCCCTTCGCTGAAGAGGTACCTGAAACAAAACTGACATCTGTAAGCACGAAGCTTAGTGAGTTCCCCCATCATACCACACACATGCAATAACATACTGTCAGGCAATTCTGGGGTGCCTGACTAACCAGGTCAAGCCATTATGGGGTGCTTGACTTACCCAGGTCAAGCCATTCTGGGGTACTTGACTTACCCAGGTCAAGCCATTCTGGGGTGCTTGACTTACCCGTCGGTCTATTTCGCCCGACTACCGGGGACTATTTCACCCCCTACCACTACCACGTAACAATATAACACACATATACTGCCAGGCAATTCTGGAGTGCCTAACTACCCAGGTCAAGCCATTGTGGGGTGCATGACTTACCCGTCGGTCCTTACGACCGACATACGAGGACTATTTCACCTCCTACTACTACCACATAATATCTTAACATAAACATACTGTCAGACAATTCTGGGGTGCCCGACCTACCCTTCGGTCCTAACGACCGAACTTGGGGACTATATTCCCCCTACTACCACTATCACATATAACATATCATACTATCACATAAACATATCAGGTAGTAGCAAACCCAGATGAATATCACAAAGACAATCATCCACATACAACTCCTACTGGTGGGCCGACATTGTGGCCGTAGACCCACCGCTACTGGAAGGTAACTCACCTCAATGTCGCGTGGTGTCTGCACTGATCTCGATGTGGAAATCGACTCTCCCCGACTCCTCAATCCCTACACGACAACTCTTCTAACTTATCAACTCATACCCGCAACCCTTACAAGGGTCACTCAATCCCAGTCAAAGTCAAAGTCAAATCCATGGTCAAAGTCCAATTTTGGTCAAAGTCAACATCTAGTTGACTCGACTCGCCGAGTTGGCCCGCCAACTCGTCGAGTCCCCATAACCACAAAATGTATTAATCCCTTCCCTACCCGTCGAGTCTAGCAAGAGCCCGACGAGTTCGCCTTCATAAGTTGGGAGATTGCCTTGGACTCGCCGAGTCTGTTCATACACTCGTCGAGTCCCATGATTTCCATGTCCAAACAAACCCCTAGCAGGCTGAGTGTTCCTTCCACTCAACCAAAACCATTTCCAGAAGACGTTTTGGGGTAAAAAGCGTCCCGACTCGCCGAGTCCTTCTTTGTCCAAGATTAAACAGTCTATTTCAGTGGGTCTTAATGCATCCCAATCATAAATCTGACCTCCTAGGGTCCCTTTTATACGTAAAGCTACGAACTTGATGTCCATGCATGGGGTTTTTGGCTCAAAAGGCTATAAAATGGGGTTTATATGATGCATGGGTTTCCCATGGCCATAAAGTTGGCACCTTTATGCCATGGGAGCCCTCAATGGCTCCAGATCTGAAGTCTTAATCCAAAAATCGTGGTTGCATCCAAGTATGGTTCCAAAATGGCTTCCAAAAGCCCTAAGTTGCTCCAAAAGAGTATCTAATGAAAGAAGAAGCAAGGTCTGGACATTTTACCTTCTATAAACAGGAAATGAAGCAAAATCTCTGGGTCTCCTTGCTCCTTCTGAAATCCCAAGCTTCTTCTTCTTCTCTTCAACCTTCTAACTTGCACAAAATGGCACAACAAGCTCAAAAATCACTCAAAATGGGTTTAGGGTTTCAATCTAGGGTTTCTTTGAGTTGGGAGGGTGATGGAGGCTGGTTTGGGATGAGATAAAGCGTTTAAATAGGGTGCAAACCCTAAATATTAGGGTTTTGTCCAGACAGCTCCTACTCGTCGAGTCGGTCTTCCGACTCGTCGAGTAGGTCACTTAAACCCCCGATCCAACAGTCGAGTCTACTCGACAAGTTGGGCCTCCAACTCGCCGAGTCCCAGAGTAAATTGTAAAATTTCCATGAAATTAAATACGTACCAAGAATCGGGTGCTACAGCCCGACCTCAGTGTTAAACAAATGATGGCCATTTACCAGGTCGTCTTTAATGGTTCTGTTATATTTGGTGTATTCCTAAAGGGATACGTTAACACCATCATTTATATATTTCTTGCCATATCTATTCTATACTATAAATGAGGTAATTCAAAATCATATATTAAACCATATTGATTTGAAATCTATATCATTTTACATTCCATAAATTAATGAAAATTATTACAATAGTTATCAATTTTCAATAACATTTTGTATTCATGTTTATACATATTTTGTCACTATAAAAAGTATCGATCATTTTAGTAAACACACCCACACACAAATCACATACATAATTTAGAGTGAATACGGAGATAAAAAAAACAATAGATCAACAAGCTTGAAGTTTTTGAAGTGTTGAATAATAATAAAAATTGAAGGATTGTGAGATTATGTTGGTGTTATGATCTGTTCGTTAAAGAAAAGTTATTACAGACGATAGTGATACTGAGTCATCGAAACTAGTACATGAACTTTCATCTCAAGAATCATTCAAGATTCGGTATTTTGTGTATATAAATGATCACTATATTGGTTCATTGGAGCGGAGGTTTGAGTAATGAAGCAATATGAAGACATTTTTGTTTTCTTATTCATAACATAAAAGTTAAAGTCACTAATACTGATGAACTAAAGGCGAACTATAAAAAACTTGAAAAAATTTACAAAATGACTATATCTCAGACACCTATGGTGATGATTTATTTAACAATAATAAACACTTATGCGGTTTATTATCTAAGTCTAACATACATAATTTTGATTGTCCCGTTACAGTTGCATCAGCAGAAAGAAACTTTTCAAAACTAAAGTTTTTAAAATCTTACTTGCGATCTACCATGTCTCAATGGGGATTAAACACTTTGGTTTTGATTTCAATCAAGAATAAGTTTCTTGAAAATATTGATTATGAAAGTATAATAGATGAATTTGTTTCTAAAATGCTAGAAGATCGGTGTATAAAAAAATAATAATTTGCTAGTTGTTTATCTTGTTTTGGAAAATTTCTTGTAGCCTTTTGAACTTATTAGTAATTAGTGAAGATCCTTATATGGTGCTTAGATGGAGAATTATAAGATGTTTGTTGTCAACTTTAAGTTTTAAATTAATTTAATGGTGGAGAATTAATTAATAACATTACAAAAAATTATGAGACCTCAATTGAATTTTCGGATGGGACCTTTGAAATGTCATGATAAGCCTGATCTTGAAGTGAAGATCTTTAAATTAGATTAATATTATCCTATTTCTATAATAGTTATTCTTTTTTTCTTTGGTTGTGTTAAAGTGAGAAATATCATCTAGGTTTATAGAATTTATTCTTTCTTTTTATTGCGGGTATGTAAATTAGACATGGTTTTGGCTAGTCTTTGGGTTCAAATATAAAAATGAAAAAAGTAAGCTGAAGTGCACGTGTGAAAACGTAGTTCCATGTTTCTTTGTCGTCGGAGGAGAAGACCACCGAAATTGAGGCGAGAATGAGGGTATTGAAGAGGCGGGGTGATAGCTGAGTTAAATTTTGATATAAATGATAACAAAATTTAAAGGAAATACAGATTGGTAGATTGCAAGGCAAACATTTTATCTGGCTTAACAAATTAAACCTATGAATAAGAATATTTTTACCAATTGAAACTTTTTAAAACTTAAAAGAAATTTTTGAAAACTATAAGAACTATTTTTTCAGTTATCTCTAATATATATAAAAAAAAAATATTTTGTTTTTTTTTCCTTATCCATTTAAATTAGAGAAAATTGCAAATTTAGCAAAATACACTAACTACTTTGTTGAAAATAGCCAAAAAAAACCAAAATTGCATTTTTAGCCACTAAAATCGCATATTTGTATAATCTATCTGCGATTTCGTCATACCATCTGCGAACGTACAAGTGGCTAAAGCATAGACGTGCTTTAGCCACTTGTACGTTCGTAGGTGAGTTTTTTTTTCCGTTGTATATATACCCCTTTTTCAGCCTAAAATCGCAGATGGACTATGTCTATCTGCGATTTCCTCTCCTTTTGACCTGCGATTTTGTGAATTTTTTTTTCTTTTTTTTTTTAAAAATTTTGACTACGAAATTAATAGGAAATCGTCCATGATATCATCAATGATAGCTCTAAGGAAATCGCAGAGAAAAAGAAAGTTTCTCCAAGAAAGAAAGTGAAAAATGAAGAAAAAAAAAGTTTATTATACTAGATCCCATGAAATCGCGGATGGACTTCACAAAATCACATATGGACTTTTCCATCTGCGAACGTACAAGTGCCTAAAGCACATCTGTGCTTTAGGCACTTGTACATTCGCAGATGGAATGGCAAAATCGCAGATGGGTTTAATCCATCTGCGATTTTAAGGGCTAGTTTTGTAATTTGAGTTTGTTTTGGCTATTTCTCACAAAGTAATTAGTGTATTTGACTAAATTTGCAATTTTCTCTTTAAATCATATCTATTTAAATTATTATGACAAATTATGATTTTATTTTTTCTTAATAATATTCTAAGATATTTGTTATTTCCTTCGTCCCAAAATTATAGTCCATCTTTCCTTTTTGGGTTGTCCTAAAATAATAGTCCACTTTTAAAAATAAATAAAATTTTTACCAAAATACTTCCTCTTTATTACTTAACCAACTAAGCATTTAATGGAACATTAAATGCAAAGTAAGGACAAAACTGTCATTTTATAAAATAAAGTTAGTGGTAATTAATGCTTTTCTTGATACGTGTGTTTTTTGTCTGTGGACAATAATATTGGGACGGAGGGAGTATAATTTTAAATAGAAAAAATAAATAGATATTTATTTTTTATTTCTCTATGTATAAAGTTTAGAATTGATGCTGGTAAGAAATTCAAATATTTTCAACATGCTCATCAAATTCTCTTTCATCATTAAATCGTATTTACAGACTAAGCTTATGAACGATGCATAAAATCACTCACTTGGAACCAAAAAGGGCTTCAAAATCTTTATACATCCCTTTTGGTTTCGATTTCGAATCCATGGATGTAGCCTGTGACGAACTCCCACTTCTCTTCCCACTCCAAAACCCACTCCACTTTGGTCGACTACACGAAGGATCCGTCTGCGGTGTTCCACTGCTCCCTTCTCTACTAAAGCTAGACTTCGCCAAATCTCTCAGTTGCTTCATCCATGGCCGATCCGGTGTACCGGAGGAGCTTCTAAACCTCGCAACCGACACCGCCGCCACCGCCGTCTGCGATTTCAACGGGAATCGGCTCTCGATGTTTTTCATAAACTTAATCGGTACAAAAAGCAGAAGAATCCCCCACGATGCTATTTTCAAACCTAGATAGAGAGATTTGTTATCGGGATCAAGCTGTTTTAACTGACAGATCAAAGCGTTCCATTCGTTCAGAATCTGCGCCACGAAAGCGAACAAGAACAAGCAAAGCATGGCGATCCCGATCTTCATCTGTTCGTGTATAGAAAAATCGTTCCTCAAAAGAACCAAACAGATCGCAAAAATCGCAAGTTGACTCGAAACGGAAATTATCTCCACCAATTGAACCTTCTTCTTAATGAACGGCTTCTTGAGGACCATGAAGAACAATTGAAACGAAGTGACACATATCAACGTTTTCGTCGGTGTTTCAGAGTATCCTCCTCTCGAAAAGGTACCCACAAGGATTCCTAAAGTAACTCGTTTAATCGATTCGAGGAAAATGTAATAGATTCTTAGAATTCCAAATACCTTTTGGACAAACGGTGCTTCTGCGTCTTCGTTTTCATCGTCTGATGCGATGATACTGCCTCCGGTTGTGCGATAATCCACTCCTCCGGTGATTTGAGAGAGCATGTATTTGGGTGGACCTCTTAGATCTTCGAAAAGAGGGCCTAAAATTGATAGCCATTTGGAATTTGATGCGTTGATCCATGTCCATTGGCCTCTTTTTCCAGGACCCAAAGTTACCTTCACTAGTGATTGATACCAGTGGATATCTTGATCTTCTTGATGAACTTCTTTGTATTGAAGTAACTTCCCGAATGATATTCCCACAGAAAGGAACAGAAACAATGCGAGTATTAGGAAAAACACGGATCCTAATAGAAGAACGCCCACTGAAATCCCTGAAGCTGATCCACCTGAAAAAAAAGGAATTTAAAATTTGAAAAATAATAGGTTTGACTTTTAAAAGTCAAAGCTTTATATATATAATAATATACCTTTGAGTAGAGCTGCTGAAGCTGCAGAAACACAAGGGACTGCAAGAATGACTAGAAACATTTCAAATCTTGGGAATACGATTGAGATGTAATTGTTTTCTTTTTCTTTCTTCTTTTTAAGTTTTAGTAAAAGAAGGATCAGTATATGCAGAATAATCAAGCCTCCACTGATGATCGCTAGCCAAAACATGCTCCGATTGAAATCCTTCCACCTGCATGACAGAACTTAGTTTTATTAAAATAATTCTAAAAATTGTATACTTGCAAAAAAATATAAAAAAAGTTTTGGAGAAAAGATATAGAATGGAACAACTTACCCATTGGAATCATTGGGATCCATAATGTATTCGGCCTCAGGTATCGCATTTTGGCTCTAATTAAAGAAACAATTGTCAGAAAACTAGTAAAAAAAGAACACTGGCAGTAGTTATTTTATAAAATTGCAGTCTACTGACCTCAAAAAATGACTTATACTCCATTGCGGTGAGTGGCAATCCGTATACTGAGTCGGGTTTTTCTCCAGTCGTGGCTTTAAGTTGCATACTTTGAGATGCAGAATTGTAGGTTGTAGGATTATATGAATGTGGATTTGTAGGCCAAACTGGCTGAACGTATTCAGTTTCCCATGGGAGTTTGAAGTAGGGTATACTCCATCTTAGACCCTTCACAAATTCACTATACTCGATTGGCAAAGGAACAGCTAGCCATCCAGATAACGCAAAGACTTGAATGTGGCACACAATTCGCTGTTTTCATGAAACATAAAAAAAAAAAACAATTAGAGTTGTTTATTTTCTGCAAAAACAGTTATTCTTCTAGCAACCCCTGAACCGGTCCAAAAACACCATGTGAGATGTAATTTAGGTACACAGTAAGAAAGTATCTTACAAAAAGAATTCTTGCGGGACTTGAAGTTAATAAAGGAGACGGAGTTGCAAATGCTCCGTAATTTTGGAGGGAAGCGGTGGAAATGGTGAGAACGGTTGCAACCACGGCAGTCAACACAAAAGCAGCTGTTGCCGTGCAAGAAAGCGCCAAGGATGCACAGGGTATAGAATCTGTAAAAGGTTTACGTATTGAGTAATAAGTAACAATTATTCTTCCAACAACCCCTGAGCTGACACACGTGTCACTGCTCTGCCTCAAAGCATTAGATGTCATGGATATCGTGAGATATAAATCGGTTTGTGTCCACAAGGTCCCAATTCACATTGGAATTAAATTGTGACACTGCAAATGCTAAGACTCAAACCCATGACCATTTCTGCAAAGTTTGGGGGCAAGTTGTACATATTCGAAATTTAGAAAAACATGAAGAAAAGAATTCATACAGTGTAATAATTGTAATGTATTCGATGCTAGATTTTTGTTTCCGGCTACATCTGTAGTTACATTTTCAGGAACTTGCACCAACACCATGTCTTCAACTGGTTGAATCTCGAGTGAGTAAACACTCTTACTTATTTCTCGAAATCTACACAAAATCATGTCGAATGATTAGAATTACATTTCAAGACAGTTGCAAATCATGGTGTAGAAAAAAAAATCCCGTTAAGTCTTATTTTTCTTTTTTTTACAAATTTACCTTCATTTATTTTTTCCTACCGTTTCACTGATTCACTGAAAGTTAAATCGTTTTCTCAAACATGATTTATTCAAAAAAAAAAAAAAAAAACATAAACTGACCCTTGCATCACTCCTCCAGAAATAGATAAGTGAGACGAATTAAAACTGAAAACCGGTTTCATAAACTTTATGGTCACCGGAATATGCTCTTGTCGTGTCCTCATATGACTCGTGGTACTTAACCTCACATGAGGCCTTTGAGAATCTGTAAGACATTAGTTAGTAAAACAAAATTGAAATCTCAAATCTACCCTTTGACTTTTAAAGTCAAATCTAATTATCTTTTGAATTCAAACTCTCAACTTACCAAAAAGAAAAGTAACCGGTGCGATGGGAGAAACCGGGGTGCCTTGTCTGCTGAAAACTAATCCCAAATCCAGTCTTGCAGTGACAATGGCAATATCGGAAATATTTACAAGTTGAAACCCAAATCTTCTGTTTCCAAGGCTGTCATTATTCCCAGTGGCTGAAACAAGAGATCCTTCACTAATTTGAAGAGATTTCAATACTTGTGTCGATGTGTTGACTATAGGCTCAGTGAAATATAGATATAACTTCAAGTTTTTTTGTTTGTTAGTTGCTTGAACAGATCTAACACTGTTATCGAGCTGAAGTAGTTGCTCGGGTATATGAGTCCTCATGTCAACATATACACTTCTTCTATCTGTAAATATAAACTCCAGTCAACAAATTAATTGTCAGTATAGAGTATAGTGATTAGCGTTTGACTTTGTTTGACCTCAAGGGTAAAAAGGTAAAAGCCTCACCAAAATGAAGAAAGAAACTGGAATTAGCTGTGCGTGTAAATTGATTTCCAGCTGCATCAGTACAGAAACCTTTATCTGTTACTAACACGACTCTTCCATATTCAACGATTGGAGACAAATTTACTAAAATGGAATATTTGAGATTTGGCTTGATGGTTTTTAGCGTCTTTGGAATGACTTGCCCAGCACCATAAACTAGAAGCTGAAATCGAAGAGAATTTGATTGGTTAGATTTGAATTTGTAAACCTATAGATACAGAGTTGTATATCTAACGATTAATGAAGCAATTAAGCACCTACTTACGCTGCACTCATTGGCGGACAAACATCTAAAACCACCACCAACGCCGCCGCAGGGTTCGGAGAAGGATATATACACGGTAGCGTTCCAAGCGTTTGTGAATGATGATGCTGCTGCAACAGATGCCGTTGGGGGAACAGTATCTACAGGGAAAACCGAAAGACGATAAGATTATAGCTACTAAATTAACCTAATTTTGACTGAGGATTAAAAGGATAAAGGAGAGTTAAGTTAACTAACCGACTGTCCAGTTATAGGAAGCACAACGAAGCTGATTAGATCCGTTGTTGCTGCACACCTCGAATGTATGGTTTCCGTCTTGTAATTTAGTGTAAGAAACTTCTCCCGTTGAACAATTCGATGCCGGAAGATCATCGAGCTGCATGCAAATTGCAACAGGAAAAAAATGGTTCAGTCGTTTTCAATAACAGAAATAGAAAATAGAAGTCGAGCAGAGAGGATATAATGTACAAACCTTGCAGCTAGAGGTACAATTGGAGCAAGAAGAAGAGTCGGCATTACCAACTTGGAAAGCAAATGTAGGCGAGTTAAGATTGGAGATTGGTTCAGGCGTGTTCAGTAACTTGATAAAAAGCTGTGAACCATCGCAATCACCTTTCATACACAGCAATCCGAGAATGATTATGCAAATAGCGCATGAATATCTGGTGGATTTGAGTAGAGCAGCCATTGGAGAGTGGTTTGAGGTCATGAGTGGTTGGAAAGAAGGAGATGCATATGCATGGCTGTCTATGTGGAGTGTGGGTGAGAGTGATTAGAGAAGAAATAATAATGGAGAGGAGAGGGAAATCGAAGATTTCGTGGAGGAGAGAGCACGTGAAAGGAAACTGACACTCCATACCCATGGCCAAGTGTGACTTTGTGAAGATAAGAAAGAGAAAGAGAAAGAGAAAGAGAAAGATTCCAAAGAGTAGTAAATGTTTAAACAGGGATACAGGACTTATGATTCGGCCATTAACGACACCTCCTGGAAGGAGGACCCTTGTCTTCAGCAACCAATTACAGTTTTCATCAACAAAATAAATAATATATATATATATATATATATATATATATATATATATATATATATATATACATTATATAATCATATTTTAATTTTTTATAAAACATATAAGTTTGTCGGTTCCAAATTAATTGTTTATTTTTGATTTTTGAAATTTTTTTTCTTTAACTTTGACCTTAAATATTTTTGTTTGTGTTATATATATTGTTTGATGAAACTTATAACAATGAAAAAACATTTAAAATACAATTCATTCATATATTTTGCATCAAGTATTATATATCATAAACAAAAACATTTAAGACGTCTTAAACCATAAAGTTACAAACTTTATGTCTTTGCATGCATAGATGGGGGTTAAGACATAATTTAAATCCTTAATCACACTTTGTGACCATCTAACACTTGCATGGTTGTGGCTTAACCATCAAGGCCCGATTTTTATGGTTCTAAATGCTTCCAAGGGCTCAAAAAGACAGCTTTTATGGGCTGGAACTACCAGAACACAAGAAGTCTCATCTATGGGGCCAAAATGCCACAAATAACACCCTAAAACTACAACTAAGCATGCAATGGTCAAATTTGAAGCTTGATACCTCAAATGAGACAGAAAAGATGCCAAACTTCTGGATCTACAAGCTCTTTTCACGTTCTTGCTCCTTTTTTCTAACTCCTTCTTCTTCTTCTAAACCACCAAGACCACCCCAAATGTGCACCAAAATAGTTCACAAGGCATACAAGAGGCTTAGGGTTCGATTTCTACTCTTTAGGGACAGTGGAGGCTGAAAGGATGAAGGTTGGGGCGGACATAAGGCCTTTATATATGGTGCAACCCTAACAATTAGGGTTTGGGGATCCTGAGCATACGCTCGGCGTACTTCCTATACGCTGGGCGTACGTCTCCAAAAACCCGCGTCCACTTTTCCCAACTCTACGTTAGGCGTACCCAGCTAAACATGCACATGCATCCTTTCATGCGTGGGACTAATTTGCAAGCTTTTCCATCCAATGATCAATTCTGTCAATAACTTCGAAATGCCATAACTCACTCATCCTAGGTTTGTTTCCAACGAACCTTATGTCCACAAAAAGGTGGCAAGAAGCCCTACGCTCCTAACAAAACCCCCAAGCCTTAAAACGTTCCTAATAAAACCCAAAACCCATAAAAGATCGAGATATCAATTTACAGTCATACCCTTGGCTTCCAAAGACACAATCAAATTCATGAATCACTTAAACCATGGCAACTAGATCCGAAATGGGCTAAATCCTTCCTTTCCCGAAGCCCTAAACTCCATGACAATTGATGATTGGGCCGCAGCCCCAAGCAACAAGGCAAATCTGAAACCGATTGTTACATAGAAAGCTTGATTTAAACCACCCTGTCAACTATGTTGTTGACCAGTCACATGTAATAGATCTGGATGAAAGTCATGGCCATTCCAAGGGTGTAGATGAACATGGAATTTTAAACAAGCAAACCAAAACTATAGGGAATGACATAGTTCATGAAGAGTTGGAAGTTATTCAAAGTGATGATTATCAGTTTGCAGGATTTCATGAAGATGAAAGGAAAAGAATGCTTAAGGATATGAGTAGGTCAACTACATGCTCACATGGGGAGATCCATTTAAAACCGTATAGGGTGGGTCATAGTTTCAAAACAAAGAAGGAAGTTGTAGATTACATGCATTCACATGATGTAAAAACAAGGAGGTCCCTATACTTAGCAAAAAATGATTAAATCAGGATAAGGGTGAAATGTGGAGGTGTTGTGGGCCAATCTATTGAAACAGTTGAACGTGGTGGCCCATCAACTAGAAGTAAGGTAAAGTGCAAGGGTAAAAATGTCATTAGTAAAAAAGGAAAATGTCCTTGGGAAATCCAAATCTCGAGGCCAAATGAAAATCAGGATTAGTTGGTGAAAACAGTACAAGATGACCATAAATGTTTGCAGACGTGATCAGTTAAAGCTTGTACTTCCAAATATTTAGCAAACATAATTGTTCCATAAATTCAGAGTAACCCTAGAATTCCAATCAAAGCTTTATACGAGGAGTTGTGTAAGAAGCTGGAGCTTGGTATGTCAACTCAAAAGTTTGCTAGGGCAAAGCAAATGGTTGAACGTGTCATCAGTAGGGACTACCAACTACAATATGGGTATCTGAGGAATTATGCTTTTGAACTGCAAAACACTAATCCTGGTACAACTGTTAGGATAGATGTGTATCCTGAAGCATGCTTGTCGACTACTACAAGAACTTTTAGAAGGATATATATGTCTAGGTGCATTGAAGTTGGGATTCAAATCTGGGTTAAAGGATTTCTTGGGAGTGGATGGTACATTCTTGAAAGGCCCATATCCTAGGCAGGTACTAACTGTTGTGGGTCTAGAATCAATTAATGGAATATACCCTGTAGCATATGCAGTGGTAGAGGCAGAAAAAACTAGTTCTTGGACCTGGTTCATGGAACTGTTAGGAGAAGACTTGGAATTGGGAGCAAATTCAAATTTTACCTTCATTTCTAATAGACAAAAGGTATGTTTCATCTCATTATTTCTCATGTTAGTGTAGCTTACTTTCTATTTTTATAAATGAAACTAAGTATATTTGTATTTGTTAAGGGGATAATACCAGCAGTTGCAAAGGTATTCCCCAATGCAAAACATAGGTTTTGTTTGAGGCATATTCAGGAGAATATAAAGAAACGGTGGAAAGGAAAAGAGTTGAGTGACAAGGTTTGGGAATATGGTAGAGCAACAACATTAAATCACTTTAAATATGCAATGGATGATTTGAAGAAAATTAATGATGAAGCTCATTCTTGGTTGTGTAAGATTCCTACAGAGACATGGTCTAAATCTCACTTCAGTGGTATGTCACTAACAAGTTGTTGAGTTTTAAGTTTTTTAATATAAAATGTGTAATTTTCTTTTTGAATATGCTTTACACAGGTAGGGCACACACTGATTGTTTGTTGAATAATCTTTGTGAGGTATTCAATGCTAAGATAGATGAAGGTAGGGATAAACCAATCATCACCTGCTTAGAGTATATTAAAGAGTATCTTATGAAGAGATTGTGTGTTGTGCAAAAGGAAATAGATAAGTGTCAAGGGGAACTAAGTACTACTGCAACTATAATTTTAGAGGAGATTAAGACTGAAGCAGCAAATTATGTAGCCAAGTATAATGGGATAGGAAAGTACCAAGTTGCAAGCACATGGCAGTATCAATATGTGGTCAACTTAAATGAAAGAAGTTGTACTTGTAGGTTCTGGGAGATTTGTAGGCATGTTGTTTCTGTTATATGGAACAAAATTGAAAATGGAGAAGATGCCCCTGATGTTGAGGATTGGGTCCATCCTTGTTATAAGTTATCAAGATGGAGATCCATGTATCTAAACAAAATTGATCCAATTAATGGTCGTTCAATGTAGCCAAAAAGTGATTGTCCATTCACTTTAACTCCAGTAAAACATCAGACGGAGGTTGATATGTCAACTAGTCTAAATATATACTTTGAATGCCAACATGTATGTTTATGTTTTAACTATAATATATGCATATGTGTAGGTTAGGAGGCCAAAAAGAGAAGATAATGAAAGGTGTTGATGAGCCCAACAGCCAAACCACTAAATTGAGCAGGAAATTTCTTGCAGTCACGTGTTCAAAGTGTCATAACAAGGGGCACAATTCCAGAACATGTAAAGGGCAGGGAGGTATTGGTGAAGTTGGAGCAAATGGGAAGACACATGGAAATGGAAAGGGGGTGGAAATTTTGTTAAGTAGTTAGTTGGATGTTTGGGTAATTAGGGCTTTTGAAACTTAAATTATGGTTTGGTTGTTTAAATTTGTAATGTTTGTATGGGTTGAGACCTTCCATCATTAAGTATTTTTAAACTAAGTCTCATGTTTAAACTTTGGTATGTAATGGTTTTATCAACAGTTTGCTTATGAATTACCATCTCCAAACCGTTCTAAAAAAGATGCATGTATAACTATGTACATTTGAAATACCATTCCTAACATTTGCAAGATGCAGTTATAACAATGTATTTACGAAAATGCACATCAAAACTACTAATTTATAACAAAGTACATTACATTAAACTTCCATTGACTTAATGTGTTACATAAACCTTCATACAATTAAATGAAACCAAAAATCCCCATTCCATCACAATCCAAAACCCCCCTGAACTAGTTTGATGCTTACAAAAGAAACCAACCCCCCCCCCCCCAATCCTATTACCATCCAAATCCTTCAATTGTCAAAAGTTTGAAAGCACAGAGACCATCTATGATGTTTTTAAACCACGGGGACTAAAATTCAGATATGGGGAAACCCCATGGACCATTTACGATGTTTTTTCTTTTGTTTTTTTATAGGTTCTTTTTAGTATTTTTTTCAATGTTTAAGACTAGAATTATTAAAATTTCGTTGTTGATAACTATTTTCAGTTTGTAAAATCAGTTTATTTAAATTTCAGTTTATTGCAGCAGCGTGCAGATATTAAAAAACAAACAGACTTCATATTACAAGGTGCATGTGTTTGGTCCACCTCTTCTGCTACAAAGAGTTGCAAAGGTGGTCCGCAGACTTCATGAATTTTGCTTAGAAAAAACAAACAACACCTAAGGGAATGAAGTCATATTTTTCTGTTTTAAAATATCTTTATGTGACCTGATAACAGGTTGATAGGTAGTAAAATTTATTATTTGTTTTTTTTTCTAACTTTTACTATCGATTTAATCTTTCAAACCAGTTCAAGCTCAAGAACAACACTATTCAACTATTTTCCTCCTTTTTACCCCAACTTATTCACCTCATGAAATCATCACCATTATTTCCTCTGTATCTCATGGAAGTTATAGGGTGGGTGGTAACAAATGACAAAGAAGAAAGTAAAATCTTAGTCAACAGGTTGCATGTTTGTTTGGATCTATTAGAGAGAGTTTGATCGATATAAAAATAGAAGAAAAAACTAAGCAATGTGTTGATTTCTGGTTGAACTGAATCATCAAAGACAGAGCTCATCTAGCAGATCATGCAGAGATTGGAGACAGTCCAGAGCCGACAGAAAAAGTTATGCCGACAGACAGCGATCTAAGTTAGAGGTCCAGGTTAGGGATATGGTTTTACTGAAGGTATCACCCTGAAAGAGTGTTATACGCTTCAGGAAGAGGGGAAAGTTGGGTCCCCGATATATATATATATATATATATATATATATATATATATATATATATATATATATATATATATATATATATATATATATCATCGTTACCAATTATTAATTTTCAAAAACACCCTTAAACCTACATTATTTTTTTTTTTTCAAAAGCACCCTTAAACCTAATTCTAATTTATAACAATCTTGGTTGTTATATAATAATAAAATTACAAGTTTTTTTTTTCTGATTTAAGCCGATCATTACATGCTCAAAAGATATTATCCTATACATCTATTCTCTTCTCTCTATTATAATAAATGAATATGTTTATTCTTCTATTGACAAGTGTCATACTATTAGAATTCTTCATTAACGGAGTATATGTCACCTATCATGCCACTTGTCAACATATTAATTATCAATTTTAATTTTTAAATTTCTCATTCTAATTACATTAAATTAATAGCTGATTCTCCATTTTAAATTTCAAATTTTAATTTTTTTCACTTTACTTATATTAAATTAATAACATTAAATTAAACAATAAAATAAAATAAATTCAAATTATAAGATGATATAACTTCACATATTTATTTAAATCAACGATTATAATGTTATATAACTAAAAAAATATCTCTTAAGTAATAATTTTGTTTAAAATAATTGATTAATAATTTTGATTTTTTAATATGAAAGTTTAATTAATTTTATAACCGTGGTTCTTATGCATTGTAAACTAGTTTCGTATAAAGAACTACGACGTACTTTATATGTTTCTTCATTTTTTTTACTTTATGAAAATATTTAATTGTCATTTCAGTTTATATAAAACAAATAAATTATATAAAATATTACTTAATTAAACATAATTTAATAATAATAAAAAATCGCCACACATGTTGGTTGAGGAGACCAAATCTAAACATATAACATGATGAGACAGCAAAAAGTAGCAAGGACAAGACATACATTTATTTTACAAAGCTAATTTTTTCAATTGTTTCGAAATACGAGATCCGTTTATCATTTAATCAATTCATACGAAATATCTTTTAAACCATTTAACATTGTTTCATTCTAAATAGATTTTACATAAAATAGTATAAATAGTGGTATATTTGTTACATTAAATGGTTAAATTTTACAAAAAAAAAAAATGTTAAGCATGATGGTTTGTTACATTAATGATTAGTCAAAAATATGAACGGATAAAATTATAAAATATTTTGCACTTTAGGGGATTTTAGAAAATGCTATTATATTTTAACTCTTTTATTTAGGGGTGAGCAAAAACCGAACCGCAAACCAAAAAAACCAAAAAAACCGCATAAACCGAAACCGAAATGAAAACCGATGGTGCGGTTTTTAGTTTTGCAAAAACCGAAAATACTCAGTGCGGTGCGGTTTCTAGTCTCGCAAAAACCGCAAAAAACCGAACCGCACCGCATATATATATATATATATATATATATATATATATATATATATATATATATATATATATATATTTAATGTTGATATTTGTAAGAACCAAGAACTTATGACAATTAAAATTTCTATAAATATAAATATCTATCTTATCTATCGGAGGATGATTGTATATTTTTAAACATACAGTCAGTGGTATTTACAATAACAAATATGTTTATGATATTTTTTAACATTTAAATATGAAGAGTACTAGTGATGATAGTATCATTTTTATGAATATATTAATTGATATTATTGCATGTACATGTGAAACAAATATTATATTAAATTTGTATTATGTTCAAACATTAGAAACATGTTGGATGACTGATTATGTAATTTGATTTCAAACTAAGAGGTGGTGGTATCGGTTAATCTCCAAAAAATGATTACTACTCCTCATCTGAGTCAAAGTAACTCACCGAGTTACTTGAGTTTTAGTAAAAAGGCAAAATGAAAACCAAAAAAAAAAACTAACAAAAAACCGCAAAAAAAAAAACCGCAAAAAACCGCAAAAACCGAACCGCATAAATATCGAACGGTGCGGTTTCTAAATTTCAAAAAACCGAAGTTGCGGTTTTCGGTTCGGTTTTGGCCAAAAACCGCACCGAACTGCACTATGCTCACCCTACTTTTATTTAAAAAACGATTTTTTTTCAGAAGAATCATTTATATTTCTAAAAGTTTTCTGAAAAAATCATTATGTTCATGAAACCTTTTTAAAATTCATAATTATTTAAGAACAATGTTACCGAACAAGAGGTTTGTGATTCTATATTGGCTTGTGGCTCAGATAAATCGTCACATCCATATGGTTTTACTTTCATATTTTTTTAAACATATTGGGAAACTTTGAAAGTTGATGTTATGACGTTTGTTAGTGAGTTTTTTATTACGGGGAAAATACATAGGATGCAATTCATCTTTTATCACTTTAATCCTCAAAGTTAATAGTCCGGTGATAGCGACCGACTTTCAATCTATTAGCCTTATCGGAGCTCAATATAAGATTATTGCTAAAGTCTTAACAATAAGACTTTCTCGAGTCATTGACTCGGTTGTTAGCCGTGAGCTAACTGCTCTCGTCAGGGGCAGGCAAATTTTGGACGGTTCACTCATGGTAAATGAAATATTGGATTAGTACAAAAAAAAAAGATAAAAAAGCTCATGATTTTCAAGGTGGACTTTGAAAGACATTCGATTCGGTATCTTGGGACTTTCTCGACCATGTGATGCTTTTCTTAGGATTTGGTTCCAAATGGCAGTTGTGGGTTCGTTGTTGCTTAAGTTCGGCTAAGACTTATGTCTTTGTCAATGGGAGTCCTTCTGTGGAGTCTGCCCTACAAAGAGGGTTACGTCAAGGAGATGCTCTTTCTCCTTTTCTCTTTATTGTAGCTATGGAGGCTTTTCATATTGCATTCGAGGATGCTTTAGCTGCGGGGTTCTTTCAGGGTGCTATGATTGGTTCTCTTCAAATTTCTCATTTACGTTATGCAGCTAGCATGTTATTCTTGGGTGATTAGGATCGCTCCAATATACGTGGGATTGTTCAAGTATTGTAGTGTTTCTATTGTGTGTCTAGCCTAAAGCTTAATCTGCATAAAGCTAATATGTATGGTGTAGGTGTAGATTTTGAAGAAGTCAAAAATTTTGATGGAATTATTGGATGCAAGGCAGATCAACTTCCCTTTTCCTACTTGGATCTCCCTATTGGAAATAATATGTCGAGGCTCAAAATTTGGGATCCTATGATTGAGAAATTTAATAATAGGCTTTCTAAATGGAAAGCTAATATGCCTTCAATTGGTGGTCGCTCTGTGTTGGTTTCTATTGTCTTGGGGTCTCTTGGTATATATTACCTTTTTAAAAAGAAATAGAGTATATCCGATCTAAATTCTTTTGGGGTTCTGACAGCGAAAAAAATTACTTGAATTGCCTGGAACTCGATTCTTGCTTCTAAAACAAAGGTGGTCTAGGCATTGGTAGTCTTGACGCCTTAAATTTAGCGCTTATTCAGAAGTGGAGATGGAGACTGGTTACTGAAAAAAATACATTGTGGGTGGACCTCATTACTGCCATGTATGGTGAATATGGAGGTGGATACACATCTTTCTTTCCTCGTGTTCATGGGCAAGGCGTGTGGTCTAGGATTGTAGGATCCATAAATTTCATGCACGAAAAGGGTCTGGTGCTTCATTCTTTCTTACAAAAAAAGGTGGTAGATGGAAATTCTACGCGCTTCTGGAGTAATGTTTGGCTAGGTGACTTACCACTTAATGTTAGATTCTTTAGATTGTTTCATTTGGAAACTCAACAAAACTATTTGGTGTGAGATAAGTGGAATGATGGATGACATTGGTGTTGGTCTCGATCTATACATGGAGGGGTTAGTAGCCGTCAACTTGAAGATCTTTTAATGTTGCTGCAAGGTGTGCGCTTTTCTAATGATCAAGACCATTGGAGATGGTGTTTAGACGACTCGTTTCTTTCTCTGTTAAGGAAATTAGGTTGCACATTGACAATTTGACTCTTCCTCATAAGAATATGCAAACTAGGTAGTCTAAATTCCTTCCTAAGAAGGTTAATATTCTTGTTTAGAGAATTTTACTTAACAGGCTCCCTACTTGATGGAATCTTAATCTAAAAGGTATGGATCTTAACACTCTTATGTGTCCTATACGCTTGCTGTTCCAGAAGATATAGACCATGTTATGTGGTCTTGTGATCTAGTAGTCATTGTTTGGTCCAAAGTGTTTAAGTGGGTTGATGTTACCCCTCCTTCTTCAGGCAAGTTGTGTGATGTTTACGACTGGTTTAATGATTTAAGGTTGCATTCGGTTCGAAAATTAGCTCTCGAATCTATTTTAGGAGTGGTTCTTTTGGTGCTATGGAGGTCTAGAAACGAGATGGTGTTTGGTGATAAACTTTCTTCTCGCGAAAATTTGTTCCAAAGTATAGTTGATTATTCTTTTTTATGGTTTGTCAATAGAAACATAAAGGTTAAGGCATTTTGGAGTGATTGGCTCCAAAAACCCTTAATGTCTTTACCTTGTAAATATATTTTTTTTTCTTTCTAGCTTCTTGCTAGTTTTAGTATATTCAGTTGTTCTAAAAAAATTTAAGAACAATGTTTCTTTTCATAATATATACAACATAATTTTTGATCATTTAACATAGTTTGTTAGCAACTAGTTGTGAGAATAATTCAACTTTTTACTAAAACCAAAACTAAATCGAAAATTTCGCTTTTTGATTTCAAAAATACCAAACCATTGGTTTTTATGGTTTCTTGTTTTTTTTTTCTTTTTTTGTCTTTTTTAATTTTCTTGGGTTTCTTCGTAAATATTATTAATTTTTTAAAAATGGTTCAGTTCTTTTGCACACACCTATTAACAATTTGGTTTTTTGGTTTCAAAACTATTTTTTATCCACCCTGTTAACCACCACTGATTTCATATTTTCTTCAATCACAAGGCAGTGACATGCCTCATGAAATGGAATCACCATGGTATGAAATTATATAGAAAATGCTCTTTTAATTTAAAGGATAATCAAAAGCATGTTTGAGAGATCTATGTTTGTATTTATCCCATAAAATATCGACGATAACAATAAACATCCAATAATTTTGATATGACAGTATGATATAGTAGTTTTGTAAAGATATTCACATCGTGTGTTGAAGTTTAAACATGATAACGGAAGTCTATTAATAATGTATGTGGTTACACTGACACTATAACCCAAAAAAAATAATCCTATAATGAACACTATACCTCATGCTTATTTTTCTATAAAGCTTTTGTGTTATAATGTTTCTTGCAGCGACATACAACGTTAATAGACTTCCATCATCATGCTTAAACTTCAACATACATCATGAATAACTTTACAAAACTACTACATCATACTTTCGTATCAAAATCATTGGATACTTGTTATTTTTGCTAATACACTACGGGGAAAATTTGAACATAGATCCTCTCAAACGTGTTTAGAGTTATCCTCAAATGAAAATTGACATTTTTTTTTCAATTTCAAATCATCAGTGATTCCACTTCATAAGGTATATCAACATTGTGATTTAAGGAAAGATAATTTTGGTGGTTAATAAGGGCGTGCAAAAAACCAAAACCATATAAAATATCGAAAAATAGAAAATTCAAAACCAAAAAACCAACGGTTTAGTTTTTGACTTTAGAAAAAATAAATTTTCGGTTCAGTTTGGTTTCTTATATTCTAAAAAAAGAACCAAATCAAATTACCAAAATTTATATCATTTAATGTTTACGATTTAATTGATTAAAAGGTTTTGTTTGCTGCTTTTCTTTATATGTTTGTCAGAGATCTATTTTGGAAACAACTTAGATTGTCGGTCATCTCACATCCCCCTTATCCCATTCTTATGGGATATGGGTTTTTTTTTTATTGTTGTTATTTAATTGATTAAATGTGTTAAAAATATAATAATTTTAATAAATTTACGGTTTCTATTAATAATTAAAATAATAAACATATGTTGGTCTTATCTTGCATTTCTTTTAGAAAAGTACATGTTTTGTTAAATTTTATCAACATTCTTTATGAAGAAACCCCATGAAAATAAAAATAAACGAAGAAAAAACCTATGGTTTTGTATTTTTAAAGTTGAATTTTTCGGTTCGGTTTTGATTTTAATAAAAAACGAACCATTTTCATCTTAATGGTTAACAAAGTATCTAATTATTAGAAAACGTTTTATTTTAAAAAACCTTGTTTTTTGAAAACATTTTAAAAACATGAATTATTTTTCTAGAAAAAAAACATTGATATTTCAGATAAAATGGTGAATATTTCAGATAAAATGGTGAATCAATGTTTTTTCTGAAAACCCTATTTGTTGTAACTCTTTTGTTGCAGAACTTTCACCTCATTTATAAGTAAAATGAACAAAATTTTAGTCATATTCTGTTTATTACTGGTTACAGACTTAGATCAGTAAACATTAAGAAATTTAGCTACATTAACAACACATAAAATGAATTAGAGTATATTCAAACGTCTACAACCTCAAAACTCGATTTCAGAAAAAACATTGGACTATTATCTATATGTGTTTGGCAGCCATCCCGATGGAATCTGCCTTTGATTGGTGGGGTAGTCTCGTGCATAACAGCAAGAGTAGTGATAATGTTTATGAGGCTAAAACACAAAGATCAATCCATCCTACTCAAAACCATAGCAAACAAACAGCCAATATTCATTATTCAAAAGATAATATGATGGACCCTACATCATTTACTCAAGAGTACTTACTTCTCTTTCTTTAAGATATTACCTTATTTGCCCCTAGTGTGAATTGATTTACAATTTTCATGATGTGGGTCAGAATAAGTAAAATGATATTGCAGAATTTGTAGTCATGTATAATTATACAAGTAACACCGTATCATTTGTTTCAAGCCTAATGTAGACTTCTCAAAAGGGTATAAACTTTATACTGTAACGAGACAATTGAATGGAATTTCTCAATGCTTCCAAAAACGACCATTCCTAGTGAGAGATGACAGTGACTTTTTGAATGAATTTCTACGTATTTCCAAATATGTAGGGCCCATTAGTGTCTTTAGTGTAGTCTCTTATATATAATAATATCCCAAAACATTAACTTATAACCACAAAAAATCGAAACCACTTTTGACTTTACCAAATATGATGCACCAAAATTTATCCACCCTATCTCTCCTTTTCAATTTAATCATTTAACAACATCCCACAAATAAAACCAATTATCACGAATACAAAAATCTCATAACTAATAAACAAATGTATGTTTAATCATTCGAAAATAAGATACAAACAACACATTAAATTAAAGGGATTAAATTATATCAGTTTCTGGCACCCAAACGCGAAGGAGCTTGTCATAAAAGGAACAGGTGGCAATGACGGTTTTACCCTTTTTGTCTATACTCCCTCTATACCAATCTGCTCCATAAGCAAGTGATTCATGCTTATTATACGTTTCAACTACTTTGACTTCTTGACTCCCGTTGACTTTAACTATAGCAAACCCATTGTGCATACAAGCTGCAAGGATTAATCCAGGAACAACAGAATGATTTTTAATTCTCCAAACTCCACCTCCTAAACCAACCGATGCCTCCATCACAGGCCTTGTAATTGACCTCACATCCCATATTCTTAATTGTTCATCATAGCTTCCAGTGAATAGAGTGTAGGGATTATGGGGGGATTTTGAAATACAACAAACACCCATTTGATGGGATTTTGAATTTTGAAATGTTGTGGAGGAAGGACTGTTTCGTAAATCCCAGCCCTTGAATTTGCAATCGTCTGAACCGGTATAGACCAAATTTGGTTGGTCTGGATCGAAAGTTGTAGCCCAAACTTCATAATCATGTGCTTTCCATTGTTGTAATGTGATTGTTTTGGTTTCTTGAAATGTAGTTAGTGAGATCGATCCATCTGAATGGCCTACTGAGATCGATGTGGCTGAAGGGTTCCAATCCAAGCATAGACACATACAGGAGCTAAGTTTTTCGCTACTTACCTCTTTCAAATCATTCCCTACATATCAATTATTCATCAATTACATATAGCATCTAGCATTTGATTATATCAATTTAACGTACCATTAATGGAGCTTTGTAAGTGATGAATCTTCAGGAAACCATCAGCATCGGCTTGAGCAAGCAATGGACGTGTTGTTGTTGTTGTTGCGTTGTCTCCCACTGGGTTCCATTTCATGTCAAAGATACCAGCTGTCTTCAATCTGTAAAGCAAATCGACTTTTCCCAAATCGACATTGAAAAGGGAAATGCTTCCTGATCTAGTTGGATGATCACCTTCTTGTAATGTGTAAGTTGAAGCAGCTAGGACATGGTGGAACGAATCGTGGGGGCAAAACTCAACGACGTCGGCGTTTCCATCTAAGTAGCAGTGTCCCACGTCCATTGACCTAATTCATACCAGAAGAAATCAGATGTTGAAAGTTGGAATACATTCGTTTAATAAGCAGAAGAAAGGAGGAAATCAGAAGTTTATTCAGTTTTGCTTGGGCATTTCATCGAACAGATTGTAGGCGTGATGATATATGATTATATGAAAAAATTCAGAATTGTAACGACAAGAGAGCCATAGTTGCGACCTCGATATGAAAGATTCGAAGTTACAGAAGGCTCGAAATCTACCGTTGAATTAACAGGGATGTAGTTGGCGTCGCCGGCGTCAAAGAAAAATGTCGGCGCTCGTTGCAACAAACTTTTGGGCAGAAAAACGAGAATATTGAGCTTCAGAAAACATGGGCTTTCTACAAATTGCTTAGTGGGCTTGAAGGGATGTTATTTGTTGAAATAAAAGGGCTTTTATGGTTGCTAAATGGACCTACTGCATGCTCTGACTAAACCATATTTTTATTGTTTGATTTGACCCGACCGTTGAAAATAACAATTCTACCCTTGCGAATAAAATGAAATAAATGTATCATTCCGCATATATTTACTTCAAAAATTTCTGATTTAAACATATTCACTTCAAAAAATTCAGCGATGAAAATTCAAGAATTCATATTTATGCATCTAATTTCATATTTCAGCAAAGTAATATAATCAAAAATCTGATCTCTGCATCTAACATCATATTTCTACAAACAAATAGCATTTAATTTCAGATTTATGCATCGAACTTTAAATTTCCACATCTAATTTCATATTTTAGCAAACTAATACAATCAAAAATCTAATTTATACATCTAACTTTATATTTCAACAAAAAAAAAATAAAGTCTAATTTCATATTTCATCTAATATCATATTTCAGTAATGTAATAGCATAAAAAAACTAATTTTTGCATTTAATTTCATGTTTAACCAAACAAAGAACATCTAATTTTATATTTCAGAAAACACAACATGTAATTTCATATGATACATCTTATTAGAAAAAAAAAAAAAAAAAAGAAAACAGAAGAATAAGATGTATCAGATTAACGAAAAGAAAAAGAAAACAGAAAAAAACTTACCAGTTCGAAGTTGTAGGTGGCGGACGATGGGCTAGCAGATGGCGGAGCAAGGTAGTGGTGGAGATCGACAAAGGTTTCAAAGTTGTAGGTGGCGGACGATGGGCTGGCAGATGGCGGAGGAAGGTAGTGGTGGAGATCGACAAAGGTTTCTCCAAAGGTGGAGAGAGCTCCGACGACTTCTCTTTTTTCCTTTGTGTCCTTGCAACGTTCAACCCATAAACTAACTGAATTTCCTTCTCAGCAACAAGAGGTAGAAGAAAAAAAAAACCTTACTAGTTCGATGTTGCAGGTGGCGGACAATGGGCTGACAGATGGCGGAGGTCGACGAAGGGAGGTAGAAGTAGCAAAAGGAAGAAGCGAGAAGCGAGAAGGATTAAAAACAGGAAAGAGTTCCAAAATTAATCAGTCAACATTTTTTTTTTATGAGAGGGTAATGGATTGGGCAAGAGGCTTGACATGTCAAATACTCTTATCCAGTCATTTTAGCAAATCACATAAGTTAATCAAATCTCCATTAAGTTCACTGAAATGTCAAGAAAAACTGTTTGAAAAGGTGTTGTTTTGAAAAAAAAAATAAAAAATAAAAATTTATCCCTAATAAATAAAGAACTTTTTTGTCACATGACATGCTCTTCTTGATTTTGCCACATATTATTTTGTGGTTATTTTCAATTAAATTTTTTCCACATGGCATTTTGTGGTTTTTTTCATTTTATTAAATTCCACATAATATTTAAATGTAATAATTGTTATAAATGTAATAATAAATGAATATCAATTTCATTAATTGACTTTCCTTCTAATTTTAAAATTTCCAAATTAAAACTTCATTAATTTCCTTTGTTTGTTTATCTAAATTATCTATTTAAATTTAAAAAAGAAAAAACACTTTAATTTTAATAATTCAATATTTTTCTAATTTTTTTTATAAATTCAAACTTCTTAAATGTTTAGAATTTCATATGTAATTTTTTTTAAAATGAACTCATGTAATACATGAGTTTTACACCTAGTAAAAATGAACCCATGCTAGATCGGTTTGACTGTTATTATGATAGCGTATGATATGTATGTCACATGTTTTTATGATTGCGGGTTGGGTTGAGGCGGTCCTGCTTTGTGCTGAAGGCCAACATACCCAGGACGGACCGGATAGACTACAAACCCAAAAGGGTATGGTAGTCAGACCGAAGGCCCGACGAGCGATCCGGATAGGCTGAAGGCCCTGAGAGGCGGTCCAGACGTGCCGAAGGCTCGGAGAGCGGTCCAGATAGACTGAAGGCCTGCGAGGCGGTCCAGTCAGGCTGAAGGCTCATTATGCATGTTGTTCTGTATTTGTTATATGTTATGGTTATATTTGTATGGCGTTGGTATTTTGGGGAAACTCACTAAGCTTCGGGCTTACAGTTGTTGATTTTGTTTCAGGTACTTCTGATGATCGCGGGAAGGCGAAGGCGTGATCGTGCACCTCCTCATATTTTCATGATTGATTCTGGGGATACTCTGATGCTTAAACTATTTTGAAAACAAATTGTAATAACTTAATAGTTTCTAAATGTTTTACAAAGTTTTAAATTGACTTGAATTTTATGGGTGTTACAAGTTGGTATCAGAGCCTTGGTTTGAGTGAATTGGAGGAACACTCGTGTGAATCCAGTCTCAAATCAAGGAAAGATTTTCAAAATGATTTCTAAATGGTTTTCAAAATAAGTAAAGGAGGATGCAGGGTGTACGATCAGCCGGAACCAGTAAGTAAACCCCAAAATACCATACAGTTATTTGATTATGTGATATGTTAGAACAGCATGCTAGTACTAGGCTAGGGATCTTCAGGAATTGCATGATTGAATTGCCTGATTACATGATGCCTGCTAGCCTAGGGTTTCCTTTATATGAAATTGACATCATTACTGTAGTTGCTTAGTGTATGCATCACGGTTATACATAATTAAGATCTTATAGCCTGAGAATGTTTGATTTGGCCTTATGTTCTGTTCTTGCCGGATTGGGAGCTTAGGGTAGGATTGGACATTCGAAAGTCTATGGGGTCCAGCGTTATGTATGGATAGCATACACTAGTATTGCAGGGTTGGTGGAAGTTTCATGGATGGGTGGGTCGTGAGAGGCCGGGAGGCCAGTTATGAGATATTCAGTATTCCGCTAGGAGTGAGGATTGAGTGCTCGCTATGTTTGTATATCGTTAGGGTGTTGTGGTGATACTTGAGACAAATATGGGTAGGTGTGGAAGGTAGTATGGGCCCGTACTACTGAAAGCACAGGACCCATACGCGTAGCAAGGAAGTCACAACCCCTAGGGTTGGGTTGGGAGTAGGTCCCCTGCCATCATATGGATTATCAGAGATCTTTCTGGTATCTTACCATAATGGTGGTTACGAGACGTCTTGAGACCGAATCCAGGTTAGGATCGGGAGTTGGCAGCCAGGATAGGTCAGTATAGTCAGAGGACCGTGTCAGTGAAATCATCCGGTAGGAGGTGATCGGGGTTGTCCGGGGACAGTTTCCGGAGATGTTTGGGTCTCTTAAGACCTCCATGGTTGAGTATTTTGACGAGCGTTATGCAGCCATTGCCGAGACGGTTGTCGCGACAGCTATAGCAACTGTAACGACGGCAGGAGGAGGAGCTGGGCGAGCTTTCCAGTATCGGGACTTGTTACAGGGACATATTCTGATGAGCAAAGGGCTGCAGTTATTTGTGATCAGGGAGATGTTTTGCACTCATTACATTCCGCGGGATGAGCGGGAATGGCTAGCATAGGAGTTTTTTTGGATTTGAGGCTTCGGGGGTTTTGCTCGAGGCCGGAATGCGAGACGTGGGGACTCCAGAAAGGAGTGATGATTATGTTCAGCTGGGGTTTTGCAGCTAGAAGTAGAATGGTTAATTGATGGATTGAAATGTCGTTTTATAGGGCAAGGATTGTGCCCTTTCAGTCTTTCGAGCTCGAAGGAGTGAGCAGACTTGGGACCCCAGGATTAGGTTGTATTCCAGCTCGGGGTCCGTTAGTCGCAGGGGTTGGCGGCAGTATTCCAGCGTTGGTCAGCGCGGGTGGGTCGATGTGGCATAAATATATTGTGAGATCCGATTCGCATTGGATCTCTTGTGTCGGGCGACCAGGATTGATGGTACTGCCTATTGCACTTCCGGGATTAGATGCTATGTCATGGGAGTAGTTGTAGCCCGGTGTAGGGCAAAGGTTGCTTCAGCTACTACAGTTCAACTGTGGATGATTGAGCCGGTGAGTGAGTCAGGGTGCAAGGCCCTGAATGGTATGATTTCTAGAGCCGAGAGCGGGAGAATTGTTGGAACACTTTGGGAAGAAGGGTATTATGTGGGAGGCCTACGGGAAGGGTCCCACAGGATGGCTATTCGGCGTTGTCAGGATTCAGTAATTCAGTAGCCGCTATTGGTTGGCGGAGGAAAACGCCAAAGGAAGTAGCTCGTTGCTGAGATGTTAGATGGGGCATCTATCTTTTGGACTTCAAGATTTGAGTGTGGGATCATTCAAGTATTAGGGACTGTTGGTTTCCCTAGGATTCAGGAAGTGTTCATCTAGTTATTAGAAGCATGTGATCATTCGTGGTTGGCTAGTAAAGGAGTACTAGTTGGAAAGGTATGGTTGTCATCAGATCGATCGTTGGAAAGTGAGAAGGATTGGGAATTCTCAAAATTTCATGTATTGTGAAGACTTAGTTTAATCTAAGTGGGGGAGAATCGTCCCGGAATGCAGAAGCTGGATCGGTTTTGAAACTGGGATAGGTTTCGCATCGTTTTCAGGAAGGAAGGCAACGCTAGTGGCTGCTTGGTTTGAGTGTTGTGTGAATTGGGAGTTCGGTAAAACTCCCCCGCATGTGGATCGGTTCTTCTCGGTGCTTGATAGCAGAACTTTGGGAAATCAGGTTGGGATTCTAGCCATGAATTGAGTTCAGTTGTGTGTTAGTTCGAGTGCGTGTTCGACCAGTATGGGAAGTGTTGTAAGACTGCGGGGGAGCCGTAGCATTCACTAGCAATCAGTTAGTATAGGAAGTAAGAGTACGGGGGTAGCCGTAGCATTCACTACCGACCAGTTAGTATGGGAAGTGTTGTAAGAATGCAGGGGTAGCCGTACCATTCACTTGCGATCAGTTAGTATGGGAAGTGTTGTAAGGCTGCGGGGGTAGCCGTAGCATTCACCAGGTTGGCAGACAGTGTGAGAAGTGTTGTAAATCTGCGGGTGTAGTCGTAGCATTCACAAGGTTAGCAGATAGTGCTAAGTGATGTAAGTCTGGGGGTGTAGCCGCAACATTCACTAGGTTGGTAGATAGCATGAGCGCGTTGTTTGGACGTGGAAGGGACAGTAGTACCCACCAGTTCGGGTGTAGCAGTGAGGATATGGAAATCCACGGATTGGTTTATGGGTTTCCCCAGAGGGATTAGACCTGGTTAAGCCAGTGATAAGACTGTAGGAATGTCACTACAGTTATGAGATCAAGGAAGCAAAGGATTGCTTAAGTTTGCTTGTGATGTAAGGCTACCATTGGTCATGTAGCAATCGCTTTTAGCCCTGGATTTGGTAACGACATGATTCGACGCATGGACCCGATCGGTTGGATCGGGAGGTTGTTAGAACCACAGTGGCATGATAACTAGTCGCATCTAGTTCCAGAGAAGGATTTCGTTCAGAAGTCGTGTGAGACGAATAAGTGGGAGTCCTTTGGCTCCGTAGCCGGGCGGAAACCCGATATTTCAGAGGATTGGCGAGCGAATTGAGGCCCAGGAGGCCTCGGTAGCTTCTGGTAAGCGGTCATGTGGCAACATATTGTTGGATAAGGTGTCTAAGTCCATAACTATTTCTGGTATGTACTTGACCCGACCCGGTATGGTCCATTTGGGTTGCATGGCACCATGCAATTGGATAAACTAAAATGAGAGAAATAACACTTATGGTTTATTAATATATTATAAGTTCTAATATATTAATAATATTATTTAATTAGTTTGATCAAAAATTAATTTAGAATTAATTAAGTGATCAAAAGATAACTAATTAAATATATGGGTAGATTATGTAAATCTTCCATATCTTATATAGTGGGCTAAGGGGCTCCATGGATTATCAAGTTGGGTTCCACCCATAGGATGCTCCATGGGAGTTACAAACCCATGGGTCATGGAAATGAAGAGTCATGACACATTAGGGTTTACATGGTGTAACCCTAGATGTGTCAACACTATATAAGAAACCCATTCTCCACCAAAATAGGCTACACATAAGAAACAAGAGGGCTAGAGCCGATTTTGCAAGTGTAAGATTCTCTCAAAGTTTACTCCTTTGCATTTGGTGTTGTGTGAAGCATTTGAGGCATCACACTTGGGGTGCTAGGCTCACAAGGTTTCAAGGATCATAATCAACAACAAGGTAAGTTATTCTATCTTTCATTCAAGTTAAAAATGTTCCCCATGTATGCTAGATAGGAATATAACCTTGGAATTCAACTTTGCATGATTATTAGACAAACATAGATCCAATGTTATTAGGGTTGCATGTACACTTAGGAAGTGTTAGAATGCTCAAAACCCATCAGTGGTATCAGAGCCTAGGTTTGTTTGTTGTTTTTTGTGTGCAAACAGCTTGAAAAAAATCGTTTTTCTATTTTCTGCTCGTATGAAAGTTTGCACATTTGTTGCTGGAAATGGACTAGAAACATTACCCTAAACTGTTTTGATGTTTTAAAGCTTGTTTTAGATGGTGTAATGTTTATGCTAATCCATTTACAATGGCCATTATTAAAATTACAAGTTTTTTTTAAGTGTAATTTTTTGATTCTTGAAAGTGTTCATATTCATGTTCTTGAACTTATGAAGATTAGATGATCATAGGAATTGTTTGTAACCTTCATGGTAGTTTAATTCATGATCATAATGTGTTTTAATGGAGTCCATAACTTGTCCTCAAGTTATGGAAAACCAAAAGTCTTACTTTTATTAAAGCCATTAAAAGAACACAAGAGTTATAAAAATGAAGAGTCTTCATTTTTATTACTCAATTAATTCATAAGTTATAAGAAATGAAAAGTTTTGGAAGTTTACAAAACTTGCCCTCAAGTTTTGGAACATGTAAAGTCTTGATTAAAACTTTAGTTCCAACCCTTAGAATTTTAAAAGTTAAAATTCAACCCTTATACTTTATAATATTATAAGTTACTAATATATATATGTATAACGTCAAGTCGTCTTATCGCTAGTACGCCTCATTCACGAAGCCGGTCTATAAGGGGGTATAAGGTTGTTGCCTATAAAATGGCAACTTAATGGGTGTCCACTCTCACCCACCGCTTCCTTGATCGGTGGAGGGTCGTTAGCCGAATGGGTAAGACAAGGACTTATAAATTCTCATTAAAAGTATGATGAATATTATAAAGTAACTAAATGCTTTTATTAAATTCCCAATCTTAGTTACTTTAGGAAAATGTGAATAAGGTGCTAATCCATGAAATTACACTTTACACTTTGTTTAAGTCGTTGGTGGAGCGTGTGTGGTTAACCGGCACACTAACTTGGACTTAACAAGGTAGGTAAAGGGTGACTTAAGGTTTACCATAGCATCGGTGGAGCGTGTGTGGTTTACCGGCACATCGATTGAGTGATAAACCTTGAGGGTACCAAGTGATTTGCATGGTTACTTCACACCTCGTTTTGTGATCCTCGGTATCCCAGTCACAAAACTTGGAGGGCACACTCGAGATTGAAACATACCTTTGAAAAGTTCATTGAATCTCAAAAGAATCTAGGAATTTCTAAGAACCAATTAAAAACCTAATATTTATATTTCGTTTTTCATGGTGGAAATTGGTGAATCGTCATTCACCTACCTTTCAAATATGTTATAGCTTGGATTACGACATACCTCTTCTAAGTTATAATATATTGTGATTGGATCCTAGCCTTAATATTACATTTGGGTGTTTTATTAAGGACTCTCTTAATATCTAAACTAATCTTGTTCTCTTCTTTCAGATGTCTTCAAACAATGTTGCTTCTGGCTCTAATCCTAATGGCTCCTTTACCCTTATGAACTTGTGTGGGAAAGTCACTTTTGATGGATCCAACTTCAATGAATGGATCAGAAACATTAGGATGATTACCTGCTACGAGGACAAAGAATATGTCCTTGACAAGGAGCTTATTGAGATTGATGAGACCACTGCAACTCCCCAGGAGATCGCTGACTTCCAGGCACATGAAAGGGATGCTACAAAAGTGGCATGCATCATGTTGGCCACCATGACAGCGGAACTCCAAAAGTCCTATGAGGACTTCTACCCTTTTGAAATGCACCAAGAACTGATGGAAAGATACCATCAAAGTGCACGACAAGAGAGGTATGAAATCATATGCTCTATCATAACAACCATGATGAAGGACGGGGAATCCGTCACGAGCCACATGCAGAAAATGCAAAGGTATGTGGATCGGTTGCTGAAGCTTAATGTGAACTTCCCTGAGGAGCTTGCAATAGATATCATTTTGCACTCCTTACCATCGTGCTATGATCAATTCCGCATGACATATCACATGAATAAGGAAGAGGTCACACTCAGCAAACTTCAGGGACTCCTCAAGACCGCAGAAACAGGTCTTAAGGGTAAGTCGGTTGTTAACACTCCTACTCCAAACTCCGCCCTGGTTTTGGCAATCGGGAATGGTAGAGGGAAGAAGAGGAAGAGCTCTTCGAAGGGTACCAAGGCTAGGACTCTTGATGGCTCTTCTTCAAGTGGAACCAAGAAAGGTTTTGTCACTCCTTCTTCTGACCCTAAAGAGGCTGAATGCTTCTATTGCCATGAAAAGTCACATTGGAAGCGGAACTGCCCAAAGTACCAGCAAGATGTGAAGGATGGGAAAGTTAAACCCAACCATGCAGGTATTTACACTATCTTATCTAATAACTCACCCCATTCTAACTCTTGGGTCCTTGATACCGATTGTGGTATTCATATATGTTCTGATTTGCAGGGACTAAGAAGAAGTGAGAATGTGGAGCATGGAAGAATAAACTTAATCATGGGGAATAGGAAAGCTTTACCTGTCACCAAGATTGGAGTTTATACTTTATCGCTAAGTAGTGGGTTTAGTTTAGATTTGAATAAATGTTGTTATTCGCCAGAAATGGCAAGAAATATTATTTCCTTTCATGCATTGTATAAACAAGGTTTCACCTTTTCATTTGATAATGAAGTTGGTTCGATTAATGCTTTCTTTAATAATGTTCTTTATTTTAAAGCATTACCTTGTGATGGTGTGTATGAAACTGTATATGTGGTTGATAACTTAGGAAATAATGTATTGTGTATTGATTATGTTAATGATAATAACTTGGATAAAGCATCATTATGGCATTGTCGTCTTGGACATATAAGCAAGAAACGCATAGGCCAACTCCAAAAGGATGGAGTATTGGAGTCATTTGACCTAAAGTCAGATGATAGTTGCGAATCATGCTTACTTGGAAAAATGACAATGTCACCCTTCACAGGTTCTTGTGAGAGGGGTGAAGGTTTGTTGGATCTTATATACACGGATGTGTGTGGGCCCTTCAAACATGCCACAAGGGATGCTAATCGTTATTATTTGACTTTTACTGATGATTACAGTAGATATGGATATGTCTACTTAATCAAGCATAAGTCAGAGACTTTTGAGAGGTTTAAAGAGTTTAAACAAGAAGTCGAGAATCAATTGGGCAGGAACATTAAGATGCTTTGATCCGATCGAGGTGGTGAGTATCTTAGTTCAGAGTTCCTCGACTATCTTAAGGAATGTGGGATTGTCCCACAATTGACACCTCCAGGACACCGCAGTTGAATGGTGTAGCTGAGAGGCGTAATCGAACCTTGTTGGATATGGTTCGTTCCATGATGAGTCGAGCTTCGCTACCAATCTCATTTTGGGGGTATGCCTTAGAGACTGCCGCCCATATCCTTAATCTAGTTCCCACAAAGAAAGTTGCCAAAACTCCTCATGAGATGTGGACTGGCAAAGTACCCAAACTAGACCACATTAAGATTTGGGGTTGCGAGGCTTTCGTGAGACGCGAGACTCATGATAAGCTCGAACCTCGAAGTGAGAGGTGTATTTTCATCGGCTACCCACATAAATCCTTTGGTTACCTCTTCTACAGACCTAGTGAGAATGTGGTCTTTGTAGCTAGGAGGGCTTTCTTTCGAGAGAGAGAGTTCATAAGCCAAGGAGACAGTGGGAGGCAAGTTGACCTCGAAGAAATTCAAGAGTCAAGTGGTGAAGGAACTTCAAACCCTAGCACTCAACTTGAGGAGGAAACTCCTGTTGAGCCAATTGACAAGTCTGTACCTCTGAGGCGTTCCACAAGGGTTAGGAATGCACCTGAGCATTACTATGGATTCCATATTACTGCGGAAGGTGATACACTTATCAGTGATGAGACACTGATAGGTCTGGATGAACCTAACAGTTACGCGGAAGCCATGGCAGGCCCTAAGTCAGCCAAGTGGAAAGAGGCAATGGACAGCGATATACAGTCCATGTATGACAATCAAGTTTGGAACTTGGTTGAGAATGTACCAGGTCGTAAGACTATAGGGTGCAAATGGATCTTCAAGAAGAAGACCGACATGGATGGTAATGTACACACTTATAAGGCACGACTGGTTGCAAAGGGTTTCTCACAAACTCCGGGAGTTTATTATGATGAGACATTTTCTCCAGTGGCCAAGATTAAGTCTATTAGGGTTCTGTTAGCCATAGCCGCATTTCATGACTATGAAATATGGCAAATGGATGTCAAAACCGCTTTCCTTCATGGAAAGTTGGCTGAGGATGTTTACATGAGTTAGCCAGAGGGTTTTGTCAACACATAGTACCCTAATAGAGTGTGTAAGCTTGAGAAATCCATTTATGGGTTAAAGCAAGCACCTCGCAGATGGAATCTTTGCTTTGATGAGAAAGTCAAGGAATTTGGCTTTTCTAGGAGTGAAGATGAATCTTGTGTATATGTCAAGGCTAGTGGGAGTATAGTTAGCTTTTTTGGTATGTGGATGACATACTACTCATAGGAAATGACATCCCAACTCTGCAGGAAGTTAAGTCCTGGCTTGGGAAGTGTTTCTCTATGAAGGACCTAGGAGAAGCTGCCTATATTCTACGGATAAGGATCTTGAGAGACCGGAGTAAAAGACTAATTGGACTTAGTCAGAGTACTTACTTGGATAAGGTGTTGAAGAGATTTGGCATGCAGGACTCCAAGAAAGGAGAGTTACCCATCCAAAGTAATGTCAGATTGAGTAAGACACAAAGCCCTAGTATTGAGGCTGAGATAGCAGAAATGAGTCGAATACCTTATGCTTCGGCTGTAGGATCGATCATGTATGCTATGACGTGTACTCGACCTGATGTAGCCTTTGCTTTGAGCATGGTTAGCAGGTATCAGGGGAACCCTGGCAAGGCACACTGGACTGCGGTAAAGAATATCCTCAAGTACCTACGGAGGACTAAGGACTGGGTCCTTACCCTCAGTGGGAGTGAAGACTTGAGAGTTGTAGGGTATAGTGATGCTAGCTTTCAGACTGATAGGGATAATTTCCGCTCTCAGTCAGGCTGGGTCTTTACCTTAAATGGAGGAGCAATTTCTTGGAAGAGTTCCAAGCAAGAGACAGTGGCTGATTCAACTTGCGAATCAGAGTATATAGCAGTTAGCGAGGCAGCAAAGGAGGCGATATGGCTGAAGAACTTCATTGGAGACCTTGGAGTTGTACCAGCTATTAAAGAGCCAATGGAAATTTTATGTGATAGTGAAAGTGCAGTTGCCTTAGCCAAGGAACCAAGGGATCACGGGAGATCCAGACACATCGACAGAAAATACCATTTCATCAGACATCGAATAGAAGAAGGACTCCTCGTGGCAAAGAGGGTATCATCGGATGAGAATCCAGCAGATCCCCTCACGAAGGGACTGACTCGGGTTAAGCATCTCCAACATGCTCGGAGCATAGGGCTGAAGGATGATATTAGATTTAGTAGTTAGATAACCTTGAAATTTGTAAAGTGTAATTGACATTAGATGATGAATAAAAGGTGTTTTATTTATGAGTAAAGTGTTGCTATCTCTTGTCGATCGTTTACTATATTTCTTTTGCATGTTTTGACTTCCAGAATAATTATGTTTGGTATATCATATTATTCGAACCTCCACAGTCGGTCATATGTCGGAAGTAGGTATGAATCAAGACTGTCATGATTGGTTGCAGAGGTCTAAGTTGTTGGACATGGCTACAACACTCATGAGTGCTCATAAGTTCTGAGCATTGGACTCAACCCACGCTCACTGGAATCACTTCATGGAATTTATCTCGAGTGATCGTGAGACGGTAATATCATATAAGTCTTCAAACCTAGAGATATGATTTGTTACTTATGAGTTGGTTATGCATTGATTGTACGTTAACGCATTGGTAACTCGATGTTATAAAACGTGCTTTTGTGTATAATTCAATGAGTGGTAGAACAAACATATGAGTCGAAGTTTATCTGTTCCTTCTTGGATTAGAAGCTGATATCTGGGCCCCTTGATGATTTTGTTTTGACCTATGTACCGGGCCCGGTCAGAACTAAGTTGATGTGTTCAATTAAGTTCTTTGTCAAATAAATCGGAAATCGGAAAACAAACTGCTGGACAATAAGTAAGACATTGTTCCATGTATTTGTCCGGCTGATATCTAGAACAGAGGATTATATGATCACTTATCTTAAATGGCGTATCATCATCTTCTCAGTTCCGAGAGACCTTGAAAGAGCTACGATTGTCGATCGGTTCCTGAAGTATTGCAGTTATAGTTATTAGACTTATCCAAGTGGGAGACTGTTGGATAAGGTATCTAAGTCTATAACTATTTATGGTATGTACTTGACCCGACCCAGCATGGTCCATTTGGGTTGCATGGCACCATGCAATTGGATAAACTAAAATGAGAGAAATAACACTTATGGTTTATTAATATATTATAAGTTCTAATATATTAATAATATTATTTAATTAGTTTGATCAAGAATTAATTTAGAATTAATTAAGTGATTAAAAGATAACTAATTAAATATATGGGTAGATTATGTAAATCTTCCATATCTTATATAGTGGGCTAAGGGGCTCCATGGATTATCAAGTTGGGTTCCACCCATAGGATGCTCCATGGATGCTCCATGGGAGTTACAAACCCATGGGTCATGGAAATGAAGAGTCATGACACATTAGGGTTTACATGGTGTAACCCTAGATGTGTCAACACTATATAAGAAACCCATTCTCCACCAAAATAGGCTACACATAAGAAACAAGAGGGCTAGAGCCGATTTTGCAAGTGTAAGATTCTCTCAAAGTTTACTCCTTTGCATTTGGTGTTGTGTGAAGCATTTGAGGCATCACACTTGGGGTGCTAGGCTCACAAGGTTTCAATGATCATAATCAACAACAAGGTAAGTTATTCTATCTTTCATTCAAGTTAAAAATGTTCCCCATGTATGCTAGATAGGAATATAACCTTGGAATTCAACTTTGCATGATTATTAGACAAACATAGATCCAAGGTTATTAGGGTTGCATGTACACTTAGGAAGTGTTAGAATGCTCAAAACCCATCAGTGGTATCAGAGCCTAGGTTTGTTTGTTGTTTTTTGTGTGCAAACAGCTTGAAAAAAATCGTTTTTCTATTTTCTGCTCGTATGAAAGTTTGCACATTTGTTGCTGGAAATGGACTAGAAACATTACCCTAAACTGTTTTGATGTTTTAAAGCTTGTTTTAGATGGTGTAATGTTTATGCTAATCCATTTACAATGGCCATTATTAAAATTACAAGTTTTTTTTTAAGTGTAATTTTTTGATTCTTGAAAGTGTTCATATTCATGTTCTTGAACTTATGAAGATTAGATGATCATAGGAATTGTTTGTAACCTTCATGGTAGTTTAATTCATGATCATAATGTGTTTTAATGGAGTCTATAACTTGTCCTCAAGTTATGGAAAACCAAAAGTCTTACTTTTATTAAAGCCATTAAAAGAACACAAGAGTTATAAAAATGAAGAGTCTTCATTTTTATTACTCAATTAATTCATAAGTTATAAGAAATGAAAAGTTTTGGAAGTTTACAAAACTTGCCCTCAAGTTTTGGAACATGTAAAGTCTTGATTAAAACTTTAGTTCCAACCCTTAGAATTTTAAAAGTTAAAATTCAACCCTTATACTTTATAATATTATAAGTTACTAATATATATATGTATAACGCCAAGTCGTCTTATCGCTAGTACGCCTCATTCACGAAGCCGGTCTATAAGGGGGTATAAGGTTGTTGCCTATAAAATGGCAACTTAATGGGTGTCCACTCTCACCCACCGCTTCCTTGATCGGTGGAGGGTCGTTAGCCGAATGGGTAAGACAAGGACTTATAAATTCTCATTAAAAGTATGATGAATATTATAAAGTAACTAAATGCTTTTATTAAATTCCCAATCTTAGTTACTTTAGGAAAATGTGAATAAGGTGCTAATCCATGAAATTACACTTTACACTTTGTTTAAGTCGTTGGTGGAGCGTGTGTGGTTAACCGGCACACTAACTTGGACTTAACAAGGTAGGTAAAGGGTGACTTAAGGTGTATTATGGTGTAAATGTGTGTGTAATATGGTGTGATGTTGTATGAACAATCCTTGGCTGGAAAATCAAAGAAAACGCACCACCACCACCTCCTGTCGCCGTCTGCCACCATGGTTGTATTGGACATTTTCTTTTGTATTCTTTTGGTGCTAGTGTGTGTTTGTATATAGGAACTTTTTGTTGGATTAGGTGTCTAAGGGGTTGTTTGTTTTTTTTGTGAAGATCTGCGCAACCACTTTTGGCTGCGTCGCGCAAACATATGCCATCGCAGAGTGTTTGTCTTTTGAAAGTGCGCAGATCAAAAAACGTCTGCGCGAGTTCTTCCTGGCGTAGACATGGGCCACTGTCTTCAAAGGTCTTCATACTTCATTTTAACCTAAACCAAAAAAAACATGGGCCACCGTGCAGTTTTTTTTTCTTTTTTGCTGAAAATGCATTTTTAATGTTTATGACATGAAATTAAGTTTGAAAAATCAATTTATTTCAATAGCTGCAGACGTTAAAAACAAACAATCTTCTTATTGCAGACTGCATACATTTGGTCCACCTGTTCTGCCGCAGAGGCTTGCAGATGTGGTCCGCAGACTGCATACATTTTGGCTTTAAAAAAACAAACAACACATAAGCCCATAACTATAATTGGTATATACTTTAATTGATAGTAGCACAGTCCTTTTGGGTTGCCTCATAACTAGCAACTAGACAGGATGACTTTTGGAGAGAGAGGTTGAATTTATTATTTGACCCAATGACACAAGATGGATGGGAGAAAACCCTAGAAACTCCATAAACCAAGATCTCATAAGAAAATGATCAAGTTAGCATCTTTTTACCTCCAACTGAAGCAAATCTCTAAAGAATCTATGGATCCAAAAGCCTCCTCTTGATCCAAGCTTTGATGTTCCTCACTTCTCCTCCAAAAGTGCACTAAAATCACAAGATTAGCCTATCTCTTTCTCTCTTAGCTCACTAACACGATTAGGGTTTCACACAGGGGAGTAGGGTGGCTGGTGAGGCGGAAATAAGGGCTTAAGGCCCTTTAAATAGGTCACAAACACGGAGATTTAGGGTTTCCTCACACAGCACCGACTCGGCGAGTCGGCTCTCTGAATCGTCGAGTTGGTCATTAAACCCACGTGGCCAACCCGTCTCTACTCGACGAGTTGGGCATCCAACTCGGCGAGTCACGCAGTCATCCCAAAAAATATAAATAATAAATAAATATTATACCTGGGAGTCGGGATGTTACAATTCACCCCCACTAGAATCAGACTTCTCCCTCGAAGTCATGCTCCGGAAACAACTCTGGGTACTGCTCGCGCATCTCATACTCCGGCTCCCAAGTCCACTCGGATCCCCTGCGGTGCTCCCACTGCACCTTAACCAGTCGCACTTCCTTGTTCCTCAGGGTCTTAACTTTTCTATCCAAAATTGCTATCGGTCTCTCAATGTAATTCAGGCTAGCATTCACCCGAATGTCCTCTAAGGGTACCACTGCCGTCTCATCGGCTACACACTTCCTCAACTGGGATACGTGGAAGGTGTTATGAATCTGGCTCAACTCTGCAGGTAGCTCAACCGATAGGCTACCTTCCACACTCTGGCAGTCACTCTGAAAGGACCGATATATCTAGGCCCCATCTTTCCCCCCTTCCTGAATCGGATCACCCCTTTCCACGGGGATACCTTCAGGAAGACAAACTCTCCAACCTGGAACTCTAGCTCAGATCGTCGCCGGTCTGCGTAACTCTTCTGGAGACTATGAGCTGTCAGTAGCCTCTGTCTGACCTGCTGAATCTGCTCAATCATCTTGAGCACTATCTCAGTGCTACTCATCACTCTCTGCCCTACCTCTCCCCAACATATGGGATTCCGACACCTCCTCCCACATAAGAGCTCACAGGGAGGCATACCAATACTGGAATGGTGGCTGTTGTTATAAGAAAGCTCAGCCAAGGGAAAATAGGTGTCCCAACTTCCTACGAAGTCCATAACATAGGCACGCAACATGTCCTCAAGCGTATGAATCGTCCGCTCACTCTGCCCGTCTGTCTGTGGGTGGTATGCGGTACTGAAGTGCAATCGGGTACCCAACTCCTCATGAAACTTCTTTCAGAACCTAGAAGTAAAACAGACATCCCGATCTGACACTATCGATGTCGGCACTACATGTCGTGCCACCACCTCTCTCACATAAATCTCGGCTAATTTCTCTGCATAAGAGCTCTCACTGATAGCAAGGAAGTGAGCACTCTTCGTCAACCGGTGCACAATCACCCATATCGTGTCAACACATCGCGCGGTTCTTGGTAACTTGGTGATAAAATCCATGGAAATCTGTTCCCACTTCCACTGGGGAACCTCTAAAGGCTGCAACAAACCATGTGGTCGTTGGTGCTCTGCCTTGACCTGACGACAGGTCAAGCATCTCTCAACTACCCATGCCACGTCTCTCTTCATACAGGACCACCAATAATCCCTCTTCAAGTCCAAATACATCTTGGTGGCTCCCGGATGGATCGAGAATCTCGACCGATGGGCCTCCTCCATCACAATACGTCAAACTCTACCCGTGTACGACACCCAAATCCGCCCACGGAAAGTCATAAGCCCTCGACTATCCGTCTTAAACTCTGAAACCTGTTCGATCACCCACTCCCTCTTGTGGTTCTCCGGTCTCACGACCTCTACATGGGCCTCTCGGATGGTATCTAAGACTGGAGTAATCACCGTCATCCTCATACACATATCTCGAATCGGATCACTCTCTGCTCTATGGCTCAAGGCATCGGCTACCACATTAGCCTTGCCTAGGTGATATAAGATATCGCAGTCGTAGTTTTTCACTACATCCAACCATCTCCTCTGTCTCATATTCAGGTTGGGCTAATCCATAAGGTACTTCAGGCTCTTATGGTCCGTATATATGGTACACTGAACATCGTACAGATAGTGGCGCCAAATCTTGAGGGCGAACACCACCACCCCCAACTCCAAATCATGGGTGGGATATCTCGTCTCATGAGGCTTCAACTGCCTCGATGCATATGCAATCATGTGTCCCCTCTCATCAACACAGCTCCCATCCCTGATATAGATGCATCACAGTAAACTACGAAGTCCTCCACTCCCTCGGGAAGGGCTAACACTGGAGTTTCGCACAATCTTTGGCGAAGAGTCTCAAATGAGGCCTGTTGCTCGGGCCCCTAGGCAAAAGTAACACCCTTCCGGGTCAATCTGGTAAGAGGAACAACAATCTTGGAGAAATCTATGATAAATCTCCGATAGTAACCGGCCAAACCCAGAAAACTCCTGATCTCGAACGGGGATCTCGGCACCTACCATCTCATATCTACCTCAATCTTGGCCGGGTCGACCAATATCCCATTCTAATTAACGAGATGTCCCAGGAACTGGACCTCTCGTAACCAGAAATCACACTTGGAGAATTTGGCATAAAGCCTCTCCGACCTCAATACTCCAAGAATCTCTCTAAGATGCTCCTCGTGCTGCCCTCTGGTTCTCGAATACACCAAAATATCGTCGATGAACACGATCACCGATCGATCCAACATAGGCCTGCACACCCGGTTCATGAGGTCCATGAATGCCGCCGGTGCGTTGGTGAGCCCGAAAGGCATCACCACAAACTCGTAGTGCCCATAACAAGTCCTAAAAGCCGTCTTCTAGATTTCCTCCTCGCAAACTCTCATATGATGATATCTAGATCTCAAATCAATCTTGGAGAACCAAGACGCCCCCCTGCAACTAATCAAACAAATCGTCGATCCTCGGAAGTGGATAACGATTCTTGACCGTCAGCTTGTTCAACTCCCGTTAATCAATACACATCTGGTGTGAACCATCCTTTTTCTTGACAAAAAGGATCGGTGATCCCCACGGTGAGCTACTCGGTCTGATGAAACCTTTCCCCAGCAACTCCTGGAGTTATGAGGATAACTCTTGCATCTCTGGTGGCGCAAGGCAATAAGGTGCCTTGGCAATAGGTGTCATGCTCGGAACCAAATCAATCCGAAAATCTACTTGCCTCTCGGGAGGCACACCCGGCAACTCCTCGGGGAAAACATCTGGGAACTCGCACACTATCGGAACCTCGGAGATAGAACTTGGCCTCTCTGTAGCAGCCTGCGTATCCATCACATACGCGTAAAAGCCCATACAACCCTATTGCGGACACTGTCTCGCTCTGGCAGCAGAGTAGAAAGCTGATCCAGATCTGGTACCCTCACCATACACCGTAAGCACTCCCCCACTAGGGTCTCGTATGGTCACCATCTGACGATCATAGTCGATCACAGCTCCAAACCGATTCAACCAATCCATGCCCACTATGACACAGACATCACCCATGGCTATCGGCACCAGATCTATCGGAAACCCAACACCAAAAATCTCTAGTACACATCCTCATAATACATCAGTGGCAAAAACCACATGCTCGTCGGATATAGAAACCCTCAGAGGTCGACTCAACACCTCTAACCTGACACTGATATGACGACTAAAAGCTAAAGACACGAAGGATCGACTCGCACCCGAGTCAAATAACACCAAAGCAGGTACAGAACTCACAAGAAAAGTACCTATATGCAACACGATATAAGAAAAACAAATCTCAAAATAACAGGAATAAGGAAATATGTACTAGCCACGACATTAGGTGCTGCGCTGACCTCCTCCGCTGTCAGCTGAAAAGCTCTCCCATGAGCCTTCGGTGCCTTGACCTTTGCTGGTCGACTGTCAGTAGCTCGCAAAGCAACAGGAGCGGAACCCTGGGTTGATCCCTGAATGAGCTAAGGGCACTCGGCCTTCCGATGGTCGGTCTGGTTGCAGTGAAAGCAAATCGCAAACCCCTTGGGGCAATCCCTCGCCAGGTACCCATCCTTGCCACATTTGTAGCAAATCCATGCCTAGCACGATCCCTCGTGACTCTTGCCGCACTTTCCACAAGTGCGGCCCTTCTGGCCCCCAACTCTCATATCAACGGGCTTTACCCGCTTCTTTGTCGGTTGCGACTGTACTGGTCTCCGGTCTCTCCCCTGAGACCCCCCTCCTCCCTAGCTTGTAACTCTAGCTCAATCTCCCTACGCTTGGCATTGGTCTGAAGCTCAACCAATGTTCGGTATGACGAGTTCGCCACGAACTCTCGTATAACCCTCCTCAGTATGCTCAGATATCGGCTCACACGTGCCTGCTCGGTAGACACGTGCTCAGGGCAAAACAACGCCCTTTCATGGAACATCCTCGTGATCTCGGTCACAGTTTCTGTCTTCTGCTTGAGAGACAGAAACTCCTGGGCCAACCGTTCCCTCTCCATCTAGGGAACATACTCATCTCGAAACAGCTGTGTAAACATCTCCCTTGTCACTGCAGCATGATCTGCAAGAGTAAAGTTGGCAGTCACAAACTTCCACCAGTCCTTCGCTCCCAAGTGAAGCTGGTTCAATGCAAACCGAACTCTCAGGTGCTCAGGGCATGAACACATGTAAAAACATCCCTCAATGCCAGAGATCCATCTCATAGAAGCAATTAGATCCTGTGTCGCATCAAAATCTGGTGGCTTTGTGTTGCTGAACTCCCGGAACCACAACGAGTCACCCCCCTGTGGTCTCGAAGCATCTAGGGCTGAGGTGGCTGCGGCAGCAGCCTCAGTAACATCAGCATAGTGCTCATCGAAGGTCTCAATCAACATGGTCTTAATAGACCCAAACATCTCCGACATCGCCTTTCGGATAGTTGCGCCCACCTCAGCATGGATGATCCTGCGGATCTCCTCGTCACTGGTACCACTGGTGCCCTCGGGGTTGTGGTGCGTACCCACCATAATGTCTCTGAAACACAACACGAAAATAATTAGAGACTCATTCGAGCATACTCACACTCGATTTCCATCCCCTACATGCTCCTTAGTATCCCAAAGATTCTTACTTGGGTTGCATACAGATCCGGTGCTTTCAGTAGTACGAGCCCAATACTACTTTCCACACCAAACTGTAGTCATCCCAAGTCCTCCTCCTAGGATCTTAATTCACAGCACTCTATCCCTCACAGATATCAAACTACTCTCTCGGTAGATTCCTCTATGCTTATCTAGGTACCTCTCCTAGATCACTCAACTCTATCTAAAGGATTCCTGCTATGACTCTCCTACTCGTCCACACAGAGCAAATAACAGATAAGATCACTCAGTAGCATACCCTAGGCTAAGGCATCATGAATCAGGAAACTCTAGCTCTAAATTCTGAAGTACCTAGCCTATCCTCTAGCATGCATCCCTAACATCTCATAAATATCTCATACACAAATAAGTAAGGGTATTTTGGGAAATCACCGTTCGGGCTCTGGCTGATTGTACACACTGCTCCAACTCGTTTTTCTCTTAAAACTCTTTCTCATTTTAGAAAATCATTTCTTTTGAAAAAATTTCTCAAATCCTCATTTTGAGTCCAGACATACCCGAGGGTACATCCGAATCCCTCAAACCAAGGCTCTGATACCAACTTGTAACACTGTAAATTTTTAAACAAAATTTTCATTTTCAAACCACATAAATCTCATTATCACATTCCAAAACCACAATTTGTCAAATTGTCACAAGCACAAGTTTATAAATTGTTTGATAAAATCCAGGATCCACAAACATAAACTCCATCTCGTGTGTGTACAATCAAGTCGGCGCCTTCCCGTGATCCTGAGAAGTACCTGAAACACATATCACATAACACGATAAGCACAAAGCTTAGCGAGTTCCCCAAAATACCACACATATCTCATTAGCCTCTCATGGCTGTAACTCATATAAGACCCTCTGGTCAACATGTCTCAGTGGAACCCTCCGGTCCCACAACTCGGGTGGACCCTCCTGTCCTAACTCGGTAAAGCTCAGAATAATACACAACATAAATCACAAAGACATAATGCAGGATATCACAATACTCAATATAAGCACATAAGACCCTCCGGTCACACAAATTACCACTCAAGGTAAGAATAGTGAGAAGACTCACCTCGTAAGCAAGCAAATGAATCACGTACACGAATCACCGATCTAGCCTCCGCCTAACACATATGTTAATTATCTCTAATTAACACTCCAATCACAACTCTAAATAATCTAAGGGTTATTCTCTCTCTAACTCTTGGAATGGGTAAAAGACCATTCTACCCCTCCATAGTCTCAATAATCCTTGTCTTGACCAAACCCTAAAGTCAACTGAAATCAACACTATAGTCAACAGTCCATGTTGACCTGACTCGTCGAGTGCACCTCTATGAATCATCGAGTCCCCTTGTTCCTTCAGAAAAGTCGTGAAAACCAAACCTAACCCGTCGGGTTGTCTCATCAACTCACCGAGTTACTCATGTCCAGGCTCATCGGGGAAAACCTTAGCCGACTCATCGAGTCAGCTCATTGACTCGGCGAGTCCATTTAGTCTATATTCTCATTTAGATGTTTAAAGGCATATCTACAACTCCAAACTCTAGATCTATCATCCTAAGGCTCGAATATCACGTAAAGCTGCAAGCTTTACGTTCATGCATGGCATATTAGGCTCATAATGCCAATACAAGCTCCAACAAGGGTTAGATGCACAAGAGCTTGCCTTTAGCTCAATAAAGCTCGGGTCTTTGGACTCACAAGGCCTCCTACAATCTAGATCTGAGGTTCCAACCTCAAACCATGATCAAATGACCCAATGACACAAGATGGATGGGAGAAAACCCTAGAAACTCCCTAAACCAATATTTCATAAAAAATGATCAAGTTAGCATCTTTTTACCTCCAACTGAAGCAAATCTCTGGATCCAAAAGCCTCATATTGATCCAAGCTTTTATGCTCCTCACTTCTCCTCCAAAATTGCACTAAAACCACAAGATTAGACTCTCACTTTCTCTCTTAGCTCACTAACACGATTAGGGTTTCACACAGGGGAGTAGGGTGGCTGGTGAGGCGGAAATGAGGGATTAAAGCCCTTTAAATAGGTCACAAACCCGGAGATTTAGGTTTTCCTCACACAGCTCCAACTCGGCGAGTCGGCTCTCTAACTCGTCGAGTTGGTCATTAAACCCACGTGGCCAACCCGTTACTACTCGACGAGTTGGGCATCCAACTCGGCGAGTCACTCAGTCATCCCTAAAAATATAAATAATAAATAAATATTATACCTGGGAGTCGGGATGTTACAATAAATAAGGAGATGGATAATTACCAATTTGAATTAATAATATTATATTCATATTAGGGTCATCGAGGGCATCCTATATGCACTATAAATAGATCTCTACCCCTTAGGAATTTTGGCCAACTGAAACCCTAGAAGGATAGCCGAAATTTTCAAGCGTCTTCCCCTCTCTCCTCTCTCATCCTCTTGCTTGTATTGGGTGTGAACCACTAGAGGCGTGACAGTTGTGACGCTTGCTCTCAAGGTTTCAAGAAGATTAGGATTTCATTGTTATTGCTATATAAAAATCAAGGTGTGTTTTCTTAACCCTATTTTAGTGATTTCGAAAATACACTAGTAGTCTTAGGGTTTTCCATTTGATGTTCAAAAGTTGTATGTTCAATTAGAGAAAACATAGATTAAGAATTAGGGTTGCATGCACACATTGGTTTTTGTTTGTTATGCTTAAAACCTATTAGTGGTATCAGAGTCTTGGCTTGTTTTCTATTGAATTGATTACAATTGTTTGAATCTAATCAATTAGGGTTTATGGCAATTAAACCTTTTTGGACTTACACCCCGTTCCCGAGTTGTAGCAAAGAAAAGAAGAGAACAGAAAAGAAAGTAAGGAGAGAAAAGAAGAGAAAATAAAGGAAAATAAATTTGTCTTTTGTGTTCCCGAGTTGGAGAGAAGTGGATGGAAAGTTAAACATTTTGTTCTTTCTCTCCAAATCCTTCCAAATCGGGAGGAAAGTTACGAGGGAAAGTGATCCTTCCATTTCTTTCCACTTCCTCCCGTTAATGAAACTCGGGAACACCAATTTCTTTTACTTTCCCCTTACTTCCACCCATTTCCTTTCATTTCTCTCCTAAAATTGAACTCAAGAACGGGGTGTTAGGGATTTTCGATTCTAGAGTTTCTCGAACCCTAGGTTTTGAAAATTTGGAAAGGATTTTAACCCTTTTCCTTACCCTACAAATTTCGAAATTAGGGTTTCCTTAAACCTCAAGAATTTCGAAAATGGCATGGATTGAAATCCTTGCCTTCCTCCCCAAGATAAGCCAATATTCAAAAATTAGGGTTTCTGATAGGGTTATCTTATTTTTGGTAATTATCTATTTATTTGATTTATTGGATAATTATAAAATTTGCATTATATCTCCCATGATTTTCGAAATTTAGGGGGGGGGGGGAGGATTAGGTTAAATTATTTTGATTAATTTAATTGGATCATCCTCAAATTGATTTAATAAATTAGTTAAATATTTAATTAATGGATAATTATTAAATCATGTGGTTTAATTTTAAATTTAAATTAAATGTTTTAATTTTCGAAATTTAGTAATTAAACCTAGTATTTTGAAATGTTTAAAATACACTTTATACTATATGTAAAATTAAATGTTTAATATTTACTATATGTATAAGACCAAGTCACTCGAACCGCTAGTACGCCTCATTCACGAAGTCAATCTATAAGGGGAGGGGGGTATAAGGAAACTACCGATAAAATGGTAGTTGAATGGGTGTCCACTCTCACCCACCGATTCCTTGATTGGTGGACGGTCGTTAGCCGAACGGGTTTGATAGGACAAATAATTCTCATTAATAAGTATAATGAATTACAAAGTAACTAAATTTCTTTTATAAAATTCTTAATCTTAGTTACTTTAGGAAAATGTGAATTTGTATGCTAACCCATGAAATAGCACATTGCACTTTATAAGTTGTTAGTGGAGCGTGCGTATTTAACCGACACACTAATAGGGACTAATAAAGGGTGGCAATGGGTGCCTCGTAAATTATCATTGATTAATGGAGCGTGTGTGGCTAACCGGCACATTAAAATGAGATGATAAATGACATCGAGAGTACCAAGATAATTTGCATGGTTATTCACATCTTGTTTGTGATCCTCGGTATCCCACTCACAAATGGAAGAGCATAATCGAGATTAAACATGCCATTGAATAATTTAATGAATCTCAAAAGATCTAAAAATTTCATTAAAAACCTAATTCGTTCAAATTTTGTTTTTCGTGGTGAAATTGGTAAATCGTCATTTACATGCCTTTATTTAATTCACAATTAGATTACGACATCCCTTTTCTAAGTTGTGAATTATCTAGTTGGATCCTAGCCTTAATATCTCATTTGGGTGTTATATTGAGGACTATTCTTATCTAACTAAAACTATATTTCTTCTCTTTCAGATGTCTACTCCAAATGATGCTTCTGGTTCCTCCTCCAACAACTTCTCACTATTGAACATCTTCTCGAGGGTTACTTTTGATGGCGCCAATTATAATGATTGGATGTGAAACATCAAAATGGATTTACTTTTTGAGGATAAGGAGTATATGCTCGAAAAGGAACTTCTCGAGATTGATGAAACCAAAGCTACTGTCGCAGAACTAGCTGAGTATAGGAAACACTATAATGATGCAACTAGAGTTGCATGCATCATGGTGGTGACTATGACTCCTTAGGTACAAAGGTTCTACGATGATTACTGGCCATACGAGATGAACAAGGACTTGATGGAGAAGTACCATCAACGAGCTCGTCAAGAGAAGTATGAGGTAGTATGAAACGTCCCCAAAAATATGTGATAGTTTATTCTATTTCCTTCTTTTTATTAGTTTATTTTAGAATTTTAGGTCTTTTTATTGGTATTGCATTGTATATTTTTTATTTTCTTTATCATGGATTGTGTCGGGTACTTTCTATTATGCATGAGATATTTTGTAGGGTTTTGGAGCTCGTTGCGGTTGCGGTTTGACTGCAGTTGGGCTTGGTGGGCTTTTCGATGCATTATTGGGCTTTAAGGATCCATCAAAGGAGATTTAGGCTTAAAAAGTTGAAGACTTGGATGAAGTGGGCTTGTGAAGATGGGTCATGGATTCTTATTTTGGGCTTCCAAAAGCTATCCCAAGTACCAAGACTAGAACCACCAAACCCTAATGATGGTGGAGGGCTACTCCATGGACTCTGTCCACCAACCTCCACGCAACGCTCCTGAACCGCTTTGGTCATAATCGAGATAATACTGGACACTTCGAACCCGAAGTGAGGGATGACCCTACACTAGCTACTAATAGTTCCCGGTATGCAATTGGCATATGACAATTCTGAAAGTACAATCCGAATACAAGCAGAGATACAACTCATACATACTATTACCGGAGTCCAGGGTAAGAACAAACCTAATACACATAGAATCGAAAATAGCCATAGATACGTACCTGCAACATTCCCTGCTGTAATCCAGATCTCCCTCATCTGTCACTGCAAGGCCCTACCCTCTCACCCATCTGTAATCTTCGAAGTTGTCGGGGCAGACGCACTCCGTGCTCCTCCCCTCACCGTCGGGCAGTCGGCCTTCTTGTGTCCCACCTGATTACAGTGAAAACATAATGGGCTTGCCCCCTGTGGGCAGTCCCTGCTGACGTGACCATCACTGCCACACTTGTAGCAGCCTGAACCCCTGGAACGACAAACTCCCTCGTGTGGTTTCCCGCACGTGCTGCACTGACTTCGGACCTGCCGACCCACTAATCGCTGATCTGAAGTCTTGGGTCTCTTCCCGGGACCCTCCAAAGTATACGTCTGATCCGACCTCCTCTTTGCAATGTGCTCCAAATCAATCTCCCTTTCCCGCGCCCTGGCAATCATAGAGTCCAGGGTCGGGCATGCCGAGAAGCTGACATGCTCCCGAATATCAGCTCTCAACATGTCATAATAGCGGGTCCTCTGTATCTCATCATCCCCTGCATACTGAGGCACCAATAAGGCCCTCTCCCGAAACTAGGCGGTAATCTCCGCCACCGACTCCATCGTCTGCCTCATGTCTAGGAACTATGTGGCCAGCTGCTGAAGCTCCACCGCCGATGCAAACTCCGCCCTAAACCTGGTCACAAAGTCTGACCAGGTCATAGCCTCGATGACCGAGGCTCCCAATGAGTTACCAACCGACTCCCACCAATCTCTAGCTCTGTCTCTCAAACATCTCGCCGCAAAGCGGACCTTCGACCCCTCCAGGTAGAAGCTCGTCAACTGCACAGACTCAATGTTTGCGATCCATCTCCTGGCAGCAATAGGGTCCTTCACCCCGTGAAAATCCGGCGCACCACTCCTTCTGAAGTCCTTGAAGGACAGTGTGCGCGTACTCGCCTGGCCAGACGCCAAATCACTCCTGAAAGCTCGGAGGCGATCCTCCATCAGCTCAATGATCCCCTCCTCGATCGACCCGAAAATGACCGGGGTCGCCTCAAAGATGCCTCTCGTAATCTCAGACGCGATGAACTCACGTAACCCATCATCAACTTGCTCGGATCCCGCGCCCGAGCCCGATCCTGATCCAGATCCTGAGCCTCCTGCTCCTTGTCGTGTGGTCACCATACTGGAGATAAACACATAAATGTCCAGATCAAAACATACCCCGAGAGGTCTCACATATTATCCAATATTCCTGGTTCCATCTCGGCCCTCCTTGACTCGAGTACGGATCCTCTGCTTCCAGTAGTACGGGCCCATACTACCTTCCACATCTATCCGTACTTTCCTCAAGGGTTGCTTCAACTTCACCAAGTCCCTTTCACTACTACTAACACTGCTCCCAGCACTACTTTCATCCTAGGCTTTCCTAGGTTCCCGAACTCACCCAGTCCTCAGCTGCTGAAAGATTCCCAGTAATGTCAACTAGCTACCTCATGAATATAGCTAGCTCACATTACTAAGATTCTCACAAAGCACAAAGCAAGCAGAATTCAGACCATGGAAAATCTAACCATCATATTCCAATCAAATCATTCTATCCTCTAATCAGGAATCTGTACATGTACTTCAAAGGCTCATACAATCAGGCATAACCTAAACAGGCTATCCTATTACTGACTGGTCAGTACTAGCATGCAAGTCTACAAGCACATACAATAGGCATATAAGCCATCCTCCTAGATCCTTAGCCCTAATCTAGCATGCAATTCTCATAATCATATCATAACATAAACTTGTATGGGTAATTTGGGAGAACTTACTTGAGCTCGGCTGATTGCATGCACCACACCCTTTTCTCTTTTGAAAGTTCCTTTTTCTTTTTCTAAAACCCTTTTCTTTCCTCAAAATCCTTTTATAAATATGGTTCTTTTTTTTCCTTTTGAAAATTTTATACCACTTCCTCAGTTTGAGTTCAGACACACCCGAGAGTGTGCCCGAATCCCTCAAACCAAGGCTCTGATACCAACTTGTAACATCCCTAATTTCGAGTCCAAAAATTTCTTTTAAAAACATTACTGATTCATAGCATTAAGTCATTCAAACATACTAAAAGGGTTTATATGACAAATCATAGTTTCATTTCCAAAACACTTGTTTAATTATCAGAGTAAACATCCCATGCTAACTTGTCATGGTGTGTGCACTGCAACCCTTCCGAGCTCCTCTTCTGAAAACTGAATACCTGAAACCAAAACTGAAAACCGTAAGCACGAAGCTTAGTGAGTTCCCCAGATACCACATACCATACAAACCAACTGATCCATACATACCATACGTAACCATGAGCCATACATAACAAACATATCCATAATCAAGTAAAGTGCTATGTGCCAAACATAGTCTTGCTGTATTGCCACGGGCCGCACGTGGTCTTTATTGTCAAGCCTGGGGCCACTCCCTGGGTCTTACAGACAAGTGCCAAGGGCCACCCCCTGGTCTTCCATGCAAGCATCACAAAGACAACTATACATACTACTCTACTAGGCTACTCAGCATACAGTGTGCCAGGAGCCACCTCCTGGTCTTTCATTCATAATAGTATACAGTGTGCCAGGAGCCACCTCCTGGTCTTCCATACATGTTGCCTAGGGCTAACCCCCGGGTCTTCCTACCATACATAATAACATACTGTGTGCCAGGAGCCTCCTCCTGGTCTTTCATGCATAATGCCTAGGGCTAACCCCCGGGTCTTCCTACCATACATAATAACATAATGTGTGCCAGGAGCCTCCTCCTGGTCTTTCATGCATAATGCCTAGGGCTAACCCCCGGGTCTTCCTACCATACATAATAACATAATGTGTGCCAGGAGCCTCCTCCTGGTCTTTCATGCATAATGCCTAGGGCTAACCCCCGGGTCTTCCTACCATACATAAACTAAATAGGTCGGCATTGTGGCCGTAGACCCATACAAACAGTGAGGAGACTCACCTCGCACTGCTGACTTTGCTGATAACCCTCTGGCTGCTGTCCGACCACTCTCTGAACCGCTGCTCCGCTAGCTCCCCGAGCTACTAATATCAATAAAACACTTAGTTCCAAACTGAACTCTAGAAGTCAAACTAAGTCAACTCTGGTTAAAGTCAAAGTCCTGGTCAAAGTCAACCTTCCAGTTGACTCGACTCGCCGAGTCCTTAAACTCAGAAGCTCTCAAAATACGACCCAACTCGCCGAGTCACCCCAGGACTCGTTGAGTTCAACGATCTCTGAGTCCCATCCTGTCCAACTCACTGAGTCACCGCTCAACTCACTGATCTGCGTCTTAACCAGAAGAGGTTGGGGGTTCTGCGACCTGACTCGGCGAGTCCAAGAACAGACTCGCCGAGTCCTAGGCAATCTTCAACAGACTCGCCGAGTTGTTCTTCCAACTCGGAGCCCCTCCAATGCTGCCACCGTACCTTTACCAAAGGTATTTCCTTGTTGCGCAAAACCTTCATCTTCTTTTCCAGGATAGCCACCGGCTTCTCAACACAGTTTAGGTGTTCATCGACCTGAATATCATCCAAGGAAACCACTGCATCCTCATCCAATACGCACTTTTGCAGTTGTGAAACATGAAAGTGTTGTGAATCTGACCGAGTTCCTCTGGAAGATCCAGTCTCTAGTCAACCTTGCCAACCATGGAAATCACCCGAAAAGGCCTAATATATCGGGGACCCAACTTCCCCCTCTTCCTCAAGCGTATCACACCTTCCAAGGTGAGACCTTCAGTAATACCATATCGCCGACCTGAAACTCCAACTCGGATCGGCGCCGGTCGGCATAGCTCTTCTGCCGGCTTTGAGCGGTCTGCAGTCTCTGCCTGATCTGGTGAATGAGCTCTGTGGTCTGAAGGACTACTTCACTCATTCCCATAACCCTCTAACCAACCTCTCCCCAACAAACCGAGATTCGATATCTTCGTCCATAGAAGAGCTCGAAAGGCGGAGCACCAATGATAGAGTGATAACTGTTGTTGTAGGAAAACTCCACAAGGGGCAGGTAGGAGTCATCCTTAAGGGTCTAAATCGTCCGCTCCCTATGGATGTCGGTCTGCGAATGATCATCAGTGATGAAATGCAACCTCGTGCCCAGTTCCTCGTGGAACTTCTGCCAGAAACGGGAGGTGAACCGAACGTCGCGATCTGAAACAATAGAGACCGGGACCCCATGGCGAGCAATGATCTCGCGAACATACACATCGGCCAAATTCTTGGTCGAAGAACTCTCCCGAATCACCAAAAATTAGGCACTCTTGGTCAATCAACCAACGATGACCCATATAGCATTGAAACCCTTTGCCATCATCGACAACTTAGTGATAAAATCCATCAAAATCTACTCCCATTTCCACATGGGAACATCCAGCGGCTGCAGCTTTCCATGCGGCCTCTGATGCTCAGCCTTGACCATCCTGCAAGTCAAGCATTTATCTGCATACCATGCTATCTCCCTCTTCATACATGGCTACCAATAGATCAACCTCAAATCCTGATACATCTTGGTGGCCCCCGAATGTATAGAAAAACTGTGACAACCCGAACCTTATTCCGTCAACGTTAATCAAATTCCGTTAAATAAAATTTCGAATTTTATTTGTCCCATTAAATTCTTTTGGTTTAGAAAATCGTTTACTTATTTAAATAAGAGTTGGAACCAAAATCACGCGAAAACCCGAGTTTCTCTTCGAGAATCAACAAAATCCGGTTTGATTGGTGTTCACGGCCGTGAACCCGATCACGGCCGTAAACAGATCACGGTTGGTGGACCCCTCCACCGACCATAAACCCAGCCTATATATACATGTTCCTACCCTCATTTACACTTTGTTGGCCGAAAACACACATTCTCTCTCTAAAAACCCCCACCCTAAAAAACCAAGTTATCTCTTCATCTATCAGTAAATCCATCCTAGAACTCGTAGTGGAGCATAAAGCATTCATCCTTTCAGCGAATCAAGCATTGTTGTTCTTGAAATCACGGTCGTAAATCCTTCAAATCTTCAAGGGCCGAAATCAGTTCACGGCCGTGAACCCTTCAAACCTTCATCTTTTCACCAAGAACACCAAAAACACCAAGAATAGGCCGTGAAACCTTCGAGGACTGTGAACCTTTCAAAGGCAGTAAACTGTTCACGGCCGAGAACAGTTCACGTCCGTAATCTCTACATGGCCGCAATCAGCCCTACATCGTGAATCTTGGCTGCAAACCCACTTTTTCCCACTTCGATCGAGTCTCGGTAACATTCCTTAACCAAAAGAAAGTGTTTTTCTAACACTTTAACTAATGGATTTGCTAATTTAAATACAAATATGTGTTTAACTATTATTAGGATTCCATTAACTACGCGTGCAACAACTCGAGGGTCCTCATTTCCAGTCTCGTTGTTCGGCATACACACATCCAGCTGTGAGTTCATACCCCTACGCTTTTATTATTTTAACGTTTTCAGGGGGAATACAAGCTAAATACAATTAGTTTTTATGAACTTTATACATAGAATTTCAAACAGGATTAAAACTTATGCAATTGATACAATCAAAAGATTACCACATTTTACAAAATGTTTAGATATCTTATCCTTTTTGTAACATGTTGAGCATAAGGGAAGTTTTCAACTCGCAACTATAATTGCATAGTTTTCAGAACAATATACAAACCGAGTACTTAATACACATGCAAACTATAATAGGTATAGTTTGGGATTTCAATACACAGTTTTATCATATCAGGATTATACATTAGAAATCATTTAAACTATGACAGATATAGTTTATGGTATACACTACTACTTTCTGAATATAAGAGTACCACACTAAATAATTCTTTTAGTATAATTATTATTACTCTTTAAAGTATACATACGATTTCAAGTACAAGTGAACATTTCAACACTACGCGTAAACTAGTTAATACAGGATTGTGAGACACTACTTCAATTTGTACCCTTCGGGATACGGAACTAAATCCTAACACAGTATAACCAGAGTCTCCTGGAGGGAGAGCGTGAGATTTGTGAATAGATCTATTCGGGACTGACAAATCCCACACCTGAACTGCTAGCTACAGTTAGGCAGACATGCCTGAGGTGACAAATGTCATATATCCGACACTTGAAGAACGTCGTAAAGGTCACTAGGTCATATCAAGCATGATTATACGAACTCACAATAGTATAAACTAACCATTTGTTTACGGGAATTCATTTCTTCAATTAGTTTTATTTTCATTAATAGAACTATCATACATTGCAACTGGAGGATTCCGGGGAAATTGAATACATGGTTTTACTTTAAGTAACAAAACTACTATACATATTGGCGGTAGCCAAGTTTTACATACAGAGATTTTCATACAAAACTCACCATGCAATACATCTGGTAGTAACCAAGCGTACAAACTTACATTTTTCCATATACTACAATAGAATACAGTAATAAACATTCATAATTAGTTCTATAATTCCTTAGTTCATGCACCCGGGTTATGTATGAAGAATATCCGATAGATTGTGGAATGTGTGGTTTCCCCCTCATTTCCTGTTCCTTGTCTGGTTGTGGGCTTAGGGCAGATCCACATAATTAACTGTCTGTTCGATATTGGTTTATACATAACTAGTATGAACTAAGTGATTATAGAAGGAACTGGTATTATCACGCTTTTATTTAAGAGAATATTAGATTTTCTTGGAAACATAAAACATTTTTATAGACTTATCAACAGGTTTTCATTACAAAAACATTGCTTATGAACTCACCAGCTTTAATGCTGATTCTCTTTTCAAAACCGCTTGTATTCTTAGGAAATCAGTAGACAGGTACTCCCGCACGCCTTTGAGAAGACGAAGCGTATAGAGTCACGTCTTTTATATTTTGCTATACTTTTGATGTATACAACTATGTATCAAACAAATGTAAATATTTTACTTATTCAATGTAATGGTTGTGTTTACTTTGATTACTATGATGCAATTATTATGATACTACACATGACGTCCTCCACCCCCGAACGTTTCCGCCGTTTCGGTTTGAGGGTGTGACAGATTGGTATCAAAGCTATTGTTTATAGTGAACTAAGTATACCGAACCTTACATGGTATACAACTATAAACACTAAAAGGGGGCCGAAGCGCTCTGAAACTAAAAGTATACTTTTAAAATTTAAGTATTTTACAATAAGTATACAAGTACACATACATACTAGAAACCGTGACAAAGTAAGAACTACATAAAAGTATTTAGGACGAGTTGGACACTACGGTTAAACCTGAATAGTTATGTAATCATATGTTGGGCCAATATAACCTGATCAACTATATTTGTCCGAGATATGACCAACATGTGTTTGGGAGTGACTGTGGTGTTGCGACAAGTCTAAAACTCACCAAATTCTATGCTAATGAAGCACATAGTTAAAATACTATAGGAGTATTTTATAGTTCTATAACACTGCACAAAATTGTTACAAGTAGTACAAATCCTCATAAATGAAAGACTTGTAAATTTCTTGTTTATGTTAGTAAACCTTTATTGTAGATCTTTGTTAACGTTGTAGGATTAAGATACATCTTGTTCGAAAGTATATGACTTTTGATCAATATAGAAGGCTTATCGTCATATTCCCTTGTATCTTTTGGAAAAACATGCCTCCCAAAAAGAGACCCAACAAAAATAACAACGATCCTCCTCCGCCACCACCTCTTCAGTTCGATCCCGTCATGTTTCAGGCAGCAGTTACAGCCGTTGTGGCTGCCGCAATGTCGCAGATGAATTCTAGCGGCTCTGGCGGGTCGGGTAGTGGTACCCATCCCCTCAATCTTGGTGGTGTTCAGGGACATCAGAAGGAGTGTTCCTACAAGGAATTTATGAATGCGAAACCCAACTCCTTCGACGACAATGGTGGTGTCATTGCCCTAACTCGCTGGTTCGAGAAGATCGAATCAATTTTCTAGATTTGTGCGTGCCCTGAGGCAAGCAAGGTGAAGTTCACCGCCTGCACCTTCACCGATAGAGCACTGACTTGGTGGAATAGTAGAGTCAAATCCCTAACTCTGTCAGTTGCCAATGCTATGAGTTGGGAAATTCTGAAGGAATTGATGCTCGCTGAGTACTGCCCAAGGGGCGAGATGGAAAAGCTGGAGCACGAGCTCTGGAACCTGAAGATGAAAGGTTCCAACATTGCTGCATACACGACTAGGTTCAATGACCTGGCTCTTCTATGTCCCGGGATGGTCACCCCGGAAAGCAAGAAAATTGAGAGGTACATTTGGGGATTGACACCCCCAACTCAAGGGAACATCTTGGCTGCTAAACCTTCCACTTTTGACAGCGCCAAGTGTCCAACACAAAATCTAATAGATCACAGGGTTGATCATGAAACAGTAGCAGCTGTTCCCGAACCACCAAAGGCGAGTGGTGGGAAGAAAATTTTTTGGAACAAGCGTAAGGGCCAGTCTTCGCAAGATCCCTCCAAAAAGCAACAAACGGTGGCAGTCCACGCTGCTACTACTCCTGTTGCTGTTCCAACAGCCCAAGCACCTGCCAGTAGATATGTTGGTACTCTTCCAAGGTGCGAAAAGTGCAATTTTCATCATCACGGACCCTGCCGTGATTTGCAGTGCAACAGCTGTGGCAAGAAGGGACACACAACTCGTTTCTGCAAGACACCAGTCCAACAATCCAATCAGGCTCCTGGAGCGGGTGTTGGTCAAGCTTGCTATGGCTGTGGGGAGACCGGGCACTTCAAGAGAAATTGCCCCAAGGCAACTGCTGGCAACATAGGGAGAGTTCTAACTATGGTCCAGGAGGAAGTTGTCGCTGATCCCACCGTAGTTACGGGTACGTTCCTCCTCGACAACTCTTATGCATGCATTCTTTTCGATAGTGGTGCGGAGAGGAGTTTTGTTAGTCATGCATTTAAACATCTACTCAAGCATAAATCCCAACCTTTAACCGAAACACTTACCGTCGAGATGGCTAACGGAAAGAAAGAGAGCACTAACGACGTATTCATAGGTTGTACCCTTACCCTAAATGACCATTCTTTTTCAATGGACCTTATGTCAGTTTCCATAAAAAGCTTCGATGTCATCATCAACATGGATTGGTTGATCCCCAATCGTGCTGATATCCTTCGTTATGAATAATCCATTCGTATCAATCTGCCATCTGGCGAAACCCTCATTATCTATGGTGATAAACTCAGATCAGGCCTTCGTATCATTTCGTACATCAAAGCCCAAAAATATATGTGAAAGGAGTGTCGTGCATTCCTAGCCCATGTCGTTAACGAGAAACAGGAAGTTAAGGGCCTCGAGAGCATCCCCGAAGTCTGCAACTTTCCTGATGTCTTCCCCGAAGATCTTCCCAGAATTCCTCCCGAGTGCCAAGTCGAGTTCCGAATCGACTTAATCCCCGGAGCTACTCCCATAGCCAAATCCCCTTACCGTCTAGCGCCGACAGAAATGCAAGAGTTATCCAGCCAACTCAATGAACTACTTAGCAAGGGATTCATAAGACCAAGTTCCTCACCCTGGGAGCCCCGATCTTATTTGTGAAAAAGAAGGATGGGTCCTTTCGGATGTGCATAGATTATCGCGAACTGAACAAGCTTACTATCAAGAACCCTTACCCCTACCCAGAATCGACGACCTATTCGATCAACTCCAAGGTGCCAGCTACTTTTCAAAGATAGACCTAGACCTGGCAATTGGGTTGGGTTCGGGTTGGCGGGTCACGGGTTGACGGGTTGGCGGGTCAGAATACATTGACCCAACCCAACCCATATAATATATGGGTTGGTGGGTTGGTGGGTCATGGGTTGGCGGGTTGAAAATATCAACCCAATCCAACCCATATAACCCGCATAAGTATATGGGTTCGTGGGTCCGTGGGTTAGTGGGTCGAACCCAACCCGTATAACCCATTTAATAAGCAACACATTTTAAAATGAAATCATAAAGTCTTAAATATTCAACATAAAGTCATAAACAAGAGTGGCGACGACGAGTGGTGTGCGACATTCGGAGGACGAGAAGACGGGTGGTGTGCGTCGAGACTGTGACAGTCGATGACTCGATGCCTCAATCGACGAAGACGGGAGACACGGAGTCGTGAGTTTGGAGACTGAAGACCATATTTCTTTTTGATTAGGGGCTTCTTAGGGGCTAGGGCACGCTAAGTCGACTCAAAGATGTTTTGTAGTTTTTGGAATTCGGAAAACGATTAAACGATAATCAAATATTCAAAACTGATAAATAATTAAATATATTTTTTAAACATTATATATATATATATATATATATATATATATATATATATATATATATATAATCGGGTTGGCGGGTTGACCCGCGAACCCAAACAGGTTACCCAATCCAACCCATTAAATAAACGGGTTGGCGGGTCAAAAATCTCAACCCAAACTCGTTTATTTTCGTGTTGGGTCAGTGTCGGGTTACGGGTTAGGTCGAGGATTGCCACCCCTAGATAGACCTAAGATCAGGGTACCATTAGCTACGAGTCCTGGAGAGTGATGTTCCGAAAACAACTTTCCGAACTCGGTATGGTCATTACGAGTTTGTAGTAATGCCCTTTGGTCTAACCAACGCACCCGCGGTATTCATGGATCTAATGAATCGGGTGTGCCGCCCATTTCTAGACAAGTTCGTGATTGTATTCATAGATGATATACTTGTCTATTCTCGGAGTGAGGAAGATCATAGACAACATTTGAGGCAAGTGCTAGGAACTCTAAGGGAAGAGAAACTATATGCAAAATTCTCATAGTGCAAATTGTGGATCAAAAAAGTAACTTTCCTCGGTCACGTGGTTAGCGAAGAAGGCATACACGTGGACCATTCCAAAATTAAGGCGTTTGAGAAGTGGTCAGCTCCGAAGACACCCACAGAAATTCGTCAATTCTTGGGTCTTGCTGGCTACTATCGCAGATTTATCCAGAATTTCTTCAAAATTGCTAAGCCTCTTATCAGCCTGACCTAGAAAGGTGTAACCTTTAGTTGGGGAGAAAATCAAGACATTGCGTTCCAAACATTGAAGCAGGCCCTATGCAGCGCACCTATCTTGTCTCTTCCAGAAGGGACGGAGGACTTCGTGGTCTACTGCGATGCATCCACTCAAGGGCTAGGCTGTGTGCTCATGCAACGAGGAAAAGTCATTGCTTATGCCTCGAGATAGCTGAAAACACACGAAGTCAATTATACAACTCACGATCTGGAGTTGGGAGCAGTGGTCTTCGCATTAAAGATTTGGAGGCATTATCTCTACGGAACCAAGTGCACTATCTTCACCGACCACAAAAGCCTACAACATATCGTTGACCAGAAGGTGCTGAACATGAGACAACGACGATGGGTAGAGCTACTCAACGATTATGAGTGCGAAATACGCTATCATCCCGGCAAGGCCAATGTGGTGGCAGATGCCCTCAGCCAGAAAGAGTATTCAGGTCGCAGAGTGAAGGCACTTACAATAACTGTCCATTCCCATCTGTCCGCGCAAATCATAGAGGCTCAGCTAGAATCCTTGAAACCAGAGAACATGTTGGATGAAGCCTTGAGGGGAATGGAAAAGAACTTCGAAATCAAGGGAGACTGAGTTTATTATTTCATGAACCGGATCTTGACCCCAAAGTTCGGCGGTTACAGGGAGGTTGTCATGAATGAAACTCATCAGACAAGATACTCTGTTCACCCAGGTTCAGATGAGATGTATCTGGATCTCAAAAAAGCTCTATTGGTGGCCAAACATGAAAGCAGAAATTGCTACCTTCGTGGGCAAGTGCCTGACTTGCGCCAAGGTGAAGATGGAATATCAAAAGCCCTCATGTCTACTTCAATAGCCAGAGATACCTGAGTGGAAGTGGGAAGGAATCACAATGGACTTCATTACCAAACTGCCCAAGACCCAGAGTGGCCATGACAATATCTGGGTAATCGTCGACAGATTGACCAAGTCTGCCCACTTCCTGCCAATCAAGGAAACATACAAGATGAAGAGACTGACCCGAATCTACATCCAAGAGATAGTTCGACTGTATGGTGTGCCTGTGTCCATTATCACTTATCGAGATAGCAGATTCACCTCGAGATTTTGGCAGTCTTTACAAAAGGCTCTTGGAACTAAGTTGGATATGAGCACAACTTACCATCCACAGACCGACGAGCAGAGTGAGATAACCATTCAAACCCTAGAAGACATGCTGAGAGCGTGCGTTATCGAATTTGGTAAGTCGTGGGATATCCATTTGCCATTGGCCCAGTTCTCTTACAACAACAACTATCACACTAGCATCAAGGCTGCTCCTTTCGAAGCCCTCTATGGCCGTAAGTGCAGATCTCCTCTCTGCTGGGCTGAGGTGGGCGACACGCAGCTAGCCAAAGGTCAAGTCCCTGATAGCACTCTCACTAGCCCATAAATAATCCGAGAAACCACAGAAGAGATCGTACAAATCCGAGAACGACTTAAGGCTTCAAGAGATAGACAAAAGAGCTACGCCGACAAAAGACGAAAACCTTTGGAGTTCTAGGTTGGTGACTGCGTCCTGTTAAAGGTCTCACCTTGGAAAGGCATGATACGCTTCAGAAAGCGTGGAAAGCTAAATCCAAGATACATTGGGCCTTTCGAGATCCTCGCCAGGATCGGCCCCATAGCGTATAAACTTTGTTTACCCCAAGAGCTTAACAACGTGCATCCCGTCTTCCACGTGTCAAATCTCAAAAAGTGTCTATCTGACGAGACTCTCGTGATTCTACTTGATGAAATCGAGGTCAATGAGAGTCTTAACTTTGTGGAAAAGCCAATCGAAATCATGGATAAGGAAGTCAAACGAACAAAACAAAGTCACATCCCGATAGTGAAGGTTCGCTGGAATGCCAAGCGGGGACCTGAATTCACTTGGGAGCACGAAGATCAGATGAAACACAAGTATCCACACCTCTTTCCCTAGTCCATAATTGTATTCGTTTTAGAATTTCGGGACGAAATTCCCTCTATCGAGGGGATGATGTGACAACCCGAACCTTATTCTGTCAACGTTAATCAAATTTTGTTAAATAAAATTTCGAATTTTATTTGTCCCGTTAAATTCTTTTGGTTTAGAAAACCGTTTACTTATTTAAATAAGAGTTGGAACCAAAATCACGCGAAAACCCGAGTTTCTCTTCGAGAATCAACAAAATCCAGTTTGATTGGTGTTCACGGCCGTGAACCCGATCACAGCCGTAAACCGATCACGGCTGGTGGACCCCACCACCGACCATAAACTCAGCCTACATATACGTGTTCCTACCCTCATTTACACTTTGTTGGCCGAAAACACACTTTCTCTCTCTAAAAACCCCCACCCGAAAAACCCAAGTTTTCTCTTTATCTATCACTAAATCCATCCTAGAACTCGTAGTGGATCATCAAGCATTCATCCTTTCAGCGAATCAAGCATTGTTGTTCTTGAAATCACGGTCGTAAACCCTTCAAATCTTCAAGGGCCGAAATCAGTTCACGGCCATGAACCCTTCAAACCTTCATCTTTTCACCAAGAACACCAAAAACACCAAGAATAGGCCGTGAAACCTTCAAGGACTGTGAACCCTTCAAAGGCAGTAAACTGTTCACGGCCGAGAACAGTTCACGGCCGTAATCTCTACATGGCCGCAATCAGCCCTACATCGTGAATCTTGGCTGCAAACCCACTTTTTCCCACTTCGATCGAGTCCCGGTAACATTCCTTAACCAAAAGAAAGTGTTTTTCTAACACTTTAACTAATGGATTTGCTAATTTAAATACAAATATGTGTTTAACTATTATTAGGATTCCGTTAACTTCGCGTGCAACAACTCGAGGGTCCTCATTTCCAGTCTCGTTGTTCGGCATACACGCATCCAGCTGTGAGTTCATACCCCTACGCTTTATTATTTTAACGTTTTCAGGGGGAATACAAGCTAAATACAATTAGTTTTTATGAACTTTATATATAGAATTTCAAACAGGATTAAAACTTATGCAATTGATACAATCAAAAGATTACCACATTTTACAAAATGTTTAGATATCTTATCCCTTTTGTAACATGCTGAGCATAAGGGAAGTTTTCAACTCGCAATTATAATTGCATAGTTTTCAGAACAATATACAAACCGAGTACTTAATACACATGCAAACTATAATAGGTATAGTTTGGGATTTCAATACACAGTTTTATCATATCAGGATTATACATTAGAAATCATTTAAACTATGACAGATATAGTTTATGGTATACACTACTACTTTCTGAATACAAGAGTACCACACTAAATAATTATTTTAGTATAATTATTATTACTCTGTAAAGTATACATACGATTTCAAGTACAAGTGAACATTTCAACACTACGCGTAAACTAGTTAATACAGGATTGTGAGACACTACTTCAATTTGTACCCTTCGGGATACGGAACTAAATCCTAACACAGTATAACCAGAGTCTCCTGGAGGGAGAGCGTGAGATTTGTGAATAGATCTATTCGGGACTGACAATCCCATACCTGAACTGCTAGCTACAGTTAGGCAGACATGCCTGAGGTGACAAATGTCATATATCTGACACTTGAAGAACGTCGTAAAGGTCACTAGGTCATATCAAGCATGATTATACGAACTCACAATAGTATAAACTAACCATTTGTTTACGGGAATTCATTTCTTCAATTAGTTTTATTTTCATTAATAGAACTATCATACATTGCAACTGGAGGATTCTGTGGAAATTGAATACATGGTTTTACTTTAAGTAACAAAACTACTATACATATTGGCGGTAGCCAGGTTTTACATACAGAGATTTTCATACAGAACTCACCATACAATACATCTGGTAGTAACCAAGCGTACAAACTTACATTTTTCCATATACTACAATAGAATACAGTAATAAACATTCATAATTAGTTCTATAATTCCTTAGTTTATGCACCCGGGTTATGTATGAAGAATATCCGATAGATTGTGGAATGTGTGGTTTCCCCCTCATTTCCTGTTCCTTGTCTGGTTGTGGGCTTAGGGCAGATCCACATAATCAACTGTCTGTTCGATATTGGTTTATACATAACTAGTATGAACTAAGTGATTATAGAAGGAACTGATATTATCACGCTTTTATTTAAGAGAATATTAGATTTTCTTGGAAACATACAAACATTTTTATAGACTTATCAACAGGTTTTCATTACAAAAACATTGCTTATGAACTCACCAACTTTAATGTTGATTCTCTTTTCAAAACCGTTTGTATTCTCAGGAACTCAGTAGACAGGTACTCCCGCACGCCTTTGAGAAGACGGAGCGTATAGAGTCACGTCTTTTATATTTTGCTATACTTTTGATGTCTACAACTATGTATCAAACAAATGTAAATATTTTACTTATTCAATGTAATGGTTGTGTTTACTTTGATTACTATGATGCAATTGTTATGATACTACACATGACATCCTCCAGCCCTGAATGTTTCCGCCGTTTCGGTTTGGGGGTGTGACAAAAACGAGACTTATGACTCTCCTCCAGTACAATCTTCCTGATCCCAACAGAAACGGGAACCCAGACCCGACCACACCGGTTCAATAACCCTCGACTATCTGTGACAAATATGTCAATCTCACCTCTGATGCTCTCCTGCTTCCAGATTTCCTTCTGAACTCCCTCGGCCTGAGCCTCCCTGATCAATCCCAAAAGCGGGGAATCAACTGATATCCTCATACACGTCACCCTATCTGAAGACCCAACCGACTTATGGCTCAAAGCATCCGCTACCGTGTTCACTTTACCCGGATGGTAGATGATCTCGCAGTCATAATCCTTGACTACATCCAGCCACCTGTGCTGCCTCATGTTCAGGTTTGGCTGATCCATAATATGCCTCAAACTCTTATGATCCGTGTATACAGTACAACGTACCCCATAAAGATAGTGTCTCCAGATATTGAGGACAAAACCCATTGTCCCCAACTTTAAATCATGAGTGGGATATCGCGTCTCGTGCGGCTTCAGCTGCCACGAATCATAAGCAATTACCCGTCCTCTCTGTATGAGGAATGACCCCAAACCAATGATGGAAGCATCACATAATACCACAAAATCCTCAATTCCCTCCGGGAGGGTCAATATCGGGGTCTCGCATAATCTTTGCCGAAGAGTCTCAAATGCCGACTGTTGCTCAGGGCCCTATCGGAAATCCACCCCATCCTCGTCAGACGAGTGAGGGGTACCACAATCTTGGAGAAATACTGAATAAAGTTCTGATAGTACCCTGCTAAACCCAAGAAGCTCTTGATATCGGAGGGAGATTTCGGAACCTTCCACTGCACCTCGATCTTGGCCGGATCGACCAAAATCTCATCCTTGTTAACGAGGTGCCCAAGGATTTGGACCTCTCGTAACCAAAATTCGCACTTCGAGAACTTAGAATAAAGTCATTCTCGCCTCAAAACCCACATAAGCACTCAAAGATGCTCCTCATGCTGCTCTCTGGTATTGAAATACACCAAGATATCATTAATAAACACAATGACAGAACGATCGAGCATCGACCTGCATACCCGATTCATCAAATCCATAAACACCGCAGGCACATTGGTAAACCCAAATGGCATCACTACGAACTCGTAATGCCCATAACGAGTCTAAAACGCGGTCTTCTCCACGTACTCCTTTCTCACTCTAACCTGATGATACCCAGACCTCAGATCTATCTTGGAGAACCAAGATGCACCTCGAAACTGATCAAATAGGTCATCAATCTGCGGATGGGGATAATGATTCTTCATCGTTAACTTGTTCAACTCCCGGTAATCAATGCACATACGGTGCGGACCATCCTTCTTATTGACGAACAGAATCGGCGCTCCCCACGGAGAACTGCTCGGTCTAATGAACTGCTTGCCTAGCAGCTCCTGCAATTGAGATGAAAACTCCTGCATCTCAGGCGGTACCAAGCGGTACAACGTCTTGGTAATCGGGGCCGCACCTGGCACAAGTTCGATCCTGAACTCGACCTGCCTCTCAGGAGGCTCCCCGGGTAACTCCTCTGGAAACACATCTGCAAACTCCCTGACAACCGGGACCTCTGAAACTGAAACCGGATCCCCAACACGCGTATCACATAAGCCAAGTAGTCCGCACACACATGCTGAATATATACTGACGAGCCCTGGCCGCTGAACAAAACCCTGAACCCATCCTGGTGCCCTCTCCATAGATAACTAGTTCTCCCCCAATTGGGGTTCGAATTACCACTCGCTGGCCCTCACAATCAATCATGACACCAAACCAGCTCAGCCAATCCATACCCACAATCATGCAAACATCCACCATGGGAATAGGCATCAGATCGATCGGATAAGGCACCCCGAAGATATCTAGCACACAACCCTGATACACCGTAGTGTTGGATAAGGTGTCTAAGTCCATAACTATTTCTGGTATGTACTTGACCCGGTTGGCATGATCCATTTGGGTTGCATGGCATTGCAACACTTGGATAGACTAAATGAGAGAAAGGACACTTAAGGATTATTAATATATTATAAGTTCTAATATATTAATAATATTATTTAATTAGTATTGATCAAAGAATTAATTTGGAATTAATTAAGTGATCAAAAAGAGACTAATTAAATATATGGGGTTGATTGTGTAAATCATCTATTCTTGTATAGTGGGCTAATGATCCATGGTTTGTATGGATTGGGCTAAATCCCATAAGGTGCTCCATGGATAGTCCATGGAGGTTACAAACCCATGGATCATGGAATATGGAAAGCCATGACAATTAGGGTTTACATGGTGTAACCCTACTTGTGTCACAACTATATAAAGACCCCTTGTCTAGCAAAATTGGCACTACTACAAGCAAGTAAAGAGGGCTAGCCGATTTTGAGGTGTTAGTGAACTTCTCTCAAGGTTATTCCAAGTGTTGTGGTGTTGTGTGAGACATTTGAGGCATGACACTTGAGGTGCTAGGCTCACAAGGTTCTCAAGGAATCCAAACAACAAAAGGTATGTTCTTCTTCTAGAATTTATGTTTAAAAGTTCCCCATGCTATGCTAGATAGGTTAAGAACATTGGAAATCAAATTTGCATGTATCTTAGTAAAACATAGATCCAAGGCTTCTAGGGTTGCATGTACACCTTAGGAGTGTTAGAATGCTCAAAACCCTTTCACGTAGATGCAGAAAACCCATGTTCATTGGCAATAGAAACCCGCAACGGACACTCTAACTCCCTAAAAGGCATATCAAACTCTCTTCTGAAAGATCGAGACACAAAAGACCAACTCGCACCCGAGTCAAACAATATAAGAGCAAACAAATAGTTCACTAGGAACGTACCTATCAGGGCATAAATATATAAGCACAACATAAAGCATAAACAACATGATAATGAATAGATACATACCAGTCACAACATCCGGAACTGCTCTGGCCTCCTCGGCAGTGAGCTGAAAAGCGCGATCTCGAGCCCTTGGGGGCTTCGCCCTCCCCTGACGCCCATCGGTGATCCTCAAAGTAGTTGGCACTGGGTCCTGCGCCGACTTGGCGACGAGCAATGGACAGTTGACCTTCACATGTCCAACCTGATCACAATGATAGCAGATCCTGGTACTTGGAGCTGGGGCCAGTTGGCGACAATCCCTCGCATAGTGCCCCTCCTTGCCACATTTGTGGTACACACTTCCTGATCGACGGGCCCCCTCATGAACCTTGCCACACTTCCCATAAGTACAACCCCCTCTTCCCTCTAGATCTAGAATCAGTGGCCTTGAACTGCTTCGACGCCGGCTGCGACTGCACCGGGGCCGGTCTCTGCTCTCTCGTCTGAATATCTATCTCAATCTCACGCCGCCTGGCGGCCTCCTGCATCTCCAACAAAGTATCATAACACTGGTTGGAAACAAACTGCCTTATATCCTTCTTGAGCATGCTCAAGTAACGGGTCATCTGAGCCTGCTCAGAAGCAAACTCAGGGCAAAACATGGCCCTCGCTGTGAACATCCTGGTGATATCCGTCACCGACTCAGTCCCCTGCCTCAGGTCCAAAAACTCCCGGGCCAACCTCTCACGCTCCACCCGCAACACATATCTAGTACGAAACATCTCCGAGAACTGCTCCCAAGACACAACAGCTCTCTGCTCAGCAGAATACGATCCCATAACAAGTCTCCACCAATCCTTCGCTCCGGGCCTCATAAGGTTCATAACGCACCTGACCTTCTGGTCAGCTGGGCAAGAATAGGTGAAAAAGCATCCATCAACATCAGATAGCCACCTCATGGATATGATCGGGTCCTGAACTCCATCAAAAGTCGGGGGATTTGTATTGTCGAAGTCCCGATACTGAAAAACTCGCCCAACACCAATCCCAGCAGCCGTGACGGTTGCGGAGGCTGCAGCAGCAACAGTCTCCGCAACGGCTGCGTATCTGTCATCAAAGAACTCCATCATCACGGTCTTGATAGACCCAAAAAGCTCCGGTATTTGCCCTTGGACAATATCCACAACCTCCTTATGGATAATCTCTCTGATACGGTCCTCAGTCACTACTGGCCCACCCTGACTGCCAACTCCCGATCCCGATCCGAATCCAACCTCAAATCGTCTCGTCATCATCATACTGAAAATAAACCATGGCGATATCAGATAACACACATATCACCAGGGGAACCAACTCGCAACAAGCCTTAGGGGTTGTGACTTCCCTGTTACGCTTACGGGTCCTGTGCTTTCAGTAGTACGGGCCCATACTACCTTCCACACCTACCCGTATTTGTCTCAAGGATCATCACAACAACCCTAACAATACACACTATCATACTCATCCACTCAATCCTCACTCCATAGAGGAAGGCTAAACATCACGAGACTAGTCGGCTAACCCCACACAACTCATCAATGAAACTTCCACCAACCCTGCAACACTCGTGTATGCTAATCATACATAACATTGGACCCTATAAACAGTCGAATATCTGATCCTACCCTAAGCCCTTCATCAAACAAGAACAGGAAATAAGGTCAAACCAAACATTCTCAAGCTATAGAATCTTATTTATGTATAACCATGATGCATACACTAAGCAACTATAGTAATGATATCAATTTCATATAAGGAAGAACCCTATGATGTCAGGCATCATATAATCAGACAATTCTATCATGTAAATTTCTGAAGATCCCTAACCTATCACTAACATGCCGTTCTAACATATCCCAACATCAAATAATAGTGTGGTAAGTCGGGGTCTACTTACTGGCTCTGACTGATCGTACACATCGCATCCACCTTGATTATTTTGAAAACACTTTGAAAATCGTTTTAGAAATCTTTTTCCTTAGTTTGAGACTGGATTCACACGGGTGTTCCTCCAATTCACTCAAACCAAGGCTCTGATACCAACTTGTAACATCCATAAAAATCATGAAAATTTTAAACTTTTAAAAACCAACCCAAGATCATGTTTAATATCGGAGTTCTCCAAAAATCATAAATCAAAACATGAGGAGGTGTACAATCACGCCTTCGCATTTCCGCGATCATCTGAGGTACCTGAAACATAACCCAAAATTGTAAGCCAACACTTAGTGAGTTCCCCAAAGTACCAACACAACACATAATCATAATAATAACAACAAACAACATGCATACAGAACCTTCAGTATGACTGGACCGCCTCACCGGGCCTTCAACCTATCTGGACCGTTCTCCGGGCCTTCGGCCTGACTGATATGCCCTTCCGGATTGCAGTCTATCTGAGCCGCCCTGGGTCTCCTGGCCTTCAGCACACAGCAGGACCGCCTCAACCCAACACACCATCACATATCAACATATACCATATTAACCCTAGATAGCATATACAGACCGTCACACAGATCTAACAGATCACTAAGCATAACATCATCATATATACCAGGATATAGATCTAACAGATCACTACAACATACAATCATACGATAAACCAGGATAACAATCTAAAGGGTCGGCCTTGGTGCTGTCGACCCAAAAGTACAGTGAGGAAAACTAACCTTGCAAACTGAACAAAAATGATGAGGTCCGACTCTGAATCTCAGTTCTCTAACCGATACCTATTTCTACCAAGTGACCAATTCCATAAAAATCCCAAAATATCCAAAATACCCTCAATGTCAAACTTGGTCAAAGTCAACCGGTCAAACCCACTAAGTCAACTGAATTAACCCAATTGAGTCAACTCAACCGAGTCAACTCAACAAGGCTGACCCATGCGAGTACACGAGGCGTACTCCGGAGGTACGCTTAGCGTATGCGAAGGCTCGCAGTTGATTGCTCATCCGGGTGATTGACCTAGTACGCGGGGCGTACTCCCATGTACTCGGGGGGTACCCTCGCAACCCTCAAACTCCATTAAGTGCTTAATGGCTTAAGCACTCAAGTCCATATCTCATATCTACGGTTCAAATGCACAATAGAGTCATAAAGTTTCCAACTTTATGACCTTACAAGCCCAAAAAGTGCTTGACACAAGGTCTTAATCCATTAAGACCTTCTACAAGATGCATGAAGCAATTCTAACAATTAGGACCTCATTTTTATGGCTTAGGACCCCTTCTAGGGTCTGAAAGGACAACTCAAAATGACAAGAACAAACTATGCACAAGATGGGACTTATGGGACCAAAAGTAACATAACAACACCCAAAAATGGGATTTAACAATTGAGTCATCAATGCATGAACTTTATACCTTCTGGAGCTTCTCAAGAAGGCAATGATCCCAGGTCCACAAGCTTGCTTCTACACCAAGGCTCCTCAATGTATCTTCCTTCCTTCTTCAACACACCAAGAACACACATTTAAGCTCAAAACACACACTCAAAGGGCTAGGGTTTGCAAAAATGTCTCAAGGGAAATGGAGGTTGAAGAGGCGAGGGTGTAACACCGTAATTTTTCAAACAAATTTTTCATTTTAAAATCGCATACTTTTCATAACATATTGTATAGAAATCTCGTTTATTCAAATTACAAAGCACAACTCCATTAATAATCCAGGATCCTCAAAACATAACTCTTTCTCTGGTGTGTACAATCAAGCCGGTGCCGTCCCGCGATCCTGAGAAAACCAGAAACACATGACACATAACACGGTAAGCACAATGCTTAGTGGGTTCCCCAAAATACCACATACAACACATACGCCACTCGAGGCTACAGTACGACCCTCCGGTCGATGTGTCTCAGCGGGACCCTCCAGTCGATGTGTCTCAGCGGGACCCTACAGTCCCGTAGCTCGTTGGACCCGCTGTCCCGGTCAAAGCTCGTCGGACCCTTCGGTCCAGTCTGTGTCGTTGGACCCTTCGGTCCGATCTATATCGTTGGGCCCTCCGGCCCGGTCTATATCGTTGGGCCCTCCGACCCGGTCTGTTCAACACATAGCATACATATAACACAATGCACATAATCTCATATATACACATAGCATACAAGACCCTCCGGTCTACACATAAATACCACTCTAGGTAATGTATAGTGAGAAGACTCACCTGACCAGCAGCAAGTAAAGACCCCGCTCCCGAATCTCGAACTAGCCTCCACCTAACACAAGGGATGAATATCTCTAAGTGATACTCTAATCACAACTCTAATGACCGAAGGCTATTCTTCCTCTCTTTAACTCTTTGAAGTGAATAAAAGACCATTTTACCCCTCCATGGTCTCTACTACTTATGTTGATCCAAGCCCCAAAGTCAACATAAGTCAAACTCGAGTCAACAGTCCATGTTTGACCCGACTCGCCGAGTGCACCCTTGCAACTCGTCGAGTCCACTTACTTTCCTCAGAAATCTCGTGACAGTCCAGCTCAGCTCGTCGAGTTGACCCCCAACTCGTCGAGCTATCGCCCGATTCGGTTCCTCGGGACAAACCCTAACCAACTCGTCGAGTCGGCTCATCGACTCGGCGAGTTCATTCAGACCAAATGTTCATTCAGACGATTTAAGGCAGATCCATCACCCCAAACACTGGATCTACCATCCTGAGGGTCGAATGTCACGTAAAGCTGCAAGCTTTACGTTTAAACATGGCATATAAAGCTCATAATGCCAATATAACTCTAACAAGGATGATTAACCACAATAACTCTTCTATGGTTAACTAAAGTTATAATCTTTGGACTCTCTGGACCTCACAAGGTCCAGATCTGAAGTCTAGGCCTCATGAGAGACCTTATGCATACAAAGTCCCAACAATGGTGGAAGAAACCCTAATCTTCCATATCTACAAGATCTAAGCAAACCAATAAGAAAGGTGCAAGCTTTTACCTCTTACTCAAGCCCTTGCACGAAGTTACACCAGATCCACTGATTCTCTAGCTCCCTTGATGGGTGATCTCCTATTCTCCTCAAGAGATGCACTAGTTTACTCCAAGTTTTAGCTTCTAAGACTCTCATGGCTCTCTATACACGTTTAGGGTTTGCTCTCAAGGAAGGGTAGCCGCAAATGAGGCTATAAGTTCCTTTAAATAGGTCTCAAACCCGGGAAATTAGGGTTTCTCTGCCCAGCACCTACTCGGCGAGTCCCTCCTCTGACTCGTCGAGTCCATTCATTAAATTCACGCGATTAACTCGACTCGACTCGGCGAGTTGGTCCCTCAACTCGTCGAGTCCCTCCTTAAATCTCAAGATTAACATACACGACAATGTCCCTGGAAATCCGGATGTTACAATTCTCCCCCACTTGAATTAGATTTCACCCTCGAAATCGCTCCTCCACCACATATAGATCCAATTCATTAACCAAACAGCACCATCGAAAGGGTCTCATACCACACCACTTTCTTCCTCTCTGGACACCTGAATCCAAACAGGAATTCCTCCTTGGAAAAAGGACAGACCCATCTGCCACTATGCTACCCCTTCTGACTCTCAAGAATCTGGAACTCTAGTAGCCTGACACACAGCCAGACCACCCTCTCCAGATGTCACCATGTTATTCTCTCCTCGAATAACAAACCCCGATAGCTCACTGCCCCTCTGATTCTCTAGTGGGAACCGATAAAACAAGTTCATGCCCAAAACTGGCTACCGATCACTCGTCCCAGACATGATAAACAATCTAGATCATATACCAAGGAATGGAAGGATCACATCACACCAGGGACTCATCCATTGTACTGCAATCACAACCCCTCTGAACAACGGACCCTCAACACCCTGTCCTCAGACACGAACAATGACTATGCTTGTTCAGAAGCGTCCTCCGATATCTGACAAGCATAAACCTCAGCTCCCTTCTCAATATCCATTTCAAGACTAAGCACCAGGTCATCTCCCGACCTAGCAGTTGAACCTCCAAGGGTTACCCATTGCATACCTCAACATGTCTCACTGACTTCCTTCCCACACTAGCTATCTCGGCCCAATGTGACACACAAGTCACAAAGTTCGCTTTTCCTCAAGCGAATACAGAATTCGTTTCACCCTCGACCCCTGTCGTCTACTACTCATTAGTTCCATACGTTTCGCGGTTTTCTCACACCAATGAATTGACCCACTCAGGTCTAAGGCACTAGATGGAACAATACCCCTTCCAAATGATGTGCATCTCTGAATCTGGAATTTCATTCCGTCTACTCAATACACCACTAGAATCGAACTCAACTCAAGAGTCTGATCCGGCACAGAATTGGAACCACTCGTCCCAACGAACCACTCAACTCATGACTCTTGACCCGCAAATTATACGTAAACCGCTTCTCCAATTCCCTTGGGTTGCGACAACCACAACTCAATTCAGAGTATAACGTTTCCCGACAAACATAGAGACCTCCGTCTCTTTCCTGATCTGGCCCTCAGGCTCCCGAATACTCAACCCGAATAAGGCTACTCAAGCCTAAGAACTCTCCTGCGTCATGCTCTAATCAACAAATAACGCGGCTCCCTGCCGCACCGTGACGCCCTCTTACTGACTAGTGGTTACTACGGCTCCCCGCAGTATCACAACACCCTCTCGCTGACTAGTGAGTACTACGGCTCCCCGCAGTATCACAACACCCTCTCGCTGACTGGTGAGTACTACGGCTCCCCGCAGTATCACAACACCCTCTCCCTGACTGGTGAGTACTACGGCTCCCCACAGTATCACAACACCATCTCGCTGACTGGTGAGTACTACGGCTCCCCGCAGTATCACAACACCATCTCGCTGACTGGTGAGTACTACGGCTCCCCGCAGTATCACAACACCCTCTCGCTGACTGGTGAGTACTACGGCTCCCCGCAGTATCACAACACCCTCTCGCTGACTGGTGGGTACTACGGCTCCCCGCAGTATCACAACACCCTCTCGCTGACTGGTGGGTACTACGGCTCCCCGCAGTATCACAACACCCTCTCGCTGACTGGTGAGTACTACGGCTCCCCGCAGTATCACAACACCCTCTCGCTGACTGGTGAGTACTACGGCTCCCCGCAGTATCACAACAATCTCTCACTGAATAGTGAGTACTACGGCTCCCCGTAGCATCACCACACCCTCTGCACTGACTCATTGAAACTGTAGCTCCCTGAAGTCTTACCACACTTATTCTTACCACTTCACAATCTCATCCTCAGGTTGACACCATACTGCGATCATTAACTCATGCTCTGCGGCCTAGCATAGATAGGTACACACACACCCATCCGGGCTAAGCATCACTACTTCGGACGACCACCGTCGTGACAAAACCTCTTTTTCTCGCTGCAATTCACATTCTCAATAAATCCATTTGATGTCAATTATCTGAAGGTCCCCCACCGGAACCATAGACACTCGATACACCACTCGTCTTCTCAAACTCAAACTCAAAATAATCCGAGATTTTTGGACATTAAACTCGGATACCCCGGAATATCATCACAACGCCTCACAGTGTCTTGGCTCTACCACTGATCTCATACTCATGGCATCATACTCAGATACCGTATTGCTTCCTCGGAACCTCGCAACCGGTCTTTCTCTCGTGCCACTTGTAACCCCTGAATACTCTATCTCCCAATTTAAAACACGGAGAAATTGCCAACGACTCAGAACATGAAGATGACAATCCGAAACTTCCTCCTCTATTGCTCAAAACTCATGCAAGAATACTCTTAACGACCCTGAAGTTGGTTGCCCAAACAACTTCTTCCTTTCCCATACTGCATATAATAGCCCATACTCTGATCCAGAAATTCTCAAACTGCCGAACTACCCTCACAAGCCAACCACCTCGAATCCACTATTTAACCTTGAAGGATTCCTAACCATCATAAGGTCTCCGACCAACGGCCACTTTCCGTAGAGACACTCATCCTTTCTTAAACACGTACCACATGCACTATCTCACTCTGCACCTCTCCTTGACCACCAATAACCCTGGTCTCAGGAATCCGCACCGCAGGCCTCTTTATCCAGTTCTCTAACCGTTCCTGAACAAACTCTGATCTCCTCAAAAGTACCCGGTCCTCCCCCACTCAGGGTTCGAACCATCACCAATTGGTTCGCCAACCATCTAGCCCACAGACTGTTTTTACCAATAACATCGCACATACTCTTGGAAGGTGATACGCAATGCTCGATAATCCCCCCGATGGAGGTCGAGCAATTCCAAATACCCCGAATCTCCGATGAAATCCTCAGAAACTTCTCATCATGACTTCCTCTAGTCATTCAGAATCTCATACCGTCCCACTACCGGACATCTCAACTGTCCAGTCGCAACCCTGACTCTCAGTCTGAAATAACGAACTAACATTTTCCTCATCCTTGACTCTTCAACCAACGTTCCATCACGTGGGTTGTAATAAGAGTGGAGTCCTCGTTACCACACTCGATACTCATCATAGATGATAAGAGCCACCGCTCCAATATCCTCTTCTTGATCGTCTGCCGCTGCAGCTAATACATGCCCTACTATGCTCAAATAGGGTGTATCCTTGTCCTTAATCATCTCAGTCCCCGCTGACAACCTGCTCATGCTCTAACATTACCTCTCGGCAGACATACTGCCCAAATACTCTGATGAAAGATCGTAACCAAAGCTACCCCACAAGGCTCACCCCCAACCTTGAAAATCGAAAATCTCAATACCCCTCCTGTTTCTCACAGGAACAGAAATAACACCGCTCAGGTCACAGAAAATGACATCTCCACTATCGGCTGATTGCTCAACTCATGTCGTAATCCTCCATAACCGCCATCTCTACTTATTCTTGAGTCTTGCGACTCCAATTGGCATTTCACCAACAATCCCTCGGAGCTAACTCGATTTCCCTTTTAAGGGAGGCTTCACTAAAACTCGTTCATCATGGCCCTCTAGCCCCATACTCTTTCACCTCTGATCTCAGTCTAACCAATCACCACGGAATAACTGGTAGAACCAATAATACTAACTGCCACGGGTCATGGTACTCGAACCATGTGGCCACCTCTCGATCTGCTATGAATCATGGTACCTGAACCATGTTATCTCTTCTTAATCCGCTACGAATCATGGTATTCGAACCATGACATCACCTCTCGATCTGCTACAAATCATGGTACTCGAACCATGAAATCACCTCTCGATCTGCTACTTAGATCCTCCGGAATGTTCCCTGTATCGAGTACGGGTCCTCTGCTTTCAGTAGTACGGGCCCATACTACCTGCCACATCTACCCATACTTTCTGCACGGACCATCCCCGAGTTCCTAAGTAGCTGCTCAACCTTCTCGATCACAAATCCTGTCACGTGTGTTCGCTCCTCTGCGAAATGCTCTACTCTGTCAACGTACTCATCTGACTAGGGTCACCCTTTCCTAGGCTCTTCCTAGGTTCTCACACTTCTCCGCCATCAGCTGCTGAAGAACTCCTTATGATGCCAACCACCTACCTCCTGAATATCGTCATATTCACTTAGTAGGTGACTCCCATCATCAAGAGTTCCACAAAGCACGAAGCAAGCAGCATTCGGGCATCGAATAACCTCTACCAACATGTAAAACCACTCTAGGTTATTACCCACTTGCTCTCCTCATACTCAAAAGATATCACCAAACTCAAGCAACTTTACCCCACGCGGGCATCTGACTACTCTCTCCGTAGGCTCCTCAAATGCTCATCTAGGTATCTCTCCTAGATTACGCCTCTACTCAGATCCCTCTTTAAAAGGATTCCTACTGGATACTCATACTCAACACATACTCGAGGCACATCACATATAACAACAACTACTAGGCTAAGGCATCACAAATCAGGCCACTCTAGTCCTAAATATGAAATACCTAGCCTATCTCTAGCATGCATATCATATCACATAGTATCTCATAACACATAATGTAAGGGTATTTTGGGAAATCACCGTTCGGGCGCTGGCTGATCGTACACACTGCTCCGTTCTGATTTTCTCAAAAATCTTTTACTCTTTTTAGAAAAATTGTTTCTTTTATGAAAAATTTCCTCAAATCCTCATTTGAGTCCAGATCTACCCGAAGGTGCATTCGAATCCCTCAAACCAAGGCTCTGATACCAACTTGTAACACCGTAATTTTTCAAACAGATTTTTATTTTAAAATCGCATACTTTTCATAACATATTGTATAGAAATATCGTTTATTCAAATTACAAAGCACAACTCCATTAATAATCCAGGATCCTCAAAACATAACTCTTTCTCTGGTGTGTACAATCAAGCCGGTGCCGTCCCGCGATCTTGAGAAAACCTGAAACACATGACACATAACACGGTAAGCACAAAGCTTAGTGAGTTCCCCAAAATACCACATACAACACATACGCCACTCGAGGCTACAGTACGACCCTCCGGTCGATGTGTCTCAGCGGGACCCTCCAGTCCCGTAGCTCGTTGGACCCTCTGTCCCGGTCATAGCTCGTCGGACCCTTCGGTCCAGTCTGTGTCGTTGGACCCTTCGGTCCGGTCTATATCGTTGGGCCCTCCGGCCCGGTCTGTTCAACACATAGCATACATATAACACAATGCACATATTCTCCTATATACACATAGCATACAAGACCCTCCGGTCTACACATAAATACCACTCTAGGTAATGTATAGTGAGAAGACTCACCTGACCAGCAGCAAGTAAAGATCCCGCTCCCGAATCTCGAACTAGCCTCCACCTAACACAAGGGATGAATATCTCTAAGTGATACTCTAATCACAACTCTAATGACCGAAGGCTATTCTTCCTCTCTTTAACTCTTTGAAGTAAATAAAAGACCATTTTACCCCTCCATGGTCTCTACTACTTATGTTGATCCAAGCCCCAAAGTCAACAGAAGTCAAACTCGAGTCAACAGTCCATGTTTGACCCGACTCGCCGAGTGCACCCTTGCGACTCGTCGAGTCCACTTACTTTCCTCAGAAATCTCGTGACAGTCCAGCTCAGCTCGTCGAGTTGACCCCCAACTCGTCGAGTCGGCTCATTGACTCGGCGAGTTCATTCAGACCAAATGTTCATTCAGACGATTTAAGGCAGATCCATCACCCCAAACACTAGATCTACCATCCTGAGGGTCGAATGTCACGTAAAGCTGCAAGCTTTACGTTTAAACATGGCATATAAAGCTCATAATGCCAATATAACTCTAACAAGGATGATTAACCACAATAACTCTTTCCTGTGGTTAACTAAAGCTATAATCTTTGGACTCTCTGGACCTCACAAGGTCCAGATCTGAAGTCTAGGCCTCATGAGAGACCTTATGCATACAAAGTCCCAACAATGGTGGAAGAAACCCTAATCTTCCATATCTACAAGATCTAAGCAAACCAACAAGAAAGGTGCAAGCTTTTACCTCTTACTCAAGCCCTTGCACGAAGTTACACAAGATCCACTGATTCTCTAGCTCCCTTGATGGGTGATCTCCTCTTCTCCTCAAGAGATGCACTAGTTTACTCCAAGTTTTAGCTTCTAAGACTCTCATGGATCTCTATACACGTTTAGGGTTTGCTCTCAAGGAAGGGTAGCCGCAAATGAGGCTATAAGTTCCTTTAAATAGGTCTCAAACCCGGGAAATTATGGTTTCTCTGCCCAACACCTACTCGGCGAGTCCCTCCTCTGACTCGTCGAGTCCATTCATTAAATTCACGCGATTAACTCGACTCGACTCGGCGAGTTGGTCCCTCAACTCGTCGAGTCCCTCCTTAAATCTCAAGATTAACATACACGATAATGTCCCTGGAAATCCGGATGTTACAGAGGGAAAATGAGGCTTAGTGTTGCTTAAATACCACCCAAACCCTAAAAATTAGGGTTTTCCTCCTGAAGCTAGTACGCCCCGCGTATATAAGTGTATGCCCAGCGTACACATATGTACGCATGATATACTCCTCCTGCCTTAATTACGAAATTTCCACTAGGGCTTCAAGGCACATTCCCTTGGACTTAGGGACCAAAATGTCATATAATAAAATTAAAGGGATGAATTTTGAAGTAACTTAACACCGGAATGTTACATGGTTTAGACAAAGCATGCTTGTGGCATTGTCGTCTTGGACATGTCAACAAGAAACGCATCGCCCAACTCCAAAAGGATGGAGTGTTGGAATCATTTGACTTAAGGTCAGATGATACGTGTGTGTCATGTTTACTTGGAAAGATGACAAAATCACCTTTCACGTGCTCTTGTGAAAGAGGTGAATGATTGTTGGATCTCATACACACAAATGTTTTGGGCCATTCAGATCCACCACAAGGGATGCAAATCGATTATATATGACTTTTACTGATGATTATAGCAAATATGGCTATATCTACTTAATCAAGCATAAGTCAGAAACTTTTGAAAAGTTCAAACAAGAAGTCGAGAATCAATTGGGCATGAAGATCAAGATGCTCAGATCCGATAGAGGCGGTGAGTATCTTAGTATCGAATTCCACGGACACCTCAAGGAATGTGGAATAGTTTCACAATTGACACCTCCTAGGACACCACAACTTAATGGTGTCGCTGAGATGCGCAATCGAACCTTGTTAGACATGGTTCGTTCCATGATGAGTCGAGCTTCACTTCCAATCTCATGCTGGGGGTATGCCTTAGAGACTGTTGCCCACATTCTTAATCTTGTACCAACTAAGAAGGTTGCCAAAACACCTCACGAGATGTGGACATGGAAGGTTCCCTCGTTAGCACATATCAAAGTTTGGGGTTGTGAAGTTTTCGTTTAATATATTTGAATAAATAAAAATGAAAATTTTGGATTGAAAATTGATGACGTTACAAGTTACCGTTTTTTTTGACATGACATTTATCTTGTTCATTTTTAGGTTGAGATGAAAAAAACAAACAATGTCATTTATTTTTACTTGAGTAAATGACCGTTGAGTACGTTTTACCTTAGAGAAGAGGCAACATCTTTTATTCTTGTTTCCATTTTAACATAAAAACGAAAAAGATAAATACTATGTCATAAAACAACTAGTAATTTGTTTAAAAAAAAACCGGATATTTGGATTAATATGAAATATAACTAAAAACATAAGGGCTATTTTGCATATAAATAAAATATAAGGATTTTGAACGCTATTATCCTAAAGACAAAATTGCAAGAATGTTCCATGTGGTATGTCTAAAAATGCTACTTTAGGCGAAACATGTTTGGACTAGCACTAATAGTCCAAAAGTTTTCATTTTGCTGCGGCTTTGGTCCAAATCGGTTTAAAAAAATCTAAATGACGGATTTGCCATTTTCCATTTGTTTTTTGCTTTTCTTTTTGTTATTTAATTATTTTCTAACTAAAAAAAATATAAAAAATAAAAGAAAATATTTCTCTCTTTTTCTCTCTCTCTCTCTCTCTCTCTCTCTCTCTAACGTCACAAATCCCTTTCTTCATCTCATTCATATCCTACCAGTCAAAGGAGGTGGTTATCCCTCCTCCTTCTTCTTCATTTTCGAGCAAGAGAATTCCACCAGAGGTGGAGCTGTTTTCCGGCCACCAAGAAACACCCACCATCACTGGTGCCACCTCCCTCTCCCTTCCTCTGTTGCTTTTTTTCCTTTCCGAGAACAACCCACCACTTCACCACTCACCACCACTGTAACCATCAGAAACCACCACTCCAACCACCCACTTCCTTATGTTCTGTCAAACAAACACCAACCAAAAGCCCACGCTACTGCTGCAGTCGGAGTTCTTCCTTAGCCACCGCAAGACACCACCATCTCTAATCTCTTTTTTTTTTTTTTCTGTTGAATTGGAACAGGCGCAAGCTCCAACCATCGCCTTCTTGCCCTCCCTCTCGTCAAGCTCGTCGGAACAGCAAGGAACGAAGCAGCAGAAGCCGCCAGAGCAACCCCTGCCACTACCGACGCCGCTGTTTGTGGAACCACCGTCGCTGATTGCTGTTGTGGAACGAAGCAGCAGAAGCCACCAGAGCAACCCCATGTGTCCCCCTAAATTTCTAGTCATTAAACGCCCCATCTGAAAACCCTAGCCGCCAAGAAACCCTAACTTTCAGATCTCGATCTCATTTCTCTCGTCGCCGGCTGTGGAGGTTCAAATGAAGGGCAACAATGATCGAAGCGTGTGTTTGGGGTGGTGCTACCTGACCGTTGGGAGGCGGAGGGGCAGCCTAGGCCGGTGACAGCCGCCAATTTATTCTTCTTTGGTCGGTGGTAAGCAAGAGAGAGAGAGAGAAATATTTTCTTTTATTTTTTATATTTTTTAGTTAGACAATAATTAAATAACAAAAAGAAAAGCAAAAAACAAATGGAAAATAGCAAATCTGTCATTTTTAGATTTTTAAACTGTTTTAGATCAAAACCACAACAAAATGAAAACTTTTGGACTATTGGTATCGGTCCAAACCTGTTTGGCCTAAAGTAGCAATTTTGGACATACCATGAACCATTCTTGCAATTTCGTCTATTCTAAACAATATTTATTTATTAATTTACTCCTTATTTGTTCTCTCAAGAAACCCTTATATATATATATATATATATATATATATATATATATATATATATATATATATATATATTTGACGATTGCATATGGCACTCCGTTTGCTCACACGCGGTCAAAAGCATCGGTCATCAAAACACACTTTTCCCAGAACCCCATCGCCATCTCTCTTCGCCGCCGTAGTACGGTAGAGTACGCCGTCGTTCGCACACCGGTTGAAATTCTCGTTGCAACAAACAATCTGACTCTGCTAACTTCTGTTTCAGATCCTTTGCTTTTTCATTGCATGGTCCCAGATAAAGAAATTCTAAATTCTTTGTGTACTCGAAACCCTATTTTTTATTTTTATTTTCTTTTTGATTTCCCCTCCTTTGCTTGTGATTTTCTCAAGCAGAGTTCCATCGAAAGACACAAGAACATACTGGTACGTTTCTTGGTACGTGCACGCAGTGTATTACAAAATTTCCTATTTTTGTTTTTCGCTATGGGTTTCTTTTAAAGCCAAATCGGGAAAAATATGAAAATTGGAGTGATTTTTGTGCGTATATCACACTCTGTTACATCCCTTTTTAAAATGTACTGTATCTTTTGATTGGATTGCAGTAGATTCACTTCCAACTCAAGATTGATGTGATTTTGTGAATCTATTGAAAGATTTCTACCACGTCTCACTTTTATTTTGTGCTTTTGTCATATCGCTCACTTTTGACAAAATACTCACCACTTTCGTGATGCCTTTGCAGTGAATGATATAATCTGAATGGATATTGCCGAGTTCTTTAGGGATACTGGTATTCTAGAACTGGAAACAGGATCGGTTAAATTGGAGAAAAATCTAGGTGGCGTATCAAGTCAACAAATACAAAACCATACTGATGTAACCCTAAATAAAAGGTCCAAGATTCATGGTGTAAGACAAGAAACGGAAGAAAATAGAAGCTCTAGTGGCACTAGTGTGTTGGATCAAGAACAATCACCAGCTGATGATGCAAATCTGTGTTCAACATCTCCAATATGTGCTGCACCTCTTTGCAGACAATTTTGGAAAGCTGGAGCTTACAATGATGATCTTACTCCTAAGTCCACAATTAAATGTATTCACCTTTTACAAATCACACTATCATATTTTGTGTTCCCACTTCATTCTAATGACTTGTTTCTTACATGACAGCTGGTTCTAGTTATCTACATATACACCCAAAATTTCTTCACTCAAATGCCACTTCTCACAAATGGGCTTTTGGTGGTATGTTAAGTTTTACCATTACTTTGCATAAAGTCACAACTTTTTAAATATTAACACTCTGTTAACTTGCATTTCAGCCATAGCTGAGCTTATTGATAACGCTGTGGATGAGGTAATTAGCTTCTAAATTTCTTCTTATTAAATGAAGAACAATACTATCACTCATTTGTTTTTTGTCCTAAAGTCTAATGGATATAAAAATCCGATTACTTTTTGTAGATACAAAAGGATGCCACGTATGTAATCATAGACAAAACAACAAACCAAAGAAATGGAAGCACAGCATTGCTAATTCAAGGTAACATTAAGATAATTACATTTATCATGCTTTTGAGTTTTCATATTTTGGTGCATTTTCTTTTGAGGTTGTGACACTAAAATTCATTTACTGAAATTAGATGATGGAGGTGGAATGGATCCAGAAGCAATGCGCAGGTGTTTGAGTTTTGGGTTTTCAGAAAAGAAGTCAAAATTTGCAATTGGGAAGTGTATGTTGTTCTTCTTATGCTAATGCTACTTTTATTTTTTTGTTCATTTGTTTACTTTTCTGTTTGCTTGCTTTGTTTTGTCCCTTCATTTTGATTGGTTGACTTGTAGACGTTCAGATGGAAATGGTTTTAAAACCAGCACTATGAGGCTTGGAGCAGATGTCATAGTTTTCAGCCGCTATTTGACTGACAGGTTTGACTTTTCTTTACTTCATTACATCAATAAATCTTGTTATATTTTCTATTTAACATTTTCATTCTACTCTTTTATGTTCTTATGAACAGGACATTGACTCAAAGCATTGGTCTTCTATCGTATACATTTTTAACACAATCAGGATATGACAGGATAGTTGTTCCCATGGTGAGAAATGAAAATTCACTTGTCTTAACATTTTCTTTTTGTTCACTTATTTGTAAAGATTCTAAAATGCAAAAACTTGTTATTTCTACAGGTTCACTATGAGTTCAACTTTGTGACAGGGTGTTTTGACCCCATACAAACTTCAAACTCAAACCTCTCAGTCCTCTTAAAATGGTCTCCATTTTCAACAGAGGAAGAGCTACTGAAGCAAGTATGTCCTCCATTTCTTGAAAATTACTGTGTTTTTTCAAGAAACTGTAATTTTGCTAAAATATAACGATATTCTTGATATGTATAGTTTGAAGATGTTGGTTCTCATGGCACAAAAGTCATCATATACAATTTATGGCTTGATGAGGATGGTAATATGGAGCTTGATTTTGACTCAGATCCCGAGGTTTTTCTTTCCCCACTGTATTTCTCCATTTTTTTTTGCGTTATATATATAAAATTGCTGGAAATAGCATCATACTTTCTTCTTCTTATGTACTTCATATTTCACTCATAGTAGCAATGTACTTACATTTCTTTAATATGTAACTGATAATAGAAACAAATTTATATATTTTAATTTTTAAACAACCATTAATGTGGTTATGTTTTGTTATTGATAATCTCATAATAGCAATAAAGTTTACATTGTTTACTAATAGAGTACATTGCCCAAATTGATATGAAATTGTATGTTCTGTTGCTATAATAGTTAATAAAGTACATTGAGAGTAAAAGTATGTTGCTAAATGCCAATACCTTTAATTTTCTCTTATATACATAAAAAAACATAATATTAATTTTAAATATTATTGTTTTAGGATATTTGTATTGCTTGGGATGGAAAAGGCAAAGTGAAAGAAGGGTCTCGTATGGCAGTAAATGAGCAGCACATTGCTAATCGCCTCAAATATTCTCTTCGTGTAATTTTACTACTTTTTGTTATCTTAAATATACTTTCATTATTATATATATGCACCAAATTATAAATATATATTTTGTCATGTTTCAGGCCTACTTATCTGTTTTATACTTAAAATTACCTGACACATTTGCAATGGTGTTGAGAGGGAAAGTCGTTCTGTATCATAATATTGCCACAGACCTCAAACACACAGAATTTATCATGTATAAACCTCACAGTGATGGGCGTTCAGAGGTTGTATATATATATTTTTTACAAATATTTCTTATTTTATTATATTCCCAGAAAACTTATATTTACATTTTTTTTTAATTGAATTTGGTGATTGATTCAGGGTACAGTGATTACAACTATTGGGTTTGATAAGGATGCCCCAAATGTGAATGTCCATGGTTTCAATGTCTACCACAAAAACCGTTTGATACTGGTGATTTGACCGAGTTGACTCTTTTTTTAACGTAATTTGAGGATTTTTTAAGAAAAGAAAAATTATTTTGGTTTTTTTTTTTGCCAGCCATTTTGGCCTGTTGTGATCTTTGCTGACAGTAGGGGGAGAGGTGTTGTTGGTGTTCTTGAAGCAAACTTTATTGAACCTACTCATAATAAACAAGATTTTGAGAAAACTTCTGTTTTTCAAAAACTTGTTTCTCGATTGAAAGAAATGACATGGGAATACTGGTAAGCAGTTTTATCTTATTAAAGCATAATACTTTTAAAAATCTAACCAAATTATACAATGAAAGTTGCTTTGTATTTTGATGACATTGGCATTGCTATATTTGAGTAGATTTTTCAAAGTACAATGCTGTAATCATAAGAAATGTAAGTAATAAACAAATAAATGGAAGATTTTGATGTGAGAGTGATTTGACAGGGATTATCACTGTGGATTGATTGGGTATCAAATCAAGAAAAAAGCAAGACCACCATCAGAAACCCCTGGTTCTTCTAATTTTGTTCATCAGCATGTTATGGATCAATGTGTTCCTAGGAAACGCCTTTCAGAGCCAGGACCGGGACCCACTAAAAAACCACCATTGATTGCTACTGTAAACAACAAAGCTGGTTATTATTCTAATTCCTCTTTTCTAAAGCCAGTGGAATTGATACCCAACTTCCCTAAAGGGTTTGAACAAGGTAAGAAGTGAACAAATACAAATTTCAGTTTTGTTAGTTTATTTTAGCCCTCTAATCTTTACATTATTAATCTGTTTTAAGGATTCTATCCTTTTCATTATTAAATCTCGTGCTTGTTTTGTATAGTGGCAAATCAGAAAAGGAGAGAGCAGCGTGAAAGGTTCCAGCCAGAGGCCCGGATGGGGACAAGGGTACTTTATTTTTTATTTTTTTTCTGATATAAGAAGTTATTTTTATTTTTTAGTATCATTTTGATTTTTTTTTTTTTTATATGTAGAATGATTTGGTAAACAATGGAGAGGCAATGAACGTGATAGAAGAAAACAAAAGGCTCAAATCCCAGTGAGTATTATTATTTCATATAACTGATCCCTCTCTCATCGGCAATGTTTTTAACATTTTACATGTTTCTTTTTTCTTTCAGATGCTTGGAGTTTGAAAAGGCAGAAAAAGAACTCGAGTACAAGGTATTCCAGCAATGTTTGACTTTTGTTGACCGGGTTTTTAACCATTGATTATTGATATATTGATATATGATGTGATTGATTTTATGTATGAATGGATGAATGGCAGGTGATGCGGCTTAAAAGGGAACTAGGAGATGCCGAAAGAGAGTTTGCTGGTTTGTTGGCTGAATTGCAGCATCTGGAGAAAGTCAAGGGGGAAAATTAAAAAAAACTAGTAGGCGGCAGGTGTAAAATAATGTGCAATGTATTTGTGTTAAATAATAATTTCTAATTTAGGAAAATCCTTTTGTTCTATTCCAATCCTTTTGTTACAAGCTTTGAAACTTGGATCTCGTAGGCGTTGCCACTTTTGATTAACATTCGTTTAGTTTGTAAACATTGGTTTATTTCTGATGGATATGGTACCTCTGACGACTTTGGTTTTCTTATCAAAATATTTGATTTTCGTCTTTTGATTACATTTGATTAGTAACATTCAATGTTCAAAAGCCTTTTTATCTAGGAGCATTTCGGGTATCCATCCTAGCATTTAGCCCACTCCTAGTCCCTATCATTAGAATAATGTTGAAAAAAAAAAAAAAAAAAAACTCATTGAATCTCACGTGAAATCTATATGCATTTGTTAAGTCGATGAACATCATGTAGAGATATCTATCTTATTCGTTAACCTAGCCTTGCATACTTTTTTAATAACTTCATGGCATAACTAAGCATTTTAATAAGGTTTCCATTTCTATTGAATGGGAAGCCACCTAAGGTCGAAACTCGTGAGATTCGAACTTGAGACCCACTTTATTTTAGGATTGATTACTGCTGTACCAACTTTTCTTGTCTTAACCGAGATTTTATATTTAGAGTTGGACACGGAAACCGGATACTCGGTTCGGATAATCCGATCCGCCGGATCATGAATCTACACCCAAAATTGGATTGGCCCGGATCGTAAACCGGTTTATTCAGAATCCGGATCCAAAACTGATCAGAACCGGATCGGATTCTTGGTGACATCATCCGATCCGAACCGGATCGGATCGGATTTGCCAAATGTGCATCTCTACTTATATTTACACACTTCAAAAAAGTTCATGAATTGCTTATAAAGGGTGTTTGTTTTTGTAATGCTGGATGCTAGAACCACCGTAGTCTAAACAATGAAATCAAAGTAATGAGTCGATCTTTATTGCTCAACTATATTTTACAATGATACTTTAAAAAAAATCAGAGTTAGGATTAATGAAATTATGTACATGGTATTGGTATCATCTTATTAACGATATCTATATTTGTTCAGAATTTGCTAAAATGGTTTTTGGTTTAAGTGAGTCATCTAGTTACTCCCAAAACGGCACCACCAATCCATTACTTATGTGTTATAATATAATATTAATATTGTACGGGCAGGCCACCACCGACTCTGCAAGTTGCACCACCACCCTGCCCGGCTGCCCCTGCCCCTAAACCCTACCATAAATAGCAACACCTATCCACACATTTCTTTGCAGCCTCCATTCACCTTTCTTCATCTCTTTTGGCAATGATTTAGATTTCATGCCTTTTTCAGGTTTTTGCTATGCAGTTTCAGTTTTTAGAATTAATTCCTTAATGTTTCTTTCCATTTATATAATTTGTTTCCTCCGCTGCTTTTGTAGTAACTTACCATTTTTAGAAATAGTACAACTAGATTTGCTTTAAGTACAAGTTGAATATTTTTCTGCAAAACACTTCCATCCGCATGCGACGTGTTGTGGGCACTGCGGCCATATTCTTGCGGATATTATTGCGATTTAAACATGTATTTTTGTATGTGTTTATTGGCCTTCTTTCCTTTTTAAGAAAGATGGATGTGTATATATACTCAGCGTCAATCATTTTCTTAATTTACAGGCCCACATTATTTATTTATTAAGAGAAGCCTTATGTTTTAATCGATATTTTTTCTGTTTGAGTTTATCTAGTAAACAAGTTATTACTTTTTTAAGTATTAAATTGAGTTTTATGGTTGTATTTACTTAGATTTGATTGAATATTTTTCTGCAAAACACTTCCATCCGCATGCGACGTGTTGTGGGCACTGCGGCCATATTCTTGCGGATATTATTGCGATTTAAACATGTATTTTATATGTGTTTATTGGCCTTTTCTTTTTTAAGAAGGATGGATGTGTATATATAATCGCATCCATCATTTTCTTAATTTACAGGCCCACATTATTTATTTATTTATTTATTAAGAGAGGGGTTATGTTTTAACTTTTAATCGATGATAATTCTCTCTGTTTAAGTTTATCTAGAAAACAAGTTCTTACATTTTTCAAGTTTTAAATTGAGTTTATTTTTGGTTATATCAAGTTTAAAGTGAACTTAGATTTGCTTGATGATTTTGTTTGAGTCCAAATAAAGAATGTTAATGTTGAATCTTGAGAATAAAAGAAATATCTAGTTTATAAAGTTGTATCTCCTAATGATAGAAGAAAAACTAAGTTTCAACCTTATCTGAATATCTTTGTTGAGATCTAACTCTTACTTCTGAGGGAGATTTAATTTTATACATGTACACGATGTTATTTTAACCTTTGGTTTATCACCTTAAACACACATATGTATATGTGTTTGCAAAACTTTTCTAGATTATAATCCATAATGACTTGTTTTAATTATAAAATCAAATACTTACAGAATAATGAACAAAAGGTAAAATGGCTATCAATATTGTTTTAGTCAAATCACAAAAACAATATACGTCTTTAGAAGCTATGGAGAAACGAGGATATTTTCAATCAAACTCCTTAACCAGAAGGGTAGGATAGTTTTAACGAATATTCCCAAGAATTATAAAAAGAATCTTTAGTATCAAATAGATAGATGGTTAAAAAAACACAAAATTTAAGACCATAGTTATTCACATAGTTTCTAAAACTAGACACGCTGATGTGGAAAAAGAAGGAACGGGAACAATGATCTCGACCTTGACATTGGATTAAGAGATAACACCATGGTATTTTGAAGACTAGGGGAAAAAGATTACTTCCTAAAAACACACTAACCGGATGTAGATTGCCAAGTAGAGGGACAGCCATCTCAGTCGACATCAGAGTATGCGATAGGACCTATAACGGGGGAGCCATGAAGTTGTAAAAAAATGGGCTAGAGGGCCTTGAACATTCCGGAAAATGCATTTTTGGGTACTATACTAAAATGGGCTAGCGTGGATCATGTGCAAGTGGATTAGTCCTGGAAACCATTGAAATGCATTAACTGCGGTGAATTCGACAATCAAGTGCTCGAGAAGAACATGACTCTTTACTTGATTAAAGGAATCATGTAACCCAAACAGAAAATGCATAAGTTTGACTTTTGAGTGATCGTTAAACTTAGTTGCAACCTCACAAGTACACTCAGCTAAGTTCATAAGACCATCAAATTCAGCTAAGTTCATAAGACCATCAAATTCCTTCCACAGATACTCAAATTTATTAAAGTATAAGAGAGACAAGAACCACTCTGAGTAAAAGAGTTGATTCGTTGGTGAATGTTGAAAATAACATAACCATCAGACTTATTATAAGTCTCAAATAATTCATTCCAACCTTCCTCTAGACTCGAATAATTCATTCCAAACTTCCTCTAGACTGAGAGTAAGCATGACTAGAGTATATAGACTCAGAGAGAGAACAAAGAATCCAAGAACAGATTATAACGTTAACATGTTCACACTTAGAAATTTTGATAAGATCAATTGTATCATTTTTAATAGTCTCGTCTAAAAACCCTAATTTAGTTCGAGCTTTTAGACTTCTAATCATAGAGCTACGCCAAATACGAAAGTTTTCGGTCCCAGTAAGTTTAATAGTAACTATAGTAGTCACATAATTATCAGATGGGTGAATATACAAATGATCATCAAAATTAACAGATTCTGCCTTACTTCCACTATATGATTCATCCGTTGGACCAACCATATTATCAACAACCCATCAACAACCAAGAAACACAATAGCATTTAAAACACACACCAAAAACACAGACCATTATGATAGCCTTAATGTTCACATGGTCACCACCGTACGTCGGGGCCCAAGACAACAATCACAGAGTCGAGAGAAAAAACAACAACAATAGCAGATAGCAGACAAACAAATAATTGGTGTACTCAAGACCAGGGCCGGCCCGATACATGGGCGAGATAGGCCGAGGCCCAGGGCATCAGATCTGAGGGGGCATCATTTAGTCATGTGTTAACGATGTATATAGCAGTTTGGTCCAAAAGATTTAGCCCAACTTTTGATTTCTGTTCTCCGACGCTAGGCTGGAGGCAAGGTAAAAAGCGTGCAATCGAACCGACGTTGGAGATGTAATCGACATTTTTGATAAGCTGATTGTCGATCGACGCCTAGAAAAATGAACTTTGTTGAAGATCGAGGAGTCGACTTCTTCTCTAAATCTAATTTCTACTTTTTGATTTCTCTTTCTCCTGTATCTGATTACTGATTTGGCGATATTTATGAGTTGGGGTTTGAACAAACTTTGTCGTTCTTTGTATTTCTTATTTTTCTGATTCCTAATTATAAGTTCTCCTATTTTAGTATTTTATCACTATTTCTGTTGGAGTTCGATCGTTGAAGTTGTATACTTGGCGATCGTCGGTTCAAACTTCAAAGCCATCACTTAAAGAGGTAATTATCGGTTCTATTCTTCTATTTCCGATTCCCAATTTGTTCGGAATATATCAGTTTTGTTTGAAATATGCATATTTGATATCATATTTGTTTGTTTGATTATAGTAGTTTGGTTCAGGATATTTAATTTTTAATTTCTTGGGGTTTGATTCAGGAGTAAGACTGTAAGAGTTGAAATATGTGCTTAATTTTTTTAGTTCAAAATTAGGAGTTGCTATAGGCATGATTTTTGTGGTATGCTTCAGGTATAAGTTCTATGGTTTTATGTATGAATTTCAAGAGTTCCAATCTGAATTTTTATGGTTTGTTTATGTTATTAAGGAGGTATACTTTTCTATTGAATTTTGAATTTTTGATTATTTTGGATATATTGAGGTATACAATTTTCCATTGTTATTTGTTGCTATCAGACATAGTTTTTTTTAATTGATCTATATTTATGATTCTATGATTCATTTTCCATATCACTTACATATTGAAACTGAAAAAACACAAACTTTGGTAATTTTTTTTGGTTTTGAAACAACAAGGGTAAATTAGGAAAGATATTGATAACATTGTATGATCTCAATAACTCAATAGCATTGACTTTAGTTTGTTTTTTTTTCTAGTTTAGAGATAGCAGGGGTTAATTAGGAAAGATTCTTATTTTAGATTTCCGCTTTGTGTTTTTAGTGTATTTTAGTTTTCCTGAGATTGAAAAAACTCATTTGTTCTTTTAATCTTATATCATCAATATCTTTACTCACTTTTATTTATTTCTTTTACAGTTAAAAGTGTATTAAAATGGTGGAATCTTTTCATTGAATTTTAGTTAGTAGGACCTGAGTGAAATACCAGAGATTACAGATAATGAGCTGGCTGTGGCAAGAGAAGGAATAAAAATCGAGAACAAAAGACAATTTACAATCCAATTTCTTTGGAACAAAGCAAGTGCATGAAACAAGGAAATGTGACAAATGGCTTCTGAAGCATCGTGTAATGTTCTAAGAAAAGGCATTATCACATTTGAAGAAGAAAATTTTGCTTGAAAACTAAATATATGTTGCTGAATACGTTTTTTTTTATGATATATATATATATATATATATATATATATATATATATATATATATATATATATATATATATATATGTTTTTTTGTAGTTATATGTGTGTTTTTATATCGCATTCGTTTTGTATAAACATAGGGGCATTATTTTATTACTTTGCCCTGGGCATTAAAAATCAATGGACCGACCCTGCTCAAGACAACCAGGATCTCCCACAACTATACTACGAAGAGATAGAGAAAGGAATAAGAAACCCTCATAGTGTGAATGAGCAAAGAAGACGACCGATCGAATCCCTTGTCCATTCTCTACTAGGGTTTATCGATGATGAACTCCGACCACTAGAGAGTTATTTCAGACTAAGAGATTAATCGACAAGAACAAGCGTCAAAGTACCTGAGGTCAACGTTAAAGCTTCAGAGATCAACGATGAAGCACCAAAAAATGAGAAACACACCACAAATTGCAATCGGTCGATCTGCAAGAACACACAAAAAAACTTGCAGTACCAGGATCTTAAGCAGAAACCAAATATTTGTTTTGATTTAGGAAAAAAACGCAGAAACCCTAGATCGAAACAATGAAACCAGATTCAACACAGAATGTGACGATCTAAAGAAAACAAGAAAAAAGGAGGTCAGAAAATACCTTTTAGACGACGATCGGAGAAGGAAAACCTCAATCGAGTGTTGAAAAAAAGAAAGAATCGGAGCCTATAACTCTGATACCATGTTAAAAACTCTCAATAACACAATAGACAACATCAACAGTTCATTTATTTCACTGAACCAATTGGTTTTCATCAACATACAATCATAACCTCACTACAATAACACTCATTCTCATACATAAATCTAAACCTAATTATTTGAATGATTTAATGTATACAAACAAGAGTATGAAAATCCTAAATGTAGATACAACGAACAAGAGAGAAAAATGAGAGAATACTGTAACTGTGTGTAAGAAGAAGAACATCTGCAAGCCATCAGACCTCAAGTATCCGGGGCAAACCTGACAATAACACAATAGACAACATCAACAGTTCATTTATTTCACTGAACCAGTTGGTTTTCATCAACATACAATCAGAACCTCACTACAATAACACTCATTCTCATACATAAATCTAAACCTAATTATTTGAATGATTTAATGTATACAAACAAGAGTATGAAAACCCTAAATGTAGATACAACGAACAAGAGAGAAAAATGAGAGAATACTGTAACTATGTGTAAGAAGAAGAACATCTGCAAGCCATCCGACCTCAAGTATCCGGGGCAAACCTGACAATTAGATCCGCGTGTTGACCCGGAAGCAATTAACAAGTTTAACTCATCAATCCATCAAACTTGCATTATTTACACAAACTACCCACAACCAAATTTGACTACAAAACTAATAATTAATAATTTACACTTAAAACCGTAACATCCCAATGATGAGGTACTTCTAATTTTGACCCTATATTTGGATTATATTGCATTTTGGTCCCTAAGTAGAAGAAAGAATGCATAAGGGCACATAGTGGCACTTTGGTAAAATGGGCTTTGGGGAGTACGCTGAGCGTACGTGTGTACGCTAAATGTACTAAGGCACGCCTTAGTACGTTGGGCGTACACCTCGTACGCAAGGCGTACGTGAGAATCATGTTGAGCCTACGTGTGTACGCTAAGTGTACTAAGGCGAGGTCCCGTATCTCACCACTAGCTGAGTACGGACGGGGTTTCGTATCTCATTATTAGCAGAGCAGGGGCAGGGCCCGAGACAGGAGAGAGGTGAGTGTGGGCGGGGGCCCGTATCTCACCATTAGCAGGAGGATGAACGGGGTTCCATGACTCTTCAGTAGCAGGACAGGGGCGGGACCCAAGATAGGCGAGGCCTTAGAACATGAATACAATAGAGTATGTTTGCTTATTGTGCTAGTATGTTTATCTGATTGTATATGCATAGCGGGCGGGGCCCGGAGACAGGCGAGGCCTAAGAGAAGCATATCTGTATACCGAGCGGGGCCTGATGCCTGACGGGGCCCGATGCCGGGCAAGTCCCGATGCAGCGGGCGGGGGCCCAGTATGTGGTTATGTGTATGGTATGAGGTAGGTTGGGGAACTCACTATGATTCGTGCTTACGGTTTTCAGTTTTGGGTCCAGGTAATTCCGGTAGCGGAGGGAAGAGCTCGGGATGACTGCATCGCACACACCATGATGTTTAGCCTGGGATGTTTTACTCTGATTTTTTGATATAGAACTCTGATGACAATGTTTTGATAACTTATGGTTTTATTAATGAATTAAAATGAAATTTTTAGTCTTGAATTTTGGGATGTTTCACAATGCTCAAGTACGCCCCACGTACACACTCTGTGTTGACTCGGCTGAGTTGACCCGACTAGGTTGACTTAGCTGACTCGGTTGACTTGACTAGTTTGACTTTGACTTTGACCAAGTTGACCAAAGGGTATTTTAAATAGGTGTCGATTAGAGCTGAGATTCAGAGTCGGGACCTCATCAACTATTGTTCAGACTGTGAGGTGCGTTTTTCCTCACTGTACTTACGGGTCGAAGGCACCAAGGCTGACCCATTGGATTGATATCCTGCTATACGTTATATGCTAGTTGCTGATAGGCTTAGACTGGTAGACCTGTAGGACTACCTGTGATTTCTATCTGCATGGTTATATATCTGCTACTTATGTTGTTAACTGTTATATGTCGACATATTGTGTTGGGTTGAGGTTGTATTGCTTTGTGTTGTAGCCAACAAACTCGAGAGCATTCCAGATATGAGCTGAGGAACGGTTGGCATGCCAGACTCATACTGAGGGGTCAGGGGCATTCTAGATACGAGCTAAGGGCCGGTTGGCATGCCAGACTCGTACTGAGGGTCTGGGGGTATTCCAGTCCGATGAGGCGATGACTGAGTGGACCCATTATACATTGGCATTCCAACCTGGGGTATTCCATCCCGATGATGATTAGACCCGGAGGTTGATTGGGCCTGGGCTATTCCAACCCGATGGTTGATTAGACCCGACATGCTATTATATTTATGATTTGTTTGTGTGTTGGTACTTTGGGGGAACTCACTAAGCTTTGGCTTACTGTTTTTAGTTGTTGTTTCAGGTACTTCTGATGATCGTGGGAAGGCGAAGACATGACCGTACACATCCTATGTGTAACATCCGTATTTTCAATAATAATTGACTACCTTTATTTTACGATGTTAGTTATCTATTATCATCTATTATATATCGAGTTATATTTCATACTCCAATATTATATTAATTCGAAATTTACTAACATATATTTCATAGCTTACAATTTATATTATATTGACTGAAAGAGAAATATAATTATAAGTGATCATACCTTTAATCAAAGATATATGTATATATCAATAAAATATATAATCGAGTTGTGAATATATAACTTGATTGAACATAATTTTGTAAATTAGACGTAAATATACATATATCGAATTAGTTAATCATAAAATAAGATTAATTAAATATCAAAATAATCAAATATAATAAGTTATAAGAAATTATAATATAAAAAGAGAAACCCGAAACCCAAATCAACCGTAAAGGTGTTTATAAACAATATATGTTATTAAAAGGAAAATTTGAATTATCATATATACGTACTATATTTTCATTATGCGTGAATATATGTATATGTAGTGCTTTAAGGGAAATTTAATTAAGTTATTATTAATATACATAAATGGTTAGAATTTGGATAGGCATAAAAGTACCTAGGTATGCTTAGGGCTGATAAAATTGTACCACGGAAAACCAACCAACATGTTACCAATAGAACCAAGAAACTTGGTAGCCAACATATTTGGTTGGTAGTATTGTACCAATTGATCAATTTTGGTACGGTAATGGTACAAAAAAGTATGAATACCATGGTAATACCGTACTAAAAAATTATATATATATATATATATATATATATATATATATATATATGAAATCGTATATTTCAACTGTTAATTGTATTTAGTGTTTATAGTTTTAATAACATTATATTAGTCATTTTGTCGTATTAGTCAATAGTTATTACCATGTTAAAGCATAAAATTAAAATGTTACTTTAGCGTTTCTTCAGTAAAATTCTTTTGTGAGCTAAAAGAACTACGTAACTAATTGCTATACTAAACATCAAAATCCCGATGTCTTTGATTATTTTTAAATATTCCAATAGAAAATTAAAAGAAGTTGGTATATACTATTACCAATTTGTACCAACCAAACTTGTTGGTAGCCAAATAAATTGGTACCCAGTATACTTGGTACGGTACCGGGCGCAATTTTTTTATACCAATTATAGTTGGTACGGTACATGGTTTAGAGAAAAATGAATTGGTATCATACTAATTCCACCCCAACGTATGCTAATGGATGGATAAGAGATTCGTGGGTAAATTGTATGTTAAGCAACTAAGTGATACGTGTTTATCATTTGAGAGGTTTATACATCTTCATTTAATCAAAAGAATACGTGTCCCTTTTATTTCAATGACTACGCTATCTAGACTTTAAGGCGGTGATTCAAAATTTCAAAGTATAAATAGGAGCATCTATTATGGATTTTAAATTATAGAATTAAGTCATAATTTTTAAAAGAGAAAGAAAGAAATAATCAGAATTTCTGGTGAGTTATGCTCACAGCTTTTCGAGCTATATTTCAATTAGGTGATACGCGTTTCTTGTGCTTATCGTAACCAGGTGAGTTATCTCATTATACTATGTATTACAATATATATCCATATATGTTAGGATATAGAATATAGTAGAGTAAAGCCAAAAAGTATAGTCTCTACGTGCTTAAATGTTATTGTATTTGAATTATTCATTATGCTTAAGTGAAGGGTTGACGGAGGAGCGACGGCGGGTCGGGAGCCTATAGACCCGTGTTGACGACGAAATGGCAGGCAGACCGCAAGTCTATATACACGTTTTATTGGTGTATCGGTGAAAGGTCTTGAGCCATTGATTGTGTGCATGTATACGTGTTGTGATATATGGTATTTTAGGGAACTCACTAAGCTTTGTGCTTATCCAGTTGATTACAAATGATTTCAGGTACTTCTTCGGATCATGAGAAGGGAAAAGCTTGACTGTACAAACGCATCGACATCATGTTTTTGTTTTCCGCATAATTTAATTATACTCTGATCTGAATAATTGAATTCTGATTATCAAACAATGGTTTTCATTATGAATAAAATGAATATTGGAATGAAATGTGGTCTGTTAAAAATGAAAAATTTGTTATGAAAAATCAGGACGTTATAAGTTGGTATCAGAGCTCTGGTTTGAGTGAACTGGGTGAACATTCGTGTGATTCCAGACTCAAACTGAGGATCTGAATATCTTAACAAATCTTTTTAAGAAAAAGATCTTTATTCAAACAAAAAAATATGGTGCGTACAGTCAACCGGAGCTCAGAAAGGAAAGTGATTCCCAAAATATCAATATTTGTTATGTTTGTTGGTATATGAAAATGCATGCTAGTATGTAGGCTATGGATCTTTTCAAAAATTTCCAGTTAGAATTGCCTGATACTTAAGATGCCTTAAAGCCTAAGGATTCACTTATTAATTGCTACATAGATCCTATATTAATATTAATTAGTTATGTGACAAATACAATAAGTTGCATGCTCCAAAATTAAATAGTTTTAGATTGTCTGATTTGGCGCTATTGCGCAGCTCTTGTCTGAGTCTAACCGTTGTAGTGCCAGATTATTTAGTTGATAGTCAGTTTGATTTTTGAGGCAATCAATCATATTCATCAAACAATTAGTTAGTATTAGTAAAAGTTCTTCCTTGGAAAGTAGTAGGGTAAAATGGAAGTAATCCTAGAAAGAGAGTCTAGGAAATTTAAATATATGCTTAATAGGGCGTATATTCATGCGGTAGGGCATTGGTAAAAAGGCAAAAATCCTAGTGGAGTGTAACAAGATCTTTTGTATGTGCTCGTTAAGACACATGCATATATCTTTAGTGGTTGTCATGTGTAGTGTTGGAAAGTGAATTGGAAACTTCGGGACAATTTTTGGGACAAGTATGAGTAGGTGTGAAAGGTAGTAGAGTCCTATACTACCCGAAGCACATGACTCACATTTGGATCAGGAAAAGTCGCAAAGTTACTAAGGCACTGGTAATTAGTATAGCTAACAATATAAATTTCCTTTGCGTTGTCATTACATGTTATACGATGATGTTTAGAAGAGTGACCCTAAGTTTGGGCCCAAGTGGGCATATAAGATCGAGTCCTAATAAAATAAATTTGCTTAAGAGAGTGGGTTCTGAGAACCTTGTCCAACATAGTGCCAACTTTAGTCACGAGATTTAAGTAGGAGACGATCATCACGATGATCAACAGAAGAATTGCAGCCTTCGTTGGAACGAAGCACCTGGTGGCAAGAGTTGCTACCTGTTATGGTGTGGTTGTATGTTGACCTCTCATAACCCAAGGAAGAAGGATCAAACTTTTTGCATAAGGAGAATAAAAGAGAAGAAAGGTGTCTTCCATACCAGGGTCTGTCTCATAGAGACAATAATTCAACTCGTTATGAATCTTTTTGTAACAAAAAGGTTATCAGGTTATGATCACTAAGTTTGTTACTGTAGCTGAGATAGATACCATGTTATAAGACGAGTTAGGACGGAACGTGTGTGCTCATTCGAAGTTGAGTCTACAAATCGAAAGCTAGGACTAAAGGTCCACCGGAGGATAAAAAGAACATGTGGAGGTTCAGACTGATAGATTCTTGCTCGGGAGATTAGGGAAGTGGCATTCGTTGTAGAGAGTATAAAAAGGCACATGCGAGTGTCTTCCGTGTGTTTTCATCCAGGTGTTCTGGAAATGGTCAAAATGACCATTACAAAATGGTCAGTATGAAGACGACAAGTCGATTGTTCCAGAGAGAAACATGAGGGTATTAGATTTAGCAACCATCGTTGTTATTAATATTTCGACTAAGTTAGCCATATCCTCCTATACACTTAGTTATACGTGTACATCGCTATGTTTCTTGACGACGTTGTGCTTGGAAAAACTTCTAACTATTTTGGTCTGTGATACGAGGAGATCACTTGTGGTGAATACAATTAGTAGTACTATGATGGAAATATCAAAGGTCATTGGATATGAAAAACATGAGTTTCTTCAAAGTCAAAAGGAGATACATATAACATTGGAAGAGTTAGTTTGGATCGGTGATGAGTAGCAGGGGACGATGGATCAAACCCAAGTGGGGGAGAATCAACCTCTGAAGCGAGAGTACAAAAGGAAGTTTGACTTTTGGTTTCAACGACAAAATTCTAGGAGAGTTGCAAAACAAATAGGTGGAAGTTATTCGTTTCAGTTTAATTAGAACGTGTAAAAGAAGAAGAGAGTCTTATGCAAGAATACCCATAGGATTATATGTTTCTCAAAGTGATTCTCAACGAATGGTTGAAATTTCCTTTTAAGCGTTAGGTAGAGTCCAAGAGTTACCAGATCCCCATGTTCGGCTCAGATGACCAAGAAAACCATATAGGTTCCCGCGTTCAAGGATATAGGATTTATCCCTGCAGCATAGGAGCCATTTGAATAGAAATTGATTAGGCCACTTAGTTCACTATAAGGAGCATCGAATACCTTCGTGTAAAAAAAGATGGACCATTTAAGACATATACTAGATTTAGAGAGTTTGGGTTAGCCACAGTAAGGATCTATTGATCCTATGTCAAGGATTAACGGTGGTAGAAGCGACGACAGAGGTGAGTGCGTTTTCTTTACGGATCACCATTTGAGGTGAATATAAGTAAAACAAGAGACGCCTATTAAGAGATCGTTTGAAAAGGGTTATGCCCATTAAAAGAGATAGTAATACCTTCCAAAGTTTACTAATGTATCAACAATATACATGATTGGATTGGTTAATCGAGTCGTTGATCCATACACGACAAGTTAATCTTGAGGTTATCAGTAGTAGTGAGGATAACTAAGGAACCCTATAATGGATTAGTAAGGTTCATATACATAAACGACTCCTCGTTAACGCTTGCGTAAGCAGTTTTGGTTGTTGGAGATTCAGCTATGGAGACGCCTCACCAGTGCAAGTGTGATTGTAGTAGTATAAAGTTCAACCTGTAAGCAACAAGAGGATCCAAGGATTTTTCTTTGGGAGTTAGAATGATAGTAAAGTTGTAGGATATCTTTAGAAACTTGTTTAAGCTCTCCAAGCTTTCTAGGATGTAAAATTCGATTGACAATAAAGGACACCTAAGAAGTTAGAGTAAGTTCCTAGGTACGTATGTTCAATTGAAGGTCACGGTCGAGTGCGACTACGTATGCGTCTAGTGATGCGTCAGTGTTATTTTAGACTTCAGGGTATACTACGTTTTTGGTTTAGTTATTCCTTTTATTGATAAATGAGTAAGATATTATAAAACTATAACCGAATCTATAAAATGCGTACGTTAATATAGAGCAACGATTAAACTTTAGTATCCATGCTGCATAAGTTAAGGGTCTCACATCGGTTGTAGCTTCAAGAGGATAAGTAGTAAAGGCTTCTTGTGATTTATAGATATGAAAATGGATGATGACTGGGTTTTTTCAGAACCGTGAGATAACGGTTGTGAGTCTACAAGCCACCGAGGTTTTGATCACGAGTCTTTAGACTCGATGGGGGATGATGACAACAACGATCTAGTATTGTAGTCCTAGTAGTTGGATAATGTCGCGACTTATCCCAAACGTGCGTGTGTGTGTGCGATCGATCGAACGTCAGTTATGTTCCAATGTAGGTAGAGTAGTTAGAGCCTTGCGAGAAGGATATTGATGATCTAGTGTTCATTATAATCCAATAGATTGAAAGATGAGTGTTAGATGCCATTTTATGCATCTTATAGGGTAGTTTTTATCATCATTTTAGCATCATATTTTGTACATTTGCATGTCATTTAGATAAATAATGTTCAGCTCATGTCTTTCGTTAGAATTCCCGTACTGCTCATGTTTTTATGTCAATTTCAGATAGTTAAAGTGGAGCAGTGCTTTGGGAGCAGTTGGATGCGCGTTTGGAGCTTAAAGTGGAGCTTGGAACTTATGGAGTATGTTGTGGAATGTTTTCAAGATGCTTTGGTCAAGAAACATTCGATTGAATTGATCACACGAAGAAAGAATATGCAATCTAAAGTTAAAGGATGTTGCTGGCAGCTTTGACCCCCTGTCAGTATTTTGACCATATCTCAAGAACCGTAACTCCGATTGACGCGATTCAAAATGATCTGAAAAGTAGACGAAATTTCGGACGTCTTAGGGACAACTTGCAATCGCAGGTTGTGCCCTTGCGATCGCATGGGGCCCTTTTGCGATCGCAGGTTAGGTCGCAACTTGTCTTCGAGGTTCTTTTGTGCCCAAAATTCATCCGGAAGTGAAAACTCAATACCTGCGATCGCAGGTTGTGTACATGCGATCGCAGGTTGGCCAAAAAGTGTCAAAATAGCATCCTACTTCATTAAAAAGGCACGAGACACGTTTTCTTCAAAACCTGCGATCACAACTTTGATACATGCGATCGCAGGTGCGTCGTTTTTGCTGCTGGACGTATAAATAGACCTTATAACCTTCCAGTAACGCAAGTTGGCGATTCCAGAGGTACCAGACGACGAAAATACGATTTTGGAGGTGTTTCTTCTCCGATTTCAACGATTTCTGAAGATCTGAAGACTGTGGATCATCTCCTACGTTTAGTTTAGTAAGATTTAGTAGTTTAATGTTTCTTTTTATTGTTTTAGATCAAATTTTAGCCATGTCTGGCTAAAACCTAGTTTTCAGTTCTGTAAAGATGAGTACTTTTCATGTGATTGATCATTAGATCTGGTTTTTGATTTGTGCTTCTATCTAGATTCTTCTGTTTTGAGCTTAATGAATGTTTGATTTGAATTCTTGTTAGTCTTATCACCTAGCTAGGGTTTTATCATTCTAGTTAATCAATTAATAGAATCCGTAATTGTTCTTGTCAACTGGTAAAAGTAACAAGTATCAGATTGGTTCCGTTTTGGGATTTAACTCTGATATAAACTTGAAAAATCATATCTTTACGCTTCCGAGCTTGTGAGAAGTATTGGGTATTGCTGGGAATTTTACAAAGAACTTAATGCAACTTTTCTGATCTTAATTAAGAGCTTGTTTGATTAGACAGTAAAAAGTTAGGGTTAATTGAAGATCTTGTTTTGATTAACTAGTTTAGGTAAAAGAGAAATTACTAGAGCTTGTTAGTTTTTCTCAGTACCAGCTTAGATAGAACGCATCTCAAATAATTAGATCTGGATCAGTTGCAAGATTAGGAAAGTCGCAGCAGAACTGGAATTGTTTTTTTTATCATTGACTTTCATTTAATTTAACATCACTGCAAATTTTAGTTTTTAGTTAAATTTAAAATCCCCCCTTTTATATTCTCTTTCTTGACTAGATGTGCCTGATGCAAAAAGGCATTGACTTTTAGGCTGTGTCCCTGAGGATTCGACCCTGCTTCCCTGTGTTATATTTTTAGTGCAACCAGCAGTGATAAATTTATTTGTTTAATACGTGCGCGACAGCGTGTTAACAAATTGGCGTCGTTGCCGGGGACACTGTGCTTTCTAATAGTTTTATGCCATGAATTTTTCTTTCAGGTACACGTTTAGTTTTTGATCCAGAAATCGAGCGAACTGCAAGGAGACTGAAAAAAGAGGCAGCAAGAAAGAAACAATCAGCTGGTCTCTTTGGTTCATCATCTTCCATACCCCCAGAAACCTCTACACCACAAGGCACTCCCTTGTGGAACGAACCAGATCCGATTTTTCCAAAAGTACCCCCGTCTTCTCCTCAAAACAGCCCATATAAAACTTACTCCCCACCCTCTTCCGTAAAATCTGAAACCACAGATTATTCAGAAACCGAATCTGAAGACTTAACCATGAGTGGAGACGAAGCAGAAAAGACCCTTAGAGAGTGGGCCACTCAAGAGGTCAACCAGCAGCCCCTCTGTATAACTTTTCCGGAAGCCCAGAATTTCGAACTTAAATCTGGTCTGATTCATCTTCTTCCCACATTCCTCGGTCTAGAAAACGAAGACCCACATAAATTCCTCAAGGAATTTCATGTGGTTTGTTCTGGAATGAAGCCTCATGCAGTTACTGAAGACCAGATCAAACTAAGGGCATTCCCCTTTTCGCTTCAAGATTCTGCAAGAGAAGAGTTGTATGAACTCCCATCTGGTTCCATCACCACTTGGACAGAACTCGCAAAGCTGTTTTTAGAGAAATACTTTCCAGAAACGCGAGTCTCCAGTCTTAGAAGAGAAATCATTGGGATCAAACAAGGAAAAAGAGAAGTTTTACATACTTACTGGGAAAGATTCAAGAAGCTTCTGGTACGGTGCCCACAACATGGGATCAGCGATTATCAACTCTACAATTGTTTTTGTGAAGGCTTGACACCCATGGAGAGGCGCCTGATAAATGCTTCTAGTGGTGGTTCCTTGGGTGACATGACCCCATCTGAAATCAGAGAGCTAATCGAAAAGCTGGCGATCGAGTCTAAACATTCCGGGAATGAAAACGAGTGGTATCCAGATCAGCTAAGAGGGGTCAAGGAAGTTAGAAATGTTCATCTGGAAGCTCAGATATCTGAATTGATAAAAGCTGTTATGCTCTTGACTAAAGAAAAAGCAGCTGCAAAGAAACAATATGGGATTTTCTTGAAGACTGATCACCCTACAGATATGTGCCCAATATTGCAAAAGGATACAATTGCAGTCAAAGCTGTCGGGGGCTACCCACAAAATTTCCAGAATAATTATCAGCAGAAACAACAATTTCAGCCTCCACCCGGATTTCAGCAGCATCGGAATTTTCAGCAGTCGGGTTTTCAGCAAAATTTTCAGAATCAACAGAATTTCCAGCACCAGAATTTTCAGCAGCCTTCGCAGCAACATTCTGGCAGCTCTATTATGGCTTTGGAAGATATTGTTAAAAGTATGGCCACCAGCACTCATGCATTCCAGAACGAAACCAGAGCAAGTATCAAAAATCTGGAGCAGCAGGTGTCTCAACTTGCCACTTCTGTGGGTCGTATGGAGTCTCAAGGAAAGTTACCAGGGCACACATAAAACAATCCGAAGCACAATATGAGTGCCATTTCCTTGAGAAGCGGGAAAACATATGAAGGCCCAAGCGCATCTGAACCAGAAAACGATTATGAGGAAGAATTTGAAGAAGTTCTGGTCGAAGAAAAAGATTTAAAAGAGCCTGAAAAAGAAGAGGAGGAATATGAAGAAGTGTTGGTTGAAGAAGGATCTGAAAATCTGGAAGGAAAAGAAACTGCAACACTACCCAAGCTAATTCTGAAAGAATACAAGCCACTACCACCCTTCCCATCGCGACTGAGGAGCACGAAACGCGAAAGAGATGATGATGACATTATGGAAATTCTTCGTAAGGTAGAGGTAAACATCCCGTTACTTGATGTTATAAAACACATTCCTCGTTATGCTAAGTTTTTAAAAGAATTATGTGTTACAAAGAAAAAACTGAAATCTAATGAAACAATTAAAATTGGTGAAAATATATCCTCTATTTTACAAAAAGGTTTACCTCCAAAGTACAAGGATCCGGGGATTTTCTCAGTTCCTTGTAAATTGGGGAACCTTAGTTTTCCAAAAGCCATGCTTGATTTAGGAGCTTCAGTTAATGTCCTCCCGTTTTCTATTTTTGAAAAATTAAAATTGGGATCTTTAAAAAAATCCGGGACCATCATCCAGTTGGCGGATCATTCAACAGTACACCCAAAAGGTGTGCTTGAGGATGTTCTTGTCCAAGTGGGTGAGCTTATTTTTCCTGCTGATTTTTATATATTGGACATGGGAAACTTGGACACTTCAGATGTGAACTCTATTATTTTGGGAAGGCCTTTTATGAAAACTGCAAAAACAAAAATTGATGTTTTTAATGGAATGATTTCAATGGAGTTTGATGAGGAAGTGGTTAAATTTCAAATTAATAATGATGATTTTCCTTCTGAAAATGTTTCTGTCAATTATATGGTTACCAACAGTCCTTTGTCTGAGGGCTGCTGTGAGTTTTCTAATGTCACTGTGCAAGAAAATTTTTTAGACAGGAATTCATCTGATAATATATCCAAGGAGCTGGCAGAAGATAAGCTTGGGGAGGTGGAAGAGGTTGAGCTGAAATCTGCTACGGAAGAAGAATCAGATAAAAATATGAAAAGAAAAAAACTTTTGGAAAATGAAGGAGGGAACTTGGCTATTGAAAAGGAATGCGTAGAAGCTGATAAATCTGAAAAGAAGTTATCTGAAGGGGCTGAGATGGAGTTGAAAAGAAACAAATTTTTGGAAGGAGAAAAGGAAAAAGTGATGGTTTCTGTTAAGGTGAATTCTGGTATGAATCTGAAACGAAAAGAATTTGAAGAGAAGATTTTTGGGAAGAAAAAGAAGATTAGAAAGAGAAAGAAGTCTAATCAACTGAAAGACTTATCTGATAACTATGTAGAATCTTTCAAGTCTGTTGAACAAGTTCCAGATCCACCCATCTTTCCATATTTGAAGGGATCTGGAGTGACAAGAAAAAGAGTTGAGCTTCAAGGAAGTCCCAACTACACCAGTTAGTTAATCTGGTTGGGCAAAGTCGAGCCAACGACTTTAAAAAAGGGCGGCTTTCTGGGAGGCAACCCGATGAGTAGTTTTTACTTTTTATGCTTTCAATAAAGAGATGGTCGTAGTTCCAAGCAAGCTTGGGGAAATCAGAGGATCGACAGATTTGCTAAAATTCAGATTTTTCGCCACATCTTCGTCAAAATCAGATTTCTGCAATCTATCAGGTACATTCATTCCTAGCTGCACATTTTTGTTTTTATTTTCTTTATTGAGCTGTTCATTCCTCTCTAAGCATTGAGGACAATGCATCATTTTAAGTTTGGGGAGGGGGTTAGTGTAAAATTTTGCATTTTTGTTTAAAATTTTAATTTTTCAGTTTTTTTAGTTAAATTTTTCAAAATTTTCTTTTTTGTATTTTTTTTTCTACATTGCATTTGCATATAAAAAATTCAAAATTTTGAAAAATCCAAAAAATATTATATTTTCCTTTTTATTTTTCTGCATTAAAAAAAACAAAAAAAACCAAAAATATTTTATTTCTAGTTATTTTTTATTTTCTACATATAAAAAAAATCAAATTAAAAATCTTTAAATTAAAAATATTTTACATGAGATGATGATATCTTTTTACATTCGATAGCTCTGTTAAGATGAAGTGTGATAGTTACCGAAAATAACGGTCTCGTTACAATCAATTTTAAGAATTATTTTTTTCAAGTGATTTAAATGTTTTCAATATGAACCAACATAAGAGTCGGATAATTTTTACAATGGAAGTGTGAGATGGAAAAACGAACAGTGTTTTGAAAATAATTTCCTTAGATGCCATAAAAAGAACCTAGATTGGATAATCCTTATCATTCCTTGAAGTACTGAACCCTATAGTTTCTGCGACTTTTGAGGTTAGGAGGGAACTCTCGTTATACCCACAAAATAGTTATCATTTTTGAAGTATTAAAGATATGGTGGGCCTCAAAGTAAAATTCGCGCCCAGTCAATATATATGTTATAAATGGTACATCAAGCAACTTGAAGAAATCTGCAAGTCAAAGTCAAATCAAAGTCAAGTTCAAGTTGAAATCAAGAAGCAAGCAAGTTAAATCTGACGAGTTGATCGAGAAAAAAAAATGTGTGGTATAATGAGATTGATCCCTCGACAGTGGAATCATAGGGGTAAGCTTGGATTTTCTGTCCATAATGGAGCTTACCGCGTTTACTGGACGAGTTCAGAAAAAAGGAGGGGTTGGTCAAACTAAGTTTTTATAAACGAATTTTCGTGAAATTATTTTTAAAAATACACTGTTTTCACAAATTTAATTCGGCGTAAAAATTATTTGCTCAAGCTTGGTTTAACTTATTAAATGTGATATATGAATTGTTAATATAAAGTATTGAGACTGTTGTCTAGGTAGTGATTTCATTGCAGCTTCCTCGTTGTGAAATCTGATCATGTGAAAAAAAAGAGTGAAGTATTTTAGTTTAAGTTTTCATTTTATTTTATTCTAAGTTTCTTTTTAGGTTATCTACATCTTTCCATTTGTTTATAATGTTATATCTTTTTCTTACTTGAGGGCAAGTAAGGTTTAAGCTTGGGGAGACTTGTTAAATGCCATTTTATGCATCTTATAGGGTAGTTTTATCATCATTTTAGCATCATATTTTGTACATTTGCATGTCATTTAGATAAATTATGTTCAACTCATGTCTTTCGTTAGAATTCCCGTACTGCTCATGTTTTTATGTCAATTTCAGATAGTTAAAGTGGAGCAGTGCTTTGGGAGCAGTTGATGCGTGTTTGGAGCTTAAAGTGGAGCTTGAAACTTATGGAGTATGTTGCGGAATGTTTGCAAGATGCTTTGGTCAAGAAACATTCGATTGAATTGATCACACGAAGAAAGAATATGCAATCTAAAGTTAAAGGATGTTGCTGGCAGCTTTGACCCCCTGTCAGTATTTTGACCATATCTCGAGAACCGTAACTCCGATTGACGCGATTCAAAATGATCTGAAAAGTAGACGAAATTTCGGACGTCTTACGGACAACTTGCGATCACAGGTTGTGCCCTTGCGATCGCATGGGGCCCTTTTGCGATCACAGGTTAGGTCGCAACTTGTCTTCGAGGTTCTTTTGTCCCCAAAATTCATCCGGAAGTGAAAACTCAATACCTGCGATCGCAGGTTGTGTACATGCGATCGCAGGTTGGCCAAAAAGTGTCAAAATAGTATCCTACTTCATTAAAAAGGCACGAGACATGTTTTCTTCAAAACCTGTGATCGCAGCTTTGATACATGCGATCGCAGGTGCGTCGTTTTTGGTGCTGGACGTATAAATAGACCTTATAACCTTCCAGTAACGCAAGTTGGCGATTCCAGAGGTACCAGACGACGAAAATACAAATTTGGAGGTGTTTCTTCTCCGATTTCAACGATTTCTGAAGATTTGAAGACTGTGGATCATCTCCTACGTTTAGTTTAGTAAGATTTAGTAGTTTAATGTTTCTTTTTATTGTTTTAGATCAAATTTTAGCCATGTCTGGCTAAAACCTAGTTTTCAGTTCTGTAAAGATGAGTACTTTTCATGTGATTGATCATTAGATCTGGTTTTTGATTTGTGCTTCTATCTAGATTCTTCTGTTTTGAGCTTAATGAATGTTTGATTTGAATTCTTGTTAGTCTGATCACCTAGCTTGGGTTTTATCATTCTAGTTAATCAATTAATAGAATCCGTAATTGTTCTTGTCAACTGGTAAAAGTAACAAGTATCAGATTGGTTCCGTTTTGGGATTTAACTCTGATATAAACTTGAAAATTCATATCTTTACGCTTCCGAGCTTGTGAGAAATATTGGGTATTGCTGGGAATTTTACAAAGAACTTAATGCAACTTTTCTGATCTTAATTAAGAGCTTGTTTGATTAGACAGTAAAAAGTTAGGGTTAATTGAAGATCTTGTTTTGATTAACTAGTTTAGGTAAAAGAGAAATTACTAGAGCTTGTTAGTTTTTCTCAGTACCAGCTTAGATAGAACGCATCTCAAATAATCAGATCTGGATCAGTTGCAAGATTAGGAAAGTCGCAGCAGAACTGGAATTGTTTTTTTTATTATTGACTCTCATTTAATTTAACATCACTGCAAATTTTAGTTTTTAGTTAAATTTAAAATCCCCCCTTTTATATTCTGTTTCTTGACTAGATGTGCCTGATGCAAAAAGGCATTGATTTTTAGGCTGTGTCCCTGAGGATTCGACCCTGCTTCCCTGTGCTATATTTTTAGTGCAACCAGCAGTGATAAATTTATTTGTTTAATACATGCGCGACAACGTGTTAACAATGAGCAAGCCTTATAATGAGTCCATCACCAATATTAGAGTATTGGTTCCAGAGTTTTCGAACCAGTTATGGCAGATTGATTATAATTCAGGATGTTGGAACACCAGAATTAGGTAAAGATACCACTTGCAATCTAGGTCCGTGTGTGTTTTAAAATGATAATATAGAAGGATGTTATAAGACATAACGTCATATTGTTATACCATAAGCCTTTTATAGGGGCATGTTTCGGAAATAGGATTTCATTAGGATGTCATATGTAAATTCCCCTAATTACTCGCTTCTTAACGAGTCGACAGTGTTCCTAGTCACGGAATGAATCAACATTTTACGTCTAAAAGCTATCTAGGATAGGAAGACAAAGACATTACACAACAAGATGATTGGTTTGGTAAAAGTATAGTGAAAACATCGGGAATGATAGAATGGGCGTGTGAGCCGAAAGAAGAGATGAGAAACAACTACCCGAAGTTATGTATTTAGATTTCGGGGACAAAATCTTGGTAAGTGGGGGAGAGTTGTAACATCCGTATTTTCAATAATAATTGACTATGTTTACTTTACGACGTTAGTTATCTATTATCATCTATTATATATCGAGTTATATTTCATACTCCAATCCATACTAATAAATGAAAATCTTTTTGACACATGTCATATTTTCATGCATTTTGACACATGTAGTTTTGTGGTTAATTGTTAGAAATTAATTTCCACTTGTCATTTTGTGGTAATTTTTGATTTTCTTAATTAACTATCTAATTTTTAGGTTATTGAAAGTAATTAATATGTCATTAATTTGTTTCCTTGTATTTTCAAATTTTAATATGTTTCCTTCAATATAATATAATTCAAAATTGGCATGTTTCTTTCAAAGTTCATTGTCATTTTAGGCAAAATGGTCTATATAGAAAAAATAATCAAACTTTATTGCTTTTTATTGACAAACTAAAAAAAGGTTATATGGTCAAAATATAATTATTTTTCTGTAGTTTGTTTTATTAGTAAAAATTGAATTATTTATTTATTAATCATTTTGTTTGTATATAGTTTGAAATTTTGTTATAAAAAATACTTAATGTTTACACTTTGATATTTAATGTTTTCTTTAGAAAAAAACTTATTGTTTATATCTTCATATATAAATTTTTATAATCAATCCGTGTACTACACGAGTTTCACACCTATATTTATTAACATATATCTCATAGCTTACAATTTATATTATATTGAACGAAAGAGAAATATAATTATAAGTGATCATACATTTAATCAAATATATATATATATATATATATATATATATATATATATATATATATATATATATATATATATATATATATATATATATATATATATATCCCCTAATCTAATAAATAAGTACCAAATTGCCACGTGGTAATTTCTCAGCCTCCCCCAAGTTATTTTTCCCGCTCAAAATGTCTAAGTGATATTCCGAAATTGCCCTTTTGGTCATTTCAACTCACAATGCATAAAATCAGGAACGTGATCTTCCAAAAAAATTCAAACTGAATTAAAATCCCATTAAAATGGGAACTTGATTTCTCCACCCGTATTCTCTGCAATTGCCTGATTTCTCTCGATATTTCTCAATTCCAAATCATTCTCTTCTTGATATTATAGCACACTCCTCCTCCTACTATCTCTCAAAATCCCTTCTCGCTCCATTTATCTCTCAAAACACTAATTGAAGACGAGAAGCACCGATGATTCTTCAAGACGCTGTGATTCTGACATGTAAAGTTTGTTATGCACTCTTCTTCTTCTTCTTCTTCTTCATCATCATTCAGTGAGATTAGGTGGAAATCATCATCGAACCTCCCGTTAATTCAACAATCGGTCACATCCTCTCTACGGTAATCACTCTTAATTCTTAGTTTTCATATTCCTAACGACCATCAATATTGTTAACATAATATATATTCAACTCTACTTGATATTGATGTTGAAGGTCAGCGAGTGGCATAACCCTAAGCTTCAACTTTTTTCTCTTATTGATTCTTTTATTTCATTCCCTATATTCGTGTGTTGTCTTTATTATTATTATTATTATTATTATTATTATTATTATTATTATTATTATTGCTTTGAGTTTATTTAATTGACTTATGTATGTATGTGTCTTTAACTTGATTCTAATTGACTAATAATTTGATTAGGATATATAAATTGAATGATAAATCGATCAGGAACAATTTTCCACATTTATATTTAGAATTGGCTTATTGAATGATATAGAAGTAATATGATGGAACAAAAAATGTGGTAATATGATTACCTGATACAACCCCAACCTCTTCACACAATACAACTATAAGATGGAATAAAAAACTGTGGAAAAGAGAATAGTTCAAATGGGAATGCAATAATGTTGGATGAGATTAAAATTGATATTGATATTGTTGCTGATAATAGCTTATTCAAATTGAGGAAACATTTGGTTGATTTTGCGGTTGAGAAACAACAAAAAATGGTAAAAATAACGAACTTGTGAGTTCTGAAATTGACCTGCAACTTTTTTTCAAAGATCCCTATTTACCATGCGGTTTTGAGCGATCGTTTTTATTGTGTAAGTGTTATTTCAGCTTCATAGTGAGTAAGGGTTCAACGATTTATCTTGCAAAAATTTAAAGAATTTTTTTTACATAAAATTTGAGTTATAGATCCAATAAATGTTTTATTTCTAAATTTGTTGGAAATTTTAATTTGTCGTTGGGTTCAGGTGTTAGTGGTGGCTAGTTGTGGGTTATAGAGTGGTATCATTGAGGGTGTTTGTGACAATTTCTTCAAATGCAATGATTTTAAGGTCATCTTGATTGTATCTTTGGAGCAACTATTGGAGGTATGTGTTTGTAAATTCACATTTTTACTATTTAATGTAGCTTTTATGTTGTTTATGAATTAAAATTATAATTTAAAAAAAAAAAGAATGAGCTAATCTGTTTCAGTTTTGTATGGAGTTTTCTTTTCAGCTCCTCATCTTATAAAACAGTCAATATATGGTCCTTCAAGGTATGCATCTTGATACATCAAAAGCATTTTTAAACTGGATAATGTCAATCAAGGTTTTGGGAGCCACTTAAAGTAGGCGACCTTCATACAAAAACATGTGAAGCTCAAAAATTGAACATCAAACTGACTTTTCAAGTAAAGAAAGCCAAATTGAAAGAAATACGTCAAACAATCAACATTTTGGAATAACTATGTGGATGTGTTGATTTATGCATTCCTAAATCAAAATAACAAATAAATTTGTAGCTATGTGTGGGTTTATAAATAAACTGTACGTATTATCAAGGTTTTGGAATAACTATGTGGTTGTGGCGGGTAATAAATGTTGAAACGTGTCTTAATACTTCAATTGTAAATCATGCACACATTATTCATCTACACATATCATCCTTATTTTGTTAGTTGTGCATAAAAATAAAGATTTATAAATAAGAAGTGATATTTGGCAACCAAAAGCAAGAAGAATAATATAATTTTTTGATCTGATTCTTCTTTGTAGTGTGTAGAGACCGAACAAACACAAACTGATGCACCAAGAGATGAATATGACGACATGCTTCATGCCCTAAGTCCCTGGCATTAGAATTATCCGGATTTAGAAATCCATGGGTTTTGCATTAGATAACACATATACTACTGGAGAGGTAAATATAATTCAGTTTCTGTTTCGCATCTGATAGGGGTAAAACGGTCATTTATATAAAACCAATGTTTTAATGTATTAGTGTTCCTTTATTTCTTAATCAACTTTATTAGTTACTGATGTATTTCCAAACAAGCATCAATAAATTAGATTTCCCTCTAAATGCTTAATTTTTTTCTAACACCTAAAACATAAATTTATTTTGATGGGACAACATGAACACTGGTGACCTTTTACCTTATAGAAATATAATAATATTATAGAATAAAAATAAAAATAGTAAATATTTATTAAAAAGGGCAATATATTCATTATACTTGAATAGGACCCAAATTTCTATAAATCCCTTAAACAATGACCAAAATGGAAACTTTTGGAGCTTTTTGATGTTGTTTGACTCCTTCTTGAAAAATAGACCAAGAACCAAAGTTAAAAGTGGTAAAAACAAAAAATAAATTTACAGCTTGCTTGAAGCTACTTATGTCATTAACCCCATATAGTTTTTTTACCCGTGGTATAATATTTTGCTCGGTATGCTAAATAAGGTTTTTTTTTTTTTTTTTTTTTTTTTTTTTTTTTTTATAAATTTCCTGGTGCAGTTTTTTTGCCTCATTTTGAGGATGTTTTATCCCTTGGTGCATTTTGTTCATTAGCTCAGTATGGTTTATCCCACTCCCCCGGTTACATTTTGCATTTTTGGACCATTTTCCATATGTTTTATATAAGATTGTTACTTTCAAATGCAAGATATAACAATGTACATTCATTTATTATTTTTAATGTTGCATCCTATTTTTATTTCTTCCTATTGTAGCATTGTACTTTGAAACGATCTATCTCATTATTTCAAATTGCAATTCCTTAAATAAAAGTTGAAAGTACAATGATGTAATGAATATTAAACATTATAATTTTGGTTTTTAGCTTTTTTTAGTTTTATATTTTCACTCTGATTTAATTTATAAGTTTCAAATTCTTAAAAAAGTTAATATTAAAATTATTATCGGAGAACGCCCTTACATTTTGATGAATGTTATGGGATTTTTTATACTTAAATGCATCTTCTTTTAGCCTTTGTTAAATTCACCACCGTATTTACCCGAACAAGTGTTGTTGTTTCTGTTTGTGGATTTGTGTAATATATCATCATACTTCATATTTAATGTTATCACCAGACTCACATTGGTTTTTTTTATGAAATTATGTGATAAAAACAAAAAGGGATATCTCCAGAAAAGTCCCAATATTTTAGGCAAATTTTTAATAAAGTCATAAAGTTTATTTTTTGAATAAAAAAATTCTGACTTTTTCACTTTTTGAATAGAAAAGCCCAAGAAACCGGCTAATTTTTTCACTTTAGCCCTTTTTGACCTGTTCAGCAGGTCATGAGACCAAATTGTTAATTTTTCGAAAATAATGAGATTTTTTTGCAGATTTCGTCAAAATTTTTGTATAATGTATAAACATATTTTTTACATATCTATATCTATTTTTACGTATTTTTGTATTTTTTATGTTTTTATATGTATATATTTACGTATTTTTATGTATTTTAAATGTATAAACATATTTTTTTTACTTATTTGTATGTATTTTTAACCATTTTACATATTTTTTTATGTATTTTTATGTGTTATTTTTTTATGTATTATGTATTTATATGTATTTTTATATATTTTTACGTATTTTTTAAAGCTTTTTATATAGATGTTTTTGTATTTTAAGTGTATAAACGTATTTTTTACGTATTTATATCTATTTTTAAGTATTATATAGATGTTTTTGCCCAAAATACCCCAACAAGTGTTGTTGTTTCTGTTTGTGGATTTGTGTAATATATCATCATACTTCATATTTAATGTTATCATCAGACTCACATTGGTTTTTTTTATGGAATTATCTGATAAAAACAAAAACTATGTTGTTATTATTGGTTGAAAATGCAAGTATGATGCTATTATGGTATAAAAACGAAATTATTATGCTATTATGTGATAAAAATAAAAGTATGATGCTATTATGGGATGAAAATGAAAGTACGATGCTATTATGTGATACAAATGAAAGCATGTTGTTATTATCGGCTAAAAATGCAAATATGATGCCATGTCCATTCATAAATATAAGTAGGTTTTTATTTTGTTGAAAATTAGAAATATGTTCCTAGATATATGTTAAAACTATTACTTTTAATATGTTAACCGTGTAGTGGTAGAATGGTAAATTTTTTAAAAGGGTAGAATGGTTTTTTAGTTGTTCTACTATGGGATAAAAATGAAAGTACAATGCTATTATCTGATACAAATGAAAAAATGTTACTATTAAGTGATAAAAATGCAAATATGATATCAGTGTCCTAAATAAATTAGAATCCTTTACTACCACTTGTGTTGTAATAAAATTCAAAATTGCTAACAAAGTATTTCATTAAAAATTGCTTAATGTTTACAACTTGATATTAATTTTTTTTTAAACCCGTGTAGTAAACGGGTCTCACACCTAGTGTGTGTGTATATATATATATATATATATATATATATATATATATATATATATATATATATAATCGTGTTGTGGACCTTCATGTATACATATCATGGTGGTTCGTTGCTATCATGGTTAGTTACCACCATCGTGCACACCATCATGTGTGCATCGTGGTGGTTGTGGCGTGGTTGATTCTGGTCATGACCACGAAGAAGGATGATCAATGGAAGAGGAGATCTAGCGGAAACATTCAATATCTTCGAGAATATCTAGCGGAGCATCTATACCAAATTAGGATAAACGGCGACAAGTAAATTTGTCTTTGAACTAATTATAATTTTTTATGACAATTTTATTTTTTATTTATGTAATTTTAGAATTATTTGAATGTTCAAACAATTTTTTTTCTATGTTTGTTTTTATTTTATTTGCTTAATTTCTGTTTTTTTTATTTATTTTATTTTATTTTATTTTTATAAATTTATGTAGCGTAATATTTTTAGTTTGCTTAAAAGTCTAGCATTTTTATTACATTTTTAATTATTTTTAATTTAAACATGTGATGTATAGGAATGGATATATCAAATTTATGTACTGTTTATGTGGTTGTTGTAGTGGTGAAATGACCTAAGAATTCAAAGAGCGATTGAAGGACAGAGCCAAAAGCAAGATGATACTCGAACAAATTCAAACAATTATAACAAAAAAAAAAAAAAAAACTACGAAATCAAAACTAAACCAATGATCTCATGGAGTTTTCTCTACTCATGCTATCCTGAAAAATACAGCTTGCCATTGAAACATCTTTCTTCGAATGCGAACATGGCAGCAATGTCATCTTGTTCAAGTCCCAGCACTCATTACTCCTTATCGGTCGATCTTCGTACACCCATTTCTCCTCCTTTACCGGCATCCCATCAATCACCCCGCCGCGGTTGTCAGCGTTTGAAATGGAAGCTTGCTTCCATTTGCACCATATGCGAAGCATCAGATAAAGCAGATACAAGCATATCAAGGTTGCCGTGAAAACAATGGCCACTACGATTCCAGCAGCTGCGGTATTCGAGAGCTGCTTTTTCTGCTGTCGCTTTGATTCCGCGCATGAAATTAGTGGTGGGCCGCACAGGTTGTCGTTGGCCATGAAAGAACTTGATGGGAATCTTGAAAAAGTTGATGGAATATCTCCTTGAAGGTGATTGTTCGAGAGATTAAGGGCATGGAGGCTGGTTAATCTTCCTAGAGATTCCGGAACTTGTCCATGCAGTTTATTGAATGACAAATTCAACCTTTCTAACTTCACAAGATTCGCAAGAGAAACTGGGATTTCACCCATGAGAAGATTATTGCTCAAATCCAGAATCACTTGTAGTTCAGTCAGAGTGCCAAGCTCAGGTGGTATAGAACCTGAGAACGAATTCTCCGATAGTCTAAGCTCGAACAGTTTCTTACACTCACCAAGTGTTCGAGGAATTTCCCCAGAGAGATTGTTTCTTTGAAGCTTTAGAACATTTAAACCAGTTAGATTCCCAATCTCTTCTGGTATCCCACCGGAAAGCCTGTTCTGGTCGACCGAAAGCTTGAGTAATCTTGAACACATTCCCACTTCTTTCGGTAATGTTCCATTGAAATCGTTGCTTGAAAGATCCAGCTCTCCAAGTTCTTCAAACGTTCCTAACCATGGTGGAACCAAACCCGTAAGTTGGTTGTTGCTGACAAGAAAATGGCTGATCTTTTTACAGTTTGAAAGCTCCGGTGGTATCTCTCCTGTGAAACTATTAGATGAAAGATCAAGAAAGTTCAAGTCGCTAAGTTGACCAAACTCCATAGGAATTGTACCATTTAGAAGATTATGAGCAAGTCGTATTCGGGTAAGATTCTTTGACCTCGCTAATTCAGAAGGAATAAAACCGGAAAAACTGTTATTAGTCAAATCGAACAACAACAACAAATCGGACCCCACAAGAGGCGAAATCGAACCCGAGAATCGATTGTGAGAAATATTAACAATGGTGAGATTTTTCAAGAGAGAGATTGTTTCAGGAAGAGGACCTTCGAAAGAATTATTATAAAGACTAAGAAGCGAAAGCTCTGAAAGATACCCAAATGTGTTTGAAAGTGATCCTGAAAGCTTGTTATCACCCAACGATAAAGTTTGAAGCTTTCTGCAATAACCCAAACTTAATGGAACCCGACCCCATAAATCATTTTGCCTCAACTGAAGAAAAACAAGATTCTTGAGCTTCCCAATTGTACCCGGAATCTGACCCGTGAAATGATTCCCGAAAAAATCAATTTCACTTAACATCGAGCAATTCGTTAACTCGATTGGAATGTTTCCGGACATCTGATTATCGTAAAGATACAATACACTCAACTTCTGTAACTTTCCTATTTCAATCGGGATTTCACCTGTAATCATGTTCCCAAACAGATAAAGATTCACCAAATTACTCAAGTTTCCGATTTCATGAGGTAAACTACCGGAAAAACTATTATTGTTGAGTAAAAGATCAGTGAGATTCTTTAGATTCTCCACCTCAGATGGTATTTCGTTTCCGAAGTTATTACCAGAAATGTCCAGCACTTCCAATGAAGAACAGTTCAGCAACGGAAAAGGGAAGTCGCCGGAGAGACGGTTCCCGGAGATAAACACATGGCGCAAATTCGATTCCCTGGAGCAAAGTTTATCCGGGAACCCACCGGTGAACGAATTGCTCGACAAAACTAAAGCTTCGAGGTTACCATTTTCAAAATCGAAACGGGTAATGTTTCCTGAAAGATTGTTACTTGAAAGATCAAGATTCTGGAGCTCCGGCAGCCGGAGTATCTCCGGTGGGATTTCACCGGTCAACCGGTTTCCATGAAAGTTCAAGTATTTCAACGTGGAAAGGTTAGATAAATCCGGAATGGAGCCCGAGAGGGTGTTGTTTGCTAAATTCAAGATTTTGAGGGACCGAAGTTGTCCAATTGAAGAAGTAATTCCACCTTCAAGCTTGTTGTTCGATGCTGCAAAATCTTCGAGTTCTTGACACCCATTGATCTCTTCCGGAATCTTTCCACCAAGATTATTCGTCTGTAATTGGAGGGATTTTAAATGCTTCAAATTCCCGATTTGTGAAGGAATGCTTCCATTAAATTGACAATAAGCAAGACCTAATACTCTTAACTCACTTAGCTCCCCAATACTTTTTATAATTTCTCCTGTTAACAAATTATCTCCTATTCGAAGAACTTGAAGCTTCTTCAAGAGATTGAATTCATTAGGAATGTAACCAGAAAGATAATTTGAGAACAGAAGTAGTTCTTGAAGATCTTGAAGCTCACTAAGCTCTCGAGGGATTAACCCTGTGAGTGAATTCACGGAAAGATCGAGTTTTTGAAGTGAAAAAAGTCGGGAAAAATCGGGAGAGATTGTTCCCGAGAGTCCCGAGTTTGAAAGATTTATACCCACAACACGTGTTTGATCTTGTGAACATTTCACTCCATTCCATGTGCATATATTCGATGATGAATTCCAGTTGCTGAAAACTCCCATTGGATCGATGAATTGTGATTGAATTTTGAGAAGCCAGAATGAATCATTTGAAGAAGCTTTTGTGAGTGAAAGTTGTAGGAACACAAACAGAAAGATTAATGTATTGGTAGTGGTAGTGGTAATGGTAACGCCACCCATTTGAGAAAAGATTGGATTGATTGTAATTGGATGATTAAAGTGAAAAGATGAAAATCATGTTTGTGTTCATGAAAAGGTGATGAATATTGGTGAATTTGAGATGAAGAAGATGAATAGAAGTGGTAATTAATGGGTTCAGAAAGACAAATCGATATGGGACAGATCAGTCATCAGTGTTGATGTTAACAAAGTTGATGATGATTGTGCATGAAAAGTGAGAGCACCTTTTAACTTCAAAACTTTATATAAGCTTCTTTTATTAATTTAATCACTTTAAAAACATTTTTATACTATTATCGGGTTAATCATAGTCAACTTAAGGACTATATATAATATGTAGTAATGACAAAAATATATCTTTAATTATTCATATGATGTCATGATTTGAAAATATACCATAAGTTTTCTGATTTTTACTGAAACAAACGTAACGATTAATCAACAGTGATGTTCTTGAGTATATATATATATATATATATATATATATATATATATATATATATATATATATATATATATATATATATAGTCAAAGTTATTTACAAAATATGTTAGTGGTTAATTAAATTTTCAACATCTTTTAATCGTTTTAAAGACATGGAATGTTACTATGAGCGGAGAAGATAAGATGGTGATGGTTGAGAAGGAAAAAATAAAATTGGGGGAGACATACCCACTTGCTCTTTGATGGATGTATTGGTCCCTTTTCAAGTTGAAATACAAATATTATTTTAATTCATACCAATGAGATTAAATATATGGATAATTACAAAAATATCATATGGGAAGAGTTTATTTAACAAATTGATTATCTTTTAATATCTATCATATAAAGATATAATGATCACTTATTTTAGCGTAGTAAGTGGTGATGACTGCAAACAAAAAATGAGATAAAATATATAATTGTATGGGTTGGTTTGAACTGAAATATTTTGTATTAAACTTTTTATTATTTTAAAATTAATTAATATTAGTTATGATTAAAAAAAAACCTACGTTATTATGATAATAATAATCTTTAAATATAACAGTATAAAAGATTGTTCGCATTATAAAAATACACTTCACACCATTAATATCTATTTATAACCTGTGTGGTTTATTAATTATTCTATTTATTTATCTAATTTTTTATTTTAGTTATTTGATTTTTCAAATAATAATAAATCTCCATTACATGATCGTAATTAACACATCTATTTAGGATTAGATTGGGTTTGTTGACTTTCATAAGACATTGGTACGAACCCATTTTCTATTCATAGCAACATTTGTATTATTTAATGGGTATCATTGTATTATAAGATTAAGATCACAAAGACTTATCGAGCTTCTTTTTGGGTCCTATGATGTATCAAGGGGACGATCATAGTGTAAAACCATACATTAGTTTGGGAGAATAAAAGGTTAATCTTATCTACAAGATTAAACTTTAAAGTATAAAGATACTTGAGCTCATTATTAGTTTTAAAATGATGATTAATTTATCAAAGTTAATGTTGCTTGAACGACACAAAATGGTAGATGGGACAACTAGTCAGGATGTTCGGGATTAGTTCCTTAACATTTTTTCCACTCGAATCTCAAATCACTCCATCTAATCCTCACCTAATACTAATTAATCAACAACAAAAAAAAAACGTTAAATTGAGAAACAACCACATGGGAATTTAGACTCATTTGAAATGTCTCTTAATCAGTTAATCATCGACTATATATGGTCTTTTCAAAGTCAAAAGTCGTGTTTTATGAGTTGCACATAGTGTATTCATAGTTGTACCTTATGCTATTTTAGAGAGTATATTGAAGAAAGATTCATTGATGGGATTGGAACCAAAACGAGAAAGGACAAAGACATTTGGTTGATATGTGTTACAAGGCTTCTTTGTCAATTTGTGTGTCTAGTGGGTAGCTAGCTAGCAAGCTTTATGTCTTTCAATATCACCTTTCCTTAGTGTTTGTGTAATAAAAGAAGATGCAACCACTTTGGACTTATATCCCATGAAGTTTTGTCCCATCAAAAACCCCATTTATGCATACCATATATGCTTTCTTGGTGGACCATATATCTATCGCCCATAAGTGCTTTTGTACCCATCTCTTAATCTTGTTCTACATGGCAATTTTGATCATTTCAATATCGGAAAAAAGGTTTAAACTTTATCATACTCATAACTTTTTATTTTCTTGCTCTATTCGTTTGTCACAATCACTTAACAAGATAAGGGAGTCCCTCGTTTTTCGACGCGCTTAGTCTCTTTTCCAACCTAACCATGGAGAATTTTCTTTCCATAAAAGAAGTAGAGTAGAAACAAAGAGAATGACAACAAAAGGTGATACCTAATATGAAGACATGGAATGAAATTAGAGGATGGTCGCATTATAGTAATAAAGCCCAAATAAAAACAAAGAAAGAACGAAAATAAATATAGTCGACAAGGCATAAAATCCAAGGTAGAAGGTAGTACGTTAATGGGTGTTAATAATTGTAATCATATATTAATGATTTAGAGGGGAAAAGGAAGTGATAAAAGATATTCCTTTTGGTTTATTGCATGATTCTTTAAGTTCCATGGGGGAAAGTCAATGAGCAAAGGGGATAAACAAAAGTTTTGATGGTCCATTGGCTTGAAGATCAAGTAGATTCCAAGAGTAGTTATTGACTAAATTCCTTTTATTATTTAATGGCAACAATAATTTTCAGTTTTAGTCTAATATATTATTATAATAATTATTAAAAGATAATTCTGATTTAAGAAACACAATATTTAGAATTTTAGATTGATCACTACTAATAAAAAAAAATAACATGAGGTTGATGATCAATTTGAGATAAATCCATTTTCGGTATGTTTTGTAATATTATGTTTAGGGTGTACAAAAATTAAATCGAAATTCATAAAACAAAGAAACCAAAAATCAAACTAAAAATCTAAATCGAATAATCTTTGATTTTCAAAAACTAATTTTTTGACAAATAGGTTTGGTTTTATACGAAAAAACCGAACCAAACCAAATATATAGAATAAATTTGGTCTATTTAATATTATCTTATAACCAAATAATGTTATCTAAATATTCAATTATTTATCATTTAAGTAGCTCATTCTATATTCGTTTTTAGCATTTGATAATTCCATCGTGTAAGTTTCATTTATAATACATGTAAATGTAAATGTGACTTGAAAATTAAGATACGTATAATATTAATCGAAATATATTAAATATTAGAGAAGTTATTTATACACACTAATTTTTCTCCAAACACAATAATTTTTTCTTTTCTAAAATTATACTATATAATATTTTAAAACTTAAACAATTCAAGACAACAAGAAAGCAAGAAAAGGATAGCGATTGATTTGGGAGCGTTACGGGGGAGGAAGATCGAAAGGTAACCTATGAGATCGGGGAGTTATGCTTTTTCTCCCGCCTCAGCTTCGCGGATGGGAGGAGAGCGAGAGCTGAGCCCGCACGCGACTATTATGTATAGATCGGCTCTTTAAATATTATCGTATGTCTTTATATATGTTTATTCCAGATAGGGATGACAACTTTCGACAAAACTCGTAACCCGATACTGACCCAACCCGAAAATAAACGGGTTTTGATTGAGATTTTTGACCATCCAACCCGTTTATTTCATTGGTTGGGTTGGTTATCTGTTTGGGTTTGCGGGTCACCACAGCAACCCGTATGTATGTATGTATATATATATATATATATATATATATATATATATATATATATATATATATATATATACACACACACTACATTTAAAAAAAATAGATACATTTAATTATTAATGAAATCTGATTTCCTTCTGTATTCGTAATATTTTGTATCATTGTATTCATTTTGTATTTTATGTAACTAGTTTTTTGTGGTGCCTTAATCAAAAAAGAAAACACATATATTGTCATTTTTTAAATACTTACGAGTCACGAATGAATAATTTGAATTAATATTTAATAATTTTGGTTTTTTCGTATTAACTAAAATTTTGTATTAATTTTTTTTTCTATTCCTTATGCAGTTGATTTGAATATAGTTGTTGACAACCTAACTCAAAATGTAATGAATTTGAACATCAACAAAGACAATATGGAGGCTATAAATTCCAACATATTTTAACTTGTCATTTGGTGAATTCTTTTTAGTACAAATAGTAGAAGACATAAAATTATTTATGTAGCTTTCAAAAGATCATAAATTTAATTTTACATATTGTTTCTATTTGAAGGTCATCATGAAGAAGTCGGTGTTGGAGGAAAAAATGGGAATTCTGGCATGAATGAATTATCGAATTGGTTTTTAGATATTTTTGAACAATTGCACTTTGTATGAATGTTTTCATTTTTCAATTTTATTTGGATGGTAATGACTTAATGATTTTATGTTGAAAACTACTTTTTTTAATGACTTTAATCATTTTATGACTTTATGTTGAAAAACCTTATTTTTTGAATATGTGTTGTTTATTTATTAAACCGGTTATGTTGGTTGGGTTCGACCCACTAACCTGCGAACCTATATATTTAAACGGTTATATGAGTTGGGTTGGGTTGATGTTTCCAACCCGTCAATCCGTGACCCGCTAACCCGTATATTATATGGTTTGGGTTGAGTTTTTGTTTTTTGACCCGCTAACCTGAACCCAACTCGATTGTCAGGCCTAATTTCAGACACATAAACATAAACATGACTAAAAAAACCAATCACAAAAAATAAATATACAACAAAACGAAATTACACAACATTCACAATTCACAACTTAGGCTGGTGCCACAAGAACCGTACTCTTTTATTGTTACGTAAGTGTCACGTTAGTTTTTACCGCAAAAGTGTGGTTCCTTACCACATACAAGGAGTGATGTCACACTTCTGTAACACTCGGAATCCAGAAGACCCGGAAAGGAAAGAAAAACCCTAAGTCAAAGGGGTCAACTCATCGAGTCTAAGGAGGAACTCGACGAGTCAGAGCGTGTTCCGTGTCACGGATTAAGTGACCGACTCGGCGAGTCGGTAAGTGGACTCAGCGAGTCTGGTCTGGGTTTGGAAACCCTAATTTCGGGACTTGGTACCCTATTTAAGCATCCTATTCTCCTTCCTAGGGTTTCATTTGCAGCCTCTCTAGTCCAGAACTCGAAACCCTAGCCACCCAACTCCATTGTTGAGCTAGTTCTTGCCTTGAGAGTGAATTGAAGCTTGGAGAAGGAAGAAGGACCTTGGTGGTGTAAGAAGAAGCTATAGATCCAGAGTTGGGGTAGCATTGCAGATCATTTGAAGGTATAAAGCTTATACCTTGGCTGTTAATCATCTAGATTCCCTTTCTAGCTTGTATTTTCCCACTTTTGGGCCATTTCAAAGGCCAATATGAGTATTGAGCCTTTGAGGACGAAAAGGACTTCAGATCTGGGCATTTCTGAGCTTGAGGAACTCTGAGTGGGTAGCTTTATCAAGCTATGGCTCCATTTCATGTCCTAGACCTTCATTTTAGGTTGGATTAAGAGTTTTAGCTCCATAGCACCTTGCATGCACGTAAAGTTAGCAACTTTACGTGTAATGCTGGCATTAGAAGTCCAGATCTATGGGTTGAAGGTGTTAGAATGGACTATAATCGACAGAATAGGAATGTCGCAAGGTGGACTCGGCGAGTCAGTTCATGGACTCGGCGAGTCGGGTCGCAAACCCAAACCCTTCTGTTTATGATTTGGATCAGTGAGTGGAGTTCGTAAAGGATTCAACCAGTCTGGGTCCACATTATGGTTATGAAGTTCATCGTACTCGACGAGTTCAAGGAAGAACTCGGCGAGTCTAAGGCAATCTTCTTAGTTATGAAGATGGACTCGATGAGTTGTTCATACAACTCGGCGAGTCACAGACTAGAGACTTTCATAAGTGGATAATGAACTCGACAAGTTCAAAGGTGAACTCGACGAGTCGGTTGAAGATGGTCCCAATGGCATGGTTGAAGGAGAACCCGTCGAGTTCTTGCAAGGCTCGACGAGTAGAGTCGGGGTTGTTTTGGGATTGGAGGAGTATGGACTGGACGAGTGGGTAGACCAACTCGGCGAGTCAGGTCAACTGGATGTTGACTTTGACCATTGACTTTGACCAAGTTTGACCAGGGTTGACTTTTGGTTTATTGTGGTCTAAATGTTATTTTGGGTATTGATAGTTCGGGAAGCCGAAGGGTCAGCGGTTCAGAAGTTGCCAGTTAGCAGTCAGAAGTGTTCAGCGAGTTTTCAGCAGTGCGAGGTGAGTCTCCTCACTGTGTGCATGGGTCTACGGCCACAATGCCGGCCCATTATGTTCATGTTCATGTTTATGCTTATGTGTAGAAGGAAGACCCAGGGGTTAGCCCTAGGCACTTATTGATATATGTTCCGGGTTACGACCTGATGCCGGGCGAGGCCTGAGGAATGTTAGGATGCTAGAGGTCTTTGTGATTCTTGCATGTGTCGGTATGATAGGATTAGGACCGGGGGTCCGATGTAGGGGTAACCCCGAAGTGCGTTAGATAATAGTATGTTTTCGGGCCGAGGGTCCGATGCCGGGGTATTCGCGAGGAAGATTCTTATGTAGTGCGTTAGATTATACTTGTTGTCTTCGTGATACTTGTATGTGCCTGGTAGGGAGGTGAGTGTGTGCGAGGTCCCGTATCTCATCACTAGCTGAGTATGGATGGGGTTCCATATCTCGATGTTAGCAGAGCAGGGGCGAGGCCCATGATAGGAAGGATGTGAGTGTGGGCGAGGGCCCGTATCTCACTACTAGTAGGAGTGTGGACGGGGTTCCACTACTTCAGTAGCAGACCAGGGGCGGGGCCCAAGTTAGGCGAGACCTTAGATCAGGGTATGATTAGGGAATGTTCATGTATGTTATTTGATCGTATATAAGTGTATGGCGGGCGAGGCCCAGAGACAGGCGGGGCCTAAGGGAAACAGATCTGTATACCGAGCGGGGCTCGATGCCAGGTGGGACCTGATGCTAGGCGGGGCCTGATGACGGACGGGGTCCGATGGTGGGCGAGGCCCAATGCAGCGGGCGGGGGGCCAGTATGTGGTTATGTGCTCAGAATTATGTATGGCATGTATGGATCAGTAGATATGTATGGTATGTGGTAGGTTGGGGAACTCACTAAGCTTTGTGCTTACGGTTTTCAGTTTTGGTTTCAGGTATTTCCGATAGTGGAATGAAGAGCTCAGGATGATCGCATGGCACACACCAAGAAGTTAGTCTGGGATGTTTACTCTGATAAAATGAATAAGTGTTTTAGAAAAGATACTCTGATTTTGTCATATAACCTTTTATGTATGTTTGAATGACTTAATGTTGTAGATTGGTAATGTTTTAAAAGAAATTTTTTGTCACGATTTTTGGGATGTTACAACTTCTTTTTAAAAAAATTTAATTTAAATAAAACTTCATTTTGAGTTAAAAAAAACCTAACATTTTATTACTTCAAAATAAATAAAAAAATAAAAAACATTACATTGCATTACTTAAAATTATAATAAAAACATGACATTAATTAAAATAAAAAAAATAACATTAAAAAAATACATCGTAGAATTATAAAAACTTAAAAACACAAAAAACATTAGTAAAACACAAATATAAAAAAGGAAGAGTAGAAGATTGAATTTCTAAAAAAATCTGGAGAGGGAGAGAGAGAGAGAGAGAGAGAGAGAGAGAGAGAGAGAGAGAGAGAGAGAGAGAGAGAGGTGTGGCCAAAATATCCCGCTCTTGGCTTGACTATGGTTCGAACCGCATGGGGGGGGGGTGTTCTCCTGCCATAGTGGAAAAGATTGAGGTCAAACCGCACCCTACTTCCCAAAGCCTTATAACTTGCTAAAACTCTATTATCCAACTCATCTCCATAACAAATGACATGTTTGCCACTAGGGACAGTTTTAAATGGTTCCCGATGTGGTACTGACAGCACCTAATTTTTTTGGTCGCTGTAGAAAAAATTTCAATTTTTCGATTTTTTATATCTATTTTTCATGTATCGGCAACACCTATTCATTTTAGAAACACCTACTATGTATTCCTGTGTTCGTCCCTATTTGCCATTGTTTTTTCCTATCGTTATCTTTCTCCTTTTTTTGGAATTATGTAGATTAAGGCAATTACAGTGACCACTACATCTCCACTTCTCCGCTTTAAAAATGTTGTCATCTAGACTTACATCATAAACTTAACAAATATTCACATACCACATCATTTATATATTATTATTATTTATTATTTAAATACAATATTTATATAACTACATTATATAAAATATAAATTAAAATAATATAATTACATACTTAAAATTTAAAATTACATTATTAAAATGAAAAAAAAGACAATAAAAATTAGAAGTTTAATGTTACAAAATAAAAACCACTATTCGATGATGTCGTCGGTCTCATCATAGTGATACCCATCGTCATGATTATGTTGCCTTTGGTATATGTGATCCGTCAAGTATTGACGAAGATTGTTATGCATTTCCCTATTTTGCATTCTCGCGAAGTATTGTGAAGTACATATTACAATTTATGTATGTGGATGAAGTATATCGTTTGGATTATACATACAAATAGTCTGACCATTTTTTATATTACCATGTTATGTAAAAGATACATACAGTCATTCCCTTCCTTATTTTCTCCGGGTCTCATGATCGTGACAAGTTTTTTATTATGTGTCATTTATTCTTGATAACTCCAAAAGCCCATGTCACATCCTTCATTGCCAATTTTTGTGTTAACTTGAACAATTTTCTTTTTCCGTCTTCTGAATATGAGTATGATTTAACAAATATAGCATACTTCAGATATATCTCATCACCAAGTCCATTCACAACAAACAGAAAGTCAAATGATTTACCCTGCAAAATGTCGTTATAACAGGGATGCACCAAACATATTTGGGTTATTGTTTCACCCTACAATACCAAAGAATGCATGACACCATTGAACGTGTGAAACTACAACTTCTAGTATTATAGTCGGCCCTTCATGACCACATTGTGTGAATTTACATTGCTATGCATTAGGAAAAAAATTCATCACCCAAGGTGTACAATCACTACTGCCAAGCATTCATAGGAAACTTTGTTTTGGGCTATTCTCTTGTATATCTTTAAATAGTCATATGAGGCATTTGCGATGATATTGTATGTCATAAGTGAAAGATCTTTATAACCAAGAGTCCTTATAGAATAATATTGCTAGATAATATATGATCCTAAAGGGTCACACTAACAACAATTTGATGCAAATATATTATTTATAAGAATTTGATTCTTGATATATATATATATATATATATATATATATATATATATATATATCTTATAATTAATTAGAAATTATTTATTTCGTGGTAATATTAATTCTTAATGTTAAGTATCAAAATATATCATAAGGTATGATTTATTATGTTATGTACATCTTTTTTGACCAAAATGGTTTTTCATCTTCCATGTATCTCTTCTTTAACTAGCTACTCTCCATATTTTTTTTATTTTTTTGTCTCTTAAAGTGTTAGGATCAAAGTAGGAAGAAGTTGATGATTTACTTGAACTCACAAAAGCTTTGTTTTGTTCTTAAAGGCTTAAGAGTATTATTATTACAAGAAGACGACTAGCATTTGATCAAGTTGAAGAATTGTTGGTCGATATCTCTAGAGAGTTTCTACTTTTTAGCTTGCTGTCATCTTCATCAACTTCCTAATTGTCAAAAGGATCCAAAGTTTTCAAAGGTTGTAAACTTCTTCTTTCATTTATTTATGTTTTAATATATCTAAGATTTTCAAAATGATCTTTGGTGGGTTAAAATGGCTTTAGTTTATTCAAATCTTAAAATGCTTCCGTTGCTAATTACTTCGAATTTGTCACTATAATTAGATTATTTTTGAATAAAACCTCAACAATTTGTATTAGAACCATTTTGGCAAGTTTGGTTAGATTATTTGTTAAGTTGATGAAATCTTTAATTTTGGAAAACATAAATGGTTTTCTCGTTGCAAGAAAATTCCATAAATATTTTCTTTAACAACTTTATAATTGTTATGTTTTGGTGACAAAAGTCTACATGCATTTTTGTCACAAAAGTTGTTTTAGAAAAGCAAATAGTTGTTTTGTATCATTTTGAGTGTGTGTGTGTGTGTGTGTGTGTGTGTGTATATATATATATATATATATATATATATATATATATATATATATGATGTGTATAAACTAGTCATGTGCATAAACTTCCTAATTGTCAAAAGGAGTAGCTGTCGCTCCGACAAACGACAGAGACGGTGACCGAGATCACCTGGATGTTCCATGAGAGAGCTATCTTTTGTCCAGAGTATGCATCTACTGAGCAGGCGCGGATGACCCGATACTTGAGTATGCTCAAGAAGGATATTAGAGAGTTTGTGACGAACTCCCAGTACCAAACATTGGTTGAGCTGCAGACCAATGCCAGGAGGAGGGAGATTGAGATGGAGCTAAAGGTGAGAGAAGTTGAGGTGGATATGCAGATGAGAGATAGGAGTCCAGTACAGTCACAGTTGGCGGCTAAGAGGGCAAAGTCCGTTGATTCAAGATCAGATGGTCAGAGGAGTCGCACTAGTAGTTAGTATGGCAAGGGTCATGAGGGTCCCTGTCGATCGGGATCTATATGCTACTTATATGGAAAGGACGGGTAATTTGTGAAGGAGTGCCCGAAGGGGTTGTGGGTTTGTTTCAGTTGCAACCAGTCAGGTCATGTGAAGGTCGAATGTTCGCTTCTCATAGCGAAGCCGGTTCATGATCCTGCTCCTACGACCATGCACATCACCGATGGGTGACAGGGGAAGGTGGAGGCCCCGAAGGACAGGGTTCGAGCATTTTAGTTGACCGCATAGGAGGCCAGAGCAGCACCCGATGTCTTCGCTGGTATGTATCTATTTTATTTTTTCGCTGAATTATTTTTTATATGTTTATGTTCTAATTCGGTTAAGTACTTTCCTTGTGAATTTTGTACCTGCCTTGGTGTTATTTGACTCGGGTGTGAGTCGGTATTTTGTGTCTACATATTTCTATAGAGAATTCAGTATTGATCGTGAGGCCCTGGATCGATCTTTGAAGGTCGCCATAGCTGTTGATTGTATGGTTTCGACTTCCGAGGTATACCGGGACTGTGTATTGGAGATCTTCAGTGTTGGATTTTCGATTGATCTCATTCCTATTGCGATGGGATATGTCTGTGTGATTGCGGGTATGGACTGGATGAGTCAGTTTGGGGCACTCACCGACTACGAGAATCAGTTAGTGACGATTTACGACCCTAGTGAGGGAGTGCTGACCGTCTATGGTGAGGGCACTAGGGTTGGATCTGCCTTTTGTTCCACCGTCAAGGCGGGGTAGTGCCTTAATCATGGATGTATGGGATATCTCGTGTATGTGGTCGACACGCGGGTTGTGAGGAGAAGTCAGTTTCCATTGTCCCTATTGTGAGGGAGTTTCCCGATGTTTTCTCGGAGGAATTGTATGGCGTGCCTCCCGAGAGGCATGTCAAGTTCAGGATCGATCTGATCCCTAGTGCTGCCCCGATTGTGAAGGCACCAGATATACAAGAGTTATCCTCATAGATATAGGAGCTGTTGGGGAAAGAGTTTATTCGACCGAGTAGCTCACCGTGGGGATCACCAATCCTTTTGTTCAAGAAGAAGGATGGTTCGCACCGGATATGAATTGATTACCGGGAGTTGAACAAGTTAACAGTGAAGAACTGGTATCCATTACCAAGGATAGACGACCTTTTTGATCAGTTGCAGGGGGCATCTTGGTTTTCCAATATCGACTTCAGATCCAGTTATCACCAAATGAGGGTTCAGGAGGAGGACATCCCGATGATGGCTTTCCAAACTCGCTATGGGCATTACAAGTTCGTCGTGATGCCTTTCGGGCTCACCAACGCACCGGCAGCATTCATGGATCTCATGAACCGTGTGTGTAGACCTATGTTGGACAGGTCAATGATTGTGTTCATCGATGATATCTTGGTCTACTCCAAGACTAAGGAGCAGCTTGAAGATAACCTTCGTAAACATCTTTGAGTACTTAGGGCAGAGAGGTTGTACGCTAAACTCTCTAAGTGTGAGTTCTGGTTGCACGATGTCCAGTTTTTAGGGCATCTCATCAACTAGGATAGGATGTTGGTCGACCCGAACAAGATTGAGGCGGTTATGCGGTGGGAAGTTTCGAAGTCTCCATATGAGATTCAGAGTTTCCTCGGGCTGGCAGGGTTTTAACGGAGATTCATTAGGGACTTCTCCAAGATTGTAGTTCCTCTCACTAAACTGACCAGGAAGGATGTCACCTTTCATTGGGGGCCCAAGCAACAGGCAACGTTTGTGACTCTTCGGCAGAAGCTCTGTGAGGCGCCGATGCTTACCCTCCCTGAGGGAGTTAAGGGTTTTGTTGTGTGTAGTGATGCATCGATTATAGGATTGGTTGCGGTATCGATATAAAGGGGGCATGTAATCGCTTACGCTTCGAGGCAGCTGAAGCCTCACGAGGCGAACTATCCTACGCATGATCTGGAGTTAGGGGTGGTGGTTTTCGCCCTCAAGATTTGGCGTCACTATCTGTATGAGGTCTGGTGTAACACCTATTCCAGGTATTGATTATATGATTTTAGGGTTTTGTGCATGGACTCGGCGAGTTGGGGTGCTCCAACTCATCGAGTAGAGACTATTATGAGGACGCGGGATTCGGGTTCTACTCGACGAGTCGGAAGGCCCCGACTCGACGAGTAGGAGATGTAAAGAGAAACCCTAATTTTAGGGTTTGCACCCTATTTAAAGAACATAATCCACCTCTTGTGGCCTCCCTTATCACCCTACTAGCCAGAGAAAACCCTAATTCAACCTTGTACCTTCTTGAGTGAGACTAAGAGCTTTTGTTAGCAATTTTGGGGTATTTTTGAAGGATTCTAGAGCTTGAAGAGGAAGGAACAAGGAGAGAAGAGTAGATCCAACATCTACTCTGTATTGGCCAACATTTTGAGGTATAAAGTCGTCACCTTGATCTCTAGTTGATTAGATCCCTTTTCTTGGAAGTAAATGACCATTTTTGGTACAAAATGGAGTCAAACTCGGATGTGGACTTATCACAAGGATATGGTTCCAGATTTGGACCTCTTAAGGTCCCCAATGACATAAATTTGCTCACTTTATATAGCTTAGCCCCTTTCCATGCACAAAAACCTTGTAAGAAGCCTAGTTTCGATGTTATGGCCTTGAAGGGCCTTGCACGCACGTAAAGTTTGCAACTTTACGTGGTATCTGCACTAGGAGAGTTTGGATCTGGAGTTTGGGACCTTAGATCCCACTAAAAAGGGTTGAACTTGAAAGAGACTGAAGGAACTCGTCGAGTCCCTTAGCTGACTCGATGAGTCGGGGTAGGGTTTGCCCGTTTCTGAGTTTCTGGATTGGTGCAGTGAAGGATTAGGGTCTTGGTCGGAACAGACTTTAGTTTTCTGAACTTTTGCTGAACTCGACGAGTCACTAGGGTGACTCGGTGAGTTGATGCGGGATTCAGTGGAATGAAATCGGGATGGACTCGACGAGTTGCTAGGATGCACTCGACGAGTTGAGGTCAACATTGACTGTTGACCTTGACTTTGACCAGGGTTGACTTTGAGGGTAATTATGGGATTATAACAAGTTAATCACATGTTGGTTATAGGCAGTTGAGGAGGAGCAGTGTGTGGGATACATCTGATCTTAGCTTTTCAGCTCAGCATTCGAGATGTGAGTCTCCTCACCATACCAATGGGTCTAAGGCACCAAGGTCGGCCCATTTTATGATATGTGGTATCCTAGCTGAAGTTGTATTATGTGGCATGTTAGTTGGTATGAGCTAGGAAGTATGCTAGTGGTATATGTGGTATGTTGTATGGAAGACCATGGGAGAGCCCATGACACTTGGATGTAAGACCATGTGGAGAGCCCATGACTTTCCTATTTAAGACCATGGGAGAGCCCATAGCACTTAGGTGTAAGACCATGTGGGGAGCCCATGGCATCCAGGAGTAAGACCATGGGGACGAGCCCAAGGCATCCCTATTTGTTGTATGCATGGCTTATGTGATATATATATATATATATATATATATATATATATATATATATATATATATATATATATATATCTATATGTAGTTTCTATAGCTAATATGATATGTGTTATGTGGATTATGTGTGGGGTATGCTATGGGGAAGTCACTAAGCGTTAGCTTACAGTTTGTGAATTTGTTTCAGGTACATCTGAGCCCAAGGGCAAGGGCAAGGCTTGATGGCAAGGCGTGTACTCTCTCTCAGTCGTTAGGGACACTCTGATGTTTTAAAATAAAAATTGTTGTTGTTATGAAACTGAAAACAATTGTATTTGTGATTACATGATCGATGGAACATGTTTTGGTTCATTAAAAATGAAAATTTTCTTTTAAAAAAAATATTTGGTCGTTACAAGTTGGTATCAAAGCCTTGGTTTGAGGGATTCAGGCACACTCTCGGGTGTGTCAGGACTCAAACTAAGGATATGGTAAAATTGTTTTCAAAAATAAAATAAAAGTTAAAACTTTTAAAGAATGGAAAAGATGAGAGTGCAACGCGCGTGATCGGCCGAGCCAAGTAAGTAGTTCCCCAATATGATTAGCCATGTTATACTGATATTTGAGCTATGATAATCGTATGGATTTTCCTATGTGTATGCTTTTAAAATTCTATACGGTTAGGAGCTTATAGCCTTAGAATGATTGATTTGGCCTTATTTCCTATTCCTTGTTTGGTTGTGGTCCTAGGGTAGAATCTCTTATTCTAAAGTCTATTTGATCATTTTCTATGTATAATTTGCATGTATAAAGGCAACCTGTTATGATTGGTCTGATTGATGCGAGTAGAGCAAATCTTTGGATAGCCTGGGATTTGAGATATGTGATAGTCTGTGGGGTATGATTTATTTTTGGAACGAATTAGAGTTAGCAGGTAGTGCCTTGGGGAAGGTACAGGTAGGTGTGGAAGGTAGTATTGGTCCCGTACTACTGAAAGCACAGGACCTGTACCCGAACCAATGTTAGATCTGTAAGCTCTAAGGAGGGTCGGTGTGAGAGACTCCTCCAATTATGTATCCTGATTATTATGATTCATGACATTTCAGTTCAGCATGGCGGTGACACGATTTGGAGGAGGGGGATCAGGATCAGTATCTGGATCCGGGTCGGGCAGTGGTACTGAGCCCATTGATGAGAGGTTGCACGAGCTCATTGCAGCCGAAGTGACGAAGGGCATCCTTGACGCTACCCCAGTGATCTTTGGGACAGTCAAGGAAGGTATGATGGAGATTATGGAGGAGAGGCTCAGGTCATTCAGAGCCGAGATTGTTGCGGGCCAGGTCGGGGCCCGAACTCCCTCGTTCCGGGAGTTCAAGGCGTACGGGGCGCCAGAGTTTTTCGGGGTCAGGGACCCCATTGTTAGCCGACGCTGGGTGGCGGATATTGAGAACACCCAGAGAACGAGTTCTTGCCCTGATGCGGCAAAGGTGGGTTTTGCTTCATGTATGCTGAGAGACAAAGCCCGAGATTGTTGGGGAGAGGTGACCAGCCAGGTGGGAGCAGCCGGTGTGGCTGAGATGACATGGGCCAAGTTTGTTCGTCGGTTCGATGAGGCGTTTGCACCACCTATTGAGGTGCAACGTCTCATGAGGGAGTTTCATGACCATCAGCAGACCACCGAGACTATGGAGGAGATCACCGCCAAGTTTCGGGAACGAGATTTGTTGATCCAACAGTACGCTACGGATGAGGATATGAGGCGGACGATATATCATTCCATGCAAAACCCTGAACGAGATGGTGGAGAAGGCCCGTGAGTGGGAAATGGAGTTGGACTTTCGCACCAAGCGGAAGCCTGAGCAGGCACAAACAACAATGGGTCAGGCTAAAAATCCTAAGACCTCGGATCCTTCCAGCAGGGGCTGGCAGGGTCGTGGCCGGTGTGCCAAGTGCGGTAAACCGCACACTGGGGCTTGTCGGGCGGCAGGCTCGGGATGCTATGCATGTGGCCAATCGGGCCACGTGATCAGGGATTGCCCCAAGAAGGGCTTGATTTGTTTTCACTGCAATTAGACTGGCCACAATCGGCCGATTGTCCAAAGTTGTAGGGAGGGGGTGGAGCAGTGGCGGTGCCTGCGCCCGCCACACTGAGGATCACAGATGGCCGCCCTGCTAAGGCGGATGCTCCAACGGTAAAGAGTCACACCTTTCAGTTGACTACCGAGGAGGCTCGGGCAGAGCCAGACGTCGTGGCTGGTATGTATTTATTCTTCTCTACTCTATATTTATTTGCACTGCTTATGTGTACATTGTGCTTATGTATAGGGACCTTTTTGGTTAATGGTATGTCGGCTCATGTTTTGTTCGATTCGGGAGCTACACGATCGTTTGTGTCTCTTGCGTTTAGCAAGAAGTTTCGGGATGCGTCGGGAACTTTGGATTCCCCGCTCGAGGTGGAGATTGCGGATGAAAGCACTGTGAGTGCTGCAAGGGTGTATCGGGACTTTGTCCTGAATGTGCTTGGGGAGAGGTTTCGTGTGGATCTAGTCCCGATACCATTGCGAGGACTGAAGGTGATTGTCGGGATGGACTGGTTGGGGGCCATTGGGGCCTTTATCGATTGCGAGCGCCAGTTAGTGAGGGTTCGAACCCCAAGTGGGGGAGAATTGGTTATACATGGTGAGAGGGTCTCGCAAGGGCCAACCCTCTGTTTGGCTGCGAGGGCGAGGAGATTTCCGTAGCAGGGATGTACGGGATTTATGGCTTATATCTCGGAAACAATGGTTGAGACCACGACAGATGTGGGCAGTGTGCCAGTGGCACAAGAGTTTCGTAATGTCTTTCCTGAGGAATTACCAGGAGTGCCTCTGGAGAGGCAAGTGGAGTTTCGCATTGATTTAGCGTCGGGTGCCGCACCAATAGCAAAGGCACCGTACCGACTAGCACCACCCGAGATGTCACACCCCCAAACCGTAACGGCGGAAACGTTCGGGGGAGAAGGACGTCATTTACAGTATCACAACAATTGAATAATAGTAATCAAAGTAACAACAACCATTGTATTAATAAGATAGTATTTGCATTGTGTTTGAATCATATATGATTGACTCCAAAAGTATATAGCAAAATAAAGACTTGAAGCTACTATGCTCCGTCTTCTAGAACCCTGTGCGAGTAACTGTCTGCTAGTACCCTGAGAATACAAGTGGTTTTGAAAGTGTCAACATTAAAGTTGGTGAGTTCATAAGCGTTTTGTTTTAGAAAACATGTTCTTTGTTCTTTGTAAAACATGGTATGTTTCTCCAGAAAATCCTATATTTTCTGATGTGATGAATGATAAGTAAAATGACTCGTACTAGTTCCTTCTACGAGTACTTAGTGTATACAAGTTATATACAATCCAGATCGAACAGACAATCGATTGTGTGGTTCTGCCCCAAGCCCACAACCAAACAAGGAACAGGAAATGATGTAGAAAGCGACACATTCCACTGCATGTCGGATCCTCATTGTATATAACCCTAACGTATTCACTAAGTACTTACAAAGTTAACTGTAATGGTCCTTTAAGATGTGATGAATGTGTTCCTTCAGAAAAAATCTATATTTTCTTAGTAAGAATATGATAATACCAGTTCTTTCTATGACCACTTAGTTTATACTGTTATATATAAACCAATATCAGACGGACAGTTAATTGTGTGGATCTGCCCTAAGCCCACAACCAAACAAGGAACATGAAATGAGGCGGAAACCACACATTCTACTGCCTATCGGATATTCTTCATATATTACCTTGATGTATAAACTAAGGAATCATAGAATTAACATTGATTATTCGTAAGTTAAATGGTCAACAGTTTGCTTGAAAAATAACGATGTTTATCCTGGAAAATCCTATATTTTTTATAAAAGTGAATTGTTGTCTCTAATGTTCCAAAACTGAAAAGTACAAGTATTTATCCATACTTAAGTTGATAAGGTGTAGCTTTATTATTAAATAAAACTAGCCAAAGTTGTGTTTGCCCTGTAAACTGGAAGTGATGTTAATACTCTCCTATGATCACTTAGTACATACGAGTTATAGAAATCTAGATCGAACAGACAGTCGATTGGGTGATTCTTCCCTAAGCCCACAACCAGACAAGGAACATGAAATGAGGCTGAAGCCACACATTCCACTGCATGTCGGATATAAATCTCATATCACCCTGATGTATATACTAAGTACTCACATAGTTACTAACCCTGAAGACTGTTCGATAAGTATATTATTACATGAATGAATCGTTGTTTTATTCATGTGAGTTCTTCGGATAACCATATTGATTGACGGATAACCTGATCCAACGTTCTTCGGACGCCGTTATCGTTAATGACATTTGTCACCCAGAATGACCGTAGCTAATAGTCAGGGCGCGGGATTATCAGTCCCGTATAGATCTATACACAAACTCATGCTCTCCCTCCAGGAGACTCTGGTTCATAAGGCTAGACTTCCCTGATGTATATACTCGAAGACGTGTCTCACAAATTTGTTGCCTCAACGAATTCACGAATAATACAATGAAAACCTTTTTTTGTAAATAACGTGTATCTTTGTAAAATTAGTTCGTTCGTTCCATAAACCATACCTATTATAATTTATAAGTTGTTTTTCCGTAGTAAAATCCGAGCTTGTAAAAGAGTTATGTATTAACATGTTTTGTCAATTGTTTGTAAATCTAGTAGTAACGATGTTTGCCGTACTTAATAAGTTTCACGTTCAAATGCTTGTTAACGGTAAGAAAATATAATAAGCAAAATTATATTTTTAAACACAAGATTTCTTGTGTTTTACTTGTATCCCCCCCCCCCCCAAAAAAAACATTGAAAAAGCTTGGAAAAATATGGGGGTATGAACTCACCTCGAATGTGTGTGATCGGTTTAGTCGCGAAGTACTAACGGTGATCCTCAGATTAGAATACGTGACAGTAGTCGTATCCTAAAAATAATTATCCCCAATCGTCGTATTTAAATTAATAAGATATTAATTTAAATAATAAATTAAATAACGTTGTAAATAATAATTAAAGTGTTAGACAACACCCTAATTATGTAAGGAAAATACTTACAATAATAATTGGAATTGTTAAAGATGTTGAAATAGATTCACGGTTGGAAAAATGGAGTTTTCGTTGACTTGATGAGTTTACGCTGTGTTCTTGGTGGATGTTTGAAGATTTGAAGTTTTGAATAAATATTCTTGGTGTTCTTGGTGAAAACTTGAAGATCTGGGCAAAATCTCATGAATTTATGGTGTTCACGGATGATAGTTGAGAGCAAAAAGTGGAAGTGTTTTCGGATGGAAATGTGAGAAATGAAGTTGTTTTCGGATACACACTTATATATAGGGGTGTTTACGGTTCAAGATGGGCCAAGATTGACTGTTGACCTTGACTTTGACCAGGATTAACTTTGACGGTAATTATGGGATTATAACAAGTTAATCACATGTTGGTTATAGGCAGTTGAGGAGGAGCAGTGCATGGGATACATCTGATCTTAGCTTTTCAGCTCAGCATGCGAGAGGTGAGTCTCCTCACCATACCAATGGGTCTAAGGCACCAAGGCCGACCCATTTTATGATATGGTATCCTAGCTGAAGTTGTATTATGTGGCATGTTAGTTGGTATGAGCTAGGAAGTATGCTAGTGGTATATGTGGTATGTTTTATGGAAGACCATAGGAGAGCCCATGGCACTTGGATGTAAGACCATGTGGAGAGCACATGGCTTTCCTACTGAAGACCATGGGAGAGCCCATGACACTTAGGTGTAAGACCATGTGGGGAGCCCATGGCATCCTGGAGTAAGACCCTGGGGACGAGCCCAAGGCGTCCCTATTTGTTGTATGCATAGCTTATGTGATATATATATATATATATATATATATATATATATATATATAGCTTCTATAGCTAATATGATATGTGGATTGTGGATTGTGTGTAGGGTATGCTCTGGGGAACTCACTAAGCATTAGCTTACAGTTTGTGGATTTGTTTCAGGTACATCTGAGCCCAAGGGCAAAGGCAAGGCTTGATGGCGCGGCGTGCACTCTCTCTCTCAGTCGTTAGGGACACTCTGATGCTTTAAAATAAACAATTTTGCTGTTATGAAACTGAAAACAATTGAATTTGTGATTACATGATCGATGGAACGTGTTTTGGTTAATTAAAAATGATAATTTTCTTTGAAAAAAAAATCGGTCCTTACATCTGGTATACTATTTACATGGACCACAAGAGTTTAAGGTATCTGATGGATCGGCCCAATTTGAATATGAGGCAGCGGAGATGGGTTGACATAGTGAAGGACTACGATTGTGAGATTGTGTACCACCCGCGTAAGGCCAACATGGTGGCCGATGTGCTGATTCATTGGGCAGTTATTACTCTGATTCGGTATGTGTATTTGAGGATGATGGCTGTGACTCTAATTTTGGAGATGATTAGGTTTGCACAGTCGGAGGCTCTCAAGGAGTAGAATCGAAAGAGCAAACAGGTGGTCGGTCAGATATCAACTTTTGATTATGATAGTCAAGGATTGTTGACACTGCATGGTAGGATTTGGGTGCCTTACTCGGGTAGGACCCAACAAATTATGATGAACGAGGCACACAAATAGCAATTTCCATTCACTCGGTCGTGACGAAGATGTATCATGATCTGAGACATAGTTACTAGTGGCCATGTATGAAGAGATATATAGCTTAGTTCGTAGAGCAGTGCTTGACCTTCCGGAAGGTCAAGGCCGAATATTAGCGCCCTCACAGCACATTGCATCCCTTGGAGGTCCTATTGTGGAAATGGGAACAGATCACCATGGATTGCATCACAATGTTACTGAAGAAGGCAAAGGGTTTTGATTCCATATGGGTGATTATGGATCGTTTGACGAAGAGTGCTCACTTTTTGGCAATTCGTGAGAGCTATTCTGCTGAAAACTTGGTAGAGATCTACGTTTGAGAGGTGGTTGCCATCCATGGTGTGCCTTCTTCGATTGTGTCAGATCAGGATGTTCGTTTCACTTCCAGATTTTGACAGAAGTTTCATGAGGAGTTGGGTACCTGATTGCATTTTAGTACTGCTTATCATCCACAAACAGATAGGAAGAGCGATCGAACCATCCATACACTCGAGGATATGTAGAGGGCATTTATCATAGACTTCAGTGGGAGCTGGGAATCCTACCTACCTCTAGCTGAGTTTTCTTACAACAATATCTATCACACCAGTATTTGTATGCCTCCCTTCAAGCTGATGGGAGGAAGTTCTGGACCCCGATTTGTTGGGGAGAGCTAGGGTAGGCAATGTGGTTTACCGACTGCATTTTTCGGAAGAGCTCTGTCAGATTCATAACACCTTTCATGTATCCCAATTGCGGAAGTGTGTGGCAGACGAGACCGTTGTAATACCTTTGGATGATATTCAGGTTGATGACCGCCTGGATTATGGCGAGCGGCCGATAACGATTATTGACAGGAAGACAAAGACTTTGTGTAACAAGGTAGTGAGTTTGGTGAAGGTGCAGTAGCAGCACCCGGAAGGGGTCTGAGTGGACTTGGGAACCCGAGGAGGAAATGCGTACCCATTACCCTCCTATGTTTGAGACTGAGGACTTCGAGGGTGAAGTCTGATTCTAGTGGGGGAGAATTGTAACATCTATTCCAAGTATTTGATATTTCATCGTTTGAATTAATTAAGATTGTAAAACCCAAAAATTTAAGAAGGTCACGACATGAGAGATAGTGTCTCATGACGTGACATTATACGGAGACACATGGTCATTTTAAGGCTCACGACGTAACACATAGGTGTTCACATCGTGAGATCAGGTTAACCCTAATCTCATGTTTTGCTCTCTATTTAAGAGAAGTGGGAGACTTGGGTTTGCATACCCTCAGCCTCCATCACCTCTTTCCCTCCCAAAATGTTCTTACTCTCCATTAGTGAACTTAAAGAGCTTATTTGGTGGTTTTTGGCCCTTTGAATAAGAATAAGACTCATTGGGTGCATCCTTTTGGCAATCAAGCTCCTACCTCATCACCTTGTTGTGCTTTTGGACCTTTGTAAATCATAAAGTTCCTGCCTTTATCTCTAATGCATGCTAGATCTAAGATTTATGCTTTCTTTTTCATGGATGGGTTGGGTAGCATGCATGGGATCCATAAAGTTAGCAACTTTATGGATCATTGAGGCATTTACTTTTAGCATGAGTTCAGATTTGAAGTTTGGTGTTGGTTTTTGACTCCAAGCATGAGTCTTAATCCCATTATCTTCTTCTTGACCTAGTTGGTGTTCAAGTCATACATTGGACATGTATGACTATAAACTTCGATTTTTATGGTCCTTAGGGTTGAGAGAGACCCTCTAGAAAGTCTCAAGTAATGGCTTATGAGATTAAGAGCTTAATTCTCAAAATTGTCCAGAGTGGATCTCATGACGTGAGCAATAGCATGTCACGTTGTGAGATGTGGTGTTCGCGACTGTTTTGTCCTTTTCCAGTCATGACGTGACCTATAGGTGGTCACGACATGACCGTTGGCTGGAGTTGGCCATGGTTGACTTTTGACCATGGTTGAGTTTGGGGTCAAGCTAGGGGTTTAAGGGTGTAGGATGATAGGGTATGACTGTATTGTTGTTAGGTGACTTGTTGATCTTGTCGACCCTGTGCGTGAGAGTTGTTTTGTTTCTAGTTGTTATCCGCAAGGTGAGTCTTCTCATTACTACCCATGTGGTATTTATGTTTGTGACCAGCTGGGTCTTTATTGTTGTTTGTTGTTTTTTCTAAATTGCATTGCTTATACTTTGGGATTGCTGATAATCCCAAGGGTTGCTGATAACCCCTGAACATGTTGTTAATCCACAGGGCGTGTTGTTAGTCCAATGGGATTGTTGATGATCCCCAGGGTTGTTGATAACCCATAGTTGCTTATTATGTTGTGTTGTATGTATATTTTGGGAAAAACTCACTAAACTTTATATTTACAGTTATGGATTAAATGTGTTTCAGGTACCTCGGATGATCGCGGGAAGGCGAAGACGTGACTGTACACTCCGGCTTGCAGATCTTATGATTTCCGCATTTCGATACTCTGATTTGGAATGATTGTATTGATACACCTAGGATTTCTTTTTTTGGTTTTTATGATACTTGGAGGTTTTTGCTAAAATAAAAATGAAATAATTTGTTGGAAATTTTGGGTTGTTACATAAAACGTATTTCTAAAGGCTACACGGCATTACGTAACCGTTCAGAGCTCTCTCAGAAAAAATATACAATGAAAGATGGAAACACACACACACAACATATATATATATATATATATATATATATATATATATAACTCTGACCGCCGAGCCGCGACAGACATGTGGTTGCGCCGCGGTCGCATGTCGAACTCCGAACCACCACTCACTACATGTCACTCTCCAACTAACACGTCTCCTCATGACTCACTTCATCTCCTGCACCACGTAGCGCTGAAATTTGATCGTTTGACTTTGACTTTCTTAGAATAGCAACGTACTTTTATCTCAACTTCGAACGGCCATAACTTTCTCATACAGGCTTCGTTTTTTAGAAACTTTATATCCACATAATCGTCTCCAAGTTAATCGGTCAAAGTCCTTAATTATAGAACTAACTCCCTTTATTTCAACTAGCTTATGCTATATATCCCTGAAATATTGTTTGTGGAAAGTAATTAATATACATTGTAACTCTCTCTCTCTCTATGCATTCATAAATCCGCCCATCCAGCACCACTCACGCTCTCCCTAATGAAAACCCTAACCCCTCACAATCGCTATCACTACTTATCTTCATCTACGACTCTATATGCGATTTCAAGATAGGAAACGATGAGATCCCAAGCTGCTGTCATCACCACCATCCTACACCCACATTCTCTCACCTATGTCGCCACCACCTTCCACAATAGACATACTCACTGAGATTCTCCTTCTTCTATGTTTTCAGTTGCAACCCTCAGCACCGTCTAAAACTCTAACGCCACCCAAAAGCCACCATATCACCTCCGTATTTCTTTAAAAACCATCGTCACCGCTCAACCTTTATCTCTTTGTCTCTCTCAAAGAAAGCTTACAACACCACCGTTTACAGCCAGTGATCACCGTCATTGTTTCGTTGTTGCTTCAAACCCCGATATATACCGAATCTTCTCAACCCCTCATGCTCTTACTGAAGTTGTTTCGGATCTGGTTCATTCGAGCAACAAATCCCACAATCAAAATATCTTTTTTGTTTTGTGGGTTTTTTCAAGATTTTTTTTGAAACATGAAAACAATGGACTGCAGAAACTCCTTGTACTTCAATTGTTCTATCAATAATGATGTTTAATGTTCATATATATTGGTAGAAATTCAATTTGTTCCATAAATGATCTGTTTTACCGATTGTCTAAAAAATTATCTATAAAAAGATGTAACTCATGGTTAACAATGTTGATAAATCCGATGTTTGTACCGAAGTTATCTTAATCATGGTTAAACTTCTATAACATGTATCACTTTACGGGTCTACATGTCATCATAGAAAAGCTTAGTAATGTTTGGTATCCTAATGAATTTATTATGACATTTCTTGAAATTCATTGCTATTGGGTTAAAGGGTGTACCTTTCAATCCACTGTGGATCACTTTCAAAGACACGATTGTCCCCATTAAGTACTTCAAATGATTCAATTGCCCAGTTTCTTTGGTGTTTTTTTGTTTACTTCTTTATGTAGAAACTTTGCTAGAACATAAGGTTTTCTTTATTACTTATACATTTACATTAATCTTTGTAGTTGAAGTGAAAGTATGTTTATGTGAGAAACGTGCCAACCACTGGAATTACTTCTAATATCAGGAGGAGTTTGAGCAATTTAGTAAGATCAGGAAAGATGGTGTTGGAATTAAAACCATAAATGTTAGTTGTGCTCTTGTCACGTTTTTAATAATATCCTGGATTTTGTGCCTTAAAAAAGACATTGAATTTTGGGTTTGCATGGATTTAGGATATTGATGTTTGTTATGCATATGTTGAGTTTGAAGACATGACTGGTGTTCACAATGTTATCAAGGTGAAATACAATGGTTTAAGTAAGTTGAAAAATAACATGTTATATTTAATTGTTTATCAATTTATTGCTTAGAGAATCCTGTTATCAATTATTTAGGCATCTACTGTTGAGATTTCTAGACAGCAGGTTTTTATTGAATGAAGGCGAGTAAATAGAAGAAACATTGCATATTAAGGTGGCTTTTGACACCTTTAGTTAGTTGGGTAAGAAACTAATATCTCAAGTATTTGATCATACCAATACTAAAAAAACTTAACTTGACATCATCCGTGTTAAACAGATACAAAAAGATGGACTGCAGCATGTGGGAAAACTACTATTAGGACTTCATTTTCACTTAAAGTAGGATGTTATTCTCACTTATTACCACTAGATTTTAGTCTAATATTTATCATGACTAATTACGAGCGTTATTATTTTATAAGTGTTAAACAATACTTTTCAACCACTATGTACAGATAGGGGCCAGACATAAAACACCGGAGGGCAGGACCATTTTGGCATATAGCACTTCTGAAATCCAACAACCCTATGTGGCCCTTTAAACCAGATTCCCCGTACCGCGAGTAGTTAAAAAATATTATAATAACACATTTTTATAACATATTTTATAATATAGAAGCTTATAATAACGATAACAAATTTAAACCTAAGCTATACTTAAAGTAGGGTAAGCATATCTCACTTACCGGGAGGTTTGCTAGAAACCGGGATCTGTGGGGGCAGAGATTCCCGAGCCGAAAAGAACTTTTTCTTAGAGCCTTCGGGCACTCCAGGGCTTTCTCCTAGAACTAGGAAGATTCTAGGGGTTGGGGGTGTTTAGAGAGAGAGAGAGAGAGTAGAGACAGGAAGAATGGGTTTTGGTGTGAGAATTGGAGGCACCCTCGCACCTCCTTTTATAGGCTGAATTTTGGCTCAAATCGACGAGTTTTGGGCCTCCAACTCGTCGATTAGGTGCCAAGTGTCACCATTCTGGTGGCAAAACGTTGAGGATAAGTAGTGGCCTATATTGTGCCACGTCACCCCTTTCGCAGCAGCACTCTTCCGACTTCTAACTTCCATAACTTTCGCAGATGAGCTCTGTTTTTGACGTTTTTTATATCCACGCGTAGGTATTGACAAGATCTACAACTCTCCTTTTGACTCCATCGGCAAATTCTCGATCGATTTAAAATTTAATAGTATGAGAATATTACACTGCTTAACGACCGTGTAAAATTCATAACTTCTACATACGGACTCCATTTTCAACTGTCTTTTTATTGTTGAACTCCTATTAATGAGATCTTCAATTCTCATTTAGGTTGTGTCGGCTAAAAATCAATCGATCTAATATTCGAATTCTGGGTTGTGCATTGTTATGCTAAATCTTAGAAAAAAATCATAACTTCCTCATACGAAGTCAGATTTGGACGTTCTTTTTATGCACATTCTCGGTTTAACGTATACTAAGACTTTTGTTTAGATCGATAAGGCTAAAAATTAATTTATCCAAAATTCACTTTTTACGATTCTCGGTGTCGTGCCGGTTTTGTCGTAAAACTTCGACGGGTCATAACTTCTTCGTTATATCTCGAATTTCGGCGTTCTTTATATGTACGGAACCCTTGTGAAATATACTATAACTTGGTTAAGATTATTTATTCTAAAAAATCTTCCATCAAAAAATCATTTTTGACGCTTATTGTCTCTAAATTGACTAGCCCGAATCTGCGGGCGTTACAATTATCTCCCCCTTAGGATGATTACGTCTCTGAATCATCAACAAAACAGGGCTTGTATAATGACTCCATATGTTATCTCTTCATCCTAGGTAATAACGTCAACTTCTATGTTACTGTGAATGAGTATCTAAGGTGTTGTTTGTTTTTTTTCTAAAAAACCACTTCTGACCACTTATTGTTGCGTCACGCAACACACATGCAACATTTGGCCCTTCGCAGTTGTTTGTTTTTCAGAAGACTTCTAACTTAAAAACTGTTGTGTGTGTGCTGTGTGGCGCAGCACTTGACCCTCTGCTTCAAACCTCTTCACACCTTACTTTAACTTATTGCAGTAGTCTGCAGAGGTTAAAAAACAAACAGACTTTTTATTACATGTTGCAGCCGTTTGGTCCCCCTCTTTTGCTACAGAGGGTTGCAAAGGTGGTCTGCAGACTTCAAACATTTTCACTTCGAAAAAACAAACGGCACCTAACTCTTGGACTTCTTACTGCAGGCGGTGCTCAATCTTATACCCGCTCTTTATTTGGACTTCCAACCGTAACCTTCGAGTTACAAAATCGATCCTTGTTGGAAACTCCTTCTTCTCCTTAAGATAAGTTCTTTCATTCGATTTCCATAACTGATCGATGGGTTGTGTTCTAATGACCTCTCATTGTATGATGCACTGCTTAGACTCAGGTCTTTTAGAGTCAAGTTCCAGAATGGAATTTTCCTTCCTTCATGTTCTAATGTGACATAATCACATTCTAGCATGTAACACTTCTAGCTACAAGTTCCTTACAATGATTGCGATACTTCTATTGATCGCTTTGATTATCTCTCACTTCAATCTTCTGGCTTAAGCCAGATGCTACATCGATCTTGGTTCTCTAAACCACGTAACATACTCATCTTAGTCGGAATTGATATGATATGACCTCTAGGGTTGAAATAACAATCATCTTCTTAGTCATTACCAAAACGATGGTAACGACACACTTGAACAAAACGAAATCAATTACTAACTTCTTGGTAACCTTGTGACTTTCCCTGATCCAAGTGCGAGTCCTGTGCTTCTGGTAGTATAGGCATTTACTACCATTCACACCTACTCATACTCGTCCCAAGTATTGTCTCACAGTTTTTCCAAGTTCTATTTCTTAAAATCACAAAGCGATTTAACACATATGAATGTGTCCAAATAATCACAAATTTCCCTAGACTCTACTAGGACTTCTTCCATGCGTATCTTCAACAATAATTCTGTTTCAACTCGGTTGGTGATGGCAATGTCATACGATGGGAAAACTTCAGGAATTATACCAATCGTTCCATCATCCCGCCAATCGAAGGTGTACTTCTACCGTACTCCTCTAAACATACTGATATTTTACCTGACGTATTCTAAAGGCAAGATACCACTCTTACAATATCTTCTGATAGGTGTCATTCACTATCATAAGCCTTTTCATTTCCTCCATTTACTCATTTCTCTACGAGTCTTCACCATGGCGTTATGTTCACGGAAGCATGCGTTTAGTGCATCGAGACGAGAATATAGGTAGAGAAGATTTAGACGTGTAATCCTCCTTATTACTCCAAAATGTTACATGTTAGTTCTAATACCGTAATTAAATGTTTAGAAATCTGAACACATAAAATTTTCAGATGCGGTCGGCAACAGACCATAGATCCGATCAAATAATAGCATATAAGGCATCTTTATAGTTATAAAATAATTCATTTAGCATATAAAAGCAATTTAGGCATCTTTCCTAAAATAAGCTAGTGCTGGTGTCTATTCAGGTGTACTACCTAATATATTAGACACACTCCTCGCGATCATCGCTTTGCATTCTAAGTTTAAGTCTAAAAATAAATCATTATTCCTAGTTCGCTTAAACTAATGCTCTGATACCAATTGTGACATCCCTAAATTCACGGTCATTTTAAAATTTTTATTTATGCTTATTTGAAAATCAGAGTATACTTTTTAAAAAATAATATTACGGAATTTGTTCCCAGAAAAACATGATAAATATATTATCAAATCATTATCGAAGAAATGTATTTTGTTTATATTAAAACTTTGGGATGTCATCGTCAATATAGAAACATAAGCATAAACAGACATTACATTCATTTACACTATTGATTCACATCTCCTTTAATCTCTCAGTGTAATGTAGCTTCGTATCGACACATGTGATACAAATAAACTAAGTGGGTTAGGTTGGGAAACCTGGTGAGTACATAGGGTTTTCAACCCACAATAATATAATTATTATATTTAATCGTCAAACAATTAACCCAACTTCTCATCCCCATTATCTTCTTTATTCTCAAGGATCTACCCTAAGAAACGTCTATTCATCATTCATTCATTCCTAAGGATTGTCCTAGGGAATAGGCACGAAGTCCATCGTTGTCAGGGTTTATCTAACATGCACTAAGTCTATAGATGTTGATGTTAACTGATAGGCACTAAGTCCATAGCTGCCAATGTCCACCTATAGGGCACTAAATCCATAGTTTTCAACGTTCATTTGTAAGGCACTAAGTCCATAGCTGCCAATGTTCATTTGTAAGGCACTAAGTTCATAGCTACCAATGTTCATTTGTAAGGCACTAAGTCCATAGCTACCAATGTTCATTTGTAAGGCGCTAAGTCCATAGTTGTCGGGTTTATCTATTTGGCACTAAGTCCATAGCTGCCAGGGTTTATATATCAGGCACTAAGTCTATAGCTGCCAATGTTCATCTATATCATCATTCATCTCATCTTTCATCTCTCATCTCGTCTCATCTTTAATCTACCCATCTTTACCCATCATAATTATAGATATAAAATATGTATAAAGTTTAAATCGAATAAAACATCTATATTTTGTTCATCTAGCATAGATATATAGAACATAGATAATATGTACACATAACACGTAATTTATATTAAATACTTCATATCTATGTGTAAGAGGAAAGTAACTATGCACTCACTTGTTAAAGTGATGATTCCAACTTGGATAGTGTCACACCCCCAAACCAGGATGGCGGTAACGTCCAGGGGTGGATGACTTTCATGTATTGTATCATAACAATTGAGTAATAGTAAAGAAAGCAAACATGACCATCATATATATAATTGAAAAAGTTACATCATTGTAAGTGTTACATGTTTCAAAAGTCAATTACAATATGATGACAAAAGACTTGTTTGACGCCTTGGCGCCCCATCCTCAAAAGTTGGTGTTCACATGTTTTACTGATTTCCTGAGAATACAAGTTGTTTGAAAAAGTGTCAACAATTAAGTAGGTGAGTTCATAAGAGTTTGTTATGAAAATAGTAAGCCTTTCCGTGAAAAGATATCGTATTTGTTTCCAGAAAATCCGATATTTTCTAATAAATGACGTATAAGTTGTTCACTTGTAAAATAAGTGTGTTTGTTCCAGAAAATCCAATATTTTCTAAAGAATGAGATGTAAGCCGTTTACTTGTAAAATGATAATGTTTATTCCAGAAAATCCGATATTTTCTAATGAATGAGATGTAAGCCGTAAAAGTTCCAAAACCGAAACGTACCAGTGTTTTCCATACTTAAGAGTAGTAATACGTAGTTTTATTCGTATATAAAACCGTTTGAAGAAATGTGTTTTCGTGTAAAATAAATGTATCTTCGCTTCACTATGTGAGTTTTTATAACCGTGCTTTTAAGATGTGGTGCCTGCCTCATCGTTCTTCAGGCGCCGAGATATTTATGACATTTGTCACCCATAACCTGCCAGTCTGACTATAGCTAATAGTCAGGGTGTGGGATCATCAGTCCCGTATAGATCTATATATTTATATATATATATATATATATATATATATATATATATATTTGTATGAATAATGTAATGATTATCAAAATGTTGTTCGTGAAATCATACGCGATTGACAGTAAAACTGTTTCGTGAATTTAGCGCTTTTCGTAAAATAATATAGTAATGTATTCAAAATGTTCGCGTTATAACGAAAATATCATTGTGTGTTAATTGTATCCCCCCCCCCCTAAAACATGGAAAAAGTCTTGAAAAATGTAGGGGTATGAACTCACCTTATGTGGGGTTGCGGTTTGATAACGAGATAAAAACGGTGATCTTCGATTCTAGAATACGTGAAGGGTGTTGTATCCTAATGGTTTAAACACATAGTAATGTCTGAATATATGAACTAATAATATAATTGTTGCATAAACAACATATTAGATGATCTTACCTTTAATCCTAATAATCAAATTTGAAGACAATAGAAGAGTCTCCTGGAGCTACTTGATCTTGGATATTTGAAAGGATATGGGGTTGAGTTTGAGAGGATTTGTGAAGTAAATGAGTTTACTGGAAATGTTTGAAATTGATCCTAAGTCGTATGTATATATATGAATGTATATATATATATATATATATATATATATATATAAAGGGAAGGAAGGATAAGGTTGTGAGGTGACATATACCTTGGTAAGTGTAATTATCTTCTTGGGAAAACAACTCATCCAATCAAGTTGCAAGAATATCTAGATATTTAAGGGGTTTTCGGCCTAAGTGGGAGTGATTTCGGTCTAGCATGACCGAAATCTCCTTCCTTACACTCAAAGATGTTGATTTCGGTCTTGGGGGGTACTCAAGAAAGGGTTTTCGGTCATGGTATCACCTAAGAAAGGTGATTTCGGTCCTAGTATCCATAAAGCAATTGATTTCGGTCCTAGCATCCTAAAAGCAATTGATTTCGGTCCTAAGGTGTTCCAAGATTCTCAAAACCGAAATCCCTAAAGTAGGGTGTAAAATCCATGCTTAATGTCTTATTTATTTGATTTTTGATGGCTTGCAACTTCCATTAGTTACCCTGGTTGACTTTGAAAGGTTTATTATGAAAATGGTTTCTAAAGTTTCTTTACCACATGGTTTTCAAAGTATATATATGGATGTTAACTTATAAAAATGCTCTCTTGGTTTTTCATAGTTCTATTGCATCGTTGCTACGATGTGAAATACTTGTACACAGTTACAGTTTAGACTTGATTGTTCTAGAATTTTTCCAGTTGTCACATCATCCCCCGTTAGAGGGAATTTCGTCCCGAAATTAGCATTCAGAGTGTGACTTCATGCGTTGGAGAAAAGATTGGGTACTTTGGTTTCATCTAATCTTCTCATTGCCATGTGTATTCAGGTCCTCGCTTGGCGTTCGAGAGGACCTTCACTATCGGTATATGGCTTTGTTTTGTTCTCTTGATTTCCCTATCCATGATTTCCACTAGTTCTTCTACGAAGTGTAGACTCTCGTTTATTTCGATTTCATCAAGTGGAATTACTAGAGTCTCGTCGGACAGATACTGTTTCAGATTGGACGTGGAAGATAGGGTGTATGTTGTTGAGTTCCTGTGGTAGTTGGGGTTTGTAAGTCAACAGGCCGATCCCGCAATGTCTCTAGTTACTCACGGATTCGAACGATCTTCTTTGTTACCTCTTTTATGATCTCTGGGTCGGTGAGGGTGTTTTTGGTCATTTGACTTCTTAGCCTATTGGGAGTTCCTAACTTCAATCCAACCTAGTGGTGATCTGCGCTTGTGTTCATATGGTGCTTCATTCGGAGTGACATTGATGTTGGGGGTAGGTATTGTTTGTAAGAGGACCCAACCAGTGGTAGGTGAGCGTCCCATTCTTTGCCAAAGTCTATCACACAGACGTGAAGCATACCTTCTAATGTTTGAATGTTTCACTCATTCTGACTGTTTGTTTAGAGATAGTAAGCTATACTCAAGACGAGTTGGGTTTTCAAAGACTTCAGTAATGACTGTCAAAAGTGCGAGGCGAATCGATTGTCCCTTTTTCGTAATAACTGATAGTGGTATATTGTGCAGTCTCACGATCTCCTTGTGATACTTTCCTATCAGCTTTTCTATTCCACCGGTTGCTTTGATCGGTAGGAAGTGTATGGGTTTGGTTCATCACTCAATTGGTAGCGTGTCCACTCGTAGTTCTGGGCAACTCTGTCCTGAAATTCGTGGTATAACTCATACCTGGTTCATCTATCATCGCTTTGTGTATACAAGTCGTATATAATTAAGATTGGAAAGACAATCGGATAGGTGATTTTGCCCTAAGCCCACAACCAAACAAGGAACAGGATTCAAGGCAGAATCACACATCCTAAGTTTGTAGAATCTTAATTATATACCACCCTTACGTATGCATCTAGTAGTGATAGATTACCATCATGGGTCCTTAGTTTCTACATGAGTGATGCGATTATTTTGGGTGAGAAGTTAGTTATAATTACTTTTTCCATATCTACTGTGTTTTAGGTCGATTCTTGAATATGTTGTACGAGTGGTATTCCCGAGAGGTCGGTTGGGGATATATCGGGAAGTTTTCGTACATCTGGAACATCCTTGATGTTTTACGCTTCCTGTTTCTCATCTATTGCATAGGCTAGGAGGGCGTGGTACTTCTTGCGTAAATTGCTCTGAGCCTTTACCTAAGGGATGATCTGAAGGACCGTGTCGGGTTTGTCGTCATAATTGACGAGGGGCTTGCTACTTGGTAGATCTAGGCTAACGGCTTTTTCGTAACTCATGATATTAGTATGGCGAGGACTAAACTAAAATATGTTGGTGATCACGTCGAAGTTTCCTATCGTAGCTGGTATTAGGTCAATTTGAAAGAATTGGTTGTTTTAGTGTTAGAGTGTATACTACGTATATATCTTTGGTGCTTTCTGTTTTATCATTTGTTAATTCTACTGTGAATGTTTCATTGAGTGATTGTAGCTTTTATCTAAATATGTTTTTAAATTGGTGATTCACGAATTTCTCTTCATACCGCTAATGCAAAGTATGCATGCATATGAGTGATTAAGGAGAAACAAACCGGTAACCATGGTCGTATCATTCACGGTTTCCTCGTGCTTTATTGTTAGAACTTTGCCCACACTTTCGGCATTCCTTTCTTTCGTACACTCCCTCTTGAAATGCCCCGCTTCACCACATCCGTAGCAAATTCGGCTTACTCCGGCATTGGTGGTTTGAGTGGTTTGTTGGATCGGTGTCCTACAGAAACGAACGGTATGCCCATTTTTGTTGCACTTCTTGCAGTGCATCACCCAGCAGGATCCACGGTGAAAGTTGCACTTGTTGCATTTGGGTAGGGGTCCAACATATCGATTTGCTAGTGTTGGGGTGGCCGGGACAGCGACAGGGTGGGCTGCCACTATTTGTTGTTTCTTGGCGGGCTCATGCGTTGATTTCCCCTTTCTCTTGTTCCAGAACTGTCTTTTCTTGGATAGTACTCCTTTATTTCCGTGGGAGTCCATAGGTTCATAATTTGGGGAGGCCTTGCAGGAGCACACTCGCTGGTGTCCTTGGTTATCCCCACGATTTGAATTGTCGGCACCGTTCTTATTTCCGTTTGTGTTGTTAGCGTTAAGTTGTGTCATGGCGGCTGTCACGGCGACTGCTACAGCGGCTTGGAATGTGGCGAGGTCCATTTGTAGAACAGGTGTTGCGCTAGTGTGCTGATTACTTTCGTGTGATGGCATGATCCTTGTTGTATGGTATAAAACGAGTTCGTAAGTGACTATGGTCATTGTAGGTTGTATCCCATCTATATTTATATAAACATATAGATATCATGCTTTGTTGTACGATTCCAATATTTCAACCAACATCTTCGTGATGTACTTTTGGTTGTAAGTAATAGTAGGTATTGTATAATGTTAAGTTATCAAAATAACACATAGATGTCAAAACTTTAAGTTGGTTCGGGTTTCATGGGTCTTGGAAGGGCGTATCCTGCTTGATTAACTACTACTAGTTGTGATGAAAGATGCAATAACTCTACCACGTAGTGTGAGTAGTATAGTCACTAACTCACTAGACTATACTAGTCTATCATATACCAAAATGATACACAAGGTGCCCTGCCACCTCACACATCTCGCGAGTGGCTTCCTTCATTCCTTGTTCTGTTATGATTGCTCTAATTTCTGTTGCAAGGATTTGTCATCTTATGGCGGTTATCTTCTCCTCTATTCATTTGTTGGCTGTCGCGGTCGAGTAGTAGGGGTTGTTGTGGTGAAATATGGTCATGTTGTCTGTCCGAGAATGGAGGTACCTAGAGAATCTAAGTATGTGGTTCTATAGTATCATAAAATACTCATATAGTATTTTAAACTTTACGTTCGGTTCTACAGTGTCTTTGTATGAGGTGTTGTTGATACGCCTGATAGATTTATGTGGTGGCATCTGTCTGCCATAAGGTTTAAGAGTGGAACAATGATAAGTCTCTGATAATGTCTAAGAATCGAGCATTATCAAAACAGAGTGTCTTAACTACTGCGTAAGAATAGCAGTAAGAGACACATGAAGGGTCTAGTTGCATAGTTCTATAGTGTCATAAAATACTCCTATAGTATTTTAACATTATGTTCTGTTCTAGTGTTTCTTGGTATGTAGTGTTGGTAAGTTTTAGGCCCGTTGTTCACCACGATGATTCCCAAACAAGTGTTGTTCGTATCTCAAATAAATATAGTTGATCAGTCTATATTTACCCCAAATATAATTACATAACTGTCTAGGCTTAACCGCAGTGTTCAACTTATCTAAATACTTTTTATATGGTACTCATTATGACACTGTTCCTGGTATGTATGCATATACGTATACTTTTATAAAAATACTTCTAATATTCTAAAGTATAATTGTACGAAAATGTTATGTCAGAGAGTTTTAGTCCTATTGTATTTATAGTTTGTATATCTTATGTGGTTTGATATACTTAGTTCACTATAAACAATGCTCTGATACCAATCTGTCACACCCCCAAACCAGGATGGCGGAAACGTCCGGGGGTGGATAATTTTCATGTATTGTATCATAACAATTGAATAATAGTAAAGAAATCAAACATGACCATCATATATATAATTGAAAAGGTTACATCATTGTAAGTGTTACATGTTTCAAAAGTCAATTACGATATGATGACAAAAGACTTGTTTAACGCCTTAGCGCCCCATCCTCAAAAGTTGGAGTTTACTAGTTTTACTGATTTCCTGAGAATACAAGTTGTTTGAAAAAGTGTCAACAATTAAGTTGGTGAGTTCATAAGAGTTTGTTATGAAAAATAGTTAGCCTTTCAGTGAAAAGATATCGTGTTTGTTTCCAAAAAATCCGATATTTTCTAATAAATGAAATGTAAGCCGTTCACTTGTAAAATAAGTGTGTTTGTTCCAGAAAATCCAATATTTTCTAAAGAATGAGATGTAAGCCGTTTACTTGTAAAATGATAATGTTTATTCCAGAAAATCCGATATTTTCTAATGAATGAGATGTAAGCCGTAAAAGTTCCAAAACCGAAATATACCAATGTTTTCCATACTTAAGAGTAGTAATACGTAGTTTTATTCGTATATAAAACCGTTTGAAGGAATGTGTTTTCGTGTAAAATAAACGTATCGTCGTTTCACTATGTGAGTTTTTATAACCGAGCTTTTAAGATGTGGTGCCTGCCTCGTCGTTCTTCAGGCGCCAAGATATTTATGACATTTGTCACCCATAACCTGCCGATCTAACTATAGCTAGTAGTCAGGGTGTGGGATCATCAGTCCCGTATAGATCTATACACAAGTATCATGTTCTTGTATCGGAGATTCCGGTTATAAATACAGGACTTTTTGTATACCTCAGTTAGGTACGATGAAGACAATGTCTCACAAATTTATTCAACGAGTATACGTTTTTTGAAATGAAAACGTTTGAATATAAAATTATCCCCTATTTCCAGGATAATATCTAAAATGCCGTAAAAACAATGATATATGTACTTTATATAGTTTTTACCCTTTGCTCAATGGGTGACAAAGGGGTAAAGTTTCGTAAACTATATCATAAAGTTTTAATGAAATGAACGTTTTGTTTTTGATATATATATATATATATATATATATATATATATATATATATATATATATATTTGTATGAATAATGTAATAATTATCAAAATGTTGTTCGTGAAATCATACGCGATTGACAGTAAAACCGTTTCGTGAATTTAACGCTTTCGTAAAATAATATAGTAACGTATTCAAAATGTTCGCGTTATAACGAAAATATCATTGTGTGTTACTTGTATCCCCCCCCCCCCCTAAAACATGGAAAAAGTCTTGAAAAATGTAGAGGTATGAACTCACCTTATGTGCGGTTGCGGTTTGATAACGAGATAAAAACGGTGATCTTCGAGTCTAGAATACGTGAAGGGTGTTGTATCCTAATGGTTTAAATACATAATAATGTGTGAATATATGAACTAATAATATAAGTGTTGCATAAACAACAGATTAGATGATCTTACCTTTAATCCTAATAATCAAATTTGAAGACAACAGAAGAGTCTCCTGGAGCTACTTGATCTTGGATATTTGAAAGGATATGGGGTTGAGTTTGAGAGGATTTGTGAAGTAAATGAGTTTACTGGAAATGTTTGAAATTGATCCTAAGTCATATGTATATATATGTATGTATGTATGTATATATATATATATATATATATATATATATATATATATATATATAAGGGAAGGAAGGATAAGGTTGTGAGGTGACATATTCCTTGGTAAGTGTAATTATCTTCTTGGGAAAACAACTCAGCCAATCAAGTTGCAAGAATATCTAGATATTTAAGGGGTTTTCGGCCTAAGTGGGAGTGATTTCGGTCTAGCATGACCGAAATCTCCTTCCTTACACTCAAAGATGTTGATTTCGGTCTTGGGGGGTACTCAAGAAAGGGTTTGCGGTCATGGTATCACCTAAGAAAGGTGATTTCAGTCCTAGTATCCATAAAGCAATTGATTTCGGTCCTAGCATCCTAAAAGCAATTGATTTCGGTCCTAAAGTGTTCCAAGATTCTCAAAACCGAAATCCCTAAAGTAGGGCGTAAAATCCATGCTTAATGTCTTATTTATTTTATTTTTGATGGATTACAACTTCCATTAGTTACCCTGGTTGACTTTGAAAGGTTTATTATGAAAATGGTTTCCAAAGTTTCTTTACCTCATGGTTTTCAAAGTATATATATGAATGTTAACTTATAAACATGCTCTCTTGGTTTTTCAAAGTTCTATTGCATCGTTGCTACGATGTGAAATCACTTGTACACGGTTACAGTTTAGACTTGATTGCTCTAGAATTTTTCCAGTTGTCACAGATAGTGCTTCGCTTCTTAACAATACAATTTCCTTCGACGAAACCTAGTATTATTACCACTAGATTTTAGTCTAATATTTATCACGACTAATTACGAGCGTTATTATTTTATAAGTGTTAAACAATACTTTTCAATGACTATGTACAGACAGGGGCCAGATATAAAACACCGGAGGGCAGGACCATTTTGGCATATAGCACTTCTGAAATCCAACAACCCTATCCGGCCCTTTAAACCAGATTCCCCGTACCGCGAGTAGTTAAAAAATATTATAATAACACCTTTTTATATCATATTTTATAATATATATAATTTTATAATAACGATATTAAATTTAAACCTAAGTTATACTTAAAGTAGGGTAAGCATATCTCACTTACCAGGAGGTTTGCTTAAAACCGGGCTCTGCGGGGGCAGAGCTTCCCGATCCAAAAAGCTTTTTTTCTCGTAGCCTTCGGGCGCTCCGGGGTTTTCTCCTAGCACTAGGAAGATTCTAGGGGTTGGGGGTGTTTAGAGAGAGAGAGTAGAGAGAGGAAGAATGGGTTTTGGTGTGAGAATTGGAGGCACCCTGGCACCTCCTTTTATAGGCTAAATTTTGGCTCAACTCGAAGAGTTTTGGGCCTCCAACTCGTCGAGTAGGTGCTAAGTGTCACCATTCTGGTGGCAAAACATGGAGGATAAGTAGTGGCCTATATTGTGTCACGTCACCCCTTTCGCAACAGCACCCTTCCGACTTCTAACTTTCGTAACTTTCGCATGCGAGCTTCGTTTTTGACGTTATTTATATCCCCGCGTAGGTATTGACAAGATCTACAACTCTCCTTTTGACACCATTGGCTAATTCTCGACCAATTTTAAATTTAACAATATGAGAAGATTACATTGTTTAACGACCGTGTAAAATTCATAACTTCTACATACGGACTCCGTTTTCGACTGTCTTTTTATCGTTGAACTCCTATTAATGAGATCTTCAATTCTCATTTAGGTTGTGTCGGCTAAAATTGATCGATCTAATATTCGAATTCCGGGTTGTGCACTGTTATGCTAAATCTTAGAAAAATCATAACTTCCTCATACGAAGTCAGATTTGGACGTTCTTTTTATGCACGTTCTCGGTTTAACGTATACAACTATACTTAGGAGCGTTACAACTATACTTAGGAGCGTAGGAAAATTTCGGTAAACATTTTTAATTCATTATTTTTCCATAAAATATTCTTTTCAATCCAAGCAAATGCAGTAATTCCTATTTTGGGATGTATATATGTGTGTTCTATGTTGTGTTTGTGTATGCATGTTGTGTTGTCTATTGTGTGTATCTGTGTTGCTTTATTCCAATTTCACATATCGGAAATAAAAGTATATTTTTAAATTGTAATAATGATAAGTGGAGGTAAATTATATTTTGACAATACGAACTATTATGAATATAGCTCAAGTCATTTTTTTTAATCAATAAAGCTCAGAGACAAACAGTTCCAGGTGTAAGTATTTATTTTTCAGAATCGGTTTTCTCGCATGGCCGAATTTATGTGGCATTATCTAAGGACGTCTATACATCAAATGTGGTGATTAATAATGCATATTCAATCATGTGTTCATGTACATTTATAAAGAATCCTAATTTTTCATTTTTAATTTCTATTGATTTCGTTTTTGTTAATACGAATTTTATCTTAAATGTAGTAAACCATTTGCGTAAAAAAATTAATCGTCTCTAAAACTAATTTATAAAAATATTATTCGCACTCGTCGCTTGGCGCGGGTAAACGGCTAGTGTGTGTGTGTCTGTATATATATATATATATATATATATATATATATATATATATATATATATATATATATATATATATATATATATATATCATACATACTTATAAAGCTAGCATTTTTCCTTGAACCTCATGCATTTGAAACCCCCATAAAAATTTACAAACACCTCATGCATCTGAAACCTCCTATTTTAATGAATACCACTCAAAAGTCTCTTAATAATGATTAACAATTCAAAGGTTTTATCATTTATATAATATATTTAATAAACAGTTAATGGATACTCTACTATAAAAAGGTCAATCTTTTTGAGTAGACACACAAATACAAATCACATACAAAATTCACAAAGAAAACAAGTTTAAAGTTTTTTGTGTTGGTTTGAGGGATTTGAACAATTTTTCGAGCCATGTTATTATGTTGAAGTTTTTAATTTGTAAGTTTATTATATACTAATTCTTTTTTTGTATTTTCTTGATTTAAGTATTCTTTTAAGAATATCATTGTATGTTGTGGTTGAAATTTTAATGTAAATTAGATTAGATTCATGTTATCGATCATATGTTATGCAAGATGATATATATAATATTTAATTAACTATTGTATTCATGTTTGTATGTTCATGTTGCTTCAAAATAATAATTAATTAAAAATCATGGGTATGTCATATTATCCATATTATCCATGTAAGCCATTTTCAAAATGCAAATTGTCTATCTTATCACTTTATATTTTAGTATATGTTTAACATTTTAATTATAAAAATAAGTGTTTTTTAAAAGCTTCTTTCAATTATTAATAATAACAAGTGGTTTTAAAATTAATAAACAATAATTATAAATAATAAAATCAAATTACATGGATATGTCATATTATCCATGCAAGTCTCTTTTGAAATGCAAATTGTCTATCTTATCACTTTATTATTTAGTGTATGTTTCACATTTTAATAATAATATTAAGTGTTTCTTAAAAGTCTTCTTTAACTTATTATTAATAATAAGTGGTTTAAAACTAATGAATAACAATTTTAAATGATAATAACATCAAATTATAAATTACATTTAGCTATAAATAAATTGTATTATAAATGAACATCATTATTGAAATTAGAAAATGATCGCATAAGTAAAAATATAATTAATCAATAATAATAATTGTTAAAAATAATACTAAATAGATAATTATATTTAATTCTATTAATGAGGAATGTGGGTTGATGTCAATGAATATTATTGTTCAAAATAATAGAGATTATATATATATATATATATATATATATATATATATATATATATATATATATATATATATATTAGTGTAAAAAATATTATCTCAAAGTTAATGTCAATAACATAACCATTTTAAACATATATATTTTTAATATTTTAACAATATATTTTTAATCTTCGCTGCGCAACGCGCGAGAATTCGTCTAGTATATATATATATATATATATATATATATATATATATATATATATATATATATATATATATATATATATATCTTCCTATTCTAATAAATGAATAGGTTTATTCTCCTATTGACAAGTGTCATACTATTATAACTTCTCATTAATAACTATATTTAACCTGTCATGCCACTTGTCAACCAATTAATTATTAATTTCAAATTTTAAATTTTAAATTTTTCACTCTAACTACATTAAATTAATACTCCCTCCGACCCAAAATTATTGTCCACAGACAAAAAACACACAAATTAAGGAAACATTAATTACCACTAACTTTATACAATAAAATGACAATTTTATCCTAACTTTGCATTTAATGTTTCATTAAATGCTTAGTTGGTTAAGTAATAATGAGGGGGTATTTTGTTAAAAATGTTATTTATTTTTAGAAGTGGACTATTATTTTGGGACAAACGAAAAAGGAAAGATGGACTATAATTTTGGGACGGAGGGAGTAATTGATTCTTCATTTTCAATTTTAAATTTTCAATTTTTTTCATTCTAATTATATTAAATTAATAACATTAAGTTAAAAAATAAAATAAAATCAATATAGATTATAATGTGATATAACTTCACATACTTATTTAAAGGGATATATACAGTAAAGTCCCAATATTTTCATCAATTTGACAAGAAAGTCCTAAACTTTATTTTTTTGACAGTAAAGTCCAAATTACCGGCAGTTTTTGACACTTTTACCCTTTTTTCCCGGTTAGCCGGTAATTAGGACTTTTTTGTCAAAAAAAATAAAGTTAAGGACTTTCTTGTCAAATCGTCAATTAGGACTTTACTGTCAAAAAAATAAAGTTTAGGACTTTCTTGTCAAATCGTTAAAAATATTGGGACTTTAGTGTATATATAATTTTTTTGTTAGAAATTTAATGGTATGATACTCTTTAAGCATAAAAGTTATTGAAACATTCTCTAATCAGCTAGATCCTATTAAAATCTTTAACGTTTGCTTCTTGTTAAATCATTTTTTCAATCTCAACAAACCGACATTGAAAAAAATTGAGATAATCAAGAAAGAAAGAAAGAAAGAACCAGGGTTGTGTTGCTTTTTGCAGTCCCAAAAATAGAGAAATAAGAAACAAAAAAAAACGAAGTTGCCCTTCTTTCCCTTCTCCACATTCACACCCTTTTGACTAGGCATGTGTTGTTTGTGTTTATATAAAGCCAGGGCAATTTCATTTTTTTCGGTTTCTTATTTCTCCATTTTTGGGACTGCAAAAAGCCAACACAACCCTGGTTCTTTCTTTCTTTCTTGATTATCTCCATTTTTTTCAATGTCGTTTGTTGAGATTAAAAAACGATTTAACAATAAGCAAATGTTAAGGATTTCAATAGGATCTAGCTGACTAGAAAAGGTTTTAATAACTCTTATGCTTAAAGAGTATCATACCATTAAATTTCTAACAAAAAAAAGGATATATACACTAAAGTCCTAATACTTTCAACGATTTGACAAGAAAGTCCTAAACTTTATTTTTTTGACAATAAAGTCCTAACTGACGATTTGACAAGAAAGTCCTAAACTTTATTTTTTTGACAAAAAAGTCCTAACTACCGGCTAACCGGGAAAAAATGGTAAAAGTGTCAAAAAATGTCGGTAATTTGGACTTTACTGTCAAAAAAATAAAGTTTATGACTTTCTTGTCAAATCAATGAAAATATTGGGACTTTAGTGTATATATCCCCTTATTTAAATCAACAATTATAATTTTATATAACTAAAAAAATATCTCTTAAGTAATAATTTATTTAAAATAATTGATTACTAATTTTGATTTTTTAATATGAAATTTTAATTAATTTTATAACCGTGGTTCTCACGTGTTATAAACTAGTATCCTAATAAATAAAGATATTTTTGTCAAATGACACTTTCTCCTTAATCTTGACACATGTAATTTTCTCATTAATTTAGAGTAATTTTGTTTCCACATGTCATTTTCTTATTTTTTCGATTTTTATTTTATTGCCACATCATTAAAGTAATTAAGCCATATTATTATAGCAATTAATTCCAATTGCTTATAACTGATTGTTTACTATTATTTGTTTAAATGGGTTATTAATGTAATTTTGTTATTAAATAAATACGTGTTTTAATAATATAAAAATTAATTTGAGTTAATTGTATTCGAATACTTAATTTAGTTATAATTGTTTAATGATATAATTTATAAAAAGACTGTAAGTATATGACTATGATTCAGCTTTGACTTGTAATTTATAAAAATATAATTTATTCATTTTGATTATATATAACGTCATTTTGTTTGAATCAATATAAATTAAATATTTATTTAATGTTAGTTGTTTTACTTTAAAAAACTAAAGAATAACTATTCAATCAAGAAGCATCAGCATGAGGATGCGACTTTACTTTAAAAACTAAATAATAGCTATTATAAAGGTGTGGAAATAGAATCTTTTAAAGTGCAATATATTTATGGAGCTTTCCTTCAATATTAAAGTTGTTAAAATTTTTGAAAAATCTTGGTATATGTGTTGATCTTTGAAGGCTTTTACCTATATTTATGGCTTTTGGATAAGTGTTGGTGAATTCTAAAAATATCACAGGTCTTGGTGGTTGCTTTGTTGTTAGACTTATTAATGTTAAGTATTTTCTTGGGGCTAGGTTGTTCTACTTTTAGGCGCGAGCATGGTGGGTTGAATTCATCATAAATTGTTTCAACAGATGGTGTGAGCTCCATGAGTTTTACCTGCACAAATTTTGTCCGCTTTTGCTGCATTGTGTTGAAAGGTATAAAGGTCATTATGATCAAGTAATGACTTTTGAATATAAGTTATTTTGTCAACCGTATTGATTGAATTACTTACTTATTCATCATTTTGTTTGTATATATTTCAATTTTTTACTTTAAAAAATATTTAATGTTACACATTGATATTTAAATTTTTTAATCAACTCGTGTAGTACACGGGATGTAGCTGCTGAAGCTTTCTTTGTGGCAGTCGTAGCAGTATAGTATATAAGAAATCTCCTTCTTAGATATATGAATCGAATGCCGTAAAGAGCCTGCCTAGTCCTTCTCGAATCCTGAGAGTTCTGTTCCATTTCGTTACACCTAGTATGTATGTGTGTGTGTATATATATATATATATATATATATCTTTATACCTTAATAAGCATTTAGCATGTTTTGCTGAATTTTAAGAGGTACACCCCTTAAAGCAACATTTACAACAAAGTAGTGCATTCCCGAAATCATAATCTTATCCAGTCAACTTACTTTTAAACCTTAAATCTCGAGGATGGATCTTAACCAGATCCTTAATCCATATTATGTACAACAACCTTCCCACTATGTAGCCTTTTCTTTCTTGTATTGACCTGGCCTTCGTTATCTTCCCGAATTTATATGTTATCAAAGACTTCAATGCCATAAATTGAATCGAGGAGTTTCCTTTCTCAATTTCACAAGTTGAAATCTACACAAAAAGCTTAATTGATTTCTATCCCAGCCGCTCCAGAGTTGCATTGTTTCTTCCGATAAACATCTATCACCCATTTTCTAATGCTTTGATTTCTATTGGTAAGTGTCAGTGCTTTCTCTTTCTCTCTATTAGCGTTTTCTGAATGTGTGTTTTTCACAAGCAAACTATCGAAGACTTCTTATTTGTTTCAAGGTTTATTGGAAAAAGGATGGCCCTTGCTGCTATTGGCATGTATTTACTCATCACTTCTTCTTATAATTATTTTTTCAATGGTTTTGTGTTGCTTCGATTTGTTGGTAGGTTCAGTTTGTTGCTTCCATTTATTGCTACGATTCGATGAAGCTTCGCCATCAAAACTCACCATCACCACCACCATATTTGTATTTCTCTCCTCCATGCTCTCTCTATCTCTCACTCTCTCTCATTGCTTGATGTGTGCTTCTTTGATTCCATGTTGGTTTGATGGGTCATATTAACAAAAGGTTTATGGTTTATTGCAGGTTCAAGATGATGCCTTCTCTTCGCCACTAGAAATGCTTTCCCCTGAATCGATGGCTATTTCCTAAGGTACAAGTGAAATAATATCATTTTTATATTCAGCAACACCTCCCTCACGACCTACCTTGCTTTTCTTATTGGTTTCTTGAACTTCGCCCTTATTGATTGAGCCTTTCATTACGCGTACAAGAGACAAATGTTCTCTATTTTTTAGCTTCTCGAGCTGTCGATATCATGAGCCCCACTTTTAGGTCAAAATAAGTTGAAAATGTTTGTCTGTATAACCATGATATTTGGTATTTTTTAAATTAGGATTTAAAGGCTACCTTTGATGTTGATCATATATTCATAGATTTTGGCCTACCATGTGCTCGATGAAATGTTTAAAATAAATAGTTCATGATTAAACTTGATGGGTTCTAATTTTTTTTAGATGGTGTCTGATGCAAGAAAAAAGAAGGAAAATGGCGCTCCAGAAGTACGATTGTAAGTAAAGTTTTTATTTTCTATTTTGGAGTGTATGAATGACCGGTCCTTAAAAAAAGCAGGAATTTGAATGGAATAAAGTGCTATGAATGTATATAACAAGAATGACAACTAAGGCACTATGTATCTTATATGATTAATTAGCCTTTACTTTCTGGTCTCGGTACTACAAAATCACAGGTTTAGTTATTCACAAGATAGAAGTAAGCTAAATGGATGTGTAGCAAATTTTGGTTATTGATTCTATGAGTTAATTATTGTAAGGATATTAGCAAATTGTGTTTATTTTTCCCATTTATTTGCAAGTGTGGGACTCGATTTGGAACCTTTTTCATTGTAGCTTGGAGAATTTGATATGGCTATTTGTTAGTATGTTTGATTATTATAAAAGTAAATATACATTGGACAGAAGACGGTTAGCTATGTCAAGAGGAAGAATTTGTGAAGCTCTTATTGAGAAGAGCTTCACATTGAATCATATCTCTTTTTTATCATTCCAGGGCATTCATCCATCAATTAAAGGGGTAGTATGGGAATTTTTGTTGGGGTGTTATAATCCCAACAGTACCTCTGAGGAACGAGGAGCCCTCAGGGCAAAGAGGAGGTAGTATCTTCACATAACAGGTAGAGTACATTAATTACATAGGCCATTTATCTCTAATTGTTTCTATATTTTACTCTTCTGATAATCAAATAGTAGACTCACATTTTAGTAAAACTGCTATTTTTGTTTTTAGGGAACGGTATGCTTCATGGAAAGAGGAATGTAAAAAGATGGCACCCATTGTTGGTAGTGGGAAGTTTGTGATGTCACCTATAATCAATGATGATGGAAAACCAAGAGAATACAATGGAATGGAATTGGCAGATTCTGATGCCGATTCCGACAAGAAAGTGACTCAGTGGAAACAGAGCTTTCATCAGATAGGTTTGGATGTAGCACGCACAGATCGTTCTCTTGTTTATTATGAGAATGAAGCTAATCAAGCCAGGTTATGGGATGTTCTTGCTATATATACTTGGGTAGATGATGATATTGGTTATGTTCAAGGTGACAAACACTTTACCCTTCTATCTCAACAACTGTAGGACATAAATCTCATGTGATTTTTTATTTTAAACAGGAATGAATGATATATGTTCCCCAATGGTTATTCTTTTGGAAGAAGAAGCAGATGCATTTTGGTGCTTTGAGCATGCGATGCGTAGAGTGGTGTGTATGCCTTTATTTTATATTTTCTTTATGTAGAATGATTAATCTCTGGTTTCCTTTATAAAGAGAGAAAATTTCAGGTCTAATGCAACTTCTATGGGAGTGCAATCACAACTTAGCATACTTTCACAAGTTATGAGAGTTGTTGACCCAAAGCTTCATCAACACCTTGGTAAGTACTACCAAGTTTCAACTTTCATCTGCTATTTATGGTAAAAGCTTTTTTAAGTTTTAAATAAATCGACAACACTTTTTTATTTAATTTACTTAAATCAGAAGGGTTGGATGGTGGAGAATATTTGTTTGCAATTCGTATGCTAATGGTGCTTTTCAGAAGGGAATTTTCCTTTGTAGATGCGTTATATCTATGGGTGGTAAAAAAAGACCTATATTAGTATTATTATTACTCATTTATTTTTTGTATGAAGTTGGAAAGATGAAAGATGATGTTTTTTTTTTAAATGTGAAATCAGGTTATGTGGGTCATGGAGTATAATCCAAACATGTTTGTGCATTATGCTTCAAATGGTTCGAATGAAGTTGTTGTAACAACAAAATTAAGCAAGAAAATGCTGCAACAGTATGAGAGAAAAAACATGAAGAATGGACGCACAGATCAAAAAAGTCTTCTTGTTGTTTTCTTGGTTGCAGGTGTTCTAGAAACCAAAAATAAGAAACTCTTGATGAGGCTAAGGGCCTAGATGATGTTGCCCAGGTTCGCTATAAATCATACAACTATTTGTTAGAATTTTGTGCCAAATAAAAAAATTAAAGTATATTATTGCCCATATTGGTTGAAATTTGGCCTAGAATTTAAGACCATATATTAACATTTAATATATTAATATAAATGTCTAAAAATTAACAAAATAACTAAAAATTTCGGATTTATTTTTTTTTTTAATAATGTTCAATTTTTTTAAAAAATGGACATTTTTTAATTTTTTTCAAAAAACATGAATTTTTCAAAAAAATTTAAAATTTTTTTTTTAAAAAAAAACTGCATCTTTTTTCAAAAAAAACTGCATTTTTTTTCCAAAAAAAAAACTGCATTTTTTTTTTAAAAAAACTGCATTTTTTTTTAAAAAAAAACTGCAATTTTTCTAGAAAAAAATTGTATTTTTTTTTCAAAAAACAGCATTTTTTTCAGAAAAACTGCATTTTTTCCAAAAAAAAAATGCGATTTTTATAAAAAAAGTGCAATTTTTTTCAAAACTGCGTTTTTTTAACAAAAAAAATCAACGTTTTAGGTGCATATATGCATATTTTTTCAAATGCATATATGCATATTTCTTATACTATAATATTCGTAAGTAATTATAAAAAATCTCATTTTTATTAATCAATCTATAAACATAATACAAGTATTTTATTTGATACAAAATAAAATATAAAAAAACTACAAAGATTCACGGTGTTATCATTTCTTCATATCAAGATTTCCATATTTTCTTCAATTTATCATTTTTCACATCTTCAATATTTTCAACAAATTCTTCAAAACCTACAAGAAAGTTTTTAAAAAAAATTGATTAATGAAAGAACACTCAAAAAAATGCACAAGTATATATCATGTAAGATTCACATGTGATTATATCATGTAAGATTCAAATGTGATTATATAATGTGATATTCACATGTGATTGTATCTTTTAAGATTCATATGTGAAATTCACAAGAAAATTAAAAAAAAAAAAAATTAACAAAGACCACTCACACAAAATGCATGTGTGCATATTGACGTAATTCATATGTGATTCACTAGTGATTTACATGTGAATCACATGTAATTCATATGTGATTCACTAGTGATTTACATGTGAATCACATGTAACTGATATGTGATTCACTTGTGATTTATATGTGAATTACATGTGATTAATATGTGAATTACATGTAATTTATATGTGAATCATATATGAATTACATGTGAATCACATGTAATTCATATGTGAATTAGATATTATATACATGTAAATCACATGTAATTCATATGTGATTCACTAGTGATTTACATGTGAATCACATGTGATTTACATGTGAATCACATGTAATTCATATGTGAATTAGATATTATATACATGTAAATCACATGTAATTCATATGTGATTCACTAGTGATTTACATGTGAATCACATGTAATTCATATGTTATTTACATGTGAATCATATGTGAATTACATGTAATTCATATGTGAATTACATGTGAATTACATGTAATTCATATGTGAATCACTTGTGATTTACATGTGAATCACACGTAATTCATATGTGAATTACATGTGATTTACATATGAATCATGTGTGAATTACATGTGAATCACATGTAATTCTTATGTGATTTACATGTAATTCATAATTACATGTGAATCACATGTAATTCATGTGTGATTTACTTGTGATTTACATGTGATTTACTTATAACCGTCACACCATTATTTAGACAAATACAAAAATTCAAGAAAATTCGAACATGAACCATTATCAATTATGATTGACCTGATAGAAGAGTTGTTGGATGACACTTTGAATCATATTGACATGGAGATCCTTGTTCTTCTTCCAAGTCTTGTTCTTCCATTTTTACAGTTGAGTTCTCATGCATATATCATTTTATATTGCATTGCTTCCCGTGAATGCAATCTGTAAAACATGCTTCCTTCCATGCATCTCCAAAGGCCTGTTATGTAACATACATGAAAATAAAAAAGAATCCCCTTAATGACTCCAACAATACACTCAAGAAAGACTATATATATATATATATATATATATATATATATATATATATATATATATATATATATATATATATATATTCACCTTTGTGTCATCAGAAACTCCATCTCCAACAGCACCAAAGCTATCAACATTCATAAGAACCCTAACACCACGTTCATCACCTGAACGTGATGGCGAGTCAGAATCATCTTCTATTTTTAAACTTTTATCCTCAAGCATGTCCAAGGAGTCAGAAAAATTGCTTTCTGCATACTCACAAACCAACAATAGAGACAGAGAAAGAAAAAAAATAAATACAAGAGTGCTCATGATTTTGTTGTTGTTTGTTTAGATTAAATCATGTTTTGAGTCACCAAATAAGCCTCAAAACAATCTTTCAAAGTCCTTCTATGAGAATTGGTGGTGGAAGAAATCCAAGTTCCTATTTGTGCAACCTACTTTGTTTTCCACCAAATATTTTGTACCTTGATGAGTGGGTTGTGAGTGGGATTGATATTTTTATTGTTTGACATGCCACGTCTGTTAAGAGGCTAATTTTTACCCTTATGGGTGTTCTTAGTGATGGCTTAATGTGTTAAGTGGTCAAAAAGCCTTTGAAATCCAAAGCTAAAAAATTCAGCAAAAATTACAAATCTGTCCCTATATTGGAAAAATTATAGAAAAATCACTAGGAATCGAATTAATGATCCGTAAACTTTCAAAGTTTCCATTTTGAATCTAGTTTATCCATTAATTTTTCCATAACCTATTGTTGCTTCTAACTTAGGTGAAAAACACATTTTTCACCAGCTGGTCAGAATTTAGCTGCATTGATAGGCAGTTTTGTAAAAATCATATAAAATTGTAGAAAAATCGTTTGGACCTTAAAAAGTACATTCTGAAAAGATAAAAGTCTGAACTTCTGGAATATGAAATAAAAACGGAAGTTATACAGGTTTCAAGTGTGCTAAAACAGCTTTAAACAGTGGCTGTTTTGGGTCCAAAACTGAGAATTTTAATTGTTAGTTAATTTAGGTGTTTTGGCTCATGATTTATAAGTTGTGAATACTGTTTTTTGATGTATAGAAATCAAATGTAGACGTGATATTTTAATTTATATGTATTAATTAATTAATACATATAAATCAAATGGCTGAACCAATAAAGCCAATTGCATGCCAGATGTGTTTAAAAGATCTGAAGTGCAAGGAATCTAAACAAACAACAACAAAATCAATCTTACATTAAAACATTTCACAAGAAAAGTAGATGAAAATGAAAGACATTAAGACAACATGTATCACCTGATTAATGGTGCACCTCATGTACCTAGGGCTGTAATTTCCATGTATCACCTGATTAATGGTGCACCTATTGTCATAACTATAAACAATTCCCAATTGTCCTTCTTAAACTAGAAGTAGTATACCATATATCCTTTGTATATATTCCACAATTCAATATGCTGGTTGTTTTCAACAATACTCTACTACAGACATATATGATATACTAGAAGATAAGAAAACAAAATAGTCAAAGAGGTCAAACAGAAGTCAAAGCTGGAGTGAAAAGTCAACCGAAGTTGTTAGCATGTAGCTAATGGGTTAGTTACACAACAAAATAGTTACCAGTGTGACTGCATATAGAGAGATTGGAGAAGAGATTAGATCATTCTTGAATTATAGTCATCAAAATAAACATTATGTTTCTTGCCCAATTTCTATAAATTCTTTTCTTTTTCTATCAATAGTCATCAATATTGTAACATCAATATTAATTACATATGAGTTTATAAAATACTCAAAAAGTACGCCTAAATCCCCTTTCCAAAGTCAATGAACAAAATAGACTGAAACAAGTACTGGTTGATCATTTTACTAAAAATCCATCATCAATATGTGATATTAATATATAATGAAGTCTTAACATGTTCCCTAAACCTTGTTCCAGCTATCATTTGGTTGACATCAAATTCTCAATTTCATTAATTACCATTTCTAATTCACTTTAAACATCATTACCCAATTTAACACAGAATTGACAAGATTAGGTCAACAAACACAATCTCAACTCAACTTGTCTTGACTTAGCTTACATCCCAACAACTAATCATCTTACCAACATTAATTTAACACAACTTAAACAAAAACAGAATCATACATTGACAAAAACAGAATTGACAAGATTAGATTTTGAAACCGAAACGCATGTGAAGAAATCAGTCAACGACTTGAGCAGCTGACGCCGATTGAACCTCTGAATCGGGAGGTACGACGCGATAGAACCTCTAGTTGATTTGTTAGGGCACCGAACTCCGAGAGAGAAGAAGGACGTGATTTACCCCTGAGGATCATCTTCTCTAATCAAATATTCCAGAACCGAGGATCATCGATCTTCTCTAATACTCTAGATCCGGTGAAGCTTCAATCGACGCCAAAAAAGGAAAAGGAGGAACAGTTGTCGCGGCTTGCGGTGGAGAAAAAGGAAATCGATTCCAATTTCCAGATCAATGGCGACTAAAGATAACGACGATGAGGAAGAAGTGAAGAACATGAGCGAAGAGAGAGAACGGTGGGGGTTGAATCGGGGTAATTCATCACTAAAATGCCCCTGAATCATTTAATTATCATGCCCCTGTGTTGTTTTTTTTCAAGTATTTACAAAAATACCACAAAGGATCCTAACCTTTTATTATTTTGATCTAATGGCCCTGGTTTGGTTCTTGGGTTCTCGGAAAACTTTCAGTTCTCAAAAGATCCTAGCTATATATATATATATATATATATATATATATATATATATATATATATATATATATATATATATATATATATATATATATATATATATACACACCACAACTCCGAAGCTAAGTAAAGAGGGAGAGCCCAAATCGCGTAGACCCTTGAGTCACGGATGATGGGTCGTCAAACATGTTTGACCATTGTTTGTCTTTTTCGAACCTCCGTAATCCGTATAGCCCCCAGCTCATACACCCATTAACGAATCAATGGCCTCATAAGAAAAAATATTGTAAAATTGTATAATAGTACAAAATTACATAACTAGTTTATATGTAAAAAAATATATATATAATAATTTGATATGATACAATTAGAGAGATTCGGACCATCTAATTAGGTAATGATAGAAATGGTCTCCATGCACAAAAAAATAAAAAAATAAAAATAAATAAAAATACAATGATCTTTAAGTATCAGAAATAATCATAATATGTATAAACATATAATTACAAATTCATGTTTAACAACAAAATTTAGAAATGACCTTTATATAAAATAAAAGTATAGTATTGGTTTGTATGTAAAACAAAGTTACATAAATGATCCCTATATAATAATAAAGTCACGAAAAGGATTCATATGTATGACAATATTACAATGATGTTATCTATGTAAACGAACATTTATGAAAATATTATCGAAATTAATAAACTCAAAAACATCCCCACTAGTTATACAAAATTAGCACGACATGATTGTGTGTGAAGGTATTTTTACAAAAGTTTTTGGGTTCATGTCGAGGGTAATTTTTACCTCGTTTAGTTTCCCCAGGACGGGTCATCCCAAATACACTATGGTTGTATCGAAATTATTATCCTAAATTTAATATTTTTATTTATAAAAATAATTAAAATTAAACTTAGAATACATTATATATATATATATATATATATATATATATATATATATATATATATATATATATATATATATAAACAAAAAACCCTAAAAAAACCCTAAAAATACATAAAAATGCATAAAAAACACTTAGAGATCACAAAACCTTTTTTTGAATTTTTTTATAAAAAATCGTAGTTTTTTCTTAAAATTCGCTGAAAAAAAAATCAAAAATCAAAAAAAAAAAATTTATAAATTTTTTTTTTTTTCAAAATTTTTTCCGTTGTATAGAAAGCTGCGATTTTTTCAAAAAAAATTCTAAAAAAAGTCTTGTGATCTCTAAGTATTTTTTTTATTACACTTTTATGATTTTTAGGGTTTTTTTGTTTTCCAAATAACTCTTCCCTATATATATATATATATATATATATATATATATATATATATATATATATATATATATATATATATATATTTGAATAATTAGTGTAATTTTTAAGGTTGAACAAAATAAACAGATAAAAATAAGGTAATTAGGGTTAAATGAGAAATTTCAGATCAAACAGAGTTAACAAGGTATTCAAGGAAAATAGAAGAGGAAACAAAGACATGGATATCAACAAGGTATTCAAGGAAAATAGAAGAGGAAACAAAGACATGGATATCAACTGAGACAAACGAGGCAGGGGTTGCATCTGCCGCCGGCCACTACTCCCAAAATTCCTCCGTTCCATCGCCCCGTCCCAAAATCTCTAGCCTCCCCACCCCTAAATCCTTGGATCACCCGTGCCCCCGTTTGGACAGTTTTTAATTTTAGCTAAAGAAACTGTTTTCTTAGCTAAAAGAAACTATTTTTAAGTAAAAAATAATTATTTATAACATAATTTTACATGTAAAAAACAAAAATAACATATTACATTTCAAAAACATTACTATTATTTATTATATTTATATAATTAATATATATTAATATAAATAACATATTAACGGACCCCTCATTGGCCCCATTAACACCCCTATGTTGACTCATGAAATGAGTAAATGCTAGTGGAGAAACGCAAATCATGTCAAAATATCATCCTCTTCTCGAACAAACCACAAGAGTTTATCATTGGGTTGGGTTCCGACCCATGATATGGCTAACTGATGTAATATCAGGAAATGGAAATCCCTTTCTTTAAAAAAAAATGAAATGAAATAATAGGGCATTTGAGTGTAACTAAAAACAATGATGTAACGTTAACTGAGAATTAGCTAGATGCTATAGATGAAACAGTGAAACAACAATAACAAGGTTCATGACATCAGATCAGATCTATCTACCAAATATTCAGGGCAAACCAGTCACATTAAAACAATATTAGGCCAAACAAGAAGGGGCTCATCTCTTCTCTCTCCTTCCACAACAATTCACCAAAACGCATCATTCCTTCCTTCCACAACACAACACAAGACAATGTATACCTCCTCTCCTAATAACAAGAAAGACAGAAGAATATTACAATATTCAGAACACTCACATAAGAAACCGCCACGTCCCTCCCTCTCGTGTAATAAACTGCAACACTTTGCCTTCCTCACTCTCTCTCTCTGTCTGCCCTAAACAACCCAAACTCTATTCTCTCTGCTCAATGCATGCCCCTACCTGACATACCATACCAATAACACATTTATAAAATCATATTATTAAACCACTAAAATATAACCCCACCATTCATACCTTCACACCACCCACCAATTTTCTGACCCCAAAAAAAAAGAGTAAACATCATCTGACTTCTCTTCTCTTCTCTTCACTTCAATCACCACCACTATTGCCACCCATAAAAGTTACCCCCGCCACCGCTACCGTTACCGTTACCGTCACCGCCACCCCGTCTTGATTGACCTGGACCCCTCTCTTTGTACCTCTGACCAGCTGCATTCCCAGACCCATCAGCTACAGCTGCTGCACCTGCATCAAGTTTGTTTGATCCGACTGGCTGATACTCATAATGCAGATTTTGCCTTGGCCTTTCCCGGTTTATGTTTGCGTTATTATTGCTATTATGCTGCCGCCCACCACCACCACCACGGTTGTTTTGCCCATACTTCCTAAAACCTGGCTGCTGCTCAAATGGAGGGGCTTCATCTTCCACGTTATTATTTGGGGAATGAATCCGTACTCCTCCTCCTCCTCCTCCTCTTGGCTTTCTCTCTCTTCTACCCTCTTCACCACCATGATGATGTTCCTCACCACCACCTTGACCTTTATATGCCGCTGCTTGAGCTTGAGGTTTTGGTTGCCAATGAGCAGAACGATTCTCTTTCGCAGAAGTAGGCCTCTCTGTTATTACCTCGGCTTCATCCTGATGATTTTTCACTGCCACTGCCACTGTGCTCCTACTCTGACTCTTGTTATATGCTGCTGCTGGTTTCTTTCCTTTATTACCACCACCTTCATCTTTCACAACACTTGTTGTTGTTGTTGGTGGTGGTGGTGGATATTCAGGCATAAACCACCCATCAGACGGGTCCCAGTCATGCATCACATTCATTTCACCTGTAACTTCACTCTTCTGGCTCACACCCACACCCGCAGCTTTCTGATTATTACTATTTTTCTTTACAGACACTCCCTGTTGCTGGGATTTCATCAGTGCCTTATTTTGCTTATTATTATTATCAGATGATACTGGAACCACAGGTTGAACAACCAACTCTTCTGATGTATCTTCTTCTAATGCACCTTTCATGGGTGAAGATGGTGTTGATGATTGCTGTGCCAGTTCTTTAGCTACTGGTTTCGGAACATATCTTTCCATTTCTGCCCTTCTGCTTTTCAGATTAGTCTGGACCGAGTTAACACTCGTCTTCACTGGCACCACCACATCATCCTGAACAACTCTTTGGCTTTGACTTTGACTTTGACTGTGCTCATCACCACGATCTTCTTTGTTGTGGGCACGAACAGGGGCCCACACAACACCATCATTCCCATGAAACCTATCTGCTGCTGATCTGTTATTGTTATTATTAGCTTGTGGATTCCTTGGCATCCTTCTCGAGTGCTGCTGACCTTTATTATACTGGCTGTTAGATTGCATCGAATCCTTGCTTGAATCTACTACTTCAACATGAGAGGTTGCTTCTGAAGAAACCTTTGCCACATCACCTTCTATCACATCATCAACTTTAGGCTTATTCTTGCTACTCTTGTTATTTCTCTTTCTCTGTTGTTGTTGTTGTTGTTGTGTTGTTGATAATGGGACATGAACAGTTTTGCTTTCAGGCTTTTCAGCATCAACAACAGCCTCTTGTTCACTGTTCTTACTGTTGCTGACTTGAGATTGACCTTTTGTGTCCAAATCTGAACTCACTTTGCTAGTATCAGTATCTGGTCCCGTTTTTGGTTTTTGGGATGATCCCTCCACATCCTCCTGCTCAACAACACTACTAGTAACAGTAGCAGAAGCTTCAGCAGTCTGTGTTGTACCATCTGCTGCTAGTGTTGTACGCCTATTCAACTCTTCCAATTTTGCAAGGGCTTTTGCTTTCTGTTCCCTAATTCTCTCTTCCTCTTCCTTCTGTAATTGAATTGCACGCTGTTTAGCCAACTCCCTCATCCTAGCTCGCTGATTAAGCATGCATATATAGATATATATAGATGGTTAGCCACATCCACATAAAAATGATGATGAATTGGTGTTCTTCAGCACTGCTTACCTGTGCTTGACCATCGGCAGGGTCAACCATTGGAGTCAGAGAATCGCCTGTGTTCTTAGTTTCAGGGTTCTCTGCAGAAACATGAACAACATTCTCAGAACTTGGAATTGGAGATTTCTTTCGCCACCCATCATTATCTTGATTAACTGGTCTTCCTTTTCGCACTCCATGATGCGGTTGCCTGAATATAATATTATACATAAAAGTTAGTTAAAACAAAATTGTTATATAAAATGTATACAATCAAACATCAAAAAATCCATATCATAAACCTTGAGACTACTGATGCGCTTGCTGTGGTAGATTTAGGGGTATTATCTTTAGAAAGATTGATGTCATGAGGAGGGGCAAGATCTTCAGTGTTGGAAATGGTACCAAATGTAAGGGTAGAATTGTCCTTGGGGTTTGGGTTATTAACTAACCTATTCTTTTGCTCCTCTTTTAAATTACCAGATGCAACATCAGAAGCCCCCCGTACTTTTGCATTCAAACCTTCAATCTTTTGTATCAAGCTTGCATCTTTAGGGTTAGCTGAAACATCCTGAGCCACTTCTGAAACAGGCTCTGATCTTTTACCCCAACTCTCACTGGATGCTTTAGAATTAGAAGGGTAATTTTGGCTTCCTAACATCCTGGAAGGAAGAGGATTATTCTCAACAAGTGTGTTTCTTCTAGAAGGCATATCTTCATTCCTTCTGGTGTCACTTTTGTGGAATGATGGTCTTGGCTGTGGCTGCTCATTCTTTTCTAAAGCCAATGAGTTTGTTGTAGTCTGATTCTCCCAACTACTCTCGTCCACATCAGCATTCCTTTCGTTTTCACGTTTCCTAAGAACTTTGTATGGCCCACGAGGCTCTTCATGTGGAGGAACAGAATCCAATTGTTCCGGAACATACATGTTTCCGGGCCCACGCACGCCGCCTCTAAAATGGGGATCACCAAGCTCCGAAGGGTTTTGAGGTGGACACATGTTGTAAACAGGCGGTCCAGGTGGCATTCCCATAAACGGGTTATCACGGTCATTGGGATTGTGATTATAACCCATTGGTGGACCAAAATACCCTTCGTAAGGCACAGGACCAGGGTAAAACCCAGGCCTAATAGGCATACCAGGGCGTATAAAAGCATCAGGCATCTGGGGTCTATAGAAATCTCCATTTCTTGGATGATGACCTCTTGGACCGGGCCCTGGTGGAGGACCCTGTTGTGAATTTGCTAAAGGAGGCGGCATCTGAGGGCGGTAGTAAGGGAAAGGTTCCATTGGGTAGCCGCCATGAGGAACAGGGGGGTATGGTGGACCTCCGGGTGGTGGTGGTGGTCCTCTGTACCAAACACCAGGTGCATTCATTGGTGGGCCACGCCATGCATCAAAATGTTGAGGGGGGGCATTAGGGTTGAGATATTGGTGTGGTTCCCCTTGCCAGTGTTCTTCAACATGTGGTGGACCTTCTCTTGTCCAAGTTTCAACACTTCCACTCTTGGTATCTGCAGTCAAGAAAACACTAGTATCAAGTAATGTAATACACAATCATCTGCAAATTGCCAAAAAAGATTCAACGAATAATAGAAAAATGAAGGCTGAAAAAAAAAAAAACACAAACCATGCTGAGACATTTCGTTTCTCTCTTTGAAAGGTGCAGTTCTGCCAGAGGCTGAGCCAGGACGAACATGAGATTCGTGATCTTGATCTGACACAAATGCAAAAAACAACAACATAAAATGCAGAAACAATCTTTATTAGATGACTGATGAAATTATTGCTAAAATGGTTTGTAATATAACCAATTAAAATTACCATGTGGTTCGCTACTCTTTGCATCTTTTTCTGAACCCAAAGTTGGAAAGTCCCCGGAACTCAGAGAAAAATCATTACCCTTGGAGGGTATTGACTGCAGAAAAAAGAAGAGTCAAAGACTGATTAAAAGATTCCTTTTTGTTAACAATCGACACATGAGCATCTCTGTTATGGTGAAGAAGAACTTACAAGCTTATCTGAAGTAACATTAGGGCCCCACGCCATGGAATTATCAAATGTGGGTTCAGCAAAACGGGATAAATGTGAGCTACCAGGTCTTGTCTCTGCACTGAGTGGGCGTGAGGTTGTTAGTGTCGACTGGTTTGACGTTAATACCCCTGAAGCAGATGATGGCCTGGAATTTGGACCCCATGTGTTAGCAGAAGGATCATGGGTTCTTTCACTGCCAGCTGTCGATGGTCGACTGAGGCCCCCGCCAGATGATGGGCGGCCAGTGGGATGACGTGGCGAAACGGTGTTACCATCAGAATTTGGTGATACTGCTGATGCACCCCAAGGATTTGAGGTTGAAGAAGATGGACGACTTCCCCAGCTAAGGCTACCCCTGTTAGAGAAAACAACAGCAATGTAAGTAACTTTAAGGGTAAAAGTGGCATAGAGAATATTATAACAATTAACAAGAGTATAGAATTATTATAAAGCAGTACTCACTTGGGAACAATCTCAACATTTGGATCCAGACCATGATTCTCTAACCTTGAAACAGCAAGAAAAAACATTAGGTTATTATTATTTATTACATAGATTCAAAGATAGTTGACTATTCAGCAGTAAAAGCGTACTTTTGGCTAGGTAAATTCAGAGGTTTAGGAACAGCAACTTTCCCCAAAACAATCATGCCACCTCTTCTTGCAGAGGCCCACCTAAAACAGAAAACAATAGAAGATTAAGTACATTGATTTCATGCTGTTCAGGAATGTAAAAGCAAAAAGAGGAAAATGGGAAGTAAATAACATTACAAAACTAATACCCGTTGTTTTAATTAAAAGCAAAACAGAAAGAAAGGGATAAATGAAGGAATTATACCTCCGCTCTCCAGCCAACATACTCGATGTCATTGTTCAAATGCAGTCCCAAGGTCATCCAAGAAGTATCTGGAAGACCTACAGATGAAATCAAAATATTACTTTGCTTACTATAAAGAACTATTGAGTATTGTCTACTTGACTTGAATTCAGCCATACAACAAGTGATATTATATGAGATTACAGCATCAACAACCTCCAATACCTAGTCATTTACCAACTAAAGCCCATAAAAAAGAATGATGCTTTAAACAAAATGAACTCCGCACAACAAGATTTGAAAGAGCAAGGATTCAACTTAAACAGTATCATCACATTCAAGATAACCAAAAGCATCTCAAGTAGTCTCGTATCACCTACGCAATTGTTTCACACAATCAAAGAGAAAACAATCACTTTCTATAATACACTCAGCAGTGAGTAAAGTGTACATCTCACACTATCGACTTCTCAAGAAACCTCCCTACCACTAGTCCTTACAGGGTACGAGCACATTCAAAAATACACAACAAAGCTGCTTCCATGTCATTAGTTCCAATAAGTTAATAGTAAAGACTTATATGTCGTTAATTTCAACATACTAATAGTAAACCATACTTTTTATATACTCTTCAGACTTATATAACACCTCGTGCTATATTCGTCCTATATTGGATCAAAAGGAAAAAGGGCATCCTACATCGGCACGTAGGGTAGTGTAGCAATATATATATATATATATATATATATATATATATATATATATATATATATATATATATATATCCTTTCACATATGAACTTCGATGCACGCATCAAGGACATATGTTGCGTTAAAAAACCGAAAAAAAAAAAAGAGAAAAGCAAAATACTTCCTCGATAAACATTATCAGACCTTCGTGCGCTTCGAAACCCTAAATTTCAACTGTAAATTAACCAGAAGTAGCACACAATAACAAAATTTATAAACAAAACCAGAAAATCGAACATACGTACGGAGAGAAAACGCTTACCGTAGATAAATAGATAGGGTAATTCCGATCTACAACTACAACTCCGATCTGCGATCTTGGAAAGCGATAGCAAGGACGATGCGAAGAAGGCGAAAGGCGGTGGTGTTTGTATCGGTTTGGGTGTCCGTGTGCGTGTGTGGTGGAGAGAAGTGTCGCGAAGGGGAATCGAGGGGGTTGGGAACAGTGGATGTGTGGGTGGGTCGAAGTCGAACACCGGAAAAAGGCTAAGCCCAAAAAAACAGAGAGAGCTCCCTCGCTTATAACTTAAGTTATAGCCCCCAAACAATTAAATTAACAATTAACAAAGCATCTTAATCTTAAACTTAATCTTAATCTTAAATTAAATTAAATATTAAATAAATAAAAGTCGAACTGAAAAATGAAAATGGATACAGTCAAGCTTCGTTTCACAACTTGCCTTGTCAGCCATTGGATTGTGTAATCGATGGTTGGAATCACGTAATGTTTTATTCTCCTAGTCTACACCCTATCTTTTAGAATTAATGTCATAAATAACAACAAACTATCATCTTCTAATTTATTTGATTCAAACTATCACGTTCTAATTTATTAGATTCTCAATTTCTCATTCCCTTTTTTTTTTTGTACAACAGACCAATGAAGTCGCATTTTATCTCCTAACTTTAACATGTGTTTAATTTCTAATTTATTTGATTCTTATTCGTTTTGTGTGCAATAGACCAATGAAGTCACATGCACCATCACAAAACTATATCCCAAAGAGTCGTGCTCATCCCAACAAGTATACAATTAGTAAATAATCATCAAGTTTGTGGGTATTGGGTATCTTTGTAACGTCTCGAAAATACTAAATAAAAATTTTATTTTTCAACCATCAAAACCTTCAATCATTTGTTCAAAAGACAATCAGAGTGCAAAGTGTTCTCAAACATCAGAGTAAAATCATAAACTAATAATGTTGAAATAAAACTCAAGTGAATGCAGTGCGATCAAGTCGAGTCATTCCCTTTAGAACCATAAGTACCTGAAACGTTTAAACATGAAACCGTAAGCACACACTTTAGTGAGTTCCCCAAAATATCACATACCAATACGGGCCCCGTCCAACATATATAACAGGCCCCACCCAACATACATGCAAGAATTACAAAGACAGTCTAGCATCATACACAGTGTAGTGAGAAGAATAGACTACAACCCGTACAGTCGAAAGGTTGGCGCTACACACCACCTAAAGAACCATATAAGGTCAACCCCTTAGTGTACTAACAAAACTACCAATTAGACCAAATGTCAGCTAAAAAAGGTTACCACGTTTTGGCCAACCACTGGCTGCGTCGTGGCTATCCAACACAGTCGCGACCAACTCCGCCACCACGTTATGACAAACATGTCACCATGTCATGGCAGCAAACCAACAAAACAGACGTGATACCCTCCTTTACTACGTCATGACGAGCATTAGGGGTGAGCATAAGCAGGTACCCGGTTAAATTTGACGGAACCGGAACCGGAACCTTAACCAGAACCGGCGGTTCCTAAGATGTCGGAACCGCAACCGCAACCGCAACCGACTGTATCGCTTCTCAATATTTTAGAACCGGAACCACTGGTTCCAGTTCCGGGCACCCACTTTAAAAAAATTAAGGAATTTAGTTACTCTCCATCATCATTCTCCATGAAAATAATCTATACGCAATCTGTCAATAGAAATTATTCTAGTTAAGTTTGAAAATAAATAAAAAAAAATATAGATGCATTATTTTTCCATGGCATCACTACACTTGGTGTTAAAGTAACAGAAATTATATCACATTTGTTAGTTTTGGAATAAGTTATCATTATAAATCCGTTCAAAAAATAGTTATTTGCACAAGTGTTTGAGGAACAAAAAAAATCAAGGAAAAACGACTTAAAAATATTAGTTAATTTCTTGAAATATGACTTAGTTTATATATATATATATATATATATATATATATATATATATATATATATATATATATATATATATATATATATATATATGGCTAGATTATTTTGTTTCTTACATTTATTGTATGCTACAATGCACCAATAGGAATTTAATAAATTAAATAATTATTTAATTAAATAAATATAGATATTAAATGATTTCCATAATTATATGTATATTAAATGATATCCATAATTATAATTCTCTTTTTATGGAAACTAATTAAATTTGTCATTAATGTCAGCAATAACATTCTTTCATAATTAATTCGCATCTAGGTTTTTATATATGAGTTCGTATTTTATTTCAGGACTCACTCACTTAAAATACAATAAATTTGCATGGAATATGAAGAACGAGAGTGTATTCTACTAGAATACACTCTCATTCTGCTGGAATACACTCTCATTCTTTTAGATATGAATTCATTCTGTAAGAATATTATTGTTGACATTAATGACGAATTTAATTAGTTTTCATAAAAATGAGTTATAAGTATGGATAGCATTTAATATACATATAATTAATACTAAATTCCTATTGGTGCATTCTAGCACACAATAGATGTGAGAAACATTTGAACCTACCTATATATATATATATATATATATATATATATATATATATATATATATATATATATACAGTTCTGGTGAGTACCCGGGGGTATCGATTCCGAAAAATTGAGAATCGGAACTGGAATCGTTTAAGACGGTTTCAATATTTTAGGAACTAGAACCGGCGGTTCCGATGCGGTTTCGGTTCCGGAAATGGGTACCCTGTTCCGCTGCTCACCCCTAGCAAGCATCATACCACATTGTGGTTTCTATATGAAGACAGCTTAATTGATTAAGCTCTAAATATGTAAAGTTATTTGCTCAAACATTCCATAATGTATCTTTGCTTCACAAAGGGTCATAAAAATCATCACTTTATGTACAATGCATGTCTCCCTCAAAACTAGGTCAAAAAAGGAAAGAAAAGTGACCTAGTTATCATGTATGGCTTCAAAACACTCTCAAAATTCTAGATCCGAAAGGTATAACACTCAAGGGACATTCAAGTTTGATAAAGTTGCAAGCTTTATCTGGAGTTCATCCCTAAACTCCAACCAATATCATAAAAAGGGACTTAAAATGCCATAAAAGGCAAGATCTAATAAACTATAACCATAAGGAAAGGAACATGGACACTCACAAGGGTCCAGGAGATTCACAAAAGGTTGTGATGAAGCTTGCTTGTTTCGATCTAGCTCTGCAGCTCCTTCTTTCTTCCTTCAAAGGAGCAAAAACACCAAATGGAGCTCAAATATGGATGAGGGTGGATTAGGGTTTGCTCCAAGGCTCTTAGAGGTAATGGAGGTTGAGGGTGGATGAACCTTAGTCATCACATCCCTTAAAATAGGGCCTTAAGCTCTGAAAATTAGGGTTTGAGCCTGGGACATCGCCACGTCGTTGCCAATACACAACCACGTCGTGGCAGCTAAAAAATACGAGGCCCAAAATTGCCTCTCCAAAAGAGCCCTTGTGGAGAGAAGGGGAACTCCAATATATATATAGCCACTTATATTACCATGTCGCACTGATGTGGGATACACTAACACTCCCCCTAAGAGTCGGAGGCTCGATGAGGATAAACAGGGATGTGCTAAGCCACGAGGGTGTGGAACGCCAATTTTGATACCATGTAAATATATGTGGAGCCCAAGATTGTCTCTCCAAAAGAGCCCTTGTGGAGAGAAAGGGAACTCCAACATATATAGCCAATTATATTACCATGTCGCACCAATGTGGGATATACTAACAATCGTGAAGGGGATTAAAAGAAGGTTGGGAAAAGCCTAAGGAAATTGGGTAACAGCATCACCGAAGAAAATTTCTTGTTTCCATTTTTAATGGAAGAGGGCAGTTCGTCGTAGATGTCAATTAGGCCATGACGAACAAAGAATGAGACCCAATCGTTGGTAACCATCGTAATGTAGAAATGAAAAAAAAAACAGTTGAAGACTGGGAACAACGTCTAGGGCCTTACAAAGCATGACGAAGCAATGATTTTACGTAAACCATTGGGAGTGATTTAGGCAACGTAAAGGCTATACTAATCGAGAATTACCCTCAAAAAGTCGAAAGCAGGTAATCTCAAACCGGCTTTAAAGAATTGGGTATACACCCCCACAAAACCCAAAGGAGGATTGGTAATTGATTCTGATTCGGAAGGAAGTTAGGGTCTAAACCGAGAATCAATTCGGTAGATTTTGACAATGTCGTCTAAATTCTTGGGGAAAAGGGAAGACAAAGTGTTATGAATACTTCTACTATCTTTCGCCATAGCCATAGTTCATAAAGATTAAGAGAAAAGAAATTGATACGAAGTCGGGGACAAAAATTACAGAGAGGAAAGTGAGAGGTTTCCTGTGTTAACTCCCCATTTTATAAATAATCGTAATAACGACATGACAGTTACCAAAATAATAGGGTAATGAAGGGAGATAGGTTTGTAGATGTGACATCCGTCAAATTTTGTTCAACAAAGGTCAATTGTGCATATATTGGGTCAAAAAGGCAAAATGTGATTTTCGTAACATCCCTAATGTATTATTGAATATTATAATCCTACGTACGCTATTTTGAATCCATTATCGAATAACCGCTTGTATTGCGATCAATAAACTACGGTAATGTAGTAATTCGATAAAAACACACAAATATTACCGTGAATTGGGTAATGTTCATAACACGAGGTTTACATGTTCACAAATCCATAAATAAATTTTAAACATCATATGACCTAGTATTTAATTGATACTCCGGTGGTTGTTCTGGAAAAAGGTCATACATCAAGAAAACAAAAGTTATCACGGTTTAACACTCACTTTTTATACAACGAATTTGAGAAAAACAATTTAATCATAAGGTGTTAATATTAGGGTTTAGGTCATTTTTGGTCACTTAACTTTTGGTTTTGTACTCATTTGGTCACTTAACTCTTTTTAAGTTTTAAAATGTCATCAAACTTTTGGTTTTGTACTCATTTAGTCACTTAACTTTTGGTTTGGTCACATTTAGTCACCTAACTTTTAAAATTGTGCTCATTTAGTCACTAAACTTTTAAATTTTTTCAAAAGTTTAGTGACTAAATGAGCACAATTTTAAAAGTTAGGTGACTAAATGAGCACAAATCTAAAAGTTAAGTGACTAAATGTGACCAAACCAAAAGTTAAGTGACTAAATGAGCACAAAGTCAAAAGTTTGATGACTTTTTAAAACTTAAAAAGAGTTAAGTGACCAAATGAGCACAAAACCAAAAGTTAAGTGACCAAAAATGACCTAAACCCTTAATATTATTGTTAATAATATTAAATAACAATATTTTTATTAGTTATTAAACCTAACCAATTTCTCAAATCCCCCCCTCCCCCCCACACACACACACACTTTTATAAAAATGACAAACTTTTATAAAAAGGGATAGGTTTTATAAAAACTATATGAGACAAATTATGTCTCTCATCTTCCAACATATCTCACCATATCCCAACATAATCATATCCTCTTTTATTATAATCAAAAGAAATCTTACTTTATATATTATAATCAAAAGAAATCTTACTTTATATATTATAATCAAAAGAAATCTTACTTTATATATTATAACCAAAAAAATCATACTTTATATATAATAATCCAAAAGCCTTAACTCTGTAATTTTATATTCAAAAGAAAGAGTGTTGCTACTTCCCCATGCAAACTACCACCACCCTCCCATCTACTCTCTATAAAACTCGGCCTAAAGGCCCTTCCCCCTCCCTTACTTGATCTTCAAACTCACTCTCATTCTCTCTAAACTCTCCAAACACTCTCTAGTTGATTCCAAGCTTTTTGGCAAGTATTTAGAAAGGATTTTTGGTAAGTTTTCTTCATATTTTCGAGATTTCCATCATCTCCCTACCATCATCTTTTGGTTGTCTCATTTTCACTCTTGAAACAAAAACCCTAGGCAAGATCTTGCAGTTTCAAGAAGGTGTCACTCGATTCTTACCTCATCTTTCTCACCATTTCTTGCCATCTTCTAGGGAAAGCACAAAAGGTGAGTTCATACCCCCTTTTCTACTAGTTTTCACTCATTTTACACTTTCTGGGGTTACATGTCATGCAAACAAAATACATTTTGGATAATAACTTTACATAAAAGTCCTAGATCTAATATATGTTGGATAAAACTTTTAACCTTTGGGTAATACTATTACATGCATCAGGGCCGGCCCTGAGGGGTGCAAAGTGTGCAACCGCACAGGGCCCCGAAAAAAATAGGGCCCGAGTTTTAGCGAAATTATGTAGTATATATATTAATATATATCAATTTATGCAACAAATTTTAGAAATCTATGCTAGATCAACTGGCTAGGCTACGACGCACGTCATTTACTTTTTGATACCTAGTAGACCAAGGATCGAATCTATCTGCGTCCACCATATGCTTTATTTTTTTGCTAATAAGTTTCACTTCTATCACTTTGTTAATCCCATTAACCACGATGTCTTATTTTTTTATTCGCTTTAACATAATTCTCATTAAACTCAATTATGAGTCCATTAAATTTTTTTTCTTTATTTTTTCTTTCCTTTTTTTTTAAATCCAAGTCTCATAAAAAAAACTTAATTTCTATTTCTTTTGGTCAGCAAATCATAAATGCAGTTACATCAGTTTTCTCTAATCCAATTCTTATTTATCGACTTATTAAAGTATTTACAGTTTTTTCTTATATATTAAAAATTTATATTTAGGGGCCCTTTTTGTATTTCATACAGGGCCCTCCAAATCATAGGGACGGCCCTGACATGCATGTTTATGTTCTCTTATGAAGATATATACATATATTCATGTTTTCAAAGAAAGCACACAAGTCCTATTCTTTCATATGCACAAGTTTCTCATATTTAAGCTATTATATGGTGGATAATATCTTTATCCATTGGATAATATTATTACACATTGGATAAACACAAACTAACATTTTTACCAACAGTCTAGTTTTGATAGATTAAAACTTTGTGTTTACACATTGGATAAAACCATTACCCCTTGGATAATACCATTATCCATTGGGTATTACCATTTCACACTGGGTAACCAGCACACATTTGGAACAATATGTTGAACATGGAAAAGCTCTGATTTCATTTACAACTAGAATTACATACTTTCAACGGGTTATGTGAGACATTTCTTCAACCATTACGCTAAGTCTCACACCTGATAATCGTTAAATCTTAAGTGAGCGGGAGAATTGTGTATAGATCTATATGGGACTGACAACCCCCACCTATGGTTGCTAGCTATAACCACGATCGACGGGTCAAGGGTGACAATTGTCTTAACATTTCACGACGTCTGAAGAAGCATCATGGCGGGCAGCATTACAGTCGATAGCTCAATTATAGGGGCTCACTATAATATCGAATAGTAAATTCTAATGCAAGATACAATATAAGTATGGCTATTTACTTATACACAACATTTATAAGTATGATTATTTACTTATACACAACATTTATAAGTATGGTTATTTACTTATAGACAACATTTATAAGTATGGTTATTACTTATACACTCGATTTTTGGATAATAAAAATCACATGACAAGTCACATTTTATAAGTTTAGAAGTTATGGGAACTTTTATTTTATAAATGATTTTGGATACATACTACACACATACATTCTTCTTTTACGCTGAAGGCGTACAAATACAAATTTTTTTACAAGACGGAGATACGATTTTCATTTACGGAAAAATATCATATTTTTCTACAATTGAACTCTTATGAACTCACCAACTTTATGTTGACTTTAAAACGGCATGTAATCTCAGGAAACAATTAATCTTGGATCAGTAGAGCTACTTTTGAAGACAAGACACCAAATGTCATTACGGGAACTACTATATTTGATAACATGCAAATCTTGTAATGTATTTTGATACTAAGTAACATCCGAGTCATGTAACTGATATAATCATATGATATGATGGCTGTTTATGTACTTGTGTTTCAATGTATACAATTATTGTGATACTGTATTCTCGTTCCACCCTCGGACGTTTCCGCCATCCAGTTTGGGGGTGTGACAGTAGAACCGTCATATCAACAATTAAGTGTATGTTAGACTTATCCACTTTTGGAAGACTCTGTTACAATGGCTAATTTGAATTGTTATTTCTAACAAATCAAATTAGCGAGACTTAATGAGTTATATACCAGTTCGGTCATATAACTAAACCTGGATTGACTGAACCAAACCACCAACACACTGATCATACAAGCCAAGCTTGTTCCCGTGCAAAAGTCTTTCCAGGAAAAAAAAGCAAGAAGTCAGACCACTAGAATGGAAGATCGGTCGATATTGCCAACTGGCAAGAGTTGGACGGGAGAAACCTCGATAATACCAATGAACAACCTATAATAAATCTTTGGAAATCATAACAGTGTACTCGTTCCATAAAAAGCGACCATTGGGCCATTTAAAGTACAACCTTTTGTACCTGTAATACATGTCTTTCATGACCAGGTATCACTTTATAAGATCTTTCGTGACGAGGTATCACTTTAGAAGATATAAAATGATACGAGGCGAGTTGGAGAAATAGAGCATGGAGTTACTTTTGAAACATCCCAAAAATACAGTCCAAAAATTTTGTTTTTTAATTATTAAGAAAACCATAGTCATCGAACATCATATGAAATCATAAGTCATGTATCTAAAAATATCATAAACATCTGTCAAAACATATCAGAGTATAAAATATCCCAGACTAAATAAATGGTGTGTGCACTGCAATCATCCCGAACCCTTCCCCTTGCTACCGGAAGTACCTGAAACCAAAACTGAAAGTTGTAAGCACGAAGCCTAGTGAGTCTTCCCAAACTACCACATACCATACACATAATCACATAATAACAAACATTGGGCCTTGCCCGCTACATCGGGCCCCGCCCGACATCGGACCGAAGTCCGGCATCGGACCAAAGTCCGGTATACATATATCATATCAACAAGCATATAACATAAACACATAACATAAACATATAAACATTCTTCGGGCTTGCCCCGACATCGTACCGAAGCCCGGAACACATAACACATAACATATAAGCTAAACATTCCTCGGGCTTGCCCCGAAATCGGACCGAAGTCCGGAAAATATAAACGAACACATGCAAGAATCACGAAGACATCAAGCATACAAACATTCCTCGGGTTTTCCCCGACATCGGACCAAAGTCTGGAAGCATATAAACTACATCGGGCTAACCCCGACATCATTAGCATACATAAACGGGTCGGCCTTGGTGCCTTAGACCCGTTCCTACTGGAAAAGGACTCACCTCACAAAGCTGGCTGTTGTATCTCTCAGTAAGGAATCTCTATGACTCTATCGGCTGCTCCCACGACTCCCCGAGCTATCATTACCAAATAACACTTAGTTAAAATCCCAAAAAATCCTTCTTGGGGTAAAATGACCATTTTACCCCTGATCTAAATGGACCCATGACCTAAGCCCAAGTCCATAACATGAAGGCCCAAATCCATATGTTCTCATAAAGCCCACTTATGGCCCAATTTTCTAAATTGAGCCCAACTTCTCAAATGGGCCTTCCCTCAAGTCCAATATGCAATAAAATCCATTATCAGCCCAAAAGAATAATCCATTAAGGCCCATAATCAACTAGTCCAAGGAAATGCCCCAAAAAGGCCCACTGTCGTGACGAACGCAGGGCGTTCCCCCTTGGTTCATATCGTGAGCTCTAGTGGGAACGCAACGCATTCCCAATACCTATATAGGGCGTTCACGTCCAACTTTCAAAAACGGACCATCAAGCACTTAATGCTTAAGCCATGTTATCCAAACACAGATCCAGGCTATCTAGGACCTCTAGAATCATAAAGTCACGGACTTGGTGACTTGCATGTCCCCCCTTAAGTCCAAATCTTAAGGAATAGCAATCAACTTCCATAAATATGCTCCTAACTCTTGCATGAGCCCATTAAGACCTCAAAGATCGAAACTTTATTGATGTAGGGACATCATTTGCATCAAGGGTGGCAACCCTAGGCCTGTAAACGAATTTGAGTCATAAAGATCCATTTTTTGGGACTAAAAAGCTCCAAAACATCATCACACTAGATCTAAGCATGCTTGAGGAAAGTTGTGAACTTTATACCTTCAAAGAGTCCCAAATGATGATGCTATCTCGGATATATGAGCTCAAGATACTCAAGTTCTTCTTCACTAGCTTCTCCTTACTTCTTCCAAGCTTCTAAGCTCTAAAACAAGCTTCACAAGGCCACACACACACAAGAATGAGAAAATGAGGCTATCTAGGGTTTTCTGAGGTTGAGAGGCTGGTAAGGAGGCCAGGGCTTGAGTCATAATGTTGCTTATATAGGTCGTAAAACCTAAAAATCAGGGTTTTCATTCAGTGCGGGAACGCAACGCGTTCGGGCTCTGCCTCCAAAATCCAAGTTTGGCAGAAATGGTCCCTCATTCCTCCAGATTCCATAATAATAAGGTCCAAAAGCAGTAATTCAATATGTTAGGGACCAAAATGTAAATAATACATGGACTGGATGTTACAATTCTCCCCCTCTTGAATCAGAATTCGTCTTCGAAGTCCACTGTGTCTGGAAATAACTCCGGGTAATGCTCCCTCATATCTTCCTCGGGCTCCCAAGTCCATTACGAGCCCTTGTGGTGCTGCCACCGTACCTTCACCAACTCAACCCTCTTGTTCCTTAGCTCCTTTGTCTTCTTATCGAGAATAGCCATCGTCTCTCGATGTAACTCAGGATGTCATCAACCTGAATGTCGTCTAAGGGCACAACCGTCGAGTCATCCACTAAGCACTTTCGTAACTGAGAAACATGGAAAGTGTTGTGGATCTGGCTGAGCTCTGCTGGAAGATCCAAACGGTAAGCAACCCGGCCCACCTGAGCCAACACCCTGAACGAACCGATTTATCTGGGGCCCAACTTGCCCCGCTTCCTGAACCGGATGTCACCTTTCCAAGGTGACACCTTCATGAGGACCATGTCGCCCACCTGAAACTCTAAGTCTGAACGCCGCTTGTCATCATAGCTCTTTTGCCGACTCTGAGCAGTCTCGAGCCTGCTCTGGACCTACTGGATCCTCTCAGTAGTCTTGAGTACTACTTCAATACTCCCTATGACTCTCTGACCAACCTCGCCCCAACAGATTGGGGTCCTACATTTCCTCTCGTTGAGCATCTCAAAGGGAGGTCGGTCTATGCTGGCGTGGTAACTGTTGTTATACGAAAATTCCGCTAACGGAAGATATGTATCCCAACTGCCACCAAAATCCAAAACACATGCGTGCAACATGTCCTCGAGAGTCTGAATCATCCTCTCGCTCTGTCCATCCGTCTGAGGGTTGAAAGCGGTGCTGAAGTGGAGACGAGTACCCATATACTCGTGAAACCGCTTCCAGAACCTGGACGTGAAATGGACATCTCGGTCTGACACCACCGAGACAGACACTCCATGTCGTGCCACTATCTCACGCACGTAGATCTCGGCCAACTTCTCAACCGATATACTCTCCTGGATCGGGATAAAATGAGCACTCTTGGTCAACCGATCCAATATGACCCATATCGAATCTACTCCACGTGCGGTCCTGGGAAGCTTGGTGATGAAATCCATGGTGATATTTGTTGGGTTTTGGTATAATACAACATCCTATGGTGCACATACAACCCTAAATACCTTGGATCTATGTTTTCACTAATTATACATGCGAATGTTTTCCAAGGTATTGAACCTATAGCTAGCATGCAATTGTCATATAAACTACATAAAATACTAGATAGTGTAACATACCTTTTTGTGTGGCTGGAAGTCTTGATGTATTTGGCCTTAAGAACTTAGCCCCAATAATGTGGAAGCCTCAAATGAAGTCACAACACATCAAGGACAAAGGTAGGACTTGAGAGAGAATCTCCATGCACTCTAAAACCTTCATGAACTCCAAGAACATGCACATACACACACTAGGGGTGACTAGGGGTGGCGGTTTTAGGTCATAACATATGTATTTATATGTGTTGAATTCTAAGAGTCATGGGTATAACCCAAACCCATATCCATGGATTTTATGATCCATGGTTCATGTGGCCCAACTCTTTATGTATCCATACATAAACTTGGTCCAACATGGATCATAAGCCCAACACATATAAATATAACTAATTACCATAATTAGTCCCCATAGTTTTTAATTAGTCTCTTTTGATCACTAAATTAATTTCAAATTAATTCTTGATCAATACTAATTAAAACATATGATTTCATATTAATATATTAGAACTTATAATATATTAATAAATCATATATAACCTCTTCTCTCAAAAGTCCATCCTAACAAATTGTCCTGATGATATGCAACCCAAATGGACCATGCTACTCTCGGGTCGAATACATACCAATAATAGTTATGGGCTTAGACACCTAATCCAACAGTCTCCCACTTGGATAAGTCTAAAACTATTATTGCGTATGACTCCAAAACCCGACTAGCAATCGTAGCTCTTAAAGCCGCTGTCGAACTCTGAACAAATCAATGACACGTCCATTAGATAAGGGATCATATATTCCTCCATTCTAGATATCATATGGACTGAGACATGGATTATAATCATTCTCTTTGTCCATTTGTTGTTTCCCGATTTCCGATTTATGACGACTGACTAATTGAACAAATCAAATCAGTCCAGGCCCGACCGAGCACTTACGTTTGTCATCACCAAATCATCGAGGGGCCCACAGATATCGCTTTTATCCCTTTAAGGGTAAAAGGAATGGATAAACTTCGACTCATATGCTTGTTCTACTACTTGTTGAATCATACACAAAGGCACGTTTTATAACATCGAGTTACCAAATGCGTTTACGTGCAATCAATGTATAACCAAATCATAGGCAACAAGTCATATCTCTAGGTTTGAAGAATATAAGATATTATCGTCTCATGATCACTCGTGATAAAATCCATGAAGTGAGTCAAATGAGCGTGAGTTTAATCCAATACTCGAATCTCATTCCAGGAGCACTCATGAATGTTGCAGCAACTTTTGCTATGTCCACTACCTTGGACATCTACAAACCCGATTCATGACAGTCTTGCATTAATACCTACTTCCAACGTATTATCGACTGTGTATGGTTTGAATAACTTAGTCATTCGGGAAGAATAACCTAGCTATTTTGGAAGTCAAAACATGCAAAGTGAAACACAAGAATAATACTAATCACTCTATGGTCCCAAGCACCTTTGAGAGTAAATAAAACACCTTTTATTTAAACACCATATTGATTACTCATTATTCATTGTATAATGTTTCAAATAATCAACTTTATACTTGAATTAAAACAATAGTTGTCCCATGCTCCAAGCATGTAAACTATGTTTTCTAAACACTAGTCATGCCATACACCAAGTATGCACACTATGTTTATCTATGATCTTTACTTTGTGAAATATATCAATTGAACATGATTCCAATGATGCTCATTTCACAATCCCAAATCTTTATCGCAAATGTAAGAATTCCAAATTCCTACCATTTAACGAAATCTGTTAGATTCTAAACTTATTTGCATTGATCCTCTCGTAATGACTATGCACAAAGTCACAAAGACTTGTCAACAGACATTACAGAGTATTCCAATGGAGATCAATTCCATGGAAATGAAGTCTCACATTCAAAGTACATTCCTTTGAACATCCTTCTTGCATTAAGTTTTCTAATCTTACACAGATTTGAAGAACAACTTCCACCTATGGAAACCTTTCCAGATTCCCATTTTGACTATCACTTCTGAACAAGAGTTACCTCTTTTCAGAATATGTTAATATGGTCCTACCAGAATTAACAATATACTTCCAATTGTCCGTGAGCAACCAATCTTTGGTAAACCTTAGATTGTCCTCGACAATTGCTTAATCATTTTAGTCATATCCAATTCTAGACTTTTCCCTTCTTAATGCCCTGAGCATTTGGAAAATTTAGAAAGGATTAATATTATAGCACATGAAATCGATCCTATATCCGAAGCATATGGGACACGATTCATGATGTCTCACATAAAGACGTGATCATAGGCAGTCTTTTGCTACAATATTTTTTTATTTGTCATGTTTTCAAAATTTGACTATGAAGAGGGATGCCGTAATCGTAATCGAATTTTGAAAACGCAATATATATAGAATTTCCTTATGTTTGGCCATTCCAACATAAAATTCGTATATATATCCTTAACTAAAGATGATTAAAATCTCAATCTAAGCTTTTAGAATTGAAGTGAAGTATAATTTCCTCTCCCTTAATTATAGCAAAACAACTTTTCAACCCCTGCAACTTCACGAATTGAAACTTTTGTTTTCTATAATTAACATTGCTAGCTTGCAATACTGAACATAATAATCATGCTCCCACTAACATGATAATTATCAGCACAACACTTATGCTCCCACTAGCTTTGAGATGTACTCAGAAATCAGTTGGACTTCTAGAAATCAATACTTTATTGACTTCCTTAACAAAGTTCAGTTTTCTGATACGAGATGCTTTGATAAGAATTTATCAAATTCATACACCTTTCCTTAGATAGCTCATATGTGTGTCTAAACAATTTTAGAACTATGAAAAGGGATGCCGTAATCATAGTCTCAATTGTTTAGACCTTTGCCACTTCTCACAAGTCCATGTTAGTGTGCCGGTTAACCCCACACGCTCCACTAACGACTTTGAGAATACAAATAACACAATTGCTATCTACTTAAAATCTACTTAGTGAAAGCGTTTCCTCACCATCATTTTCATGAATCGGAGAGAAACCTTATGACACTTAGATTTTATGGTGAATGAGTCCCTATCCATGTGAATTTGTCAAACCACAATCACAAGACAAGGTTAGTGACAAATCCAAACTCATATGGATTGAACTTGTGCAATCTTAACTTTTTGCCAACTGGCAGCACAAGGGCCTGCCATTGCTTCCAAGTTGTTATGCAACCAATTGAGAACTCTCAGAACTCCTATGCAAAGACAACTTTAACTGGAATAGGCACAAAAATGTCAACACGATAGGTTATAAACCTGAAGTCGTGTGCTAGTGAAGAACTTCAGGTTTTTATTCTTGATTAGTTCTTGGAACTTTCAAGAGCTTTAAGACTCCCACTGTCCTCTTGACATATAAGACTCTCTTGTCAATAACCATTTCTTATCAAGGGTCAGTGCAGATTCTTATCAAGACTAACACTTCACATAATTGGCCTTAGTTGGTCTCTGTTTAACCCAAAACATCACAACTTACCAATTTCAAATGTACAAGAGTAGAGACACATTTTACTCTTACACTTGACAAGTGTTACAAACCTTCCTTAAGATATGTCACTCGAGTTACAATCTTGGAGTATGACTCTAAGACTTGTTATGGAACGAAGTATGATTCATCTTTTTGATTTTAACCATTTCAACAATCCACGATTTCTCTTCTTAGCCAAACAAATGCACTAAGATGTCCTTAGAGAAACAATTGTGATATGGTTTCATAATCACTAAGATAATCATAAAACAAGATACTCAAGTACTCTCCCATCTTTTCAGATTGGAGAAACTTTTATCTTCCTGCCTTATTTGATTCTTCTTATTCGTTTTGCCTAACATTGATACTTTTCCAATGTTTCAGAATTATACTTAAACTTGTAAGTATAACCATATTTACTAAGCTTTAGTAAATCATGACGAATAGTCTTATCGATCTTTGTGGTGGGCTTGACCAGTGCATAAGAATGTGTACTCGATCCCTTAGTCCTTCACTTGACTCACATATACATGTAAACAAGGAATTATTCTTAATTTTCCAAAGATGAAAATTCTCATTCTTCATACAACTTGCATGATTCCAAGTTTCTACCCAACTGAAAACTTGGGTGATGAGAATCTTTCCTTATTTGGTAAATTATGACACTACCACAGTCGAAAGAATCAAATCCATTTTCCAATATTGCTATCAGTGGAAACATATAAACAACAATTTCTCACAAATGCCACTGTAAGGATATTTTAAAATAAAATAAAACCTTTTCTTTTATTTTAGAACTTTGCGGAAAACCTTATCCTTATAATGCAAATGCATGTGAAAAACTATGTTTTTATGTATTCCTAAGCAATCTATCACAACTCTTTAAGTAACAGCTCAAAATTCTTCCTTTAAGATTCCTCTTCACTTTGATTCTTAAAACATCAAAATGTGATCTAGTCACATCATGTAATAAGAATCTCCAAATAGGAACTTAATAGAGTTATATAGTGGACTTTACCTGAAGTAGAGTCAAAACTTTTGACTTTACCATCCTTACAGACTATCAGGTAAATTTGGCCAGCTTCGCAACCAATGCCCCTTCCTTTGGAAATAGAAGGTTTGGAAAGTCGATCTTCTAATCAAATTTGCTTTTACCAGTGCTCAAAATCATTGCTGACTCAGCAGCACCAAGCAAATAGGTAAGATCATTAAGGGTCAAGTCATGGTCTGTTACATAGTAGTCCCAAAGGAACTCACTATGTGACTTAGAAAGTGATTGAACATCCAACTTTCTCAAGACTTTGACACCCAACTCTCCCGGCTTGTCAATACGTGACTTCATCTCCAAGATATGATCACACATAGACCTTGCTTGCCAATAGGGCTTGAGTGACCTTGAACTTGTGGGTTAGGGAGAATAATTGGAGGGGGTGGAGGAAGTGAAATTCCAAGAGATTTGGGAAGATCATAGATGTCTAAACTAGACATCTACAATGGGAGATATCCAAGTTAGTTGATTTAAGTCCTTAATATAACACCCAATATGAAATATTAAGTCTAGGACCCAACACAATATTTTACAACTTGGAAGAGGGATGCCGTAATCCAAGCTATGAAATATTTGAAGGTAGGCGAATGACGATTCACCAATTTCCACCATGAAAAACGAAATAATTTATTAGGTTTTAATTGGTTTTGAAACTCCTAGATCTTTTGAGATTCATTGAACTTTTCAATGGCATGTTTCAATCTCGATTGTGCCCTCTCAAATTTTGTGACTGGGATGCCGAGGATCACAAAACAAGGTGTGAATAACCATGCAAATTCACTTGGTACCCTTAATATTATCACCTAATCGATGTGCCGGTTAACCACACACGCTCCACCGATCTATGATAAACATTAAGTTACCCTTCGCCACTCTTACTAGTCCATGTTAGTGTGCCGGTTAACCACACACGCTCCACTAACGACTTGGTAAGGTACAAAGTGTAAATTTCATGGGTTAGCACCAAATTCACATTTTCCTAAGTAACTAAGACTGGGAATTTATAAGTGTTTAGTTACTTAGTATTTATCATTAATACTTTTAATGAAGGGAGAATTATAGTCTTGTCAAACCCGTTCGGCTAACGACCCTCCACCAGTCAAAGAAGCGGTGGGTGAGAGTGGACACCCATTAAACTGCCATTTTATAGGCAGTAACCTTATACCCCCCTTATAGACCGGCTTCGTGAATGAGGCCTACTAACGGTAAGACAAACTTTTACTATTATACATATGTATAAATATTAAACCTATAATATTATAATAGTATAAGGGTTGAATTTTAAACTATTAAAATTCTAAGGGTTTAACTTGGAACTAAAGTATTCATGGGGGGAAACTTTACAAATTCCAAAACTTGAGGGCAAGTTTTGAACAATTCAAAAACCTTTTTTCAATTCCATAACTTATGAATTTAAAGTAGTTTTAATGAAAACTCTTCAAGTTCCATAACTTGAGGACAAGTTATGGAAGACTTTAAAAAACATTTAAGGAAAAATAAACTCTTCATTTTCATAACCTATGAGTTTAAAGTAGTTTAATGACTAAACTCTTCAAGTTCCATAATTTGAGGACAAGTTATGGAAGACTTTAAAATTATTCAAGAAAATAAGACTCTTCATTTTTCCTAACTTATGGAAATCTTATGAGTTTTAAAGAATCATAAATGTGACTTTTCATATAACTTGAGGACAAGTTACAAAAACACATTTTATGAGCAACTTTAAGATTAATATGGATTGAAAACAAATTATCACATAACTTTTCTATTAATCTAGACTAACTCATAAGAACAAGACAATTCAAATAAAACTTTTTCATGAAATTAGCTTAACCATTAAACTAATACAAAACATGAATCTATTGACAACTATCTTTGAAATTGGTTTAGCATGAACATTACCACATCAAAAACAGGTTTACAAGACCAAAAACAGCTTAGGGTAATGTTTCTAGTCCAATTCCATCCTTAAAAGTCGAAAATATGCTGTCAAGGGGTCCTACTCGTCGAGTGCACGAACCAACTCGACGAGTTGGATGAATTTCTTCATGGACTCGGCGAGTCCAGTGCTCAGACAACCAAAATTTTCGATTTTTCAGCCATTTCAGCAAGTATAACATGAAAACAAGCCTTGGCTCTGATACCACTGTTGGGTTTTGGTATAATACAACATCCTATGGTGCACATACAACCCTAAATACCTTGGATCTATGTTTTCACTAATTATACATGCGAATGTTTTCCAAGGTATTGAACCTATAGCTAGCATGCAATTGTCATACAAACTACATAAAATACTAGATAGTGTAACATACCTTTTTGTGTGGCTGAAAGTCTTGATGTATTTGGCCTTAAGAACTTAGCCCCAATAGTGTGGAAGCCTCAAATGAAGTCACAACACATCAAGGACAAAGGTAGGACTTGAGAGAGAATCTCCATGCACTCTAAAAACCTTCATGAACTCCAAGAACATGCACACACACACACTAGGGGTGACTAGGGGTGGCGGTTTTAGGTCATAACATATGTATTTATATGTGTTGAATTCTAAGAGTCATGGGTATAACCCAAACCCATATCCATGGATTTTATGATCCATGGTTCATGTGGCCCAACTCTTTATGTATCCATACATAAACTTGGTACAACATGGATCATAAGCCCAACACATATAAATATAACTAATTACCATAATTAGTCCCCATAGTTTTTAGTTAGTCTCTTTTGATCACTAAATTAATTCCAAATTAATTCTTGATCAATACTAATTAAAACATATGATTTCATATTAATATATTAGAACTTATAATATATTAATAAATCATATATAACCTCTTCTCTCAAAAGTCCATCCTAACAAATTGTCCTGATGATATACAACCCAAATGGACCATGCTACTCTCGGGTCGAATACATACCAATAATAGTTATGGGCTTAGACACCTAATCCAACAATATCTTCCCATTTCCAAGCGGGAATGTCTAGCGGGTGCATCTTGCCATGTGGTCTCTAGTGCTCGGCCTTGAACTTCATGCAGGTCAAGTACCGCTCTACATACCATGCTACGTCCCGCTTCATGCAGGGCCACCAGTAATCATGGCGAAGATCCCGGTACATCTTTGTCGCCCCGGGATGGATTGAGAACCTCGACTTATGGGCCTCATCCATTAGAACCTGTCGTACTCCGCCCCAGTACGGAACCAAGACCCTCCCATGCAGGGTCAACAACCCTCGACTGTCGTAATCAAATGAGGCCACCCGACCTATGATCCGCTCGCACTTTTGACGCTCTTCCTTCAGGCCCTCAACCTGCGCCTCTCTAATCTGCTCCAATAATGGAGTAATCACTGTCATCCTCAGGCATATATCTCGAATCGGAGCCGTCACTTCCTTGTGGCTCGGGGCATCGGCCACCACATTAGCCTTGCCCGGGTGGTAAAGGATCTCGCAGTCATAATCCTTCACCACATCTAACCACCGACGTTGCCTCATGTTCAGATTCGGCTGATCCATGAGGTACCTCAAACTCTTGTGGACCGTGTAAATGGTACAACGGACCCCATAGAGGTAATGCCGCCAAATCTTGAGGGCGAACACCACCACCCCCGGCTCTAAATTATGCGTCGGATAGTTAGCCGCGTGAGGCTTGAGCTGCCTCGAAGCGTAAGCTATCACGTGACCCCGCTACATCAATACCGCACCCATGCCCGTAAGCGAAGCGTCACAGTAAACCACAAAGTCATCAACTCCCTCGGGCATCGTCAAAATCGGTGCATCGCATTACCGCTGTCTGAGAGTCTTGAAGGCTGACTGCTGCTCAGGCCCCCAACGGAATGCCACCGCCTTCTTGGTCAGTCGGGTCAAAGGAACAACGATCTTGGAGAAATCGTGGATGAATATCTGATAATAACCCGCTAGACCAAGAAAACTTCGAATCTCAGTTAGAGACCTCAGAACCTCCCACTGCATCACGACCTCTATCTTGGCCGGATCGACCAGAATACCCTTCTGGTTGACAAGGTGCCCCAGAAACTGCACCTCGCGCAACCAGAACTCACACTTGGAGAACTTTGCAAAAAGTCTCTCCCTCCTCCGAGTCTCCAGAACTTCCCTCAGGTGCTCCTCATGCTGCTCCCGAGTCTTGGAATAGACCAAGATATCATCAATGAAGACTATCACAGACCGATCCAGCATCGGTATGCACACGCGGTTCATGAGGTCCATGAACACGACTGGAGCATTGGTAAGCCCAAACGGCATCACCACAAACTCATAGTGACCATAGCGAGTCCTAAAAGCCATCTTCTGCACATCCTCATCCCTGACTCTCATATGATGATAACCCGATCGCAGATCAATCTTCGAGAACCAAGATGCACCCTGTAGCTGGTCAAACAAGTCATTGATACTCGGGAGGGGGATAACGTTTCTTCACCGTTACCTTATTCAGCTCACGGTAGTCTATGCACATCCGATGCGACCCATCATTCTTCTTCACAAATAGGATCGGGGCTCCCCATGACGAACTACTCGGCCTGATAAATCCCTTGTCTAGTAGCTCTTGAAGCTGCATAGACAACTCCTGCATCTCGGGAGGAGCCAATCGATATGGTGCCTTGGCTATCGGAGCCGCACTAGGGACCAGGTCGATCCTGAACTCAACCTGTCTCTCCGGAGGTATCCCAGGTAAATCCTCTGGGAATACGTCCGGGTACTCTCGCACTACCGGTACATTATCGACTGTCGCCTTACTCTTATCCCGGGTATCCATGACATAGGCGACATAACCTGTGCAACTCTGCTGAAGGTAGCGCCTCGCTCTCGCTGCTGAGCATAGAGTCAATCCACTCGGCGACCTCTCACCCTGAATCACTATCCCTCCCCCACTAGGAGTCTGTATCCTCACCAGCTGCTGCTCGCAGTCAATCACTGCCCCATTGGGGCTCAACCAATCCATACCCACTATAACCTTATTCTCTTGTAGGGGAATAGGAACCAAATCCACTGAAAATTGCTCATCAAATAACTGTAGTGTACAACCTCTGTGAACCCTCAAAACCCTAACTGTCTTGTCGTCTGCTATCTCCACATCAAGCGGGCAATCTAGCTTTCCAGGAGCCCCTGTGAATCGCTTGCTGAGCGCGAGCGACACAAAAGATCGGGTGGCACCCGAATCAAACAGTACCAAGGCTAATATATTGTTCACTAAGAATGATCCTATAACAAATAAAGAGATAAGGAGCAGATACATACCCGTCACCACGTCGGGAGCTGCTCGTGCCTCCTCTGCTGTCAACTGGAAGGCTATGCTCTTCGCCACTGGCTCATCCGCCCGGCCTTGGCGACCGTCGGTAATCCTCAATGTAACAGGAGCAGGTGCTGCCACCTTCCCTGCTGCTGCTAAACTCGGGAACTGGGAACGCTTGTGTCCCCTCTGATTGCACTGAAAGCAAATTAGATCTGATACTGTCGTGGTGGTGGTAGTAACTGTACAATACCGACTCACATGTCCAGTTCGGCCGCACTTGAAGCAACTTGAACTCCCTGCCTTGCACGTCCCCTCGTGCAACTTGCCGCATTTGCCACAACGGATGCAGCCCTGGTGGCTCATAGGTCTGTGGTTTGACACCTTGGGCTTCTTGCCCGAACTCCCTGACTAAACCCCCTCTGGTTTCCTCTTCCTCTCCATCTCCAAATCCAACTCTCTCTCTCTCTCTCGCTTTCTCTCTCTCTCTCTCTCTCTCGCTCTCTCTCTCTCTCGGGCCCTAGCAATCATGTTCTCCAGCGTCTTGCAGCTGGAGCGGCTCACAAACTGGCGGATATCACTCTACAACATCTCATGATATCGGGCCTTTTTCATATCCTCGTCTGCCACATACTGCGGAACGAGAAGAGCCCTCTCCCTGAACATCGTGGTGATCTCAATCACCGTCTCCGTCGTCTGCTGGAGATCCTGGAACTCCCTAGCAAGATGTTGCACCTCTATCACAGGTGTAAACTCGGCCCTGAACCTGGCCATAAAGTCACTCCAAGTCATAGCATCAAGAGCTGCATCATCACCAATGGCATGTCCGACCTCCTCCCACTAGTCATGTGCCCTGTCCTTCAGAAGACAGGACGCAAGTCGAACCTTGTCCCTCTCGGGACATCTGCTGGTACGGAATGCGTTGGCGACATCTGCCAACCATCTGGTACTTACAATGGGGTCCTGAGCCCCATAGTAATCGAGAGCTCCACACGCTCTGAACTACCTGAATGTCAGTGTGCGTGACCCCATCATGGCCGCCATCTCAGTACGGAAGGCACTCAACTTCTCATCCATAAGCTCCATAATACCCTCCTTGATCGTGCCGAAGATCACAGGAGTCTGATCCAGAATACTGTGCGTAATCTCAGAGGAGATGAACTCCCTAGTCTGATTGTCTAGCTGCCCGGCTCCAGAGCCCGAGCCTGATCCCTCACCGACGCCTGAACTGTCGACTGGTCTAGTGTGTAGCGTCACCATACTGAAAATACACCATAACAAACGTCATTATACTCATCATAACTCGAGGGATCTCACATACTACAAGTTTCCTAGGTTCATCTCAACCTTCCTTGATTCGAGTACGAATCCTCTGCTTTCAGTAGTATGGGCCCATACTACCTTCCATATATATCCGTACTTTCCTCAAGAACTGCCTTGACTCCACCAAGTCCCTTCTACTGCTACTGCTCTCAGCTACTCTCATCCTAGGCTTGCCCTAGGGTAATCACCAACTCACTCTCCGTCATCAACTGCATAAGAAGTCCCTGCTATCTCCTCCAAACTAGCTCGCGAATACCATTACATATCACTAAGACTAGATAATTCTTCGAATGAGAGGTCCTACTCTACAACGGTTGGACTCAGACAAGAGCTGTGAAATAGAGCTAAACCTAACTTCTGAAATTATTTAGTCATCGCAATATGTAACTTAACATATTCGTTTACTAGTTAGTTAGAGGTAACTAGAAATCCTAAAAGCACAAAGCAAGCAGCATTCGAACATTGAGTAAACATAATCAAGCATATCTTAATCAGACCATCATATCACTGGCTAATATGTACTAGCATGCAGTTCAATAAGCTGATAAACATATAATAGGCACATAAGGCATCCTTGTCACACCCCCAAACCAGAACGGCGGAAACGTTCAGGGGCGGATCACGTCATGCTCAGTATCATAACCATAGTGAAGAAAGTAACACACAACCATCATAGATATAATTTAAAAGATTACATTGTTTCCAAAATACATGTTCCAAAAATACATGTTTTCAATTAAATTACATATGATGATAAAATGTAGCAAAATAATCTACGCCTTAGCGTCTTGACTTCAGAAATCTTGCGGTTACCTGTATTACTGATTACCTGAGAATACAAGTTGTTTTGAAAAGAGAGTATCAGCATAAAGCTGGTGAGTTCACAAATATTTTATAAAGATGAATGTTGTTTCCTTAACGTTTGTTACAAGTTTGTTTCCAGAAAATCCAATATTTTCTAAAAGATTTGTTGTAAACTGAATTGAAACAGGGCCTAGTACGTGTAAGTAAATCGTCATACTTATGTGTGTGTTTTATATTTAAATAAAACTCCTTTGTATAAAGCCCTAGAATTTCCGTGAATTTTATGCTGTGTTAATATTCCATGCGAGATGTTATAATCATACTAAAGACTAGATGGCCTTGAATGCGACGTTCTTCAGGCGTCGGAAAGTTATGACACTTGTCACCACAGACCTGCCGGTCTAGCTGTTGCAAGCAGCTCAGGTGCGGGTTTGTCGGACCCAATATAGATCTATACACAACTATCACGTTCTCACTCCAAGAGATTCTGATTATAACTAAAGGACTTTTCTGTGGTACTTGGAGTACCCCGAAGGAGAATGTCTCACAAATATTCATTAACGAGTTCACGTAGTGTGTAGTGAAAGTTCGTTTTGTAAATCGATAATGTTATTGTTTTCTTTGTTAGATGTAGTGTTCAAAATTATACCTATTATAGTTTATCAAAAGTGTTGTATAATGGTATTAAAACCTGGTTACACATGTATATGTATTTCAAATAAAGGACATTGGAAATACTAAGTGTAAATCTTACACACCTTGCTCAACATGTTACAAGGTGTGAATAACTCTTAAATATGGATTTGACAGTTTTACCCTTAACTGTCACTATTTTTGAGTAATTATAGAAAAATCAGCGTAAGTCAAAAACTGAATCCGCAAACTCTGAGTATTTGGAAAAGGTGTCTACAGTGTTCATAAATTTTCCCATAATTTTTGGTGGTCTCAAACTAGTGTGAAAATGTTCATTTTCACAACCTGGTCTGATTTCGTTGCTGCAGTGATAGGCAGTTTTGTAAAAATCACCATAAATTGTAGAAAAATCGTATGGAGATGTGCAAGTAGTCATTTTAAAGGTATAAACATGAACTACTTGCATGTTAAACAGTTTTGAAAAATATTAAGTTTAAGTTGGGTAAAACAGTTCATGAACAGGTCACAACTTTTCTGTTGTAAGCTGTCAAGTTGAGTTTTGAATATGTTTTGGTATTTTAACTTGTATTCCCCCCCTAAAAACTGAAGAAAACTAGAAAATGTAGGGGTATGAACTCACCTTGAGTGATTCTTGGAAGAGTGGAAGGTCGAAGACGAGGAGTATCAAGTCAAGAACACTTGATGAACACGTGAGAGTTCGGATGATCCTAAGAACGATTTTTGGTGTTAAGATATGAGTCAATGATCCAAGAGTGTTATGAAATTATGGAATGACACTTGAGTTTAGATGGAATACTTACCAAAAAGTGCTGTAGCAACTCAAGAACACTTACACAAGATGGTGGAAAGTAGAGGGAAAGAAGCTTTCTTGAGGTGATATGAGAAGTGTGTAAGTGAAGGATTTATCAAAGTGAACCATGAAATCCTCCAGGGATTTGTTTATATAAATGTTGCTGGAGCAATTTGCAAGATTGAAAGGATGTTTACCTTGGTTTGTGTGATGTGTATAGGGTTGGACTATTGAGAGGATGACACATGGAAGGCAACTGGGCACACTTGACCCACTTGTGGGGTAAATATATTCTCAATATAAACTAATGATTTTTAATTAATATATCCTTGAGAAATAACTAAAATAAGAGTCATGGGGGTTAAAAATGATAAAATATGGATTTTGGTGAAAATCCCACGTGAAAATCATGAAAAACGGGCTTAAAACGAAGTCGTGGTCGAAAACCGGGTGGAAAATGGGAAATCCGAAGGGGAAACGGACTGCGGTTCGGAGGCTGCGGCTCGCTGGCTGCGGTTCTTTGGCTGCGGTTCGGAGGCTGCGGCTCGCTGGCTGCGGCTAGATGGCTGCGGCTAGATGGCTGCGGCTACACAAGGGGACTCCGGTTCAAGTAGGGTTTGGTCCCTATAGAGGGACTTCGGCCCTAAAAGGCTATTTTCCAAGATATCTTCCCGTTTCGCATGGTTTTTCACCAAGTCAAGTGTCGGGATGTCCCAAATGATTAAAATAAATCAAAAGAGGTTTTGAGAGAGATTTGGGAGAGATTTGGCATACTTGGAGAGATTTGGGAGAGTTTTCACATACTTGGAGAGATTTTACATACTTAAAGAGATTTCACATACTTAGAGAGATTTGGGAGAGATTTCATATACTTGGAGAGATTTGGGAGAGATTTCACATACTTAGAGAGATTTGGGAGAGATTTCATATATTTGGAGAGATTTGGGAGAGATTTCACATACTTGGAGAGATTTGGGAGAGATTTAATATACTTGGAGAGATTTGGGAGAAATTTAATCTTAGTCATCATTATCGTATAATCTCGTAATGCAAGGTTCGTGAACCCCGTTATGCTTCGTTAATGATCGTTTTAAGTCCCCGAAAGGGTCCTTAGTCGTGTTTTGATGCGTTTAACTCCCTTTTTAGGGTTTTTACACTGTTAACACATAGATTTTTCGAGACACTTGAATTTTTGACATACAAATGCACATTTTTATTCATAGAATAACTTCTAACATGCAGGCACTAATTAAATTCGACCGGTTTGACTTGTTTGACTTTGACTAGAATTTGACGGTTGTCACAGTATCCCCCCGTTAGAAGGAATTTCGTCCCGAAATTTGCATTTTTGAGTGGGACTTCAAGGGTCGGGGAATAGATGTGGGTATTTTTGCTTCATTTGGTCCTCACGTTCCCAAGTAAACTCGGGTCCTCGCTTGGCGTTCCACCGGACCTTTACGATGGGAATGCGGCTTTGTTTCGTCGATTTGACCTCTCGGTCCATGATTTCAACAGGTTCCTCTACAAAGTGGAGGTTCTCATTGATCTCAATTTCTTCCAAAGAAATGACGAGGGTCTCATCAGACAAACATTTCTTCAGGTTTGACACATGGAATGTAGGATGAATATGCTTGAGTTCATGTGGTAATCGTAGCTTGTATGCCACCGGGCCAATCTTGGCGAGGATTTCGAATGGCCCGATATACATTGGATTTAATTTCCCTCGTTTTACGAAGCGTATTAAACCCTTCCAAGGTGATACTTTTAGAAGTACCCGATCTCCAACTTGGAACTCCAAAGGTTTTCGTCTCTTATCTGCGTAGCTCTTTTGTCGGTCTTGCGAAGCCTTCATTCGTTCTCGAATTTGGACGATCTTCTCGGTCGTTTCCCTTATGATCTCCGGTCCAGTGAGTGCGCTGTTAGGGACTTGCCCCTTTGCTAGTTGCGTATCGCCCACCTCGGCCCAACACAGGGGTGATCTGCACTTTCGCCCATAGAGGGCTTCGAACGGAGCAACTTTGATGCTAGTGTGATAACTATTATTGTAGGAAAACTCAATAAGAGGTAAATGAGTATCCCAAGCTTTACCAAAATCTATCACACAAGCCCTTAGCATGTCCTCTAACGTCTGAATTGTTCTTTCACTCTGACCGTCAGTCTGTGGGTGGTAGGCTGTACTCATGTCCAGCCTAGTTCCCATAGCTTTCTGTAGTGACTGCCAGAATCGTGACGTGAACCTACTATCTCTGTCGGAGATAATGGATATCGGTACTCCGTGAAGGCGCACTATTTCTCTAATGTAAATCCTTGTCAGCTTCTCCATTTTGTCTGTCTCTTTTATTGGTAGGAAGTGTGCGGATTTGGTTAACCTGTCGACGATTACCCAGATGGTGTCAATCCCACCCGTGGTCTTAGGTAACTTGGTAATGAAATCCATCGTAATCCGCTCCCACTTCCACTCGGGTATCTCTGGTTGTTGAAGTAGTCCCGAGGGCTTTTGGTATTCTACCTTAACCTTGGCGCAAGTCAGGCACTTGCCCACGAAGGTAGCTATTTTAGCTTTCATGTTCGGCCACCAATACATCTTCTTGAGGTCTAAGTACATCTTGTCTGAGCCGGGATGCACAGAGTAGCGAGTTTTATGAGCTTCGTTCATGACAACGTCCCCAAATCCACCAAATTTTGGTGTCCAGATCCGGTTCATGAGACAACGAACTCCGTCATCCCTGACTTCAAGATTTTTGTCCATTCCTCTTAATGCTTCACCTGTCACGTTCTCTGGCTTCAAGGCGTCCTCCTGGGCTTCCTTGATTTGTGCGGACAGGTGTGAGTGGATGGTCATGGTCAATGCTTTCACTCGGCGGCCCGAGTACTCCTTTCTGCTTAAGGCGTCTGCAACCACATTGGCCTTTCCGGGGTGATAACGAATCTCGCATTCGTAATCGTTTAGTAATTCCACCCATCGCCTTTGTCTCATGTTGAGTTCCTTCTGATTGAGGATATGCTGGAGGCTTTTGTGATCGGTGAAGATGGTGCATTTGGTGCCGTAAAGGTAATGCCTCCAGATTTTTAGGGCAAAAACTACTGCTCCTAATTCAAGGTCGTGCGTCGTGTAGTTTACCTCATGTGTCTTCAGTTGCCTTGAGGCGTAGGCAATGACTTTCCCTCGTTGCATTAACACACACCCTAGACCTTGGTTTGATGCATCGCTGTAAACTACAAAGTCTTCGGTTCCATCTGGTAGGGACAAGATCGGAGCACTGCATAGAGTTCGTTTTAGTGTTTGGAATGCAGCCTCTTGCTTGTCTCCCCATACGAATGTCACCCCTTTTTGAGTCAGGGTGGTGAGTGGTTTTGCAATTTTGGAGAAGTTTTGAATGAATCTCCGGTAGTAACCGGCGTGCCCTAAAAATTGTCGGATCTCCGTGGGTGTTCTTGGTGCTGTCCAACTTTCAATCGCCTTGATCTTTGAAGGGTCCACATGGATTCCTTCCTTGCTGACTACATGGCCGAGGAAATTCACTTCTCGAATCCAGAACTCACACTTTGAAAACTTGGCGTATAATTTCTCTGCCCTCAGCGTCTTCAGGACTCGACGTAAATGTTGGCTGTGTTCTTCCTTACTTCGGGAGTAGACTAGTATATCATCGATGAAGACAATTACGAACTTGTCTAAGTAAGGTCGACACACCCGATTCATCAGGTCCATAAACGTTGCGGGTGCATTTGTTAAGCCGAAAGACATCACTACAAATTCGTAGTGACCATAGCGCGTTCTGAACGCTGTCTTGTGAATATCCTCCTCTTGAACTCGTAGTTGATGGTATCCAGATCTAAGGTCAATATTCGAGAAGAAACTCGCTCCTTGTAGTTGGTTGAAGAGGTCATCGATTCGAGGCAAAGGGTATCGGTTTTTGATGGTGAGTTTGTTTAATTTGCGGTAGTCAATGCACATACGGAACGATCCGTCCTTCTTCTTAACGAACAAAACCGGTGCTCCCCAAGGCGAGAAGCTTGGTCTAATGAAGCCTGTGCTCAGTAGTTCGTTCAGTTGACTGGACAGTTCCTGCATCTCGGTTGGAGCTAGACGGTATGGCGATTTGGCTACGGGGGTAGCTCTGGGAATTAAGTCAATTCAGAATTCGACTTGTCGAGGAGGGGGCACTCCGGGAAGGTCTTCTGGGAATACATCGGGGAAATTGTAGACCTCCGGAATGTCCTTGATGTCTTTCATTCCTTGATCCTTATCTACGACGTGGGCTAGGAAGGCGTGGTACTCCTTGCGGATATACTTTTGAGCCTTGATACAAGAGATGATCTGAAAGTTTGAGCTAGGCTTGTCGCCATAAACGACGAGAGCTTCGCCACTTGGCAGATTAAGGCGAACGGCCTTTTCGTGACATAGGATTTCCACATGGTGAGGGCATAACCAATCCATGCCAATGATAACGTCAAAACTTTTTATGGTGACCGGCATAAGGTCGATTTGGAAAGAGTGATTATTTAAGGTGAGGGTACACCCGGTGTAAATATCGTTAGTGTTCTCTGTTTTTCCGTTAGCCATTACTACGGTGAATGTGTCTTTTAGTGTTTGTGGTGTTTGATTAAGCAAGCGTTTAAATTGGTGGCTCACGAAGCTTTTCTCCGCGCCACTATCGAAAAGAATGCATGCGTAGATATTGTTGAGGGGAAACGTACCGGTAACCACAGTTGGATCTGCGACGGCTTCCTCATGACCTATCGCCAGAACTCTGCCCACTTCGCCGGGGTTGGGGTTCCTTGCCTTCGGGCAGTTACGTTTGAGGTGTCCTACTTCTCCACATTCATAGCAGGTTCGGCTTGCTCCGGCGTTGGCAGCTTGTGCGTTCGGTTGGGCTGGAGTCCTACAGAATCGGGCGGTGTGCCCCTTTTTGTTACAGTTGGTGCAATGCATTTCACGACATGCACCGATGTGGTGGTAGCTGCATTTGTTGCACTTGGGCAGGTTCCCGGCGTATTGCCTTATCGGAGTGAGGTTGGCAGTGGTTGTGGCGGCGTGCACTGCAACCACTTGTTGTTTATTGGCAGCGTCTTGAGTAGGCTGCCCCTTTTTCTTATTCCATAATTTTCTTTTGTTGTTTCCCCCTTTTGCTTGCTCGGAGGTGGTCGTTACAGTGCCATGGTTGGCGTTATGGTCGATGAGTTGTTGTGCCAGTTCCTTGGCACTGTCGAAGGTAGTTGGCTTTGAGGCCAATACGTGCCCTTGGAGTTGTTGAGATAATCCCCATACGTATCTTTCCACCTTCTTGCTTTCAGTAGGAACCATCCCGGGACACAGCATGGCTAGATCGCTGAACCTTGAGGTGTACGACAGGATGTCAGAGCCTGTCATCTTAAGACCCCAAAATTCTTCTTCCAGCTTCTGTATCTCACCCCTGGGGCAGTACTCCTTCATTAACATGGTTTTCAGGTCTTCCCATGTTATCGCGTTAGCCACCGGGAGCGTTAGTGCCTTGACGTGACCCTTCCACCAGGTGAGGGCTCTTTCGGAGAATGTGCATGAAGCAAATTTGACCTTGCTTGCTTCAGGGCATGCACATATTTCGAAAATAGTCTCGGTTTTCTCGAACCATTGTAGCAATGCTATGACACCTCCACTCCCGTTGAAGGTTTTGGGCTTGGCGTTAGTAAAGTCTTTGTAGGTACACTCTCTCGAGCGTCCTTGGCCGTCTCCATTATTAGCATTCGAGGCACCACTGCCTGCACCTCCCGAATTACTGGGGTTGATTTGGGCTATCACGGCTGCCACTGCGGCCGCTATCGCAGCCTGGAACATGGCTGAGTCGAACTGAAGAGGTGGTGGTGGGGGTGGTGCAGTCCCAGCTACTTCGTCGCGTCTAGGATTTCTACGGGGTGGCATTTTCTGCCATTTTACAAGAATGAAAAGACAATAAGTCTTTGATACAAGTCGAGTGTTAAACTAAACATTATTAGTTCTTTATATGCATCATGACTCCGTCTTGTAAAAATGTTGTAAGAATTCATTCATACTAGAAGTCTGTAAACAATGAAATATAGACTCTATGAATTTCGATAGTATTGATTCTCATGAAATGTCTGTGATAGTATCCATACCGGGTCCAATCAATAATCACTTGATGTATAATATTTACATGTAATTAAGATTAAATAAACTTTCGAATCTAATGGTTCTGCCCTGGGCCCACAACCAAACAAGGAACAGGATCCAAGGCGGAACCACCATTTCTAGGTCGACATGGTCTCAATTACATATAACTTTGGTTTATACCTCAGGTGATCATAGGTTGAGCACCAGAAAATTTTTATCTGAAAATAGTTCGTGTTATGAATCTGATGTAGTGTTCTCAATAAAACAAATGGCGCGTCAATATCATTGATATAACTTGGTATACAGTACTTTGGAAAAATTTGACCCTACTAGGGGTCTATGCTACATCAATGTACGGAAAATTTCGACCGCCAATCTGTCACACCCCCAAACCAAAACGGCGGAAACGTTCGGGGGCGGATGACGTCATGCTCAGTATCATAACCATAGTGAAGAAAGTAACACACAACCATCATAGATATAATTTAAAAGATTACATTGTTTCCAAAATACATGTTCCAAAAATACATGTTTTTAATTAAATTACATATGATGATAAAATGTAGCAAAATAATCTACGCCTTAGCGTCTTGACTTCAGAAATCTTGCGGTTACCTGTATTACTGATTACCTGAGAATACAAGTTGTTTTGAAAAGAGAGTATCATCATAAAGCTGGTGAGTTCACAAGTATTTTATAAAGATGAATGTTGTTTCCTTAACGTTTGTTACAAGTTTGAAAAATATTAAGTTTAAGTTGGGTAAAACAGTTCGTGAACAGGTCACAACTTTTCTGTTGTAAGCTGTCAAGTTGAGTTTTGAATATGTTTTGGTATTTTAACTTGTATTCCCCCCCTAAAAACTGAAGAAAACTAGAAAATGTAGGGGTATGAACTCACCTTGAGTGATTCTTGGAAGAGTGGAAGGTCGAAGACGAGGAGTATCAAGTCAAGAACACTTGATGAACACGTGAGAGTTCGGATGATCCTAAGAACGATTTTTGGTGTTAAGATATGAGTCAATGATCCAAGAGTGTTATGAAATTATGGAATGACACTTGAGTTTAGATGGAATACTTACCAAAAAGTGCTGTAGCAACTCAAGAACACTTACACAAGATGGTGGAAAGTAGAGGGAAAGAAGCTTTCTTGAGGTGATATGAGAAGTGTGTAAGTGAAGGATTTATCAAAGTGAACCATGAAATCCTCCAGGGATTTGTTTATATAAATGTTGCTGGAGCAATTTGCAAGATTGAAAGGATGTTTACCTTGGTTTGTGTGATGTGTATAGGGTTGGACTATTGAGAGGATGACACATGGAAGGCAACTGGGCACACTTGACCCACTTGTGGGGTAAATATATTCTCAATATAAACTAATGATTTTTAATTAATATATCCTTGAGAAATAACTAAAATAAGAGTCATGGGGGTTAAAAATGATAAAATATGGATTTTGGTGAAAATCCCACGTGAAAATCATGAAAAACGGGCTTAAAACGAAGTCGTGGTCGAAAACCGGGTGGAAAATGGGAAATCCGAAGGGGAAACGGACTGCGGTTCGGAGGCTGCGGCTCGCTGGCTGCGGTTCTTTGGCTGCGGTTCGGAGGCTGCGGCTCGCTGGCTGCGGCTAGATGGCTGCGGCTAGATGGCTGCGGCTACACAAGGGGACTCCGGTTCAAGTAGGGTTTGGTCCCTATAGAGGGACTTCGGCCCTAAAAGGCTATTTTCCAAGATATCTTCCCGTTTCGCATGGTTTTTCACCAAGTCAAGTGTCGGGATGTTCCAAATGATTAAAATAAATCAAAAGAGGTTTTGAGAGAGATTTGGGAGAGATTTGGCATACTTGGAGAGATTTTGCATACTTGGAGAGATTTGGGAGAGATTTCACATACTTGGAGAGATTTTACATAGTTGGAGAGATTTCACATACTTAGAGAGATTTAGGAGAGATTTCATATACTTGGAGAGATTTGGGAGAGATTTCACATACTTAGAGAGATTTGGGAGAGATTTCATATACTTGGAGAGATTTGAGAGAGATTTCACATACTTGGAGAGATTTGGGAGAGATTTAATATACTTGGAGAGATTTGGGAGAGATTTCACATACTTGGAGAGTTTTGGGAGAGATTTAATCTTAGCCATCATTATCGTATAATCTCGTAATGCAAGGTTCGTGAACCCCGTTATGCTTCGTTAATGATCGTTTTAAGTCCCTGAAAGGGTCCTTAGTCGTGTTTTGATGCGTTTAACTCCCTTTTTAGGGTTTTTACACTGTTAACACATAGATTTTTCGAGACACTTGAATTTTTGACATACAAATGCACATTTTTATTCATAGAATAACTTCTAACATACAGGCACTAATTAAATTCGACCGGTTTGACTTGTTTGACTTTGACTAGAATTTGACGGTTGTCACAATCCTCCCTAGATCCTTAGTCATAATCTTGCATTGAGTTCTCATACACATATCATAACATAAACTTGTATGAGTAATTTGGGAGTACTTACTTGAGCTCGGTTGATTGCATGCACCACACCCTTTTTCTCTTTTCAGAGTTCTTTTCTCTTTAAAAATTATTTTCTTTTTCTCAAAGTTCTTTTTATAAAAATGATTTTCTTTTGAAAATTTTCATACAAAGTCCTCAGTTTGAGTTCAGACACACCCGAGAGTGTGCCCGAATCCCTCAAACCAAGGCTCTGATATCAACTTGAAACATCCAAAAAATACAGTCCAAAAATTTCGTTTTTTAATTATTAAGAAAACCATAGTCATCGAACATCATATGAAATCATAAGTCATGTATCTCAAAATATCATAAACATTTATCAAAACATATAAGAGTATAAAACATCCCAGGCTAAATAAATGGTGTGTGCACTGCAATCATCCCGAACCCTTCCCCCTGCTACCGGAAGTACCTGAAACCAAAACTGAAAGTTGTAAGCACGAAGCTTAGTGAGTCTCCCCAAACTACCACATACCATACACATAATCACATAATAACAAACATTGGGCCTTGCCCGCTACATCGGGCCCCGCCCGACATCGGACCGAAGTCCGGCATCGGACCAAAGTCCGGTATATATATATCATATCAACAAGCATATAACATAAACACATAACATAAACATATAAACATTCCTCGGGCTTGCCCCGACATCGTACCGAAGCCCGGAACCCATAACACATAACATATAAGCTAAACATTCCTTGGGCTTGCCCCGACATCGAACCGAAGTCCGGAACATATAAACGAACACATGT